>NC_141089.1:21629153-22376653 GCF_041138505.1 Cibotium barometz
CGCTACAGAGCAACCAGGAAATAGGGCACATCAGTCAAGCCTGCCTTTTTCTCTTCCTACAGTATTTGCTATCTGTAGTAGGCATTTGTAAAGCATGTGCTTTGTCTGTAAACTCATATGTAGACAGTAGGAAATACTAAGGCATTGCTAAAGCTTGTGTGTGTGTGTGTGTGTGTGTGTGTGTGTGTGTGTGAGAGAGAGAGAGAGAGAGAGAGAGAGAGAGAGAGAGAGAGAGAGAGAGAGATTTTGATGCTAACCTGGTTCCAATTTTTGTCGGGGGAGAGCGAGAGGAATGTGCAGCAACCTGCAATTTAAAAAAAAAGAACATAATAGTTAGTTTAGAGAGAGAGAGAGAGAGAGAGAGAGAGAGAACCTGCAATTAAAAAAAACATAATGATAGTTAGTGAGAGAGAGAGAGAGAGAGAGAGAGAGAGAGAGAGAGAATGCAATCTCGGTTTGCTAACCTAGTTTTGATTTTTTGGAGGGAGAGAGCGAGAGGAGACCTGGAGTGTTCGATTGCATGGGGGAAGGGAGGGCCGAATGCAGCAAGGAGCACATGCACGAAGGAGAAGGTCGAGGAGGGAATTTGAAAGCAAGGCGGCAAGTTCTATCTTCAATTCTCCTGCAACCCTCTGCATCCGCAGGCGGTGGCTTCAAACTTCCCTAGAACCCCTCTGTATGCGATGTGGCCCTGGAACCCCTCTGCATCTGACGTGCCCCTGCAACCTCTGAAGACGGCCGGCTGGTAGGCATTGCATGGCAGTGGACCCCTCCTCAAAAAATCGTGACACGTGGCAGCTAAAGCTAAGCCCTGTAATATATAGTAGAGATGAGTTTCTTCTAGCTACTTTTGGACCTTTTTTGTTCACACTTGAACCTTCTCCATGCTTAGTTGGCATATTAAAATCACCTCCTATCTTTTCCTAAGGTTTGCATGCTCCCCCTTGAACCTTCTCCATGCTTAGTTGGCATATTAAAATCACCTCCTATCTTTTCCTAAGGTTTGCATGCTTCCCCTTGATGTACAATTGTTGCACCCACATCACTTGACTCACAACTCTCCTCCTCAATATGATGAGGGTCTGTCACCTTACAGGCATTACCAGACCTACACTCCAAGAGTGGTCCATCTCAGTTGCTTAATGAGCTACAATGAGGCTTTATTTGTCACTTTACACACAAGAGGTTGAATACAACACAAGGTAAGAGCCATGCCCTTTTTATAATGCTTTAAAAGAGTTGCTTGGATTTTCTTCTTAGGAAGACCCAATTGCCGTCGTCTTCTTTGGTTGTCATGTTGGCCTCTTTGGCCCACTTTTTATGCCAACAACAATCTTTAATCATATTTTCCACAATAGTGATATGTGACTTTGCTCCTAGTTCTTTGATTAGTACTTCGTTCTTTTGAGGAGAATGCTTTCTCCTCACTTGATGTTAGTTATAGCCATTTATATGTAGTGATGTGTGGATGTAAGTATTATAACTGGTTGGGATACTTTTTTCCTCCTCTTCCCCCAAGCATATGTACTCTCTTATGAGTGTGTGTAATCTTATCATGTCATTTCACTTGTACTTCACTCATTCTCATCAATCTACATTGAGTATTGTGCTTCTATTCATCTCTCCTTGCTTGCTACTTCTTTGGGTGTGTTGCTATCTTGGTCCAAGTCCAATAATTGTATTAGAACAGGTTGTCTTGGGCCTCACCCCCTTGTCATCTTGAGCTACTCTTTTGATTGTCTCAAATTGAGCTATCCTCGTAAGTGGAGAAGATATACTTTATAATGTTATGTTAACTATGTTATTACACACATATATACACACATATATATACACATATGTGTGTATATATGTATATATATGTGTGTGTATATATATAATGTACAATCCAAGGGCCAAACTGGTTTAATTGTGCATTATTAATTTGAGTTACCAAACATTCTATTAAAGGAGCTACCATTTGCACTTCAAATTACCTCTATTTTTAAATTTGACTTTTTTTATCAAGATGGATTTATAACTTTGGTGTTTTTTTTAAAAGAACTGTTCTTATTACAAGAATGAAAACTTGACAACGACCTTGAAACATGGCAAAAGCGTTAAAACACTCGAAAGTAAGGTTCGTAAATATTTTATTCAAAGTGAGAGTAGTAATCCATAAAGCCAAAAAGAGACCCCATACATGTAGTAGTAATCCATGCTTCTTGAGACCAAAGGAAGAGATCTCCGAGGAATTGCTAGATATAACAATGCAAAGCTAGAATGCTATGCGGCTCATGTATACATATGTGCATGATTAGTGTATATGCACTAGATGACAGTAGCAGGTGCAGCAGCAGCAGCAGGTTCAGCATTCCCCTCTCTGCTCTTGGAGAGAGTCTCTTGGAGGTTCTTTACTCCTTTGTCATAGTGCACAAAACCCATGAACCAGAACTCATGCCCGTCCACAGTCTGCACCTGCACATACTTCTCAGGAGGCCTCTTCTGAGTGTTCTCAGATGGGTTCACAGCTTGCAATCTTACCACTGGCATCACCACCTGTGCAAAGATCACGTTATTACACATTGCACAGGGTTAATACAGAGTACATGGTAGGGTTAATGCAAATGCAGAGAAAACTGACTAAACTGGGGGCATAATCTGACCTTATAATAGCACCATGAGTCTTGATGTCCACCAGCAGCAGCTGTAGCATTGTTGCTTGCTGTGGCATTGTTGGTGTTAGTTGGTGGAGACGTTGAGAGAGGCCTGTCGCTGCAGAAGGCTAGCTTCTCGGTGGAAATGTACAGAGTTCCGGCCACGGGGCCCGTGGAGGTGGAGAGATAGCATGCATATGTCTTCAGCAGCTGCTCATTTGGAGATACCTCAAAGGTCTGCCTGAATACTTTCTCCAACCCTCCCTCTGATATGGCCTTGGTTCCTACTGTCAACCTGCCCCATGCTGTCTCTGCCACATTTGGCCCTGTTTTCACTGTCAATTAAGCATCACTAGTTAGTGACCCGCGCCCTGCCGCGTTCCCCCTCGACCCTTCACGAGGAAGGGGGAAGCATGAGGAGCCGCGGCTCAGTAGTATGGAGAATAGAGTGGATAATAGTATGGATATACAAAGGGCAAACCCAAACATGCTCTCTCTCTCTCTCACACACACAATCAATTCAACACTAACATCATAGAAAGCCCCCTTAACTCTGCTTCATTCATAAGAACCTTTGCATTAGTGAACCCTTCCACATCCCAAAACCCATCATCATGCAAGAAACCAGCTTTTTCCAACCAGTATCCACAATAAACCATTGCATGCCTAGAAACCTCTTCATTCCCACAACAAACAATCCAAATAGGAACCACACACTTACAGTGATTCCACACATTGCCTGTGAGATCCTCTGCCCTCTTGCCCCATTTGTTAAATACTTGCATTATGGTATCCATGGGAGCTGCAAAATTAATAATTATTGATTAATACCTTACACTTAAAAGTATTGACTAATACTAGCAAATAATAATCATAAATTTATACTGAAAGTGAGTTGAGTATTGGCCAATAAAACCTCATTACAAAAGGAGCAATATGAAGGTACACAATCCAAACTAAAATTGATGATATAATTAATTCAAAACCCCCAACTAAAACTGTTAATTTTAATTAACAAATACCAATTAGGTGCACAAACATCAGCCCGCATTTGGATAAATGCGAATGATTAGTACTACTCTCAACAGATCTTGGCTTACTTTTTCCTGTGTTGCCTGGAACGGAAGCTGTCTGCACGTACGGAGAGTTTACAGCCTGGTTGGATGTATTAACCTTCGGCGTCCGGTAATTACCAGGCTGATTAGAGGGAAAACCCCCTTGTGACCCGTAATTAGCAGGTTGATTAGAAGAAGCTACTGGCCGGTGCGCATACTGGGCAGAATTAGCTACAGCGGTGTGGCCTGAAGTGGCACGCTGATTAGCTGCGTAATTAAAGCTTGGATTAACAGGGTCTCCCATGACATCAGTGCCTAATCCGCGCTGCTCGTTTGAACCGAGATTAGCAGAGGCTTGAGCAGGATTAGCATCCCAATTAATGGTGTCCACTGCGGGATAATCGACCCTTTCTGCATAATGGCCCGGCTGCTGCATGGGCACCTCGCTCTGCTGAGACAAGTTGTGCTCATGAGGGTGAAGAAGTTGTTCGTGGTTCATCGTGATTAAGAACTAGCTCGACTCGAAGCAATTGAAATTAAGTAAATATGATGTTGGTTTAATCAGGCTTAGCTAAGGAGAAACGTTGGAATGCAGGTTTGGCAATACAGAAGATCTACATATAAAGGTTTTGCATGAAAGCGTGTCAACCGTCCACGCTGCCACGTATTATTTGCGTGCGCGGAAAGGCCATTACAAGCTACGCGTCTTCGCTTAATCTCACCGCTTAATCCCACCGCTTAATCCCACCACATCATCACTTTTTATCACTTCAAAATAGTTTTATGAGAAGCTAAGCTTCTTCTTTTTGAATATCCTCCACATCTCCTTTTACCATATGTAAGAAGAGAGAGTTAAAGAGTGAAAGATAAGTTTTAGTCTCATTTTAAATTGAAATTTTAGTGGAATAATTGGTGAGAATATCTTTTTCCGATGATGGAACAGGATCGTAACCAACTGTTTATCGGGTGGGGTTCGGGACTGCTTCTCGGTGTCCCGACTGCATACTTATCGATCTAAAGAAGGGGCGTTGTTGTGTGGGGAGGTCACATATATGATGAAAACGTCTCTCTTTTTCTTTGTATCATCTCTATATCTCTATATATTATATAAAGGAAGAGTTTCACAGAGCTACCACATGGCAAGAATTTAGAGGTTCGAGAAAAGGAGCAAGAGGTTCGAGGAGGTTGGCGTAGAATTTGAATTTGGAGGTTTGAGGAGATGTGCAAAGCATGAGTAAGTCCACTAGTCATTGTTTAAAAATAGAACACTCCATCATTATATGTAAGGTGCTTGATATAATAAGTGAGCACATCTCACCACACATCTCCACCAATGACAAAAAAAAAAGTAAAAGCAATAACCTTTCTATTTTTAAAAATTATTTTTTCTTAACAAAAAATTTACATACATGCACACATACAGATATAGACGTGTACCCACACACACAACCTCGCATGCGTACACACACACACACACACACACACACACACACACACTTGCACGCACTCATGCACACTCATATACACATATACGCATAGACACACACAAGCATACATGCTCATAATCATACACTTGCATATGCACATGCACACACACATGACTACGTATATATGCAAAGTCACACACTCACATGCCCGCACACAGAATCGACACATGTCCAATCACCCACATGCACGTGTGTGCACACACACCCACACACATGTATATGACGCACATACACACACTCGCTAGCATGCACACCCACACACACTTGCATACACATGCACAACACAAATACAAGTGCATGCACACACTCGAGTGTACACACACACATGCATGTATACATGCACACTTATGCACACACAAGCAGACGTACACGTGTACACATACATGCGTGCATCCACACACACAGGCACATAGATGCGCGCACACACTGTCTTGCGTATGTGAACACACACATTCTCTTGTGTACGTGCACATAGAGACACATACGTGTGCATATACGTAGGCACCCGCACATACAAGCACACACACGATGCACATGATGCATATACACATAAAGGCATACACACATATATGTGCACTCTACCAAAACATATATTAGAAGGAATATCAGGAAAAGAGGCCACCCTCTCTCATAGTGTCACTTATTTCCGCCATATATGCTTGATCTCTTCTTCTTCTTCTTCTTCTCTTAGCCTCTTTTATCTTCCATCTTAATAGTATGGTAAACATCATTAAACTATGTTTCCTAATCATGATTTCTTTGTGATTTTATTTTGTTTGCTATGTTTGTTAACCTTCCTGACCATGATATCATTTGTAAAAACTTATGAGGTTATTTGTCAACTTGACTACAAAGAAAACAGAGTACAAGGTTCACAACATTTCTTTAAAGTTTTATTTTCGTTATTTAGATTGTTAAGCCCAACGAAATGGTAATAATGTTCTATTTTCCCTTTGTAGATGAGCTCTTGGAGAAAACACATATGCATCATTGAAAGTGTGGAGCTTTTCAACAAGAAGGATGTTGATGGGCAACTGGATCCCTTAGCGGTTCAGGAAAATAGATTGGATCATCATGATGAGACCTAGCACTCAAGAATCATTCAAGGTAAAACAAAAAGACATTGATGATTCTAACAAGCATTGGAAAGGTAGGATTGTGGGGTTCTACAGGCGGCCAAATGGTGCAATCGAGGTCCTTGTGCATCATGTTATATGCACACACGGACATAATGCTATATCACCACGATGAAAGTATAAGATCGAAGAAAAACAACAAGATTCAATAAGTAGTCTTTGTTTTTTGTATTCAATACCTAATTGTTTTGTTATCTATAGCCATGCATTAAAATTTTCTTGCAGCTTTATATCCATCGAATGTGGAGGACTGGCAGAATGTAGAGTGCATCAATGGAAGAATAAATGTCTTCCATATAGAGATAGGCACATTGCTATATGATAACCCGCCCAACCATTTAGCAGCACAGGGAATCTTATTTTATAATTCCATGTATGTTTTGCTTGCAAACGATAATGTTGGTAGACGGCCCAATACCATGCACGATAATCTTATTTTATAATTACATGTATGTTTTGCTAATGCAAATGATAATGTTGGTAGACGGGAGTCTATCCCAATACCACCATTGTCTAGCCAAGGATGGGTTTGTTCTTACACAGACATCATTGCAACATACAAGAATAAGATAATAACAGATATGCATGTAACAATGAAACCATCAAAATAGGTTCTAAGGACATCCATTTGGGTTGGTTTATACCATTTAGTGCCTTTGCACATCCATTTGAGTTGGTTTATACCATTTAGCGCCTTTGCACATCCATTTGAGTTGGTTTATACCATTTAGTGCCTTTGCACATATGTTTGCATCATGTGAGGGTGTCAAGAAAACAAAGTTAACATATCAAGTAAGGTCCCTTGATAATGATTGGATGAACCAATTTTTAGGGGAGGGATGGGATATAAAGAGGGACTCTGTAGAAGATTCCATTGAATGCAAAGTTAGGGTGACATCCGTTAATTTTTACCATTGATTATTTTTATGACCAGGTATTTCATTGGGAGGCAAACATTATGCATGCGATTTTGCTACAGAAGATGGTGACCATGGAGAGAGAGAGGCATCTACTGGCAAAGCTTGCATCAAGACATGCGTGATGGAACTCAATTTTCCATCATAGATGTTGTAATCCAATCACAAGGTTGAGACCCATTTTAGTGGTCAAACTAGAAATCCATTGGCCATTGGCCTTTCTTAGACAAGAGATCCAATTGATTTGTAGTGATGCACCGAGGAATTTTTATTTTAAGTTGGATGGTAGGAAAATCGGAAGCAAGAGTGAAGCTTCCAAACCTGATCTATTTGTATCCAACCACATATCCTAGAGGCTGTGGAATCACCTTGAGATTGTAACCTTTCCATCTATAATAAAATTTCAAGAGTTATCTTTGGTCTATATGTTGTTGTATAAATGTTACTTCTTTCTTCTTTTTGCATTTTTTTTCTTTCTATTTTCTTCAATGGCAACCACACGTCATGGGTCCTCTACCTTGAAAATGTCAAAATTTCAACATTAAGCCATAATAGGCTATTACTTACATACATTACTTTGAATTATACATATAGGTACCATGGAGAATAAAAGGAACATTTCATCTAAAGACATTACCATGAAGCAAGTTTTCTTGGTACTACCAACTATATCGTAGAGATCATCATTACAACATGGAGATACAAAAATGCCCTGTTAATATCTGGCATGACAAAAGTTTGTACATGTCGAGACTAGTCAATACAAAGATCAATGCCTTCTTAAATTTTCTATTAAATTGAATTTACACATTGCATCAAAGGTGTGTTCTTAATATGTGAATTCTAGTTAGCTAGGATAATGCAGAATATTATCTGGGTAGGGGAAGCTTGCTCTTACTCTGGGGGAGAGTAAGCTTTCTCTTGATATTGGGGAGAGTCAGTAGCATTCTCTTGTTGTCCTTGCTCCTGCCAAGGGGATGGTGAATCTCCAGGGTGGATCCACTCCCTGTCGGTGTTTGTGGATATTGCCAACGGCGGCGGCATTGGTCTTGGCCATTGTGGAGGGGGAACAAACCCATATGGCACATCAGGCTCTTGTTGCCCAATATTGTTAATTAGAGTTTCAATTGTTGTGGCCTTGAATAGTCGTACATCCAAATCCGTATATTGCACTAATCGTAGATTCTACACATTCAAAAAATTACATATGTGCTATCAAAAGTGAATGTACAAAGAATTTGAGATATCATTAGAAGAAGAAGAAGAAGTGCTTACATTTTCTAAGGGCAGTGCAGCAGGGCAACATGGAGTTGTAGCACACTCTCCAACCATAGCTAAAGCCATCATGTCGATGTGGGACTCTACATCTAATGATCTCCGTTGCCTCTAAAATCTCATCCTGGTGGGTAAGGGTCTCAATACTAGCTATTAACTTTCTAATAGATCTCCACACCATTTTTCAATTGTCAATACTCTCTCTCTCTGTCTCTGTGTCTCTCTCTCTCTCTCTCTCTCTCTCTCTCTCACACACACACACACACACACACACACACACACACATGAGGGATCTATAAGACACCTTTCATCTTTGTGTCAGTGAGGTTAACAGGCTCTAGAGTCTTGTCATACCTGAACCTAAGAAGACGTAGAACAAGTACATGTCCTTTGACATCATTGTCACTCTGTGCGCATGGGCAGCTAGAATGTAGCCATCTTGAAAATCCTCAGTGAGCCAATTCTCGGTAGCCTCCTGCCACAACAAGCAACCCAATGTGCTGAGCCCTGCCAATGCATACCATAGTGGTTCCTTTCGCAAATGGATCTGACAAGGCACTGTAATGGGAGCTTCGGAATTGTGCTCTGCATGTGCCTCTGCACCTTTCGCAGTTCACATAAAACGGACCTATGCTGCTTGTATCTCTGAGTCCTCATTGATCGAAGGCTGGATATATTCTTTCTCAGTACAGTTTTCAAACTTTATTTAGGATCTTTTGAACGAGGAGGCCCTGCAATCCACTTTGTATGCGCCATCCATAACAAAATTGAACGGATGGCTCAAATGACTAACCAAGAAAAATTTTGGATAAAAATCACTACAACGCGATATGTAGACAACCAACACATTCAAACCCGTACATCGCGTTGTACTGCCTTCACAATCAAAGAAACTCCAACATGCAAAATAGGCTCAAACGATAAATAAGGAAAACATTTTGGATTAAACTACAACTTGATAGGAAGACTTCCAGACATTGAACTCCCCATATTGCATTGTATTGAATTCACAACAATGAAGGAAACTCCAACACGCAAAATTGGCTTAAATGACCAATAAGGAATTTTTTTGAATAAAAATCAATACAACACAATATGAAAACAACCAACACATTCAAACCCATACATCACATTGTACTACATTCACAATCAAAGGAACTCCAACACGCAAAATAGGCTTAAATGATAAATAAAGAAAATATTTTAGATAAAATTCATGCAATAAGAAGACATCCAACACATTGAATCCCCCATATCACATTGTACAGAATTCACAATGAAGGAAACTCCAACACGTAAAATCGACTCAAATGACTAGTAAGGACAACAAACCAATACATTGTGTTGTACTACATTCACAATCAAAGAAACTCTAACTCACAAAATAGGCTCAAATGTAGACAAGGAAATAATTTTGGATTAAATTCACTACAATGCGATGGGAATATTTCCAACACATTGAAACCCCCATATCGCGTTGTATTGAATTCACAATAAAGGAAACTCTACACATGTTAAATACCTATTTTACAAGTACGTGTACCAATCAATACAACGTAAGAAGAGAGCCCATAAGTACATTGTCCTCACGTTGTAGTGATCATACTACAAGAAGAGCAATGTTGGAGTGCTATGTTTTTTGTTAGAAATATCTTGGGAGTCCACGCAAAAGAGAAAGAAGAAGACATGGTGTAAGTTAATAAACATTAGATTGAGAAATGAAAACTTACTTGTCAATAGAATGTCATCCACGAAGAGATAAGATGGCATAGATGATGGAGAGCAAATCACGACAATAAAAATAGATGAAAATAAGCCGTGATGTTTAAGAAAATCTCATTGCTTAGTTCAACGATTATAATGACACTCGCAATCATTTTTCAATTATGTAAAAGAACATTCTAAGATCGATAAGACTTGAGAATTCACCTTAAAATTGCCAAAGGATTGCAAACTATCTCATGGATCAGTATCGAGAAGATTATCGCCTAGGAGAATTGCCCCAGCCAACGGTAACACCATTGTAGAGGAGCAAGCAAGAGTTAGAAAATATTTGCATAGAAAAAAAGCCAAGAGTTTTTAAAACTCATGCTATAAATAATGCATGTGGGAGTGTATGTGTTATCTCGTGGTCTTTACATGTGGTAGGCATACATTGGTGGTCACCCACGTTCTTTCATATGAGTGATAGACACGTGTTACTCATGCATTTGATCATCATCATTGCATGGCACGTGCACTTAACGCCATCACTTCTAACGTCATCATGCAGCGTCACATCTACTTAAGGTGGGACCTCTTCTATAAAACCCAAATCATGTATAGCTGAAAATTAATTGTCATCGTCAATACAACACGATGTAAGGCTTCACTTGAGAACGTCCACCCTATATCGCACTGTACTGACTTGCGTTATTAAAAGGTCAGTATAGAGCAAATTCAAAACCCTATGGGCAATCTCGCTGGCCCATACATTTTTAATAAAAATAGGCTAGATTCACAAGCTTTAGAAGGCACTTTTTAGTGTTTTCTGCATATTTGTGCAATATAGACCTTGTGTATTGTAATTCAGTACAACGCGATATAAGGCTTCACTCGCCAACATCCACTCTATATCGCATTGTACTGACTTGCAATATATACATGGTCTATATAGTGTGGATATGGAACCCTATGTCCGATCACCAGCCCATAATGGAAAACATGGTTGTTCCATATTTGTGCAATGTGGAACCATACGATCAAACCCTATGTTGTAATGAAAAACTATTGTATCGTGAGCTTTAAAGACTCGTTTGTTGCATATTAGTGCAATATAGACCTTGTATATTGTACAATGCGATATAAGGCTTCCCTCGCGCTAACGTCCAACCTAAATCGCATTGTACTGACTTGCAATATACAAGGTCTTTTTAGCTCGAATATGGAACCCTATTCCTAATCGCAATCTTATAGTCGTGTTTGCTTAAATTTTAACAACACAAATTAGTATAGCTTGAATATGGAACCTTATGGGGGATCACTGGCTAGCCCATAGTTGTATTGTAATGAAAAGTTGTAGTATCGCTAGCTTCTGATGCATATTTATGCAATGTAGACCGTGTACATTTTGATTCAGCACAACGTGATATCAAGATTCACTCACCAACATCCACCGTAAATTACGTTGTACTAACGTTTATGCTGCAAATCTCCATTATTCTTTCATTGTTGTGTAGTTAGCTATCATTTTTATATCTTTTTTTTGCTTGTAGATGCATCCTTTTGAGATCGAGGTCGAACCCAATACTGGGTCTGAAGAAACGCCTAAGGAGAAATTATTTAATTTCCTTCACAAAGTCGGTCAGCACCATCACCAACCTCAGATATCACATATGTTTTCTTGCAATGTCTCCATTGAGAGTATGATCTTGTTTGGGCACTCATATCTCCAAGAGAAAGAGCAACAATACCAGGAGACAACATCGAATGATGGAGTCATCCTGGACAATGTTCAGTACGTGCATGTGGAAGATCTTGTTTCTTCCATATCCTCAAGAGATAAGGTAAATAGGGATATTTTAAAGGTGCTAGAGGATAAGAAGAAGACACACAGTAAGTGCCCAGTACACAAGCATAAATGTCATATTGTTGACTACCACTACGGATTTATTTGCTATTTGCATCTACTGCTTGAGGATGAGAGAGTCTTAATAGAAGGAGGTGAGGAGAGGTCAGAGGAATCTTCAAGAGCCAGAAGATGATGAGGTTCATGAGGTTGTAGAGGAGATAAACTTGGTTGTGAAGAGGGAACTGAGTGTGAGTAGCTTGATATTGAAGCCCTCAGAAGAGAAGACACCCAAGTTATTGCTGTTGACGCGAGGACCCCGCTGTGATAAAGGAAGCAGAGCACATTCCGAACTTAGTCCTCCTTGCATATCCAATAGGTGACAACCACTATGTCTTGCTAACAGATATTTAAGCATTGTTTGACATTAGGGAGGACTACTATCTTGCCATCACCGCACGAAGCCTTGAAGAAGATGATAATTTTATCGATCTAGGTGTGGATAAGTATCCTTTACTGGATTCAAATGTCAAGGATAGTGAGTTCCATACTCCTACTTAGATATTATCAATGATGTACAAGGATGCTCTTCACTATGAAGCCAATCTTTCCACTGAAGAGGAATTTCAAGATATTCAGCAAAGACTCAATAGTCCACAATTGGGAAGGGAAGAGGAGTCTTCATCTATCTAGGATACCGAGTCATCAATCAACTTATGGAAAAATTAATTACTTGTTAAATTAATGAGAATCAAATGGTCTCATTACAATAATTTTGAATATCGTGATGAAGGTTCATATTGCATTTGTTTTATTGGCTTATGGACAACTTTGTTTTGTAGCTGGTGGTGTATGACGATGATTTTCTCTTGTGCACATCAGGATCACGAGTGGGAGGACTCGGAAAGGATTCAGCACTAGGAGAGTACATAAACCGTCTAAAATTTCCACAATTCATTATATTCCACAAAAAGTTTTCAAAGGATAAAGCCGAATTCCCATTGTTTGCAATCAAGACATTATCTAGATATCTTAGGGGATACCCCGTCAAATGGAATGCAAACAAAATCATGCTTTTGGAGAAGCAGTTTTAGCGGTGTGAATCTTCAAGCAGGTCCTTGGAGTGTATGCTCTAAGGAGAAAACATTACTTAGCCTATACCACATATGGATTAACATGTGGGATTAGGGATCCCAAGATGTTAAGTAAATATGGTAAAAGGGAGCTTCTTAGATTCAAAAGACTGAGAGTTTCGGCAGTTTTATATAGGCCGATCTTCTTCCCCTGGTCCCACAATATCCACCTCCTTAACTTCTACCGGGCCATCATATGATGTGGATAGCCCATCCTCTTTCACCCTTGTAGGTGTCAGTCAGACCACCTTCCATTCGCCCAACAGTGTAGGCTTTGAAGTGGTCGAGTACTGAAAGCAAGTCTGGTTTGTCCTCGTTGTCACTGTTGGCTTTAGCCACCATGATCTTTTTAGCCTCACGTTCTGCCTTTGCTAGGGCTTTATTGTGTTTTCGGCACCCAGCTTTTGTAAGCTTGGGTGTTTCTGGCTCTTGAAGGACGATTTTCTCTTTGTGCCTTCCCTCCAACGATATCTTACTCAACTCCTCGCCCCAATCCTTTGAGAACTCATCGTGTACCTTGGTGGCCTCAAGGTACCTTAGACACTAGGCATCCGTGGGTTTTCTTCGTAATAGGGCATTTTGTCGGGCTATATACCGTTTCTGTTTCCACCACCATGTGAGGCGTTGAGCACTGGTACAACCTCGTGCTATAGTACCTTTTGTACTTGATGTCTCCCCTCCTGATTCCTCCTGAATGAGCTGCCAATTAACCATGCAGATAGAGGTCGTGGGGGACGGTTCTAGATTCCAAATACTGGGTTCGCCTAGGCTGCATCACATCAATGATGGCCAACACATGCATCCAATTTTCACTGAAGTCCAGAGAGGGAGTGATGCATACATTTTCATTTCCTCGTCATCCTTGAGATCTCCCTCCGAGGATTGGCAGATCTATATAGAGGTGGTTCATTCTGTTGTGACCAAATTGTTACCAAACAACTACCCCTCCATGGGGTGTGCTTTCCATGTTCTCAGATAAATCTTTAAGATTTGCAAATCCCTATGTACGTGCACATGATCCAAGGCCCAATCATGCACCAATTTGGATTCCTGCATGAAGGGTCTCCCCAATATTATGTCATATGTATCAGGTTGGTGTAGGAAATCCATGACCACGAATGTATGATGATAGAAAAATGTAAAAAGTTTGAATTTAACATTCTCCAAAAGCCCAATGGGCCTCAAAGATGTTCTGTCAGCCATTTTAAAACGATAAGATCTACTTTTTTTAAATCGGGTTTCCCCCAATTTTCCCAACAACATTTTGTAATGATGCTAACCCCCGTCCCACCATCCAAGATAGCCGGTGCCCGGTACTCATTATGATGAATCGAAATGGTAGCATTTGTGTCATCGCTTTCATAGAGCGTCCTAGTTGGTTAATTGGTATCTTAACGACTCGGGTTTCCTTGTATGCCTCAAGGTTCTTTTTGCCAGAGGTAGCAGAGTCTCATCTATAGTATCGCTAGCTTTAATCCGCTTTTTACTACCCAAACTTTTATGCATGTCCATAGGGTTAGTGAATTGCGTAACAGTCACCCTAATGGCATTTGGACATGCGTGGATAGCACAGCCGCGAGACTTCCTATGTCTCTGGGTTCTTTGGAGATAGAGGGTTCTTCCCATGTAGGTGTCTTGTATTCTTCCATAGGGAAGGAATGGATGGACTCCCCTAACCCATTTTCCTCAAACATTCTGGACAGTGTGTTTGCTTGGGACTCCTCTTCTGTTCCTTCCGAAATTGGGGTTGGCATGTCCAATTCCCTATCTCGGGTTGGCTCGTTTCATGGATAAGCTGTATCCCTTACCCGATGGGTTGGCTTCATTAAGCCGTTGGTACTCTTTGACTAAGGCCTTGGCATCTTTGAGCTTCCTTATTTCCTTGTCGGCATTGGGATATTCACCGACCCCCTTAGGAGTTTTTGGTTGCTCTCTTTGCTTTTCCTGGTCTGATCCTCTATGATTGATCCCTTGACACCCCTCTTCCTTTGATTGGGTGGATCTGATATCAATTGTATCTTCTTTGGATCCGTCTTGGATTGTGACCCTTGTGGTTTAAGGGTTCGGAACCACTGACGAGATTTTCCTTCCAAGGTCAGTGAAAAGGCATGTATCATTGTCACATCACTGACTGGCGGCCCGCAGGTTTCACATGTGGATTCAAAAATCTCTACAGGTTGGATAGGATCCCCGCCTCCCCAAAGAACTTTTGGACAAGTTTTGAAATGATATGGCGTTTCATCTGGAAAGGTCGGGATTCTAGAGCAGTGCCTAGTTCTCTGACCATCCCCTGACCCATTTCTGCCGCCATATTTAGTAGGTCTGCCCTTGTGGCTACATTAAGGTCCATGGTTGGATCTATCCTAGGCCTTTGAGGAATTGCTTTCCCCTTCCTAGATCTCGTCCCCTTCCTATATTGGCTCTTCTAGGTATTTTGGGGTCCATGGGAAGGTCTTACCGCTGTACCCTGGAGGGACTCCCCATTAGTCGCCTCCGTACGTCTTTGTAGAATTAGGAGTTCCATGTCTTGTAGGAATGTAGGGTGATTGATCATCTGCTCAATATCCTTTTTGGTGTAGAGATGGTCCTCTACTTCACCTACCATGCTTGCTAGGTTACCCTCCTCTTCTATGGTTGTAAACCCTTCCTCTGTTCTGGATTCCTCGTTTATGGGTTCTAAGTTTAGAATCTCTCCCTCACTTCTACCCATAACTATTTTTGGTTCCTTCTCTCGTGAATTGGAGTGGGTTAAAACTTCCCGTTTCCTTTTTCTCAGCTTTCGTCCTTAGAGTATCAAGCTCTTGTTTCCTTAAGCTCAATTCTCGTAGTTGTCATTCCACCTCACTCCATTTAAGATCTAACTCCACTTCCTCGGTGGTGGGGAAGAATATTTGACCTGTCCTAGCCGCACTTTCTATGTCCCATCTTATTCAAGGGTTGTCGGTATTCAACAGCCTAGAATTCAACGTTTGGAATGGCACTTCTTGTCGTGGACCGAGTCCAGCACGCTGGTTGACAGACCCATGCCCGTAGATTGCACTTCCTTATCATGATGATTGGTTTGGAGACCGAAAAATCCCCGGGCAATATCAATGATACCACTGGACCTGGTTGGGGAGGGTGGTTTCTCCTTTTCCCCAAACCCAGCGTATCTCAGCCCTTCTTCCATGGACTCTTCGCCGCTACTAGTTTCAGTGGTGGTCAGGTTTCTTAAAACACTTAGGTGTGTGCTTGTTGAATGTCCTGATCCCAAACTTCTTTGATAGGAAGATCCTGGGTGATTCGATGCACTATCGTTAGGCGTAAGATCGTCTCTGATGAGTTTTCCAAATCTTAAGTGCATGTATGTACGATTTGATAAGCTATTTGTCAACCCAATTTGATTTTGCTTCCGATTCTATCGCTTTGTTTCAGAAGTCGTGAAACTGCAAAGAATGGTTCACGGTGTGAAATTGTAGGAAATGGTTCACGGTGTGAATGTTATCTTGCACTTTCACGTGCTTAAAAAAATTTACCTTTCGGGTTAGATCCCCTCTTTTTCATATAGGTTGCCCTCCTTAACCAACCCTTGTGGCCTTGGTCTGTCTAATCATTGGATTTGGCCAACCCCTGAATCTACAGAGAATGTTTCATGTCGTGAACACGAAAGGGTTTCACGTCATGAACAATTTCAAAAGGGTTCGCATCGTGAACCAGGAAGGGTTTCACACCATGAACAACTTTAGAATGTTTCATGTCTCGTGAATGCTTTACTGAACTTTCACGTGCTCAAAAATTTTGGCAGACTTCGTGGTGTTAGAGGTGTTAGGATAAGGTTGTCTATTTTTGGCAAGGAAATCTCGTGATTTTTGGCATTAATTGCAGCACTGATTTTGTGAGCGATTTACGACGTGAAATTGTAGGAAATGATTCACGACATGAATGATTTTTCTACAACTTCACATGAAACTTCCCGCGTTGAAAGTTGTGATTTTGGGTGCGTAATACTTATCTAATTGATACCAAATCGATTGTGCCACTCCTAAGGAATGAAATGCAAGTTCTTGGCACAGTCAATGGTCCCTTATGTTTTTTATTTTTATGAATTTTTGAAAAAGAAAGAAAACCAAACACCAACCTGCTCATTCATGTTGGTGTTTTCAATTATGAGAATATCAAAATTAACAAGAACAAACAGTGAAGCTTTATCCTAAAACCACTCCACCACAAACATACACAATATCACAACTAATTTCTCACAATTTCTTCCTACCACACACATCTTATCCATTCATTTTCCACACAATGCACTACCGAATGCAAGGGCAATGATGAATCCTATTCAATGGGAGCTGAAACTCAAAGAGGATGGAACCCAATGTCCATGCACGTCATCGGTATATTTCACTATGGGTATCATAATTTTTTCATATCTCTATCAGCAAACCTTATCCTTAGGCAACCCATATTTTTTCTCTCTATCAACATAAGAAGGAAAAACCATAGCCTTCACTTCTTCTCATCTTTCTTAGTCTTTGCACAATAGCAACAAACGTTGTCCTTTGCATGAGCGTCCCCTCTTCTAACCACTTGTTAAGGGAGATCCATAGTGTAGGAACACCTTCTTGCCTCCATCAAGATGGCTCAAGCTCTCTATCACAACTCATGGGGCTATGGATATCTCCAATTTGAGAATGGAGTGAGGATCTGGATGACAAGCTAGCATACACCCACAACTAGGAGGTTGCATTTCGTGTCTCTAAGGCAAAACTCCCAACTACACATGTTTTGAATAAGGTAAGGTAAGCTCTTAACTTGAACATATTTTTTACCACCCTAGGGGAGCTCTGATTCCAATCCACTACAAGCTATTGGGATCACCCCTATTTCATGGTGTTAATTAGGAGATCACACTCTAAAAGACATACGGTTTTGGAGCCATGGAAGATGTGTTTTTTTTTCAATCTTGCTTTCAATCTTTTTTGAATTAGGTTTAGGACATTTGATTTATAGGTTTTGGATTTTTGGAAGGGAAACATCTTGGTTCAATGCATTCATTCATCTTTGCCATATACATGTAGCGATGATTAAGATAATGCCCATATGTAAGTCGTTTTGTTGGATACTTGATCTGTGTACTCCTCCACAAGTATGGTGAATCCCTTGGTGAACTCACATTCTTAGGCATCTCTTCACTTTCCAAATCTTTTGTATGTGGTTGCATTCCATTCATACCACTTTTTGATGGGCAAGACTCCTCAAGTCTATGTACCTCACTATCTCTTGAGGGTGGGTGGTGATGCCGATATAACCCTCTCATCTATCCATATGTCCCATTCAAAATTGATGATGGCTGTGCATAAATGCAACTCTCATCCATGTTTTGAACTTCATTTAGATCCCCAAATACATGTACGACATTGTCTTGATGTGCCCCAAGAAGTAATGTATGCATATGTGAAGATATGATCCTATTTTTACCTGGTGGTGACTTTTGTTAATTTTGGGCTGATTACTGTGCAAAATCCACTGCTCCCTCATGGACTAAAACTTATGGGCTAGTAGAGCATCATATGAAGTTGCCTCGATGGCTTTTTTTAAACTCGATTTGACCTTCAGAGCACATGGACTGAACCTTATGGGCTAGTAGAGCATCATATGAAGTTACCTCGGTGGCTTTCGTTTAACTTGATTTGACCTCTCAGAGCAAGTAAAAACCTCCCTCCAAAATTGCCCTATTTTTTAGCCTTTTTTGAGGTCTGTATCCCATGTTTTGCCACATAAAATACATCATTTACATCATGCTTTACATCTCTGTATGGCTAAATCACATCATTCACATCCTATTCAAGCATGCTTTCAACATAACTTGACCTTGCAACTAGTTTGTCATCCGGTCTTGCATACCATGCTAATCCTTCATCAAACCTTATATATACCTTGTTTTGTATTGCATTATATGTCCAAAAATGTTTCGTCCTCCTCACTAACACCCATGAATATGCATTTCATAGCTTTGGCTTTTAGTTTCGACCTCACCTCTTCAGGTACATGTACATAACATACACAACCAAATATCTTCAAATTGCTTACATCCTAGTGTACATCTCCTTTGGTGTTACATCTCCAAGAATATGATTACAAGCTTGATTGATTAGAAACATAACATATGCATATGCCTCAGCCCAATAGAAGTTAGGCATGTTCATCTCATTAAGCATGGCACTAAATTGTTTTTGCAATATGTCTTGTCTTTCTTTCGACAACCCCATTCATTTACGATGTATATCTTGTAGTCAACTATCGATGTATGCCATGATCTCATAAATAAGCATCAAACTCCACTGATAGATACTCACAACAACCATCCATCCTTAGACACTACTCTTAAACCTGTTTGAGTCTCAACTAAAGCATGAAGCTGTTTGAACTTACCAACGCTTCTGATTTGTGCTTGATGAATTATATCCGTGCTTTTTGTGTACATTCATCAACAAGAATTATATGATATCTGGCTCCACCTATGCTAGCCTCTTTTATCGGACCCCATATACCAGAATGCACAAGCTCCAAATGCATCTGCTTCAATTAACTTTGCTTATTAAATGGCAATTTGGAAGACTTCTCAAATTCACATGATTCACATATGTGTCAATTCACTTATTCTAAAAGACAGCAAACCTGTCACTATTCCCTTGGCTTGCATACCTCTCAATTGATTTTCATTCACGTGTCCAAGACTTCGCGATGCCATACATATAAAACTGCCATACTCTTTACTTGTGCATTTATATTCTCATACCACTTTGTATTGCCTACATCCAAAGTAAACATCCGACCTTCTCTTCTCCCTTTTTCTATGAGCTTATTTTCAACTTGCAATCATAAACAAAACAGCCCATAGGATCAAATATCGCTCCCATTTATCTAACCCATAGCAAGTTCTTTGTAATACATGGAACATATAATACATTATGCAAGTGTTTCTTCTCTTTGGTGTTGACAATCTATATTGGTACGTCACCCAAATGAGTAGCGAGATGAGTTGTGTAATCCTCGGTAGTAGAATATGAAGGCACTTCCACTTCCCGCTTTGCTTTAAACCTCTTATCATTGCTGGTCATATGATTATTGCAGCCCAAGTTAATGTACCATTTTCCTTCACATACATTCACAGTCAAGCTTTTATGCTCATGATTCAAATAAAATAATTGGTGCTCTTGTTTCTCCTCTATTCCTTCACTAGAAGTAGATGCATAGTTGCCTTGATTGTACCTTCCTTCTTGTATATCCCTATCTTTATAAAAACATTCTCGAAGCATGTGTCATGTATTCCTACAACAATAATGGCATACAACTCCACTTCTATCTTGACTCACACCATGGCCTCTTCCTTGATTTGTATACCCACCCCAGTAACCTTGTCCATAGCCTTCTTAAGATCCTCGACCTCTTTGTAGTCCCTCTCGCATATCCTTGACCTCTAAAGTCACCTCTTCCCACCACGAGACTCTCCATAGTCTTGGCTACCTCTAAAATATTATCTCCCTCTTACTCTACCTCTTTCGTGAAACCCATAAGACTCAAGTTGGTTCTCTCCTTGATATCCTCTTCCTCTCTCACTTCATGTTCTACCTCTTTGACCTCTTCCTCTTTGTTGGCTTCTCCCTCTACTTGTGCAATGGACTGATTCCTGGTATTCTCCTACATTTGATGAATCTCCTCCCGGTAAAAAGTGATTCTCTTCCTATATTAACTTTGGGACCAATGATTCAAACAATGGCAACTCATCTCTAGTCCATATAATAGTCACAAACACTATAATCTTTGCCCAAACCTTGCAAGCATGCATTCACTTTATCATCCTCTTCAACCACATAACCAATCAAGGCTAATGAGTCTACAAGACTCCAGATCTTACCCCTATAATCCATAATGCTCATATTGTTCTGTTTCGCATTATTGAGCTCTATTTTCAATTGTAGGTTTCTTGCCTGTGATACACTCTCATACAAATTTGCTAAGCCATCCCATAGCTCCTTGGCTATTGTATAATTCTCAACATGTGGAATAATTGAAGAAGAAAGAGTCATAGCTATAAGATAAATTATCTTTTTATTATTCAATTTCCATTACCTGAGAGCTACTTGATAAGTAGCCATCATAGTAGACACTTACTCTCAGAGGGTTTAAAACTCTTGAGGGTCTTGGTTCTACATCATCTCCATCAATTCGGTCCCATAAGTCCATTGAATCCAAATAAAACTTCATTTTTTGTTGCCATATGTGATAGTCTCAATTGCTTATCTCTTTCATAAAACAAACCATGATTCATTATAGTCTTCACATACCTCATGATTCTCTTCACTACATCATAATGAGGTTTTCTAAGTTCCTACATAAACTAACTAACTACACCAACACTACATGCAATATAAGGTCTGGTGATAGTTAGAAAAATAAGCTTTCCCCCCTAGCATGTAATATAATGTAGCATCTCAAAACAGATCTCCCAACTTTGCTCTTAGCTTTTGATTCACATTTATTGGCATGGCTATTGGCTTGCAATCTTACACAAACTCTTCAAGAAACTCTAACACATATTGCCTCTAGCTTAAATACATGCTATCTTCTGTCTTGACAATCTCTATTCCTGAAAAGAGCTTCAACTCACAACTATCTCTTCATTATTTCTATTCCTCTTGCATTATTTGGTCACTATGAGATCAGCTATACAGATGACTATGAATGCAAGACTCCCATTCACTTCTCTTTCAAACAAAGAGTGATCGACATGGCTGATATGAAACCTCATTTTTTGCAAATACATAGCCAATTGCTCAAACAAAGAGTGATCGATGAAGCTAATATGAAACCTCATTTGTTGCAAATACAGAGCCAATCGCTCAAACTGCTTTAATCCATATAATACTTTCCTCAACTTGCATACATGCATCTTCTTTGAACTGTCCAAAAAACCCTCTGATTGGACCATACACACTTCTTCTTGTAAGTATCCATTTAAGAAAGCATTATTGGTATCTAACTAGTGTAGAGTCCATCTTTGATCCGATGCTATTGCAATCACACTGCATATAGTAACCATTTTAGCTATTGGAGCAAACGTCTCATCATAGTCTATGCCATATGTTTTCACATAGCCCTTAACAACCAATCTAGGTTTGAAACAACTTATGCTTCCATTCGTGTTGTGTTTAATGAAATATATCCATTTACACCCTATGATCGACTTGTTCATAGGAAGTGGGACAAGCTCCCATGTCTGATTCTTGTACAATGCATGCATTTCTTCCTTCATAGCTATTTGCCACTCCTTACTCTTGTTTACATCTTCAAAATGTATTAGTTCAATGCATTCATTCACCTTTTCCATATACATGTAGTGATGATTAAGATAATGCTCATATGTAAGTCGCTATATCAGATACTTGGTTCGTGTGCTCCTCCACAAGTATGGTGGCTCCCTTGTTGAACTCACATTCTTGAGGGTGGTGATGCCAGTAATCCTCTCATCCATCCATATGCCCCCTTCAAAATTGATGATGACTGTGCATAAATGGAGCTCTCAAAAATGTTTTAAACCTCATTTCGATCCCCAAACATATATACAACATCATCTTAATGTGCCTCGACAAGCGATATATGCATATGTGAAGACATGACCCTATTTTTACCTGGTGGCGGTGACTTTTATTGACTTTGGGCTGATGCACAAAATTCAGAGCTCCCCTTTATGGACTAAACCTTATGGGATGGTAGAGCATCATATGCTTTTGTTTGACTTGATTTGACCTCCGGAGCATGTATAAATCCCCTCCAAAATTGCCATATTTTAAAGCCTTTTTTGAGGTTTTTTTTGTTTGTTTGGCTATACCATCAAAACCATGACCTCTCCCATGTTTGGCCACATTAAATACATCATTTGCATCATGTTTTACATCTCTATATAAATGAACCACATCATTCACATCCTCTTCCAAGCATGCTTTCACGATAGCTTGACCTTGCAACTAGTTTGTCAAACTGGTCTTGCATACCATGCTAATCCTTCATCAAACCTCACATCTCAGCTTATATATAGCTTCTTTTGTATCGGATTATACGTCCTAGAAGGTTTTGTGCTCCTCACTCACACCAATGAATATGTATTTCATAGCTTTGGATTATAGTTTTGACCTCACCTCTTTAGGTACATGTACGTAACATACACAACTAAATATCTTCAAATTGCTTACATCCGGTTTCTATCTAGTGTAAATCTCCTCTAGTGTTACATCTCCAAGCATAAGAGTCAAAGCTTGATTGATTAGAAACTTAACATATACATATGCCTCAACCCAATAGAAGTTAGGCATGTTCATCTCATTAAGCATGGCACTAACTATTTCTGCAATATGTCTATTCCTTCTTTCGACAACTCCATTCATTTGTGGTGTATATCTTGTAGTCAAATGTCAATGTATGCCATGCTGTTGTAAATAAGCATCAAACTCAAGTGTTAGATACTCACCACCACCATCCGTACTTAGACACTTTACTCTCAAACTTGTTTGAGAGTAAAGCATGAAATTGTTTGAACTTATCCAATGCTTTTAATTTGTGCTTGATGAAGTATATCCATGTCTTTTGTGTATAATCAACAACAAAGATTATATAATATCTGGCTTTGCCTATGCTAGCCTCTTTTGTATATTAGAATGCACAAACTCCAAAGGCATCTGCTTCAATTGACCTTGCTTACTAAATGGCAATTTGGAAGACTTCCCAAATTCAAATGATTCACATACATGTGTCAGTTCGCTTGTTTTGAAAGAAGGCAAACCTCCCACTATTCCCTTGCCTTGCATATCTCTCAAATTGGCTTGCATTCACATGTCCAAAGCCTTTAGTGCCATATATCAAACTCTGTCATACTCTTTGCTTGTGTATACATATTCTCATACCACTTTGTATTACATGCATCCACTAAAGTAAACATTCATTCTCTCTTTTGCTTAAACAAAATAGCCCATAGGATCAAATATCACTCTCATGTCTTGCTGCTTAACCATTTGTCCGACCCATAGCAAGTTCTTTGTAATGTCTGGAACACATAATACATTATGCAAGTATTTCTTCTTTTTAGTGTCGACAATTTGTATCAAATGTCACCCAGATGAGTAGATGTGTCATCCCAAGTAGTAACATATGAAGGCACTTCCACTTCTCACTTTGCTTTAAACCATTCATCATGGTGGTTGGTCATATGATAATTACAGCTTGAGTCAATGTACCATTTATCTTCACATATATTCATACTCAAGCTTTTATGCTCATGATTCATATAAAATAATTGATGCTCTTCTTTCTACTCTCTTCCTTCATCAGAAGAAGATGCATAGTTGCTTGATTGTACCTTCCTTCTTGCATATCCTTATCTTTATGAAAACATTTTGGAAGCATGTGTCCTGTCTTCTCGCAATACTGGTGTACAACTCCACTTCTATCTTAACTCACAGCATGGCCTCTTCCTTGATTTGCATACCTGCCTTGATATATTGACTATAATAGCCACTTTGATAGTTGATTTAATAACCTCTTCCATAGCCTTCTTGAGATCGTCGACCTCTTGCAGTCCCTCTCGCATATCCTCGTACATTCATACTTAAGCTTTTATGCTCATGATTCATATAAAACAATTGATGCTCTTCTTTCTCCTCTCTTCCTTCATCGGAAGTAGATGCATAGTTGCTTGATTGTACCTTCCTTCTTGCATATCCTTATCTTATGAAAACATTATAGAAGCATGTGTCATGTCTTCTCGCATTACTAGCGTACAACTCCACTTCTATCTTAACTCACAGCATGGCCTCTTCCTTGATTTGCATACTTGCCTTGATATATTGACTATAATAGCCACTTCGATAGTTGATTTAATAACCTCTTCCATAGCCTTCTTGAGATCGTCGACCTCTTGCATATCCTCGACCTCTAAAGTCACCTCTTCCACGAGACTCTCCATAGTCTCCTCTACCTCTGAAATCTGCTCTCCCCCTTGCTCTGCCTCGTCCTTGATACCCTCTTCCTCTTTGACTTCTTGTTCTACCTCTTTGACCTCTTCTCCCTCTACTTGTGTAATAGGTTGATTCTTGGTATCCTCCTATACAGATGAAGCTCCTCCCTCACGAGACTCTCCATAGTCTCCTCTACCTCTGAAATATGCTCTCCCCTTTGCTCTGCCTCGTCCTTGATACCCTCTTCCTCTTTGACTTCTTGTTCTACCTCTTTGACCTCTTCCTCTTTGTTCGCTTCTCCCTCTACTTGTGTAATAGGTTGATTCTTGGTATCCTCCTACAAATGAAGCTCCTCCCTCTGTAAGTGATTCTCTTCCTATATCAACTTTGGCACCAACAATTCAAATGATGGCAACTCATCTCTAGTCCGTATACTGGTAGTAAACACTCGATAATCTCTACCCAAACCTTGCAAGCATGCATGCACTTTATCATCCTCTTCAACCATATAACCAAGGCTAATGAGTCTACAAGACTCCGGATCTTACCCACATAATCCATAATGCTCATATTTGTTCCGTTTCACATTGTTGAGCTCTGTTTTCAATTACAACTTTCTTACCTATGACGCACTCTCATACCAATTTGCTAAACCATCCCATAGCTCCTTGGCTGTTGCATAATCCTCAACATGTAGAATAATTGAAGAAGAAAGAGTCATAGTTATAAGATAAATTACCTTTTTATTCTTTAATTGCCATTGCTTGAGAGTTGCTTTATAAGTAGCCATCATAGTAGACACTTGCTCTTGTGTGTGTGGAGAGGGTCTGAAACTTTTGGGGGTCTTGGTTCTACATCATCTCTGTCGCTTAGGTCCCATAAGTTGATTGACTCCAAATATAGTTGCCATGCATGGTAATGGCCTTTGTCTAGTTTCTTCATTCAAGTAAGATTTGCATCTCCAAGGATTAGGTCCCATAAGTTGATTGACTCCAAATATAGTTGCCATGGGTGGTAATGGCCTTTGTCTAGTTTCTCCATTGCAGTAAGATTTGTATCTCCAAGTTGCAAACTCCTTATATTGCTTGTGACTTCTATCATATTTCAAACCTGTATATCTCACTTCTCTTCTCTCACCAATGCAAAGAAACTCTCAACCTCTCAATTCACTCTTCGCACACAAAACATAAATTTTCTCACAAAGGCAATCTCTCAAAACAACAGAGCTACAAGCTGTGCTATGATACCATGAAAAGAATTTGTAGCAAACCCACACTCTCATGGGCCTTGATCACCTAAGAAAAAAGAATGTCAGGAGACGCTCAAGAAAGAGCAAAAAATACTCAAAATTGATAGAATTGCAAAGAATTAATCTCTAAACACATAGAATATACTATCCACAGTTTATATGAGTGATCGCTGATGATAAACAATGTGTGTAGAAAATAAATATTTGGACCCAAATGGAACTTTTTTGCTTGTAGCATATTAAAGTGATGATTGCTATGATATTTTGCACTCCAAAGCTCTGATTCTTTGCTCTCTACAGTCTCCCACAAACTCCACACTTGCTTCTTATCTTTTTCTCACTATTTTCTATATTTTTTATTATTTACCACTCCTTTTTCCATAAACTTTGGCTCCCCACTATAGGGATGTATTTTGGCCCACTCAAATCACCTTATTTTACTCTTTACACTCACTCTAAGGTCTACCCAATTATCAAATATTTTAGCTATTCCCTACTCTAAGGTTACTTAATGGCTCCTGCCATCATAATAAACATTGCCGGTATGTATATGTCCATCACATGAAATTGCTTTTGCTTCTCTAACAAGGGGTACCACCTTGGGAGACCGACCCTCTTACCTAAATTGTAGGTTTACAACTATATTAATACTATGTAAAGAGGTTTTTTAAAACAAAAACAAAGCTTAACCTTTATGTAGATTGACCAGCACCAATTTGAATCTTTCAATCTTAATTGTTTTATCAATACATTTTATGATGTATTCTACACACACACACACACACACACACACACACACACACACACATGTATATACATACATACATATATGTATGTATGTATGTATGTATGTATATATGTATATACAATATATGTAAATCTGTAATATGAATACATACATATAAATATATAAATCTAAATAAGGAAAAAATATATTTTTATGTATGTTCATACTATGTGCGTGCGTGTACGTGTTTATGTATGCATATGTACATACATATATATGAAGATATTAATATATGTAGGTATGTAAATATATATAAATATAAATATAAATATATTTAGGTATGTACACACACACAAAGTAAGTTATTTCTATACATATGTGGAGTAATGATGAGGATAATAGAATCATGGTCGGCTAAATTTAATCACGACAAGGCATACTATTTTCACATTAGGGGAACATGCATACACATACACATATAATATATACATATACATACATACACATATATTTATATATACATATACACATACACACATGTACATATACAAATATACACACACATACACATATAAAATATACATATACACACACACACGTACATATATACATACACATATAATATATACATATACATATGTATATATACATATACACACACATACACATGTAATATATGCATACACACACACACACACATCATCATCATCATCCACACCTTCCTTACTACCTTTGTCGATAGCCAGGAATGTCATCGTGAGAGGTCATTGACTACTTTTTTTCACTAATGAAAGAACGGTGGTGTATACATATGTATACATGATCATCCATACCTTCCTTACTACCTTTTTCAATAGTCAGGAACGTCATTGTGAGGGGTCATTGACTACTTTTTTTCGCTAACGGCCAATGAAAGAACTGTGGTGTATACATATGTACAAATATACACTATATATGTATGTGTATATACAATATGAGTATATATATATATGTAATGTGTATATGTACAATATGAGTATGTATATATATATTAAGTGTATATATGTGTATATGTATATATATAAATATGTATTATATGTGTGTGTGCGCTAGCCCGCCCTGTCGTGATTAAATTTGCCGACCATGTTTCTATTATCCTCATGCGTTTATATAGAAATAGCTTCCGCAGTTCGCTTAGACTCTTAAATCATCGAGTTCTAGACATTCAATGATTGGAAAAGCTTCCTCTTCAATTGCACAGGTAACGCAATTTAATTTTAGATCATTTTCAACAAACCCGTTGCTTAAGCAGGTTGTATCTGCAAATAGTTTGCTTTCTAGCCCCTTAGTATTGGTAACTCTCTTCGGTTATCGTGATGGTACTGGCGATGATGGTGATGATGATCTCATGCTGATATTGGTAACTCTCTTCGGTGATGGTGATGGTGATGGTGGTGGCGATGATGATCTCATGCTGTGGATGATGATGATCTAATGTTGTGGATGGTGATGATGATGATCTGGATGATGTTGATCTAATGATGACCATCATGATAATAACACCAGCGCTGCCTATGATGACACTGATGATGACCATAAGTTTCACCAAGGGTATTTTAATGTAATGATTATGATGGTGATTGTATAATTCTTTATTACAGGTAGTGGGGCTCTAAAAGCCTTTGCATGAGTGCCATGTTGATCGCATTCTGAGGGTTTTCAAAGCTGGTACACACACACACACAGAGAGAGAGAGACAGATTGCAAATAATGTCGTCTGCAGTACACATCAGCAAGCATGAGAACATGCATAATATCGAGCAGCAGTGTGAAGTTCCCAAATGTCCCGTGTGTATGGAAAAACTAGGCACTCATGGAGGACCGACTTCCTTAGCATGTGGCCACAATGGGTGCCTCGAATGTCTACAACAGGTTTGTGCATCATACGAGGAGCTTTTTTGTGCATGTAATGTGTCTAAGATTTGACAATCAAACAGCTAACTATAGCCTAATCTACTTGAGATATTGTGTGCCAGGTGCAAATGTGTAACGCCACCCCTTTATGCCCTTTGTGTCGAACTCCTTTTGCATCAGAAATGAATTTTGGCACTAACTTGGATCTCAAAGATGCATTGGGGCGGTTGGAGCTAAAATGGCCTGCGGCACCTAAATTTGATGAAGACAATTCAGGTGAATTTGGAAGCACTGATCATGAACAGAAGGAGCTTGATGTTGAACATGCCGAGCAGCATTACCGCCCTTGTGTGTATGAGGAATTCAATACCTGGACGCCTGTTGCCACTCCTCAAAAGGACACTGTAGACGAAACCAGATATGTTCGCAATGCATGGCCTTGTGATGGTAGGAGTGCCGTTCAGGCAATTGGAAACATGCAGCCCGATGTGAGCACTTGGAATTTAGCAAGGGGAATGATGTCCATGTTGGCTAAAAAATCCCCGCCCTCTAAGGAACAAGGCGGTCCTCAGGCCAGCCACCGCCTTGACACAGACGGTTTGAATGGAGGGCTTGAAGATGTTTGGGCTAGTGTACATCTTCCTAGCGCACCACCTCTTTCAACACGCTGTGACGAGAGCACCATGGTGTTACGATCCCTGCTTGAGGCGGAGCCACCACAGTGGGTTCCAGATAGTGCATGTAGCAGATGCATGCAGTGCAATGCGAAATTTCTGCCTCTGACAAGGGGACGGCATCATTGCCGGTTCTGTGGTGGAATATTCTGTCGATCTTGTTCAAAGGGGAAATGCTTGCTGCCATTCAAGTTCAAGGAAAGGGATCCCCAGAGGGCCTGTGATACATGTTTTGAAAGGTTAGAGCCTATACAAGGGTTCCTAACCAACATGATCAGCAATGCAGCACAGATTGCGGTACATGATGTGACGGATTCAACCTGCATGAGGGGCTGGTTGAATAATCCAATTGGCCTGTGTATGGAAGATGAAATATACAAAGCCACCAACACTCTGAGAAGCTTCTGCAAGGTTTGCTACATTCTGTCCCCTGCAGCTCATTGCTTTTTGTATTTGATCACTGTGAATCCAACGAGACAAAGTTGATGCACAAACTTGGTCTTGCAGGTCGGCATACTTAAACCAGAACAATCCATACCGGAGGCTGTCCTCAAGGGAGCTAAAGGGCTTGCCATCTTAACAGTCATAAAAGCAGGGATGGTACTTACGTATAAGGTGGGGACTGGTTTGCTTGTTGCCCGAAGAGATGATGGTAGTTGGTCGCCTCCAGCTGCCATTATGTCATGTGGGTTAGGATGGGGCCTCCAAGTATGTAATTTCTTATCTTTCTCATGCACATACTTTTTTTGGTATATCTATTTTTTAAAATTGTGGTAAAAGGATATTTTTACACATTTTTAATGGTGTGTGCAAATGTGGCTATTGTAAGAGTGCCTGCCCATCATGAGGGTCGTTGAGTAAGCAATCAAACGTTTTGTAGGTTTAAATGGCAGGCAGGCATATTATACACAAGCAGGTGGGTGCCTGCCAAATCCATGGCTGCTGTGCTGCCATGTCCAGCACTTCCATGGATGGGCAAGCAATCCAGACATGGATATGTGCCCCTTGTCTGGCCAATCAGCAGATCCCTCCTCGGAATCTCTCACCTTCCCTGCATCTGCAGCCTCCTGCCATGACCTCTGCTCACTTCAAACAGGCCTTTTCTTGATTGCAATCTCCTGCTCTTCTGATGACCTTTGATGTTTCCAGGTAGAGTTAATGGTTGCCACATTAAGTCTGTGCAAGTCGTGAGCTGGTGATTTTCTTGTGCTGCAGTAATCACCAGGGGGATATGAGTGCAAGGCTTTTGTTTCAGGGCTGCAGGAGCTCTGAGTGTAGGCCAAGCATGTACTTGTGGGTGAGGGTGTTGTGTAACAGGGCTGCTTACAGTGCCCGCCTGTTCACACTAGCTACTATCCGTGTGTGATGAGAATTAAGGGGCAGATGAACACTATATGTGTAGTTAGGCTGCCCAAGTCATTTTTTTAATGCATCCTATAGAAGTGATTGTGGAACAGCTTTTGTGAAAGATCTCCCTCTTCTTTGGCTGGTGGCTTGTAGGAGTCTAGCAGATTACACTTGGCTAGCGATAGCCAGTTGACACTGCAGCCTGTGGTAGATGCAGCGCTCCCCAAGAGTCTTAGCAACAGTGCCTTTGGGACATCCCAAAGGTGTAACAAATTTGGTGGTGGATTCTTCATGCCCGCGATAAGTATTGGAGAACCCTCAGAGCGGCTTGCCAATGAGAATGTCAAGGAGCGGAAGAAAACTGACTGAGAACATTGACAGTGTAAGAAATGTTGGGCCTGGTGTAAGTCAAATAAATAAGCGAACCAACAAGCCTCCGGTACTGTGTGCTGTCCTCGAAGAGGGGAGAGGGATCATCATGGGAGAGCTTGGAGTTAGGATCCATCGGACAAGAAATTCGACGGCACTTGGTCATCACAAATGTCTCCAGGAGCTGCTGCAAATATCTTTACTGGCTAAGAAACACTCCATCAGAAGACTAATAGACCTCCATCCCAAGAAAGTAGTGGAGAAGTCCTAAATCAGTCATCTCCAAGGTGAGCTAAATTTGATGTCATGTGCATGCACATGTACATGCTAATCCCAGGGCTGATCCTTGAAGGGCAACAGATAAAGAACTAGTTTTGGACCAGATTCAGGAGCTTATGCTGATTGTATGGGGAGGGAGGCTTGTAGAGAGAACTAGGAGGCTGTCGGCCAGCACATGAAAGGACACTTCTGTCGGCTGCAGCAAGATGGACAATTATTTGTCCAGGACTTGGCCGACCTGTTGGTCGGCCAGTCCATGAGGACTCCCAAGGCCTATATAAGGCATAATTTGCTCATTGGTTAGATCATTCAGCCCCCCATGGGCTGAGTCACTAGACTTAGGCTTAGAGTAGGTGTTTACCACCTTTTGATGGCAGCCAAAGATTGGCCAAGATCTGGACACCATTTTGTGCTATATGAATATACTGAAACTCAGCTCTCTCTCTCTTCTCTCCATCTCGCTTGCTTATGTTTTGTTTGAGGTTGTTCTAGGATGGTGTTTAGGGCTGAAAGAAGACTCCTAGAACTTCCGCATCAGAGCTTCAGGTTGATTCTGAGATATTGTTGCTACCCATGTCCCACCCACCCTTACTACATCGGGAATAGATGAAACCATCACCCGTGTCTTTGATCCTTTAATGGTGTGGGAATGAAACTACACCGGCTAGGTGTGAACGTCCTTAGGCACCGTCTCGTGAACAATACACACGTCACATGTGATATGTCAAAACCACTTTGCACATAACCATTGAATGGTATATCATTACACAAGATAATTTGCAACAGAGACAAGCATTGCACAATACACCATCATTAGGGCCGCGAACGGGCCGACCCCCCTCAATATTGAAGTACATTGTTGGAGTATTTAAGTTTGTACAAAGTACCAAGGGCCTGCCGGCCAGATAATCCTATGCAATGCAAATATGAAGACAAGTTACCCAAATAGAAGTATGTCGGAGTAGTTTGTCGATGCCGGACTTGTCGAATGAGTCTTAATAGCTTGGCCACTAGTCTCATATACCTGGAGGGAAGTGAGCGTGAAACTGTTGTTCCAAGACCACGCACAAACAGGCGCTTTCGTACTAGAGTGTGGCTCACACCCTCTCAGAGAGCATGGTTCAAGCCTCCTTGGTACGAGTACGCGGTGTCAATAGTAGTGCTGAATTGACAAGAGACGGGCATCCATTGCCAATGCATATGAAATTCAGCATTTAGAAAACAGTGGTATGTCGATGTAGATCACCAAGGAGCTGCCTTGATAACCGGCCCGACTTCAGTGTCCATATTCTCTACCATTGGCTCTATGTTCTACCAAGCAAGGTAGCAACATCTTCAAGAGCACATAGGACAAGAGAAATACTACACATGGCGGCTAAACAAGGAGTCATGCCCTTCTACTGAATAAGTAATGACAACACATTGTCCAATTAGCTTACCAGTCTTCATAGAAGTTGTTGCAAGCGGAATCCTTCGCGTTGGAAGCTTTAGAAGTGTTGATATCTTCGATTTGCCGCAATCCTTCATGACAAAAGTCTTCAAGAGGATGAAGGGAACCCTGGAAAAGCTTCCCCTATGGTTCAACTTGAGAAAGGAAGGCTGAAATTAAGGTTTTCAGCAAAAAGACCAGAAATTACAGCAAAAATGAGAGCTGTTTTGCTGAATTTCAGTCATTGGGAATGAGTAGGAGAGTGATTAGCACTTGGAAACACTCTTGGAAGCTTGTAAAACACCCTAGCAAGTTGGGTATAGCTATGGAGAGCTTGGAAATGGAGAAAAATGGTGGAAAAACAGAGTTTTCAGCCTCCAAAAATCCTCATGAAGAGAAAACACGAATTTTCTCTTAATAAGTAAGTGAATTGGGGTCCAATCAGGTGAGAGGACATAAGGAGATGCCCATTTATGAGTAAAAAGGGAGGATCAGGTCCTCGACATTGAGTCTTGTCCGCCTCGGGACTTCAGTGAGTGTGAACTTGGAAGCGGTCATAATTTATAAGTGACTTTTGGGCACCCAAACTTTAATGAAGTGGGAACGCACTCACTTATAAATATTGACCAAGTCCTAAAGGCTATTTGAGCCTAGATTGGGTAATACTTACCACCTGTTCACATGCCATAGACAATTTCACACGCACGGTTCACGGGCGGGCGTCCCCTAGCCTGGAACTACACATAGGTCATGCAGGCAGGAAAACAGCATGCAATTTTATTTGCAGGCAAGCACATAAAGATGCTATGCAATGCAGCATTGGCATGAGCAATTTCCGTTCATGAAACCATATAAGATCAGGTGTTTCGAGGCAAGTATATGCGATACCAAACCCAGTGGAAAGCCAATCCTCTAGGCGTTTCCAGGCATGTACACAAAGGCACAAGTCCTAGCGGAAAGCAAAGTCCTCCACATATTCTGGGCATGATATTGTCAAGTCCTAGCGGAGTATCATATCCAACTATACAGCATGACACATGTCAATCACATGCATAGGCACATTCCATAAGCCATGGACACCAATCCAATATGTACATAGTGTGAAAGCAAGAGTGAACCATTCGGGTGGCCAAATGGTGACAGTTGCTAGGGGTTTCATGAAACGTGTTTCATAAACGTTTCTTTCAAATCCCAGACGTTTCAAAAACGTTTCATACAAAACAAGGGGCTTACAGGTCCCAAAATTTATATATATGTTTATAATATGTAAAAAATATGTTGCCTTCTCTGTAAAACAATATTAAACATGCATCATTTACACATTAAAACATGTTTTCAAGTTAAAACTAAAGAATCTAGGTAAAAGACGCTTACATCGTACAGTTCTGAGGTGGACGCGAATGAAACGCGTTTCATTTGTATGAAACGTTTGGTTTCATTCAAACTGAATGAAACGCAACTATGGTTTAAGGCTGTGGCCAATTTCAGTGTTTAATTGCATTAATGGTCAAGTGTTTTGTGAAACCCCGAGGCCCTTTAGAAGTTACACCAAGGAGCTTCTTGTCGCCTATACTGAGGCTAAGACTCGCATCACCTATGGGAGGCCAGGCTTCGTGTCACCCATAGTGTGGCTAGGACGTGGAACCCACTGTCACGAATCCCAGTTTAGGCCTCCCACTAAGCCAGGTCCGTGCTCGAGAAGAACTACTATTTATAGGTTCCAAGAACGGGAGATATATATCCATTGCATAATGCATGTGCATGCATCTCTCCTTGCTTGAAAATGATTTCGTGTGACTTGTTTTTGTGTGAATGCCTGCTATGACGTATCCAGTTCACAAGCAAGGAACGCTCACCCGTGAACCATGTGAATGCCTTGTATTCTGACATGGTTTGTGACATGTGAACAGATGGAGTATTCATTTAACCCTTGTTTATTATTGTAAAGGTTTTATAACCTTCGCAGTTCACACTTATTAAAGTTGGGCGTTGGCCACCGGCCTAGTGCCCGGGGCCCAAAGGATAAAAGTGTGGCCAGCCCAAACTTTGGGCACCCACACATGGCCTCATAATTGTGTGGACACTTAAAGAAGGTGCCCACCATTAATTATGGTGGGATGTGGCACAAGGGGCTTGGACCCCTCCACGTCCTCTCCCCCATTCTTCTCCACCTTTTTCCCCTCTTCCTTCTCATGCAAGTTGGTGCCCATCTCTCTCTTCCCTTTTCTGCTCGTCAATTGCTCCCCGGTGGATAGCTGTTGTACCCGCTGAAACTATTGCACCCACCTGTTGTGTACCTATTGTGGGCACCTATTGTATCTGTTGTGTACCTACTTTGGACACCTTCTATACATGGTGTACCTATGCGCACCTGTTATGGACACCTATCGTACTTGCAGTACCTGTTGTACCTACTATACCTGTTGTACCTACTATACTTGAAGTACCTGATGTACCTGCTATGCACCTGCTATAGGCACCTATTGTACCTAACTATTCTTGCAAGTACCAGTTGAAACCCTAGCTATCCTTGCAAGTACAAGCTAAAATCCTAACTGTACCTGCAAGTACATGTTGTGAATCGGCACCAAGTGTACCTATTTGAGTACATTTACTTCTTGTATATGAGCAAGTGTCCTTCAAATCTTAGTGTATTTTTAAGTGTCTTGATTAGCATTGTGTTCAACCAAGTTACATTGGTATCAGAGCATACGGTTCTCTTTCACTTCTATCGTGAGAGACGATTACCGTGAACACTAGCTATCTCTACACTTAGAACATTATGAATACAATGAATGTTGGAGATGCTAATACAAGAGGCAAGGACAATGAAATGCATGCCTCCAATGCTTTACAAGATGAGCAAACTCATGTGGTGCACAATAGGGAACATGAATATGTGGGACAGCCGTTCCGTGGCAAAGAGAAGATGCAAGAAGAAGAGTCCATAGTCTTGAGGGCTGAACTTACTCGTATGCAGGCTCTTCTCCATGCACAAGAAGAAGAATTGAATCTCTATCGCCGCGAGGATCCATTGGTACATGATCGTTTGAAGGCCAAGAAAGCTGAATCTTATATGGATCATGCAATGGCAATGATTGCTCAAGAGTTGCACATGCAACCGAGGGATGCAGCACCTGTATACTTGGCTCGTACCGAGGATGCCTATGCAGAAAAGGCAACCATCCCACATGTCTTGGAATCCCCACTGGTGTCCGAACAAGAACTTATGTCTAAGAGGATAAATCTCCATGCTATGGGAGAGGAACAATCAGGGACTTCACGCCATGCAGGAATACCTCATGTAGCCCGTGAAGGATACAATGTTTATGGCAGTGGTCAAAATGTATGTCAAATACCATTGCCGGCTGAAAATGTACATGCACAACACATGCAACATGGGCTGCAATTTTCTGTTGGTGCAGGTATTCCGTGTATCTCTCATGCCACTCATGCCTTCGAGTGTGCTCGTGAGGGAGAAGTTATGGCTGAAAATGTATCAATGCATGTTGAGGGGCCAGCCATGCCTCATGCTTACAGGGCACATGTATCTATGCCTCATGCATCACCTTTTGGTCCAAAAATGATGCCAATTACAGGGGCTGTCCCAATGGACAAACATGGGGGAAAACATGTTGAGATGTACACACATGCATCAAAGTCTCGTGACTTCAAAGCCGGAGACAAATATGTGAAGTTTGACACATATCATGGGGAATATGATGCATCAAAGGCACTTGCTTTTGTTGCCCAGTTTAATATTGCTTTCAGTGATGAGGATTTCACTCAGAAATCCATGATCCGGCATGTAAGCATGTTCATGAAAGGCACTGCTGCCCACTGGTGGCTCACGGAGCTGCCCTCACCGAATCCCGTTAGATCATGGGAAGAGTTCAAAGAGAGGTTCTATGCTCAATTCTTGCCTCCCAATGCATTGAATGAGATAACAATGAAGTGGGATTGGGTACAGCAAAATGAGGGGGAATCGGTAAATGCATATGTACAAAAGTTTTGGAAAGTGCTCTTGGAGGTGTCTCCATTTATGCATGTCATCGAGGCGGAAAGGAAGAGAAGGTTTCAATCGGGATTGCAACCCGTGTACAAAGCGGGATTACAAATATATCCTGGTCATACCTTACACCAATTAATCGCAGCCGCCACCGCCACCGAGCAATTGGAACTCAAATTGAGTCGATCCAATAAGGCTAAACCCTCATTTCAAGGCAAAGAGAGGGCTGTCCAAAACCTGCAAAATGATGGACAGCCACCTAAAAGGGACCAAAACCAAGCCAAATCAGGTCCAAAAGCTAAAAATAAGTTTGCTAAAAAGCGCCCTTATAAGCCGGCAAAAACTTTGGTCTTAGTGCTGAGAAGAAGGAGCAATATATGCGTGAAGGCAAATGCTTTACTTGTGGCAGCACTGAGCACATGGCAAGAGCATGCCCAAATAAGAAGAACAAAGCTAAAAATGCTAATGTACCGAAGCCTAATGTGCATATGGTTCCGGATGTGCAGGGCAACACTTCATATGATAGCAAAGATAGGGTTGTATGTAAAGCTTGGGGACAGCTTAAAGATCAGCCCGCTTTGTTCATGTTTGATGATTGTGCATGTAAAAATTTCATATCCACTCAGATGGCAGCTGCTTTGGGTATTGAAGTGGAGGACATGGGTCTTCAAATTGAAGCAGGGGCTGCCTTTGTTGGTAGAGAAGTGCAGGTCATGCCTATTTTTGGCAACTTGCGCATACACATTCAAGGCTATGTGGATCATGAGGATTTTCTTGTGGTGCCTTTGAATGGTTGTGATGTATTGCTTGGAAAGCCTTGGCATACACGTAGTGATCCGTGTAAGGCTTACAAGACTAACACGATCACTTTCATGCATAAAGGCCGAGAACATGTAATTGATGCTGGTGAAGAGGGTGATACCATTCCCCTTGTATCTCATGTACAAATTAAGAAAGTAATGAAAAAGAGTATTTTTGCGTACTTGATTTTTGTACGAGATCCTGTTGAGGAAAATGATGTACATGTAAACACTCTTTGTAATGATAGGCTAAAATTTTTGCAAGAGCACAATGATTGTTTTGTTGATGAGTTACCAAATGAGTTACCACCTGTACGACCGGAAGATCATCGCATTGATCTTGTGCCGGGTAGCTCACCACCTAATAGGCCAGCCTATCGTGTAAGTGCATCCCAAAAAGAGGAGATCATGAAGCAAGTAAATGAGCTTCTTGAGAAGAGTTTGGTTCAGCCAAGCTCTTTTCCATATTGTTCACCCGTCCTCTTAGTTCAAAAGAAGGATGGATCCTTTCGTATGTGTGTGGATTATAGAGCTTTGAATAAGCTTACCATCCAGAATCGGTTTCCGATTCCACGCATTGACGACATCCTTGACAAGTTGGATGGATCGGCATGCTTTAGCCGAATTGATCTCAAGAGTGGATATCATCAAGTGCGTGTAGTGCATGAGGATGTACACAAAACTGCTTTTAGGATAGCATTTGGGCTTTATGAGTATCTTGTTATGCCTTTTGGTCTTACAAATGCCCCGGCTACATTCAATAGAATGATGGATCGCATATTCCATGGATACAGGAAATTTACAAGTGTCTTCTTTGATGACATCCTAGTCTTCTCGAAGACCGAAGAAGAGCATAAAGCTCATTTGGCTATTGTTTTTGAAGAGCTCCATAAGCATAAACTCTTCATAAATGCAAAGAAGAGTGAGTTCTTCTTGTCAGAGATACATTATCTTGGGCATTTTGTGTCCAAAGATGGAGTGCGGATGGATCCTACAAAGATTGATGCAATTCGGAATTGGCCCGAATTGAGTTCGGTGCATGAGATCCGTAGTTTTCTTGGATTATGCTCTTACTACCGCAGGTTCATTCGGCACTTTGCATGGATTGCTTCTCCTTTGCATGATTTGACAAAGAAGAAGGCTGTGTTCAAATGGACTAATGTAGAGAGAGATGCATTCCTCAAATTGAAAGATGCAACTACTCATGGTCCAGTGTTGATCGTTCCGGATTTGCAAAAGCCTTTTTGTGTGGAATGTGATGCATCTGGAAATTGCATAGGGACTGTCCTTAATCAAGAGGGACATGCCGTGGCTTATGAGAGTCGTAGATTGCATGATGCAGAGCTATCTCTTGGCATTTATGAGAAAGAGCTCTTGGCTGTAATTCATACACTTACTATATGGAAACATTACCTTCTTGGGGCTGATTTCACCTTGAAGACAGATCACCAGAGTTTGAGGTATTTTCTTACTCAAACTAAGTTGTCAGAGAAGCATATGAGGATGGCCAATTTCCTCTCTATGTTTCATTTTCAGATCTTGTATACCTCGGGAAAGAAGAATGTAGTGGCCGATGCATTGTCACGAAAGCCGTACGTAGCAGCTATCTCGGTTGCCTCTCATGGGGACTTGTCTACCATGCGTGATTTGTATCATACGGATGCTGATTTTGCCACTATTTGGACTGATTTGATGGCTGGTCATGCACATGCCTCATATGTGATCAAAGAGGGTTATCTCATGAAAGATAATTGCCTATGTGTGGTGTCTGACATGAGGCAAAAGGTTTTGGATGAGTGCCATGCTCCTCCATATGCTGGTCATAGAGGCATAATGCCTACTACGCACATGATTGAGCGGTATTTCTTTTGGCCAGGTATGCGGAAGGACATAGAGGCACATGTACGTGCATGTATCACGTGTCAAAAGGTCAAATTTGATAGGCAAAAGGCACCAGGTTTGCTTCAGCCATTGCCTATTCCCACGCAGCCATGGGAAAGTATTACAATGGATTTCATTATGGACTTGCCATGTACCCAACAGGATAATGATGCAATTTGGACAATTGTGGACAGGTTTAGCAAGCAAGCTCATTTCTTGCTGGTCAAAAAAACCATCAAAGCTGAGCATATGGTTAAAATATATCTTGCACGAGTGTTCAAACATCATGGAATGCCGAAGTCCATTGTGGTGGATAGAGATCCCAGGACTACAAGTCTCTTTTGGCGGGCCTTATTTGATAATATGGGCACCAAATTGGACTTCTCATCAGCTTATCACCCTCAAACGGATGGACAAAGTGAGGCTGCAAATTCAGTCGTGTTGGATCTCTTGAAATGTTATGTGGCGGATCAGAAGTCTTCTTGGGAGAAGTACTTACCGCTTGTGGAATTTGCATACAACAACACAGTACATGTATCTACGAGAAAGGCCCCGTTTGAGATTGTTTTTGGTAAGGTGGTTTTGCCACCCATCCTTCGCACAAAGGATGAGATATTTGCAGAGCTGATGAGTATGTAAGAGACTTGGATATTGCTTTTGCTCAGGTGCCGACAGCCATTGCAAGGTCACAAGACAAGCATAAAAAGGCTGCCGACAAGCATAGAAGGCAATTGGATGTTAAAGAGAATGATTGGGTATTGCTGAAATTTGAGAAAGCAAGACTTGCAAAGAGGCCTGGCAAAGAGGGTGCATATCCTAAGCTTGCAACCAGGTACTATGGACCTTTTCGAGTGATCGAGAAGATCAATGAAGTGGCTTTCAGATTGGCATTACCTAGTCATTGGCACATACACAATGCTTTTTATGTGAGTCTCCTTCGCAAGTATGTAGGGCCGGAGCCCAGTGAAATGGTCGTTGAGGATCCACCAGAAGTGGATGAGCTTGAGGAGATCTTGCAACCAGAGCAGATTGTGTATCACAAGGAACACAAGCTTGTTGCAGGCAAGCTTGCTCTGCAGGCAAAGTTGTGAGGCGTTACCTTGTGAAGTTTAAGAACTATCTTCCCATTGATGCTAAATGGGTAGATGAAGAGTTCTTCAAAGATTGCCTGCATGTGCTTCAGACATATTTTGATGCATTTCAGTTGCAGACAACTGTTTAGAAGCGGGAGGGAATGTCACCATTTGGCCACCCGAATGGTTCACTCTTGCTTTCACACACTATGTACATATTGGATTGGTGTCCATGGCTTATGGAATGTGCCTATGCATGTGATTGACACGTGTCATGCTGTATAGTTGGATATGATATTCCGCTGGGACTTGATGTTATCATGCCCGGAATATCTGGAGGGCTTGGCTTTCCGCTAGGACTTGTGCCTTTGTGTACATGCCCGAAAACGCCTAGAAGATTGGCTTTCCACTAGGTCTGGTATCTCATATACTTGCCTGGAAACGCCTGGTCTTATATGGTTTCATGAACGGAAATTGCTCATGCCAATGCTGCATTGCATAGCATCTTTATGTGCTTGCCTACAAATGAAATTGCATGCTGTTTTCATGCCTGCATGACCTATGTGTAGTTCCGGGCTAGGGGACGCCCGCCCGTGAACCGTGCGTGTGAAACTGTCTGTGGCATGTGAACAGGTGGTAAGTATTACCCAATCTAGGCTCAAATAGCCTTTAGGACTTCGTCAATATTTATAAGTGAGTGCGTTCCCACTTCATTAAAGTTTGGGCACCCAAAAGTCACTTATAAATTATGACCGCTTCCAAGTTCACACTCACTGAAGTCCCGAGACGGACAAGACTCAATGTCGAGGACCTGATCCTCCCTTTTTACTCATAGATGGGCATCTCCCCATGTCCTCTCACCTGATTGGATCCCAATTCACTTACTTATTAAGAGAAAATTCGTATTTTCTCTTCATGAGGATTTTTGGAGACTGAAAACTCTGTTTTTTCACCATTTTTCTCCATTTCCAAGCTCTCCATAGCTATACCCAACTTGCTAGGGTGTTTTCCAAGCTTCCAAGAGTGTTTCCAAGTGCTAATCACTCTCCTACTCATTCCCAATGACTGAAATTCAGCAAAACAGCTCTCATTTTTGTTGTAATTTCTGGTCTTTTTGCTGAAAACCCTAATTTCAGCCTTCCTTTCTCAAGTTGAACCATAGGGGAAGCTTTCCCAGGGTTCCCTTCATCCTCTTGAAGACTTTTGTCGCGAAGGATTACGGCAAATCGAAGATATCAACACTTCTAAAGCTTCCAATGCGAAGGCTTCCGCTTGCAACAACTTCTATGAAGACTGGTAAGCTAATTGGACAATGTGTTGTTTCAGTAGAAGGGCAGGACTCCTTGTTTAGCCGCCCTGTGTAGTATTTCTCTTGTCCTATGTGCTCTTGAAGATGTTGCTACCTTGCTTGGTAGAACATAGAGCCAATGGTAGAGAATATGGGCACTGAAGTCGGGCCGGGCATCAAGGCAGCTCCTTGGTGATCTACATCGACATACCATTGTTTTCTAAATGCTGAATTTCATATGCATTGGCATGGAGGATTTGGCAATGGATGCCTGTGAAGCTATGTATTGAATTTCTCCAATAGTAATATAATTTACTCAAGGGAGGGGTCGGCTGTTCCGGCTCATTGTGTGTCTCTTGTCAATTCAGCAATTTACTTCTTGTATATGAGCAAGTGTCCTTCAAATCTTAGTGTATTTTAGTGTATTGATTAGCATTGTGTTCAACCAAGTTACAACAATTATGCCTTAAACATATGCCACTTAATCCACAAAACTGTAAAAGAGAGATGTGTATAACTGACACCGCAGAGGCCGGAATGGGCCAACCCTCCCTCCCCCCCCCCCCCCCCCCCCCCCCCCCCCCCCTTGGAGTATTTTATTACCCAAGGAGAAAATATTATGTACAAGCTTTGAGGGCCTTACTCTCCCTATGGGAGATGCCGGATTATCGATATACAAATCATAACACAGCGCAACACGGGGCAACCATAAAATTCAGCCGGTCCACAAGCTGTAGAAATGCCAAGCCAACAATATAAACCATATACCTCCGTGTGGGTATTGGTTCTTCCCCAAAAACCACGGGTCTTCATGCAATAGAGCTAGAGCAACATGTACAACTCTCCAATCAGCCGGTACAACAAGTACAATGGTTGGTACAGTAGCTACAATGGTTGGTACCACAAGTACAAGGGTTGCTACAGTAGGTACTTTGGTTGGTACAGCCAGTACAGTGGTTGGTACAATTGGTACAAGGGTTGGTACAATGGATGGTACAACAAGTACAATGGCTAGAAATCATAATAAAATGATCAAATACCCTTGCCTTTAGTATTTCTTCGCGATGGAAGCCTCCAAAACAATCCCCAACAGTTGGTATACTTCATGGGCAGCCTTCAAGAGAGAGAGAGAAAGAGAGTAGCCATCATTAGGGCACCATGTCACGGTGGTAGAGGCTAGTGTGCAGCAAGAGAGCCTCCTCCAAATGAAGAGAGAGGGCTCCAATTTATAGATTTGGGCCTCCCATGTGCTAAAATGGCAAGAAAAGGCTATAATAATAAGTGGAGAGCCACATAATAGTCGAAGTGTGTCATGTGTACAGTGTGTATCTACCGTGTGCTACACGCACACAAGACTAGCTTCGAGGTTTGGGGAAGCTTGGAGCTAGGCAGGCTGATTGACGAGCTGAGTTAGGGATAGACTAACGAGCGGGCACCCAAGTATGGACGGGCGGGCACCCAAGTGTGGACGCCTGATGACCGGCCAAGAGCCTATAAAAGGGTGGCCAAGGTTAGTCATTAGTCATAAAGAGTCTCGCGTGACTTTGTGAGAGCTCTATAGTCAAGAGTCTAGATCTAGTGCAGACATGCACCTGCATCATGCAGCCGAGGTCGGCATTAGTCTCGAGGCCCGCGAGGGTAGCTTCGTGGCAGTATGGGACGTCACAGGGTAGAGATTCGTCGGTATGTCCATCTAGTAAGCTCAGCTCGTGGCTCGGTGGAGACAGCCAAGACTTGTGGGCTTGCCCACGGCTGTCAAGGTTGGGAGGTGAGTCAGGCCTGCACCCCCGTCATGTTTGTTTCGTTTGTTTGCAGGTTTCGAGTCTTGTACCAGGAGCGTTCTACGAGGAGATCCTATGGGGATTTGACAGTGGTATCAGAGCAAGTCTCTTTAACGAGCAAGTCGGTAGGTAGAGAAAAGAGGTCGAAGAAAAGGTATGAGTTCGAGAAGCTTGCTGTTTTTTCTGTGCATACTGTTGTTTTTTCTAATTCAGTATGTTGCTTTTTCATCGTAGGAGCCCGTGATGATGGAGATTGTGGTCTAGAAAGGGTTGTTTGCTTTGCAAAGAAGAGGAAAGATGTTTTTGAACTGTATGAACAGTATGAAGAGAGAGAAAAGAAAAACCAGTTTGCTGTACGTGAGAGAGAGAGAGAGAGAGAGAGAGAGAGAGAGAGAGAGAGAGAGAGAAGGTTGCCGGCTGTAGCTGTGTAGCACTTGTATGCGCAGCCAGGGACAGGTGCTCATCTGCAGTCTGGCTGGCGGGCTAGTACACACAGGCTGGCGCACTTGAGCAGGCCGATCTTGCACACGGGCAGTTTTGTGCAGCCAGGCACATGCGGTATACACAGGCAGGCAGGTAGCATGCGCAGCTAGGCGAGTATGAGCACCCAGGCGGCGCAATTTTTTATTAAAATTCATAAACAAAGTAATAAAATTAGCTTACATGGAGCTTGTAAGCTCTCCTTTGGCTTGAGGGATTGAGGGTTCTACTTTTACAAAGAGGGAGGCTTCTATTTATAGGAAAAAGTGAGCTCTAACCAAGCAAACTGATTCTAGAATTTTTCAGATCAGTTTGGTCAATTTTTGACCATTTTTTGGTCAGTTCAGCTTACTTTTTGGGTCAGTTCAGCTTACTTTTTGGATCAGTTTGGTCAATTTTTTACCATTTTTGGGTCAGTTCAGCTTACTTTTTGGATCTAGTTTTGAAACAGGAGAGGAGAGATGCAGTCCGTGCGCACAGGCGGGTAGTACACGCTCGCAGTCGGGCTCGTACACGCGGGCAGACACGCAGGCAGGCAAGTGGGTGTCAGACAGGCGGCGTTAAGGCGTTGCAGTAAATCACCCAAAAGCAATCGTGGGTCGTGGTTTTTTTTAAAAGGACAAATTTAGCTTTTGCTATTAAAAAAAAAAAACAAACCTCCATGCGATGCTTGCTTGTTTTGAACCTTATAAGAGGGGTTTTAAAACTTCATTGCTTTCCAAGTGTTTTTTAAAATAAAAGCAGAATATATATATATATATATATATAAACACAAAAGCAATGCATAAACACACATGCTTTTCGGAAGGTCTATAAAATATCCCTCTAGTGGGCTTCTTGCCACACATCTCTCGAGTTCTCAAGCTCTCAAGCTCTCTAGCACTCTCCTTGTGCAAGATAAATATTGCCCTCTTCAAGATATTGACCCACGAATCCGAGTCGGAGCCCCTTATTGAACGTGAAGACCTGCCAGCTACGGAAGACATCGATGCCGATCTTTTCGACGATTATGTGTCAAAATTAGATTTCCAAGAATTTATAGTTGCTCTCGAAGCTTTTTCCTTGGAACGTCAAGCATAAATCGCCGTGCTGATGTAGGCTTTACAAAACTCCATCTCTTTGTTGACCACTACCCTATCTACTCTTTCGGGTATGGATACCTTGGCATCTGCTTTGGGCTTCAATATTACTCCGGAACAGTTTGGGGGCGAGCAAAAGCAGCGTACCAAGGAGATAGTGGACACTTGGCTACATAAGTGGCAAGTCCATTTTCAGTTTCATCCATATGACGATGGAAAAAAAATCCAATTAGCAGCGGGTTTCCTCTCGGGCAAAGCTTTGCTTTGGTGGAAGGAACTCAACTCTAAACCAACGACTTGGGCACAGTTCGAAGATGTCTTCAAGAAAGAATTCCTCAAGAAAGAGGATGACTATGATGTTGTTGCCCGGTTTACTACTTTGTCCATGACCTCGCAGAACCTCACTTATGAGGTCTATCTCCAGAAATTTAGGGACTTGCAGATGAAAGCTACGAAGATGGATCCCACAACTCTTTTGGGGTTCTTCGTAGCCGGTTTACCCGACTCATATTGTTTACATGTTAAAAACAACAAATGCAAAACTTTGGACGAGGCCATTCATTCCGCTTGTATCTATGATGATACAATGATCTCTTCCAAGTCTAAACCCGTTACCGAGCAGGGGAACAAGCACAAAAGGAAGTTCTCCGTACCAATGGCTAGCACGAGTGAAGGAAAGTCTTCGGACGAAGAATTCAACTTCGACACCAGCGAAGAAGAAACGTCTCCTTAAGGCTTTAAAGCTCAAGAAGGAGGGACGTTGCTTCATCTGCGAAGAAAAAGGACACATGCGAACGAGTGCCCGAAGCAAAAGGATGCAAAGACGAACGTAGGACCCAAGCCAAAGGCAGCTAACCAGTTGTCTTTGACAGGTACGTCAGTTACTGTACTTTCTCGTCCTAGTACACGTTCTGATTGTCACTCTAAAGTTTTTGGCTTGCATGATCTTCTCCGAGATTATGGAGAAGTGAATGGCCATAGAATTCCCATTCTTCTAGACCCTGGCAGCTCACACAATTTTGTTAATTACAAACTTGTGCAGAAATTGGGTCTTGACACAACACCCAGCGATCATACCTATGAGGTACGCCTACCTGCGAGTCGGCAAGTATGGGATCGAAAGGTGGAGATGCTACCGATCCGGATTCAGGACTACAAAGATACTTTGGAATGCTATATTATGCATCTAGAACATGTAGACTTGTTATTAGGGATTGAGTTGTTTAAGACTCTTCAAGTCCAGATAGATTGGTCTAGTCATATTTTTTCTTTTGAACATAGGAATACCCACTATAGTAACTTAGGTGATTGTATACATCCCTCTCAGGGACCTCTTGTAAATACAGTTGATTTTGGCAATATAATGGATTCTTCTTTGTATACTGCTTTCCATTGTGTATTGATTCCACTTTCTTCATTTCTCATACCTTCTATGGATGTCAATGAATTAAGTGTATTTGAAAGTAAAGAATTACAGAAGATACTTGATTCGTTTCAAGATGTATTTCCTAAGAAACTTCCATCGGGTTTACCACCTGAAAGGACAGTAGATCATCGTATTGACCTGATCCCTGGTGCTCACCCTGTTAGTATTCCACCTTACATGATGAGCCAAGCTGAGGAAGCTAAACAACTCGAAGATTATTTGAGGATGGACCAGATCCGTCCAAGTAAATTACCTTGGGGTGTACCTGTGTTGCTTAGGAGAAAGAAGGACAACATCTGGAGAATGTGTAGATTACAAGAGATTGAACAAGAACCGTTATCCTCTCCTTAGATCAAATGACCTGATTGACCAGTTAGCAAGAGCGAAATATTTCACGAAGATAGATTTACGTACTGGCCCTATCACCAGATACGTATTCATGAAAGGCATGTCGAAAGAACCGCCTTTCGGACTAGGTATGGCCATTACGAGTTTCTTGTATTACCTTTTGGGTTAACCAATGCTCCAGCCACTTTCGAGCAAATGATGAACGATCTTTTTCGTGAACATTTGGGAAAATTTGTGGTTGTGTTCCTGGATGATATTTTGATATATAGTCGTACTCGTGAGGATCATGTTAGACACCTCACGATTGTCTTAACTATTTTAAGACAAAATCGACTATATGCTAAATTAAGTAAATGTGAGTTTTTCATGACAGACATCATTTACTTGGGACACAAGATCACTAGAGATGGATTGAGCATTGACTATGACCGAGTTCAGAAGGTTCTGGCCTGGCCTATACCACGAACAGTGAAACAACTTCGTTCTTTTCTCGATTCTGTTGTTTTTCTTCGGAAATCTGTGTGGGAGTACTCTCAGCTCACACTACCGATGACCGATTTGTTGAAAGGTCGTGGACGTAAGTCAAATCAGCCTATCACTTGGAATAACAATCTGGATATGGCCTTCAGACTTTTGAAAGATAAAGTCAAGAAGCACCTATCTTAGCATTACTCGATCCTAGTCGGCCTTATGTTCTTGAAACTGATGCCAGTGACTATGCCATCGGGGTTGCTCTATTTCAAGATGGTAGACTTGTTGCTTTTGAAAGTAAAAAGCTAGACGACAAACTCGTTGGCCAACCCTTGAGAAGGAGCTTTATGCTGTGATTCACGCTCTTAAGGTTTGGAGACATTATTTATATGGCTCCAAGTTTGTGGTGGTATTGACTGTTTGGTATTGACTGATCATCAGTCAATCAAGTATGTGTGTGATGCAGACGATTTGAGAGGAAGGAAAGCTCGATGGACTGAATTAATGCAAGATTTTGATTTTGAGATTCGTTATAGAAAAGGGTCCATGAATAGTGTTGTAGATGCGCTTAGTCGAATTAGAGAGGTGAATACTTTGTCGTTCATTGAGATTTCTACTGACTTATTTCGGTCATTGATTCGGAATGGTTTACTATTTCGTAATGACAAAATTTGTGTACCACAGATCCCGGACATTAGGTCCAAGATTCTTAAGGAGTGTCACGACGCTCCTTTTGCTGGGCACCCTAGGGTACACAGGACATTATCGTTAGTGAAACACACTTTTTATTGGCCAAAGATGAAAGGGTATGTAGAAGATTATGTTCTTAAGTGTCAAGTTTGTCAAGCAAATAAAGCTGAACGCTTTAGACAGACTGGGTTGTTGCATCCTTTGCAAATCCTAGGTAATAAATGGGAAAGTATTTTCATGGATTTTATTACCGGATCGCCAAGAACACATCAAGGCCACGATTCTATTTGGGTTGTGGTAGATTGCTTGACAAAAATGACTAGATTTTTACCACCTCGGAAGACTATTACAGCTACGCAATCAGTAAGGCAGTTTATCGACCAATTGTTTAGACTATACGGGTTACAGCAGGACATAGTCAGTGATAGGGACTCGTTTACGAGTGATTTTTTGAAACTTGTTTTTGAGAAGTTAAAACAACTTTGAATATGAGTTCCTCAGATCATTCTCAATCTGACGGCCAGACTGAAAGAGTGAATCAGATTTTGAAGGATATGCTTCAAGCATATGTATCCAAAAGACAGAGTTCATGGGAGGATTATCTTCCTATGTTAGAATTTGCATATAATAGTACTAAGCATACGAGTACAGGTTTTAGTCCTTTCATGCCTTGTTACAGTGGGATTCTCAGGACTTCAGCATGATGCAGCACGTAATTTTTTGCAAGCTATGCAAGAAATGTTACAAGTTGTGAAGGAATCTATTATAAGTGCTCAAGACTGAGACATATTTTATTCTAATAGACATCGTTCACCCAGAGAGTTCTCTGAAGGAACAATGGTGTATTTGCTAGTTCCGAAAGATTCCGAGACTTTACGGATAGGTCGATCTCCGAAATTATCCCCTAGATACTGTGGACCATTTCGTATTACACGACGGATTGGTTCAATTGCATATGAATTGGATTTGCCTTCTTATGTGAAAGTTCATCTTGTATTTCATGCCAGTAGACTTAAGGAAGTACTGGGTGGAACAGACCAGTATCACTGAAGCTGGGCTATAAAAGCCATTGCCTCGCTTGCATCATAATCTCCATGATAGGCTTCAAACTTCAGAGATTTGTTACTTGCTTTAAATTCTTTAAATCTCTTGGCATGGTGACCCTCAATTTCTAGCTTTCTCTTTCCCTTATCCAATGGGACAGCAGTAGGTGCATGCATCAAACCTTGATGAGAAACATGTGGCACGGAGGCATGTGCTCTATGCAACGTTGACCTGTGCAAGGGCGGCCTCCCAATACTTGCATTCACATAAGGATCCCTGCTTGAGACTCTTTCTGTCACAAAATTCCTTACAGCTCCTATTTTTCTACTGTTCATGTGTGGCCTGTGGAGCCTGACATGGCATACATGTTCGGCTGGTGTAGCTTGACATGGTGTGTCTGTGTGGCATATGGAGCCTGACATGACAGTACATGTATGGCTGGTGTAGCTTGACATGATAGTACATGTGTGGCTTGTGGGGTTGACATGGTGTACATGTATGGCCCATGGAGCCTGATGTAACACACGGAAGCTCTGGGGGTCTTCTTTCAGCCCTAAACACCACTGGCAACATACTGATGCAAAACGCAGACATGAAGAGAGAGTAGAGAGAGAGAGATATGCTGGAAATTCAGTATATTTTTGATGGTATAAAAAGGTACCTAAAGCTGTAGCCCTAGGCTGCCTTCATACAAAAGGTGTAAATCACCAAAATCTGTCCTAGACTAAGCACCCTAAAGATCCACTCCCTAAAGGAATGAATGACTACAACAATGAGCATCCTGGCCTATTTATAGCCCCTTTAGACAAATGAAACGCTGGCCGACTGTAGGGTTGAGTTGTTAGGGTTAGGGTTTTGGAAGGCACATCAACAGGAGGCATGAGAGAGAGAGAGGAACATTTTTCTCATATATTGATAATGATAAAAGAAGTACAATAGCCACATAAAAGATGTGACCTAAAGTGTGTTCACATGGTCTGGCTATAAACTGTGCCAGGTGGACCAAATCACTTATAAACCACTATAAGTGAAACTAAGCTAAACTGGGAGAAAAAACCTCTACTAACTGAAGTAAAAAGTGCCCCAGTAACCTACTAATGATCACTAGCACTCCCCTGGGTGCATACACAGCATAAAACCCAACAAACCCCCCTGGAGTGATATGTGATCACTGTACATCGTCCACCATGTAGTGTAGTAAATCAGACTGATATCACCTGCCTGGAGTCTCTCCCGAACAAAGTCATAGTGAATCTCAATGTGTTTCGTGCGAGCATGAAACACAGGATTCCTGGTGGCTACGGCAACGGCACTCTGACTATCAGTATAGATAGGTGTAGGCTCCTCCACTGAAATATCCATATCAGTCATAAGATGACGCAGCCATACACACTCAACGGTAGTAGTGTAGGCTGCTCTGTACTCTGCCTCACAAGACGAAGTGGCCACTGTGGTCTGTTTCTTGCTTAGCCAAGAAAGAAACAATTTCCACTAGTGGAATGTCTGGTATGAAAATCACCAGCCCAATCTGAATCACTGTAAGCATATAGCTGCATGTCACCCCCCTCAGGATAAAGCAATCCAAGAGACAAGGTACCCTGCAAATACCGAAATACATGCTTCACAGCTTGCCAATGTGACAATCACGGGCTGTGCATGAATCTGCTCAACTGAGATATGGCATACTGAATATCTGGTCGTGTAGTACACAAGTAAATAAGGCACCCAACAGCCTGAGCATATATAGTGGCATCAAATAAAATACTGTCATCTTGTAGTGACAGTTTCATCCCAGGTTCCATAGGAGTGCTGATAGGCTTGCAATCTTGAAATTTGAACTTCTCCAGAAGTTTAGCAACATACCGAGATTGCAACAACCCAATGCCTCTGTTATCCTGCACAAACTGTATGCCCAAATAGTAGTGTACGAGCCCCAAATCAGACATATTTCAAATGTCTGTTGCAGTATCTCTTTAAAAGCTGCAATTTTGTCATCATCGTTTGATCGCATGAGCAAAAGATCATCTACATAAAGACCGATGACCAGCAGATCTTTCTCTTCTTTCTTTACATACAAAGTGGCTTCTGATGGACTGTTCACAAAGCCTTGAGTGAGCAGGAAAGCATCTATCTTTGCATACCAAGCTCGTGGAGCTTGTTTCAAACCATACAAGGCCTTTTTCAGCCTGCACACTTTCCCTTCATGACCATGTTTTGCAAAACCTATGGGCTGATGTACGTAAACTTCCTCCTTGAGGTCCCCATGTAGGAAAGCAGTCTTGATGTCCAATTGATGAACAACCCAACCACGATGTGCAGCCAATGCAATGATACTCCTAAGTGTCGACATACGGGATGTAGGAGCAAATGTCTCCTCATAATCAATGCCCTTCTTCTGTGCATAGCCCTTTGCAACTAGACGGGCTTTGTACCTGTCAATGGATCCATCTGCATGTCTTTTCAACTTATAGACCCACTTAGTACCAATAGCTTTCTTGCCTTTGGGCAGATCAACCAAATCCCATGTTTGATTCTTTTTAATAGAATCAAGTTCATCCTGCATGGCTTTGTTCCAATGCACATTGTCTCGTGCATCCACAAATGAATCAGGCTCATCATCATCCTGTAAACTAGCTGCCATAACCATATTTAAATCCATGATGTGTGCATGCTCATTGGTCCGTGTCTCCCTACGAGTACGGCCAGCAAGAGGAGCATCTAGATGGCTGTCCTGTAATGTCCTCAAATACCATCTAGGTATATGTCTGACCTGGGGAGCCTGTTGCCCCATATTTGGCTCAACTTTTGGCTCAATCTCCTGCTGAATTTCTGCACCACCTTCATGGTTAGCTGGCTGCCCTGCACCCTCATGGGTTGGATCACCAACTGTGGAATGAAACTCCATAGGTAGTAGACCTTCAAACACATCATTTTCAGCCTGATTTGCATCGTAACTAGCCATGGATAATTCTGATTTTTCATCAAAAATCACATCCCGACTAGTGAATATCTTCTTGGACAGTGGGTCATATAACCGGTAGCCCTTGCTCTCACGGCTGTACCCAACAAAAATACATTTTGTGGCTTTATCATCCAACTTCCTCCTCAACTCTTTGGGTATGTGTCATATGCAAGACACCCAAAAGTACGAAAATGTGATACCGAAGGCTTGCGGCCATGCCAAGCCTCAAAAGGAGTAATGGAAACCAATGCCTTTGTGGGAGATCGATTCAAAAAATGACAAGCACACATAATAGCTTCCACCCAAAAGACATGTGGTAGCTTCTTTGCCTTTAACATATATCTGGCCATCTCCATGAGTGACCGATTCTTCCTTTCTGCAACCCCATTTTGCTGTAGAGTATAAGTAGTAGTATACTGATGCTTGATACCTCTACTCTCAAGAAAGGAATTCAACATGTGACACATATTCCCCCCCTCGGTTAGAACGGAGGGTCTTAACCTTGCATCCTGACTCTGTTTCAGCAAGTGCTACAAAGGCCAAAAATCCATCATATACCTGTGATTTCTGTGTCAATGGATAGACCCAGCATATACGAGAGAAGTCATCAATAAATGTAGCAAAATAGAAGCAACCTCCTAATGACTTCGTCTGCATTTGACCACAAAGATCACTGTGTATAAGCTGCAACTTTGCAGTTGCTTGTAGAGCTTGATCACGTGGAAAGGAAAACCGATGCATTTTTCCCAAAATACATCCTTCACATATGTGATCTGGAGGCTTCTCCATAAGAGGTAGGTCACCTTTCTTTGTATCTTGAGATGAACCACCATCACTTGAATTCTAATTTGAACTCTTTGGCTGAAACTTGCCTTTCCCTTTTTGACCTGTCACAAATGCTTCAGCACTTGTGTTCATGTTCATGTTCTTCTTGATTTGCTCTTCTTGTAACAAGAGAGCAACAAGTTCCTGATACTTTAGGGGCTCAATAGCATTCCTCATGCTAAGGTTCAAAGAGGTATGAAAAGCCACGTAGGATCTTGGCAAAGAGTTTAAGATGGTGGATACAAGTTGTGTCTCAGGAATAATCTCATCCACATTGATGAGTTGCTCTCTCAAATCCTGCAGCTTGTTCAAGTGGCTAGACATATCATCTCCTTCATGGATCTTCTGGTTTTCCAGCTCTCTTTTCAAAAATGAGATCCGTGCCTCATTACGAGCAGCATACATTTACTCCAAAGTCACCCATGCATTCTGTGAAGAGCCAGCTGAACGAATATGAGGTATAATAGATCTCTGTACTGACAATGCAATAAGTGATAAGGCTTGTGCATCTTTGGCATCCCATGTCTTCTGGGCATTTGTTCTTTGAACAGGCTGTGGCTAAACCGGTGCCTGTGCATGTTGTCCTCTTCCACGAGCACCTCCTTGAGGAGGAGTCTTTGGAGCCAATGGACCTGGACGTGGTTCATCACCACTAACAAAATCCCAAAGACCTTTTGTCACACGAGCACATTCTCAGCATAAAACTCCACAAGGAGTAATTCATGCCATCCAGCTTGTCTTCCTTAGACAAGTACGTGAACACATCACTCTGCTGTTGATTTGCTATTATGCCAGTGCACAATGTTGTACCTGTGTATCAAAAAACCCAAAAACAACAACCCTGAAAGCAACTGTACTCCACTGAATACAAGTGACCCAAATATGCTTGCACTCTCAATCCTCTGAATGTGCAACACCATTTGCACCACTGACTGAGTAGAGCAACAAAAGTGGCTCACACAGTGCCGAAATGTCCAAAAATTCGCAAAAGCCTGTAGAAGTTTCTTTGCAAGAAAACCTCTCTGTATCTGCCAGAAAAGCTTTCACAGAAAAACGCCCAAATTTCAAAACATGTAAAGCTTTAAATTTTACCCAAGTGATTTTGCAGGTACTGGTCGGCTGTAGGCTGTACGGAACAGTGGCAGGTACTGGTCGGCTGTAGGCTGTACGGAACAGTAGCAGGTACTGGTCGACTGTAGGCTGTACGGAACAGCAGTAGGTACTGGTCGGCTGCTGTCTGCTGTACGGAATAGCTGTACGGAACAGCTGTTGCCTGTATGGACAGACAGCAGGCCTGTACGGACTGTACGGCTGTCTGTGCAAGACTGTACATGGGCTCGATTGGCTGCAGCTGAAGGCGATTGACTGTACGGGCAGCTGGTGGCGAGGGACTGTACGGGCAGCTGGTGGCGAGGGACTGTACGGACAGCTGGTGGCGAGGGCCTGTACGGACAGCTAGGCGAACCTGCTCTGATACCAAAATGCAGGGTTGAGTTGTTAGGGTTAGGGTTTTGGAAGGCACATCAACAGGAGGCGTGAGCGAGAGAGAGAGGAACACGTTTTCTCATATATTGATAATGATAAAAGAAGTACAATAGCCACATAAAAGATGTGACCTAAAGTGTGTTCACATGGTCCGGCCATAAACTGTGCCAGGTGGACCAAATCACTTATAAACCACTATAAGTGAAACTAAGCTAAACTGGTGGAAAAAACCTCCACTAACTGAAGTAAAAAGTGCCCTAGTAACCTATTGATGATCACTAGCACTCCCCTGGGTGCATACACAGCATAAAACCCAACACCGACTGCTGGATATATGCCTGGTCGGCCAGCCGACTAGGCATATATCCATATATTCTGAAGCGTTTGCAGCCGCCTTTGCTCTTGTGCAGCCGACAGCTCCTTGGTCTTAGCTGACAGCACCCAAGTCTTCCATGCCCTTGCTCCAAGTCCAACCTCGGCCCAAAACTGTAGCATGCTCCTAAACTCTGGTCTTTTTCTGGCTGCCCTTGCTGGACTAGCTGAGGAACTTGTCCATGGGCATATGTGCACATGACACCTGACATGATGAAATTCTCTGGGACTAGCTATCTTGGAGATCTTTTGTATTTATGTTCTGGGAAGGTTCCGGAAGGATCATGAGCCCTGGACATTTTATCGGATACAACTGAGCAGATGGGTGTTTCTTCCAATCTAGCTGCACTCATGTGTGTGCATGACTTTGATTTTATTTTTGGATGACTTGTCTTGTTTGCCTGGACAATGCCTGAGATTTTTGCCTGCGTTGTCCATGGGGCCAGGGACACCTAGGCACCTTGTGGACGTGTATGTGCACACCTGTTTAGGACTGATAGGTTGTCTACATGTGTTTTGCAGGTGGTAAGTATTCCCAAAAACTCAATTTACAGCTTTATGAGTTCACATGCTAATAATTATTGATGCAGGTTCACACTCACTTATAAGTGGCCGGACAACTTATAAGTGAGTACACATTGAGTAGGACTTATTTAATACACGTGGCGGCCAAAAGCGGCACTGGACATTATTTGGGCCTCCTTCAAGTAGGCGCCTCCTTCTAGACCTAAAAAGCACACGTGGGAGCTAAAACTGGCGGAGGAGCTCTAATCTTGAGTAATACTCCAGTTTTATGGTAGGTTTTACTTTTCTGGGTGGATGGGATCTGGTCGACTGCTTCTACAAGCTGTTTACAGCCTTCTATCGCGACAAAAACCTAACAGGTGCATGGGAGGTGCTGGCCGACTCCTCCTGCATGTTCTCCACTACTGGCCGGCTGATTTACAGCTTGAACAGAGGCTGGACAGAGGATAAAAACAGAGAGGAAGAGCTGGTCATGGGCATCTAGACAATTTTCCTTCTGACCGGGGGCGTGCAGGCTTGTGTACAATTGCTGGTTGCTTTCTTCTGAGGCTACTGAGGAGTGGTTGACTACTGAAATCAGCCTTTGAGGGTTGGTCGACTTGCCCTATGAGCTAGATAGGAAGAAGACGATGATGTTGAGTTGTCCCGGGCTGATGTGGGAGTGCTATGGGCTGTCCATAGTTGTCCTGCATGTGCTTGATGCCGGGAATGCTCACTTGTGCTGAGAATTGTCAGCAAACTCAGTTTATGTTATGTTTTCTTGTTTTCATATTGTATTGGAAGAAAGAGGTGCAGCTAGTGGTAAACCCTGGGCACCCGCAAAGTTGTATTGAAAGCAGACTCCTTTTTGGTAATCTAACCATAAAGGGGGGGGGGGGGGGGGGGGGGTTTCAGCCCATCTTCTGGCCCCTAGTGTGGTGTATTGTGCAGATTTGTCATCTTGTTTTATCTGGCATGCTTATGTGTATTTTCAGATTTCATGATTGATTAGATTTTCCATGTTCAGTTGCCCTTCGGTTTACATTGGTATCAGAGCCCAGCTTTCTACACAGTTGTACCCAATATGCTGCTGGATATAGTTGTAAGGAGTCATTATCTGTGAGAGAAGGTTGGGATTCTGAGGTAGCCCTCGTCTTATTGTCGCGCCTCGAAAGAGGTTACCTTTGGTTTAAGTGGCAGTGAGCGTGTGGAAAGACTTCATTCCCCTCCTGTGTGTGTAGGGGCACTGTTGCACCCTTGCAATCTATTCGGTATCATACTTGGGAAATTGGTGAAGAGCGATTCCGAGGCACAGAAAATTCTTTTCTTTCTAAAAAACTAGAATATACATTATGGCCAGCCAGTCTGATCATTCTGTGGAGGACTCTATCACCCGTATTCGCCGCATGCGGGAAGAAGATAGAGATAGAGATCATGTTGGGGCTTTGGTGGATAATGATCCACCGTTGTCTGCCAGAGCTGAGGATTAGCAGGATATTGATGCCTTGATGAATGAGCTTGAAGAGCTCCGTGCTTTGCAAAGAGATCATGATGTATAGAGGGTCATAGAGTCAAAGTCTCATGTCAAGGCTGATGTGGTCACTTTTTCTGCAATTGCCCAACAGATGAGAATCGACAAACCTCGAGAGTTGGCTGTTGCTTATTTAAAAAGCCGTGGCGATGATGTTTCCGATGATGAGGGCAAGTGGGTCTTCACATGACAGCCTCGCAGGCTATCCCGTGAAGGGAAACTCCGATGATGTTGTGAGAGGGCATGCAGCCCGCACCAGTGATGTGAGAGGGCATGCAGCCCGAGCAAGTGATGTAAGTGGGCATGCAGTCCGAGCAAGTGTTTTGAGGGGGCTTGCAGCCCATGCAACATATATGAGGAGGCATGCAGCTCGAGGAGATGATGTACATCAACATGCAGCTCGCGGGGATGATGAAGGCTTTTCAGTCCATTTGAGAGATGCAGAAGATCTTCATGCATTGTCGGTGGTGTCTCCACCTTCTAGGTATGTTCCTGCTCCTAAAGTTCCATCGAGAGTGGAAGGTGTTACACGGGAAATCAGTCCTAGATCTGGGCACCGTTGCCATCGTAGACATGACGAGGAGGATGATATATTAGAGTGTCGGGATGCTCGTCATAGCAAGAAGGCCAAAGAGTTCAAGTCAGGGGACAAGGACATCAAATTTGAGAGCTATAATGGAAAGTTGGATACTACCGAGGCACTTGCTTTCATAAGGCAATTTGAAATAGCCTTTTGCACTGAGGAATTTACTGAGAAATCTATGCTCAGGCATGTGGGTATGCATCTTAAAGAGATTGCAAGTGATTGGTGGATGGCAAAACTTTTGGATAGGATGGTTGCCCGTACATGGAGTGCTTTCAAAGAGCAATTTTATGATCAGTTCTTGCCTCCTCACTGTGAGAAGGATGCACGAAAGGAATGGGATTGGCTAACACAGGATGAAGGCGAATCCGTTTTCTCTCATGTTTCAAAGTTTTGGCGGATTCTTCTCAAAGTCACACCTTTCATGACGATTAGTGACGACGAGAAGAAAAGAAAGTTTGAGTCAGGGCTGCAACGAATCATTCAAAAGAGCCTTGCAGTGTATCCCCACAACACCTTACAGGAGCTCATATACTCAGCAACTATTCAGCTCATACAAGGGAAAATTCAGAGCTGGAAATGAGCAGAAAAAGGGTGGACAGCCACCTAAGTTTATGTCTCACGAGTCCAAGGATGCAAAAGGGGGTTCAGAAAAGAAGTCGGGGGGTAAAAAGGATGATCCTAAGCAGTCCAGACAGCATATCTTTGATTGTATGAGAGGGGAAGTGCTTCACATGTGGGAGCAAAGATCACATGAAAGCTCAATGCCCCCATAATCTCAAAAAGAATAATGTGCAGGATGCCAAACCGAGTGTGAATGTTATACCCAATGTTCAGGGGAACACTGCACATGAACCAAAGAGCAGAATCTTATGCAAAGCTTGGGGCAAGTTAAAGGACCAAACAGCTTTATTCCTTTTTGATAATGCCTCAACAGACAACTTCATATCCATATAGATGGCTGCTGCTCTTGGGTTAAAGCCTGAGGAATTGGGCATGGACTTTCATGCAGATGCTGCCTTTGAGGGCAAGGAAGTTAAGGTCACCCCCATCATTGGGAAGCTTTGCATACAGATACAGGGATATTTGGATCATGAAGACTTTCTCATGGCACCACTTACGGGATGTGATGTGATACCTGGGATGCCTTGGCATTATCATTTAGATCCCAAGATTTTGCACAAAGAAAAGAAAGTTATGTTTAGTCATCAGGGAGCAGTAGACCAACAGAAAAGGGAAGGAAGGGAGAGATGGGCACCAGCTTGTAGGAGAAGGAACATGGGAAAAAGGTGGAGAAGAATGGGGGAGAGGAGGTGGAGGGGTCCAAGCCCCTTGTGCCATGTGGCACAGCCCACCATAATTAATGGTGGGCATCTCCTTGTGTCCACACAATTATGAGGCCATGTGTGGGTGCCGCGAGTTTGGAGTGGCCACACTTCCATCCTTTGGGCCTTGGGCACTAGGCTAGTGGCCAATGCCCAACTTTAATAAGTGTGAATTGCTAAGGTTAAACCTTTACAATAATAAACAAGGGTTAAATGAATACTTACCACCTGTTCACATGCCACAAACCACAAACCATGTCAGAATACAGGGCTTTCACACGGCTCACGGTAGGGCGTCCCCTACCCGTGAACTGGATATGTAATAGCAGGCATTCACATGAAAACAAGTCACGCGAAATCATTTTTAGGCAAGCAGAGATGCGTGCACATGCATTATGCAATGGATATATCTCCCGTTCCTGGAACCTGTAAATAGCAAGTCTTTCCGAGCACGGAACTGGCTCAGTGGGAAGCCTAAACTGGGATCCTTGAGAGTTCCACATCTTGGCCACACTACGGGTGACATGAGGCCTGGCCTCCCATAGGTGACTTGAGTCTTGGCCTCAGTACGGGCGACACGAAGCTCCTTGACCTCCCATACCTTAGCACGAAATAGGGGAAGATCACTTGGCTAGCCAAACGATGAAGGGGACCAGGCAACATTTTTTTAGTATCAAGTTCATCAAGGCTAAACGAAGGTGCACAGTCCAAGGAGAGTAGCACAAGACCTAGAAGTTCCCAGGAGGTTGGTTGGTAGTGGTTCACAAGACCCAAGGGGAATGGCAGTCCTATGACTGCCACTTGGGGTATACTAGGAAAGGCTTTGTGGAAACGGTTTTAGGGGAGGATGATTCTCCAAGGGGTGGAGTGAGTGCCAAACTCAATATTCAGGATCAGAAGACCACAAAAAGTGTTTAGGGATAGGGCATGAAGGGATAGGGGATAGGATGGAGTAGATGCATGGATCTTCAGCAGATTTGGAGTGGATTTGGAGATCAGGCATGGGTTTTCAATGAAAAGGTTACCAGGAAGGGAAGGATGACAAGTTTGGGATCCATGATGATAGTCACCCAAGAACATAAGTTGGAATCCCGTCATCAAGTTTAGTGAAGGGGATGTCACATACTAATCCCAGGGCTGATCCTTGAAGGGTAACGGATAAAGAACCAGTTCTAGACCAGGCTCAGGAGCTTGTGTTGATTGTATGGGCAGGGGAGGCTTGTGGAGAGAACTAGGAGGCTATTGGCCAACACATGAAAGGACACTTTTGTCAGTTGCAACAAGATGGACAATTATTTGTCCAAGACCTGGCCGACAGCAGGTCGGCCATTCCATGAGGACTCCCAAGGCCTATATAAGACATAGTTTGCTCATTGGTTAGATCATTCAGCTCCCCATGGGCCGAGTCTCTAGACTTAGGCTTAGAGTAGGTGTTTACCACCTTTTGATGGCAGCCAAAGGCTGGCCAAGATCTGTACACCTTTTTGTACTAAATGAATATACTAAAACTCAGCTATATCTCTCTCTTCTTTGCTTGTGTTTTGCATCAGGTTGTTCTAGGATGGTGTTTAGGGTTGAAAGAAGACTCCCAGAGCTTAAGCATGTGACATCTGACCGGAGCTGTTCAATCTTGGTAAGATGTGAGTCTCTGAGAGTAGCCCTTCGCAACCAATCTGGCTTTGTGTTTGTCCAAAGATCCATCAGCATGAAACTTGGCATTAAAGATCTACTTGACCCCAATAACCTGTCGATGCAGAGGCTGGTCCACAAGCTTCCATGTACGATTCCTCTCAATAAAATCAATCTCGGCCTCCATGGCTGCCCACCACTCAGGAAGAGCAAGAGCCATATGATTATATCACTATACTCATTAGGGCGAGGTTACAAGAATGATGAAGTTGATGTAATCTTCATGTCCGTGTCAAAGGTTGTGCTGAAGAATTAGCAAGCTTATGAAGTTTCATATCGGAGAGATGAGAATCACGAACAGCGGTTTCAAGCCATCGTGAAATCTTGGGGGAAATCCTCCATTGCACAAGAGTAGGAGGAGGAGGAGAAGGCGGGGTAGGAAGAAGTGGGGATGGAGAGGTAGGGGGTAAAGAAGTTGATGGTGGAGACACTGGTTGTGGAGTTGCGGCGGCCCAAAGAAGGAGAGCAAGAATCATCTGAGGGTTCAACAAAGTGAACATTGCGAGAAATCACCAAGGATCGCGACTTTGGATCCCATAATCTGTAAGCTTTGGAATGAGAGCAAGGAATTTGTACTTCCTGGACTCGGGATCAAATTTGGATCTGTTAGAATCAGGGATATGACCATAGGAATCACAATCGAAAATCTTGAAATGAGATGAAGGTTTCTATCTAGTAAAAGCCTCCTCTGGAGTCATATGAGAAACTTCCTTTGTAGAAGAATGGTTGATGATGTAAACAGCAGTGCTCACAGCTCTCCCTAGAAAGAGGGAAGAAGATCAGAAGAAGAAAGCATGGCATGGGCCATCTCCTGAACAGTCCTGTTCTTGCGTTCAACTACACCATTCTGCTGAGGAGTGTGAGGTGTGGAAAATTGATGGCTTTTACCTTTCTATGAGAAAAAATTATGGAAGGCTTTGGAGATGAATTCTCCTCCATTGTCGGAGCGAAGACCCTCGGCCATGTGTTGAGAAGACAGCAGCTGCAGAGAAGTATAACTTGGAATCGTGAAACTCATGCTAACGGGTTTGAGTCCGGAGAGAATAAGTGCTTCCACTAGGCAAAGTATACCTAGGAGCTTCGCATTGTGAGCAAGCTTTGGCGACAAGGTTTTTGCAGCCAAAGTGGTGTGGTCGAACTTGATTTGGATTTATCTGTTGCCAAGAAATTGGACATCCACAATGCGCTCTTGCTCACTAACTAGCGTGGGTGTAAAGTTTTCTTCAACGGGGTCCGTTCCTTGGATTGGTCCCAAGTGTGAGCCTCTTTTGTCTCCTATGTATTACTTATCATGTTATTAATCACTGTTAATGTATTGCCATCAGTTAAGCATATCAAAACAGCTTTTCTACTATGGGCACTTTCTCATTGCATATTCTCTTTTGACATAAAATCAGATATTTTATTTAAATTGTCAACAAGGCTCATTCTGTTGGTTTTCTAAGAAAATGCATTTATGGTTATTAATAATCTGATAAATTAAATGCCTTGGATAGATTCCCCTCTTCCACCATCTCGGCTCTCTGTGCACGAGTGCATTATAGTGATGATTCTCTATAGTAACCCTTAAAAGGGGCTAAATCAATGAACCATTTTGTGGAAAGGATAAACAATCCCGTGATCGAGAATCCGTCTACATGAGCAAGAGATGGTGACATTAATATTGATTAATCATTCGCCTAAGAACTTAAGTTTATCATAAGACGAACACATCCATTGTCAATTCTCGAGCTGCCATGGGAAGATATTTCTATGGTTGGATTGGCAAAGAGCTGGGGGTTTCATAGTGATTGCATTTTCATTTGTTAAGCAAAGCACATACACCTTGTTCCTTACAATTGCGATAGTTGGGAAGGCTTGTCGTCCAAGGTGGTCTACTTGTATGGATTTCCGAATAGGATCATTTTGAATACGTTCACAGTGAAAGAAAGAGCATCACAGGTTGTAGGCCCAAAGCACAAACTGTAGAAGGCTAGAAACAATTGATTATTGTTGAAAAATGAGCATGAGGGAAGCCCGTAGGTGCTTACAAGCATAAGAGACTGTTGCTACAACCAGTGATCTCCAGCAGATATGCAAGAATGAGATGAAAAGTGAGGGGAAGGGTGAGAACCCTTATATATCCCTCCAGAGAGCTGGTCGGCCAGCTGTAGCAAGCCGACAGCTGTCCAGTAGCATAAAATGCTATAAAATGCCAAAAAAATGGTAGAAAAATCCCAAATAATATCTACTAAATATGCCAATGCAGGGTCTCATAAAATGACCAGTACAAGCATGAAAAAGGTGGTGTAGACCCTATGGAGATGATATATTCCAACACCTCCTCTTCAACGCTAGAGGGGCGGTCCAATATCAGCACGCTGAAGTAACACCTCAAAAGTAGCCCTCGGAAGTGGTTTGGTGAAGAGATCAGCCACATTGTCCTTAGTGGAACAGTAGGCCAGCCGAAGAAGTCCCAATTCGATCCAGTCGCGTACAAAATGATAATGCACTTCAATATGCTTGGATCGTCTCCGTATTACAGGATTCTGAGCTAGAGCAATAACACTCTGAGAATCCGAGAAGATAGTAATCGTGGAAGTGTTAGCATAGCGCAAATGCTCCAAAATCTGATGAATCCAAAGTGCCTTAGTGGAGGAGAGAAGGTAGGATTTATACTCAGCCTCGGCCCTCGGTGGAAGAAGTTTTCTGCTTTTGAGACTTCCAAGAGACTAATCCTGTACCAAACATGAAGCAATATCCAGATGTAGACCTCCGAGTATCAATGCAGCCTGCCCAATTAGAATCTGTGAAACCAACCAAATCAGCACCACTGGAATAGGTGATGCGTACCTCGAAGATAGCAAAGAACTCTCAAGGTTGCTTGCCAATGAGACCTTCGAGCGGCTGATGAGAATTGGCTGAGAACACTCATAGCATAGGAGATATCTGGATGGGTGTTGGCAAGGTAAAGCAATGAGCCGACAATCTGCCAGTACTCCTTGGAATCCACCAAGGGTGTATCATCCTCCTTGGATAACTTGGCATTGGGATCCATGGGATAAGAGAGAGGTTGTCATGTGCACAGTGTGTATCTACTGTGTGCTATACGCATGCAAGATAGTTAAGAAGGGTTGATTGTTTTGCAAGAAGTAGGATCTTTTTGCTTGGCAAAGAAGAGGCATGTTTGTGTGTGCATAAACTGCAGTCGCATAAACTGCAGGGAGAGAAACAGAAAAACGAAAAAAGCAAGTTTGCTTTTCGTTGATTGAACGAGAGAGAGAGCGAGAGACGTGCTAGATCGCTTATATGCGGGCAGATTGATGCGTTGGCACGTTTGCAGGCAGTGGTTACCGACGGGCTGAAGGCGCTTAAGGCTAGGCGGCCAAGCGACCAGGCCACGTGGCCTTGTGGCCAAACTAGCGCAGCCAGCCCAGGCGGCGCCTAGGCCAAGCAGGCCGGCACCCAAGCCAGCCCAGGCCTACGCAGGCGCTCCAGCCAGGTAGCGCAGCCAGCCAGGCAGTGCCCAGGCCAGGCCTGCGCAGCCAGCCCTGGCAGCGCCCACGCTAGGCGCTTTATGGCCAGGTCTATGAGAAGGTGGCGCAGGCCACTGCAGGCCGCCTGTGCGCAAGCAAGCGCCGGCAAGACAGCACGCGCAGGCAATTCCAGCGACGGCAGCCAGCACGCCAGCAACTATTCCTGGAGGGCCTGCGGAGCCAGCCCTGGCAGCGCCCACGCTAGGCGCTTTATGGCCAGGCCTATGAGAAGGTGGCGCAGGCCACTGCAGGCCGCCTGTGCGCAAGCAAGCGCCGGCAAGACAACACGCGCAGGCAGTTCCAGCGGCGGCAGCCAACACGCCGGCAACTATTCCTGGAGGGAAGAGAAAAAAAAAAACAAGGAAAGCACTCGTTATTTTTGGGCTTTCGTTTTTTTTACTTTAAATATATATATTTTTTAAAGGTTTAAAAGTCATCCCCTCTTCAAAGTTTAAAGGTGTTTATTTTTTTTCAGAAAAAAGAATATATATATATATATATATATATATATATATATATATTCAAGAAAAAAAAAACACAAAAACAAAGCAAAAGCTAAGCCTAGCTTTTGGAGTTTTTTTTTGGCTTTTGGGAAACCTTTATAAACCCCCTGAAGTGGGCTTCTTGCCACACATCTCTCAAGTTCTCAAGTTTAGTTCGCTCGCACTTTTGTTGTGCAAAGATCGAATTTTCTCTCCACGTACCCTCTTCACGATGTCGACCCAAGAATCAAAGTTGGAGCCCCTCGTGGAACGCGAAGGCTTACCGATGCCGATCTTTTTGACGATTTTGTATCAAAATCAGATTTCCAAGAGTTCAAAGTAGCTCTTGAAGCTTCTTCGACGGAACGTCAGGCACAAATCGCAGCCCAGATGCAGGCTTTGCAGAACTCCATCGCTCTATTGACCACCACCCTCTCTACTTTCTCGGGAATGGATACCTTGGCTTTAGCTTTAGGCCCCAATATTACTCCGGAACCGTTTGGGGGCGAGCAAAAGCAGCGAACCAAGGAGATCGTGGACACGTGGCTACATAAGTGGCAAGTTCACTTTCAGTTTCATCCATATGATGATGGAAAGAGGATTCAGTTAGCAGCAGGTTTCCTGTCCGGCAAAGCTTTGCTTTGGTGGAAGGAACTCAACCCTAAGCCAACGACTTGGGCACAATTTGAAGACGTTTTCAAGAAAGAATTCCTCAAGAAAGAGGATGATTACGATGTTGTTGCCCGGTTTTCAGCTTTGACCATGACCTCGCAGCACCTCACTTACGATATCTACCTCCAGAAGTTTCGTGACTTGCAGATGAAAGCTACAAAGATGGATCCCACTACTCTGTTGGGATTTTTCGTAGCTGGTTTACCAGACTCGTACCGATTTACAGGTTAAAAATAACAAATGTAAAACATTGGACGAGGCCATTCATTCAGCTCGTATCTATGATGATACGATGGTCTCTCCTAAGTCGAAACCCGTTACCGAGCAGGGGAACAAGCATAAAAGAAAGTTCTCCGCACCTATGACTAACACGACAGAAGGATAGTCTTCGGACCAACCTTCGAAGAGTTCCAGTTCGACTCCAGCGAAGAAGAAACGACTCCTTAGGGCTTCAAAGCTCAAGAAGGAAGGACGTTGTTTTATCTGCGAAGAAGAAGGACACATGCGTAACGAGTGCCCAAAGCAAAAGGGTACCAAGACAAACGTAGGACCCAAGCCAAAGGCAGCTAACCAGTTGTCTTTGATAGGTACGTCAATTAGTGTACTTTCTCGTCCTAGTACTTGTTCTGATTGTCTGTTCAATTCTAAGGTTTTTGGCTTGCGTGATCTTCTCCGAGTTTATGGAGAAGTGAATGGCCGTAAAATTCACATTCTTTTAGACCCTGGCAGCTCGCATAACTTTGTTAACTACAAACTTGTGCAGAAATTGAGTCTTGATACGACACTCAGCGACCATACCTATGAGGTACGTCTACCTGCGGGAAGGCAAGTTTGGGATCGCAAGGTGGAGATGCTTCCAATCCAGATTCAGGACTACAAAGACACTCTGGAATGCTATGTTATGCATCTGGAAAATGTAGACTTGTTATTAGGGATTGAGTGGTTTAAGACTCTTGAAGTCCAGATAGATTGGTCTAGTCATATTTTTTCTTTTCAGCATAGGGACACCAAGTATAGTATTTTAGGTGATTGTATTCATCCCTCTCAGGGACCTCTTGTAAATACAATTGATTTTGGAAATATAATGGATTCTTCTTTGTATACTACTTTTCATTGTGTATTGATTCCACTTTCTTCTTTTCTCATCCCTTCCATGGATGTAAATGAATTAAGTGTGTTTGAAAGCAAAGAATTACAGAAGATACTCGATTCGTTTCAAGATGTATTTCCTAAGGAACTGCCATCAGGTTTACCACCTAAACGGGCAGTAGATCATCGTATTGACTTGATCCTTGTTGGTGCTCATCCTGTGAGTATTCCACCTTATAGGATGAGCCAAGCTGAGGAAGATGAGTTGGCTAAACAACTCGAAGATTATTTAAGGATGGGCCAGATCCGTCCAAGTAAATCACCTTGGGATGCACCTGTGTTGCTTAGGAGAAAGAAGGACAATACCTGGAGAATGTGTATAGATTACAAGAGATTGAACAAGCTGACCATTAAGAACCGTTATCCTCTCCGTAGATGACCTGATTGACCGGTTAGCAAGAGCGAAATATTTCACGAAGATAGATTTACGTACTGGCTATCACCAGATACGTATTCATAAAAGGCATGTCGAAAGAACCGCCTTTCGGACTAGGTATGGCCGTTACGAGTTTCTCGTATTACCTTTTGGGTTAACCAATGCTCCAGCCACTTTCCAGCAAATGATGAACGATCTTTTTCGTGAACATTTGGGAAAATTTGTGGTGGTGTTCCTGGATGATATGTTGATATATAGTCGTACTCTTGAAGATCATGTCAGACACCTCATGATTGTCTTATCTATTTTAAGACAGAATCGACTATATGCTAAGTTAAGTAAATGTGAGGTCTTTATGACCGACATCATTTACTTGGGACACAAGATCACTCGAGATGGATTGAGCTTTGACTATGACTGAGTTCAGAAGGTTCTGGACTGGCCTATACCGCGAACAGTGAAACAACTTCGTTCTTTTCTCGGTTTTGTTGTTTTTCTTCGGAAATCTGTACGGGAGTACTCTCAGCTCACACTACCGATGACCGACTTATTGAAAGGTCGTGGACGTAAGTCAAATCAGCCTATCACTTGGAATAACGATTTGGATTTGGCCTTCAGACTTTTGAAAGATAAAGTCAAGGAAGCACCTATCTTAGCATTACCCGATCTTAGTCGGCCTTATGTTCTTGAAACTGATGCCAGTGACTATGCTATTGGGGCTGCTTTATTTCAAGATGGTAGACCGGTTGCTTTTGAAAGTAAAAAGCTAGACGACACTCAATCTCGTTGGCCAACCCTTGAGAAGGAGCTTTATGCTGTGATTCATGCTCTCAAGGTTTGGAGACATTATTTATATGGCTCCAAGTTTGTGGTATTGACTGATCATCAGTCAATCAAGTATGTGTGTGATGCGGATGATTTGAGAGGAAGGAAAGCTCGTTGGGCAGAGTTAATGCAAGATTTTGATTTTGAGATCCGTTATCGGAAAGGGTCCATGAATAGCATTGCAAATGCGCTTAGTCGGATTAGAGAGGTGAATTCTTTGTCGTTCACCGGATTTCTATTGACTTATTTCAGTCATTGAAAGGGTTTTGCAGGACTGATAGTTATTTTGGTCCATTTTGGCAGAAGATCCAGGACGGGAGCTCATTGATTGACCAAGACTTGGTGATTGAGCAGTCTACCATTCAGGTAGCAGGAGGTCAGTGGATGATTCGGAATGGTTTGCTATTCCGTAATGACAAAATTTGTGTACCACAGATCCCGGACATTAGGTCCAAGATTCTTAAGGAGTGTCACGACGCCCCTTCTGCTGGACACCCTGGGGTACACAGGACACTATCATTAGTGAAACACACTTTTTATTGGCCGAAGATGAAAGGATATGTAGAAGATTATGTTCTCAAGTGTCAAATTTGTCAGGCAAATAAAGCTGAACGCTTTAGACAGGCTGGATTGTTGCATCCTTTGCAAATCCCAGGTAATAAATGGAAAAGTATTTCCATGGATTTTATTACCGGATTGCCAAGAACACATCAAGGCCACGATTCTATTTGGGTTGTGGTAGATCGCTTGACAAAAATGGCTAGATTTTTACCGACCCGGAAGACTATTACAGCTACGCAATTAGCTCGGCAGTTTATCGAGCAATTGTTTAGACTGTACGGGTTACCGCAGGACATAGTCAGTGATAGGGACTCTAAGTTTACGAGTGAATTTTGGAAACTTGTTTTTGAGAAGTTGGAAACAACTTTGAATTTGAGTTTCTCTGATCATCCTCAATCTGATGGCCAGACTGAAAGAGTAAATCAGATTTTGGAGGATATGCTTCGAGCATATGTATCCAAAAGGCAGAGTTCATGGGAGGATTATCTTCCTATGTTAGAATTTGCATATAACAGTACCAAGCATACGAGTACAGGGTTTAGTCCTTTCATGCTTATGTATGGTTTTCAACCTAGATCACCTGTTACAATAGGATTTTCAGGACTTCAGCATGATGCAGCACGTAATTTTTTGCAAGATATGCAGGAAATGTTACAAGTTGCGAAGGAATCTATTAGAAGTGCTCAAGATCGAGACAGGTTTTATTCTAATAGACATCGTTCACCTAGAGAGTTCTCTGAAGGAACGATGGTGTATTTGCGAGTTCTGAAAGATTCCGAGACTTTACGGACAGGTAGATCTCCGAAATTATCCCCTAGATATTGTGGACCATTTCGTGTTACACGACGGATTGGTTCAGTTGCTTGTGAATTGGATTTGCCTTCTCATGTGAAAGTTCATCCTGTATTTCATGTCAGTAGACTTAAGGAAGTACTGGGTGGAGCAGATCAGTTAGTTACTCCTCAAGAAATTATAGATGTCGAGTACATGACATTTGTTCCGCACGAACCCGAAAAGATTCTTGGATTTCATGAACGATGATTGCGTAATACGCTTATCACGGAATACAAGATCAAGTGGAAGGATCGTGTTGAGGAGGACGCTACATGGGAGACATTGACTACTCTTCAGAGAGATTACCTTGGCTTTTTAGTGAGCTCAGGAGTGAGCTCTTAGAGGAAGGGGAGTATGTCATGTGCACAGTGTGTATCTACTGTGTGCTATACGCATGCAAGACTAGTTTCGAGGCTTGGGGAAGCTTGGAACTAGGCAGGTTGATTGATGAGCCGAGTTAGGGAAATACTAACGGGCGGGCACCCAAGTATGGACGGGCGGGCACCCAAGTGTGGATGCCCGATGACCGGCCAAGAGCCTATAAAAGGGTGGCCAAGGTTAGTTATTGCATTATAGAGAGTCTCGCGAGTTTGTGAGAGCTCTATGGTCTTGGAGCCTGGATCTAGTGCAGACGTGCACTTGCTTTATGCAGCCGAGGCCGGAAGCAGTCTCGAGGCCCGCGAGGGCAGCGTCGTGGCGGTATGGGACGTCGCGAGGAGGAGATTGGTCGGTACGTCATCCTAGTTAGCTCAGCTCGTGGCTCGGTGGGGACAGCCAAGACTGTGGGCTTGCCCACGGCTGTCATGGTTGGGAGGTGAGTCAGGCCTGCACCCCCTTGTTGTTTGTTTGTTCGTTTGTTTGCAGGATTCGAGCCTCGAACCAAGATCTATCACAAGGAGATCCGTGGGGATTTGACAGAGGTGTACAATTTGACAACCCATAAAGTGAGAGCAACTTCTTCACATACGTTTGCTAAGAAATGAAGATACAGTCATCTTTTTGCCAAACCTCTAGCCCAAGAAAATAATGAAGAAGGCCAAGATCAGTCATCTCAAATGTCTTTGAGAGCTTGGATTGGACATGTGTGACCAACTCAGTATCTGAGCCAAAAAGGATGAGGTCATCAACATACAAAACAATGACACAAATATCTCCACCAAAAAGAAGCACATAGAGATTGCTGTCAACATATGCCCTCTCAAAGCCAAGAGATATCAAGAAGGCATCAATCTTCTGATACTAGGCACGCGGGGCCTGTTTGAGACCATAAAGAGCCTTCTTTAGAAGATACACATGGGTGTCGTGTCCCTGAATCACAAAACCAAGAGGCTGCTCAACATAAACTTCCTCTAAATTTCCATTCAGAAAAGTGGATTTGACATCCATTTGGAACAGGGGCTATCTGAAGTGTGCAACCCGAGCCAAAACAATCCTGATGGTGGCATACTTGGCTGTAGGAGCAAATGTCTCATCAAAGTCTTCACTTGCATTTTGAGCATATCCTCGAGCAACAAGGCGGGCTTTGTACTTATCCAAAGTACCATGTGCATGAAACTTGACTTTGAAAATCCATTTCACACCAATCACATGACGATGAGAAGGCTGTGGCACCAAAGACCAAGTGTGATTCCTCTCAATAGAGGACATCTCTGCTTCCATGGCTTGCCGCCATTGCGGCTGTGAAAGAGTCTCCTTTGGACTCTCAGGCTCATCGATCTCTTGGAGAGAACTTATGAGAGCATAATTTATTGTGTGATGAGATGTGGAAGCCCGAGATGAACGGCGAGGTCCAGGGGTGGTGGTAGAGATCTGGTTATGGAGCTGTGCATCAGTGAGACTGGAATCTCTAGAGAGTTGCTGAACCCATAGAGGTAGGCCAGCCTTCCTCTCAAAGCGTGAAGAAGAAGAAGATCTAGTTTCAATAGAGGACTCATGCTGGGAGAGGTGATGAAGTAAGCACTGGTGGGGGTAATCCCGTAGTCAAAACAGGACTCGTAGAGGGACTGGGAGCTGCAGAAGCTGGTGCAACAGGAACTGGTGGCTGTAAAGTAATAGCTGGCACCGGAGTTGGAGGAGGAGGAGGAGGAGGTGGATGTGGAAGAGGTATAAGATCACTAACATCCGTTGGGAATGGATCGTTGAGAAAATCTGTAGATGTATCAAGTGGAGAGGATTCGATGCCAAACAAGCTCTTAGCAAACCAAGCATCACGGGAAATGATGATGTCATCAACCTCCGGATCCTAGAAGCGGTATCCTTTGGATCTCAGACTATAGCCTGTGAAGATCATCCTCTTTGACTTCGGTGCGAGTGTGGTCCTCTTCTGATTTGGGACATGCACATAAGCAACAGAACCGAAAATACGTAGATGAGAAACATAAGGCTTGTGTCTTGCAAGAGCCTCCTCTGGGGTCATCTCCTCAACTGCTTTTGTGAGAGAGCGGTTAATGAGATAAACTGAGGAAGCCACAGCTTCACCCCAGAAAGCAGGAGGGAGACTTGGATGATGCAACAAAGAATGAGCCATCTCTTTTACGGTCCGGTTCTTCCGTTCCACAACTTCATTCTGCTGAGGAGTGTAAGGAACTCTGGTCTGTTGGTGAATGCCCTTCGACACAAGGAAGTTATCAAACGGTATAAACCATAGTTGCATCCAAACTACGTTTGGATGTAATCCAAACGTTTGGAGCGTTCGCTAATGTTTGGAAACGTTAGTGAACGTGCACTTTTGATTTTACAAGTTAAAAAACGAACGCAAGTCAACGCCGTTTTTTCCCCTTATGTGTGCGGCGCTCAAGTCTTCTCTTGCAGGCGTCTCTATGCGGCGCTCACGTCTCTCTCTCTCTCTCTCTCTCCTATACACGCTCAAGTCTCTCTCTCTCTCTCTCTCTCTCTCTCTCTCTCTCTCTCTCTCCCCCTCCTGCAAAATTGAAACTAAAGGTTGTATAGTATTAGCAAGTGCTTTAACGTTCATTGATGAATCTTCAAACTTCATATTTCAAAATTTTATAAGTAAACTATAAATTTTGTATATATATATATTGGGGGCAGTGTTCACTACGCTTGGAATCTTTTTAGCACTTTTTCCAAACGTACTAAACGTATCATTCACTACGTTTGGAACTACCTTGGTATAAACTTGCTACCATTATCAGTCCGGAGAAAAGAAACTGTACTGTCAGATTGATTTTTCACCATCTAAGTCCTGAAGCTGGCAAAAACATTTGACTTGCAAGATAGAAAACATACCCAGACTTTGCGAGTGAAATCATCCACAAGAAGAAGAAAATATTGAGTCCCTCTAAGAGAATCAACCTCCATGGGTCTAGCAAGATCTGCATGTATAAGCTCCAGTCTTCGGGTTGCTCGATGAGTGGCCTCCTCTGGAAACACATCTCGATGATGCTTGGCCATCATGCAAGATGAGCAAATGTGTCAAAGAGACCTGAGCTGAGGTAGTCTGCTGACAATCTGTTGAGAATGGAACTTCTGTAAGGTAGCGATGGGTACATGACTGAAGCGAGAATGCCACTGAGAAGTATCTGCCTCAGAAACCAAAGTCATCAAGGGGGAGAAAAGTTGATGAATATGCGAGTCAGTGCGAGGGATCTGGAAAGAAAAGTTGGTGATCTTGTAGAGATCCCCTTCATGGATTCCATTGGCAACAACCGAGAGAGTTTTCCTGTCGATCACTTCAATGACCTCATCATCAAAGTACAGACCAAGTTCCTTCTGAGAAGCTTTGAATACAGAAAACAGATTTTTGGAAATCCGTGGAACATGTAAAACATCATGTAAGGTGGCAGAGGAACCCAAAGAAACATTACCAACACCGGTGACAGGAAGCGAAGAGTTGTCGCCAATACGAACTGAAGAAGAGAGAGTTTGGTAGTCCTCTAAGATATGGGCTTGATTGGTCATGTGGCAGAAGCACCACACATTCCACTGCTTCAAGTGTGTCACTGACCTCTTCTGGAGAAGTCATCGTTGTGATCACGAGAAATGAATCCTGTGAAGAAGTAGATGAATCTGTGACTGCCGTGTATGCAACTTTGGCAGATCCCTCCTCTGAAACTTTGTCCTTGCCCGCCCTTGTCTTTGGTGTTGTCCTTGTCCGATGCTTTGGAAGCATCCTTGGCTTTGGCTGCTCTAGAGTCATCACGACGAGCAAAGCAACGAGCCTCAGTATGACCTGTCTTGCCACAGTAATCAGATTCATTGCTTTTGTCCTTGGACTCCTTTGAATCCTGTTTACCCTTGCCTATGCCTTTGTTTTTGTTGTTGTTGTTGGTCCCTTTTCCGCCTTTGCCTTTGCTCTCGTTAGAGGCAACAAAAGCAGACTCCGACTTGCCTTTTCCACGAAGCATGCACTTGTTGTGGAGATAACTCACGACTTCCTCAAAAGGAGGGAGAGGATCACGGAAATAAATATTATCCTTAAAAGAATCAAAGGAAGTAGGCAATTTACCAAGAAGTTTATGGATGGGATTATTGATGGTGCTCCCTTACTCCTCAGGCTGTAGCTTGATATGGGTGAACTCTCTAATCTTCTCAATCAAGTTATCTGACTCATTGATTGTAAGCTTCTCCAGATATGACTCCAATTTGTCACTGTCGAAACTCTCCCATACCTCCCTTGGATCTCTATCCACATATGATGAGCATAACTCCGGGTAGAGACAGAATGTGCCTGTATAGATGGAGTCATGCAATGGATGATGATAAGACGAGCCCGAGCATCCAATATGCTTCTCAAAGCAGGGTCCACCAAGTGAGGTGTGGAGATAGCCATCCACACACCTTCCAGCAATAACTGAGTGTAGAAAGACCATGTATGATAGTTGGTTGCTGTAAGCTTCATGGAGTCACTGACTTGGGGAGGATTGTAGGATGGTATATGGCTAGGGGTGGGAGCACGACCTGGATGAGAGAAACTCAAAGAAGAAAAATTGGGAAGAGGAACCACCTGGGGAGCGGGAGCAGGGGATCGAGGCAATGAAGGAGCTGGAGTATCAATGGGAGAAGGAGCAGCACTAGAGAAATCTCCTGAAGCTCTCTTCTAGGTGCTGAGGACAAGGTTCCTGAGGGATTTGTTTTCTCTATTTCTCTTTTCTCATCCTCCCTCCCTTTCTTCTCTCTCCTCTTGCTGTGCACAGCTTGAGAGGAGGCTATTTACTGTTTTTTTACAGCCCTCTCTCTCTAGAGAAGGAGCAAAAACGCAGCAGTTAAGTAGTACAGATGCAGAAAACGCAGCACAATGATGAAGCCTCTACTCCAATCAGAAAAACGCAGCAGTTTCTTACCTGTAGATCAGCGTTGGCTCTGATACCATGAAAGAAAGAGCATCACATGTTGTCGGCCCAAAACACAAACGGTAGAGGCTGAAAACAGTTGATTATTGCTGAAAAATGAGCACGAGGGAAGCTCGTAGGTGCTTACAAGCATAAGAGTTATAGGTATATAATAGTCTTGTGGGTTGACTACCAGGAGTATATAACATGCACGTTCCTAAAAGGTGAATTTGGGCATGTTCTTGGATTCATCTTGGTATATAATTCAGTTGTATTAGCGGACATGCAGATTTCACATTGTGAAGTTTTCGTCCGAGTTGCGGCCAGTTGATATTGTGCTTATTCTTTCTATCTTTAGCGGTGCATTTGCCCTATCAACTGCTTATTTGCTATACTAATTCTTTCTATTTGCTACTTCCCTTAGTGCTAGGCTTCATTATGGTTGAGTCTGTCTTGCATCTCCGGAGGTTTGATAGATACTTAGTACGAAGGGCTTTGTGTGAATATATGCTCTTATGTGTGTGTGTGTGTGTGTGTGTGGAGTGCGTGTGTGAGAGCATATCTTGATACAGAGTTCTACATCCACTATTGGGCAGTGATGACGTTAGTGGGGATGTCGTAGTATCTAGTCCATACTATGCATAATGGAGTTGATAGTTATATAGTCTTGTGGGTTGACTACCATGAGTATATAACATGCACATTCCTAAAAGGTCATTTTGGGCATGTTCCTGGATGCATCTAGGTATATATATATATACATATATACATATATATGTATGTATATATGTATATATGTATATATGTATGTATATATGTATATATATATGTATATAAGAGACTGTTGCTACAGCCAATGACCTCCAATAGATATGCAAGAATGAGATGAAAAGTGAGAGGAAGGGTGAGAACCCTCATATATCCCTCCAGAGAGCTAGTTGCCGAGATGTAGCAGGCCGACAGCTGTCCAGTAGCATAAAATGCTATAAAATTCCTAACAAATTGTAGAAAATCCCAAATAATATCTGCTAAATATGCCAATGTAGGGTCTCATAAAATGACCCGTACAAGCATGAAAAAAGGTGATGTAGACCCTCTGGAGATGATATATTCCAACATAGGAGCGTTTTGGAAGGCCTTGGTTTACGGTCTTGGGGACGAATTATAGTTCACAATAACCTTTCACCCACAGACAAATGGTCAAACCGAGAGCGTGAACAAGTCCATGATCATAGTGCTTCGGTGTTTTTGTCAAGAGCATCGGGCTCTTTGGGAGGAGTTTTCATTGTTGGTGGACCATTCCATTAATGATACCATCCAGGTATCAATGAAAAAAGACTTCTTTTTTGAGGTGGTCTATGGTTGTTGGTGGTGAACCCGACGACTTGAACTCTCGAGGCTTCCAAAGGACATTATGGTGCAGATCATGTGGCTGAGGATCTGGATTAGATGTTTGCAACAGATCTGGGAGGAGATATGGAAGGCTCAGGCAAAGCAAGTTATGATGTCGATAAGCATTGCCGAGATTGCCACATTTGCATATAAATGAGATTGCCGACGATTGAAGGAAATCAGGGTTTTCCGTCAACTTGGAATTGTATTGTTTATCATTTGTATTTCATTGTACATCCTTTCTTGTATACGTAAGTTTGGGTTCAGGATTTACACCAAAGCTAGGGAGATACTTGTCTGTGATTGTGTTTGTACAAGTCTTTTGCCATTTCTTTCTCTGTTTACATACTCACATCACCACTAGTCTTTCTCTGTTCACATTCTTAATCACTGGTAGTCTTACATAGGTAGTGCTCAAGAAATGGATACAATCGCATGTTTGAATGCCTAGATTGTGTTAAGATGCTGAAGTGCAGGCAAGCAGGCTTCTTAACTCATTCAAGTAGAGTTCATATGCTGTTTGTCTTAGTTGTGTGCTTGTTTTTACTGCCTGAACAGGTGGGTGGAGAGCTTGTTGATTTCATCATTGTCCTTCGATCCACCAAGGCCGTGAAGGCATTCAGTGGTCGGATGCACCTCTCTGTTGGAGCTGGATTGAGTGCATCCGTGGGACCTCTTGGTAGACTAGCAGAGGCAGATCTACGTGTTGGGGATAAAGGTGCTGCTGCATGTTTCACCTATAGTTGCAGTCAAGGTCAGTTTTTCTGTTCTTTCCTTGTTATCATTGTTTTCTTCACGTGTGCTTCTGGGTACTTACACCACTATGATTATAGGTGCTTTTGTTGGAGTATCGCTTGAGGGTAATGTGGTAGCCTCCCGTGTTGAGACTAATGCACGTTTCTATGGAGACGTGTATTTGACCTCGGAGTATATACTGTTTGGACCCATTCCGGCACCAAGAGCTGCTGCTCCTTTATATGGTGCTTTGCATGATCTATTCACAACTGTGGGTGGCTGATCCTCCTTATTAAGTTTTTGTAAATTATATAAGTGTTATGGACTAGCGCTTAGCTCTTTGTACATAGTGCTCCAAATAAAATGCGTCAGGTTAATCATGTCAAAAACTTAAGTGAATATTATCTATAATGCTTGACAATTGTACAGATGTGGTTAAAAACAATTGGCAAGCTTTACGTTGCCTGTTGCACCTTAGATGGTGCTGTACATTCAATGTATTGACCCTCATTTTTTTGGATTCAATGGCCTCTTTCATCTTTCCCGAGTTTGTATAACTAGCATTTGATAATTGTTCAATACTTGAGCACATGATGAAGCCAAATTTTTAGAGGTTAATGATGAAAGTAGGCATAAAAATGTAAAAGACATTGAAGTGTGCAATCATTGGTGATTTCTTTGTTATCAGGTCAGGTTTCCATGCTATTTGAGAAATGACTTCCTACCCACATGCTTTTGGTAGACAGGTGCCTTTTTTGACAACTGAAAAGTTTGCTGGCTTTGAAAAGAAAACACCAAGTCCTTCGCCTCCTATGTAGTTGTGCTGGTGGGTGGCTGTTGGCATGTCATTCAACAATTGATATTTTGTTGTATTAAATTTTTGTGTGAGAATGTTTTAAGCATCATCAAGCAAAATCTTCAATAGCATCAAGTGACATCTTCCAAAAAAGCTTGTGGGATATCTACTACTTTACCACACCACTTTTGTATACTAGAGTTATGGTATAGTTATAGTGCCAACTCATATAGTTGGATTCACACAATGGACCAATCTTTGTATGTTATAGTAGGAAAGTACTTTTCTTTATAGTATCTTTTAATGTTATAGTTGTAGAGAAGAGAAGAGAATATAAGAAATTTAGCCATCCATCTCTTTTAATGTTATCGTTGTAAAGAAGAGAAGAGAAGAGAATATAAGAAAATTTGGCCATCCATTTTTCGTGTGTGCTTGTCTACTCAAGTGTGTGTGTTTGCTTGCAAGGAGATTAAGCTCATCCTCTCTCCCACATTCTTCTCATGGTATTAGAGTGTCGGGTTGTTAAAGAGCTCAATAGGCAAGTTGCTTGCAAGCCAAGGAAGCGGTACTACATGAGTAAGGGTAACTTTATCTCTTTCCTTTTGATTTGGAAGCAAATCTCTGTAGGTAGTTGCTAGGCAAGATCAGCAATAGGTAAGAACAATAGTACTTTTATATTGATTATTCTTGGAGTGGAATCAATATAAAAGTACTTGCTTACTTTGTTAACAACTCACACATGATGCATCTTATGTTAAGATATTGAGCTCAACTAGTGCAGTCATTGATGTCCTATATGGGTGATAGTTTTTGTACTTACACCATTGGTATGGTTGGTGGGATTACGGGCGATATATCGCTAGTGGTTTATAGACTGTGACAATCACTTTGGCATACTAGAGTTATGGTATAGTTATAGCGCTAGCTCATATAGTTGGGTTCACACAATGGTCCAATCTTTGTAGGTTGTAGTAGAAGAGTACTTTTTCTTATAGTACGTACTCTTCTCTCTTAATGTTATGGTTATAGAGAAGAGAAGAGAATATAAAAAAATTTAGCCATTCATCTCTCTTGTGTGCTTGTGTACTCGTGAGTGTGTGTTTGCTTGCAAGAAGCTCAAGTTCACCATCTCCCACACATTCTTTTCATGGTATTAGAGCATTGGTTTGTTTGAAGAGTTCAAGAGACAAGTTGCTTGCAAGCCAAGGAAGCGGTGCTACACGAGTAAGGATAACTTCATCTCTTTCCCTTTGATTTGGAAGCAAATCTCTGCAAGTAGCTACTAGGCAAGAGCGACAGGTAAGCACAATAGTAAGATGCATTATCACATCTTGAGGCACCCTTTGTGGTGAAGCCAAGGGGCATTATGTTGTGCAGGTTTACTCCATATGACGTTAATGATTTCAGAATTTGGATTTAAGACCATTTCGAGTCCCGTTTTAGCTCTACAAGTTTTTCGCAAACAACAAGTACTATGTTAAAGTGTCGATTTTAATTGTGTATGCTCGATTTCTAGTTCATCGCAAAGTTTTGTAGAAATTTGGTTGGAGGATCATTTGTGCAGAGAATCTGAGATTTGCAAGTTATTGGCGGATGTATGTTTATGTAATTGTTCTATATATAGTTACAGTATAACATGTTTATGTTATTGTTTTGCAAGCTTGTTGTAAGTGCATAAGCTTTTGCAACCACTATTTGGTAAGTTGCTTCTACAAGTAAAAATGTCTCAGAGCTTGTCACAAATTGTGAGTGAGAAGCTAGACAAGAATAATTTCAAGCTTGGAAATTCGGGATGACCAAAATTTTTATAAGAAATTGAGGACAACTAATTTTCTTATGGGAAAATAATATTTAGATTTTATCACAGGTGATGAAAAGGAGCCAGAGATTGTTGAAGAAAATCCCACCCCACAATAGGTGCTTTCATATAAAGCGTGGCATGAAAAAGGTAGAAATGTGTTATATTGGTTGTCTGTTAGTGTGATAGACTTTATACAGGATGTACAAACACCTAAGAAGGCTTGGAACACCTTGCTGTGAAGATATACACTATAATAGTCAACCTTGGAAGAAGCTGCTAAAGTAGGAGATGCATAATGTGACCAATGGAAAGCTAAGTATAAATGATTACTCCGTGAAAGTTAAAGGGCTTGCAAATGCCCTTTCTTCTATTGGATCACCAGTAGATGATGATGATGATATGATATCGGTGATCTTAAATGGTCTTGGCAAGGAATACATTCAGTTTTGGACCTCCACTGGAGTTCGAGAGAACTTTCCTGATTTTTAGGAACTGATTGCTCTCCCAATCCATGAGGAGAAGAATATTGGGAGAGGTTCATCCTCAGAAAATTCACATGAGCAGGCCTCTTACTCAAACATAGGTAGAGATAGAGCCAGATCATCAACAGGTAGAAGAGGCCACTCTAAATGTAGGGGAAGCTAGAGAGGTTGAGGTTAACTAGGGCACATTTGCAAAGGATTGCTATAAAAAGTAGAACAATATCAAAAGTGGAAAGTTATAGCAATACAACTATGCATCATCAAGAAAGCAAGGTGATGAAAGAAGTGAGTAGCTATTTATGATGCAACCCTTCCTCAGTTCCATGACATGAGATGTGTTAGGATTAGGAGGTATTTGGTATCTAGATTCTAGCACCTCTACCCACATACCGATCATGGTGAGTGGTTTAGAGATGTGTAAAAAATAAAAAAACGAGAGTATGTGGGAATATGTGATGACACTGTACACACCATCGCGCATGTTGATAAAGTGCCATTATCTATGGAGGATAGCAAAATGAAGTACCAGATGTACTTCATGTTTCTAATATCACGAAAAACTTGGTTTCTACTGGACAAATGGTTGAGAAGGGTCTAGAAATGAGGTTCAATCCTCAAGGGTGCTTTGTGGAAGACTTCAAAAATCAATGCTTGGTTGCAAAGGGTAACATAAATGACATGATGTTTACTTTTGATGTTAACATTCCTGAGGTGAAGGCAGCCATGTTTGCACATGGGACAGATGTCATTCTTCGTAGATATTGATATATGGAAAAAGCGCATTGGTCATGTGAATATATAGCACGGTTGAAGTCTATACAGGTCCAAAATATTATTATAGGTTTGCTGAAGTTTAAGGTTGATGATGATATACACAAAGTATGTGAAGTATACCGGCTTGGTAAGCAGGCCAAACATGCTTTCCCACATGAAAAGCATGTTAGTGCAAGGCCATTGGATGTTATACATTTAGATATATGGGAACCAATCAAGACTACAATAGTTGTTCATGTTGATGGTATGCACAAAGTATGTGAAGCATACCAGCTTAGTAAGTAAGCCAAACATGCTTTCTTGTATGAAAAGCACGTTAGTGCTAACATTCTGATGTATGGGGACCGACCAAGATTACAACAATTGTAAGTTGTAGATACTATGTTACATTTATTAATGGTCATACTAGCAAAGTGTGGTTTACTTCATGAAGGAGAAAAGTGACGTGTTTGCTCACTTTCATAGATTTAAAGCCTTGGTTGAGAAGGAAAAATGTATGCAAATCAAATGCTTAAGATCTCATGGTAGTGGAGGAGAATATTTCTCCAATTAGTTCAATGATTTCTTGGGAAAGTAGGGAATAAAGAGGTAATTCACATGCAGGTACACTCTGCAAGTGTTATAGAAAGGAAAAATAGGTACATTTTGTAGAAGTTCCCTTGATGTCTGAAAAGAATATGCTATATCATTTTTGGATTGATGTAATAGTAACTACTGTTTACATTATGAACATGATCCTAACTACAACTATAAATAGCTGTAGCAATTGATGTTTACATAATGAACATGGCTCATGGCATGATACTTGAGCAGAAGTTTACACATATAAAACTAGACGTGTCTGACTTGAAATTGTTTGGATGTATTGCATATGTTCCTAATGAAGAGAGAACTAAGTTGGATCCAAAGGCAGAGAAATGCACTTGCATTGATTATACTTTGGAGCATAAAGGTTATAGATGCTATAATCTTACCACTCATGAGATATGAATAAGCAAAGATGTTATCTTTGCTGAGATGAGTCCATTAGTGAAGGTAACTGAAGATGTAAATGTAAGAAGTAATGATGATGTCCCACATGTAGAGTAGTAATCACATGTGCTTAGTGGACCTAGAGAGTCATCTAGTAGGATCTAGTGTTCGTCCATGGTCAGGTAGGTTGAGGATAGATACAAGGAATGTAGATGCATCATCTTGTGGTTGGTACACATGTATCACATAAAGGGAAGGAAAAGGTAAATCAAACTTTTGTGCTTGACGTGTCAGCACATCACTCTTATGTGGATGGTGACTCTAGTGGCTCTGAGTAGAGTCTTAATGAGGAGCTTCACATTCCATTACTCTTGGTGCACAGAGAACCAAGCCTATTTTAAGGACACCCAGTAGTGATTCTTGTGTATGAAGGTCTACTCGGATTAGATAGCCCATCAACTAGTAGTGATCGATGTGTATGTAGGTAAACTCGGATTAGATATCCTGTTAACAGGTTACGATACAATGGATATACATCCCATAACTAGTTAAAGTGATACTGAAGATAGAGATACCATGGATGAGGAGATGACATCATTGGGGATATAAATGCGACATGGAGTTAGTGCCTTTGCCTAAGGATAAGAAGGCAACTAGATGTAAGTAGCTGTACAAGGTCAAACATAACTTAGATGGATTTATGAAAATTTATTAGGCAAGACTGGTTGTTATGCACAAACATATGGCATTGACTATGAGGAGACAATCCTTGTATGGCTTGAACCAACAGCTAGAGCAGGGTGCATCATTTCAGATATCCAAAGCAGATTTTTTACTTTTTTTGAAAATATAGATAAAGGGATGATGCTATTAGTGATTTATGTGGATGACTAGATTATCACTGGTGATAGTGATGCTGATATACATGATGTCAATATGCTTTTAAAGAAGAAGTTTGATGTAAGATTCCTCCCTCCAACTTTTGATGATGTAAAGATGTAAGAACCTCCCCTTCAGTCTCTTGTAATCATCCCCCCTCCCCTTGAGAATGGAAAAAGATCTTGTTTGACTCTATTTTGGTCTAGAGAGAGAAATTATTCTCGAGAGAGATAATACAGTTTTGAGATATTTTTGGATACAAAGTTACCCTTTAATTTTAAGATAAATTCCCCTGATGTACTGGACACCTTAACCTAGGACTAAACCTCTTCTTCTCTTGAAGATTACCCTCTTCTCTTGGGGTGGCCAAGCCTCTTCCTTGAGGGCTACACGTCTCATTTTGCAAGATAAAGAATCAAGCACACCAAGGGTAAGCCTAAACAATGATGTTTACTCTCTTCTTTAGATGTTAATCTTCTTCCCAATCTCTCTACATGCTTGGGAAGCATTTTATCTCATGGTTTCCTCTTAAAACCATGCCCTTCTTGATTTATGTTGTTGTTTAGATAAAGTAATGTTAATCTCCTATGCTTAAGTGTATTGTTTATGATTTATATTCACTCTTTATGAAGAAATACTCACTTATTATGGTTAAATCCTTCTTGGAAGGTTAAACCTTAATTCTAATCTCATTTTCTTACCCTAAACTCTAAGCTTATCAAGCTAGAGATGAGGATTAATCATTTTTATGTTAAACCTTAATTCTAATCTCATTTTCTTACCCTAAACTCTAAGCTTATCAAGTTAGAGATGAGGATTAATCATTTTTATGTTTATTAACCTACTCAGAATGAGGATAATTCATTTAAGCTTGTTTTTATGATAAGAAATCTTATAATTATTCATTTTATGATGAAAGAGAGCTTATGATAACATTTATATATCTATTTTCATATCGAAGTTATATTTGGATATTTTATTAAATAAACAAGATGTTTAGATACATTTATGATTATGTTTATGCATAATAAAAGTGAAATTTTGAGGATTCTCATTTCATAGAAAATGCGAGAAAGCTATGGCAAAAAATTTATCATTAGAAAATGAATTTAAATTTATGCATAATAAATTTTATGCTAAAAGTGGAGTTTTGAGCATTATTCATTTGCCAGAAAAATAAAGAAGGTTATGCACAAATTTTTCTAGATTCATTCAATTTATGAGAATTATGGAAAGGATTATGAATATAATTCATTTAGATAAAAATAAATTAGTATGTGTGCATAAATATTTTATGCTAAAAGAGAAATTTTCATGATATTTTATTTCGAAAAAATTGAGAAAAGAATATGAAAATATTCATAGGAATGCCTCGAGAAAACATGGATAAATTTTTAATTAGAAAGAGAAATCACGAACATATTTAACTTTTGGAATTATGAAGTATACCTCAAGATTCTCAAAAAATAGAATCTTGAGTACATTCTGAACAGGAAAAGGATTTCCAAAAAAAGACTAGAAATATGCTTAGTTGGATGAATGTAAATACTTGTGTGATGATGACTGACTTATTCCAATATTCCCTGGAAAAGGATTCTGGAATTCTTGAAAGGATCAAGGATCCAAAAAAGTTAACGAAAATTCAAAATTAATTGAAGTTGAGAATAAAGTTGTCTTTAACTAAGCCAAGTAATGACCCAGACTTAGAAAGTTCTGTTCAGTATAAAAAGTAGAGTAACTGTACTCTTAACCTGGTTGATTGTGGAATGAAAATTCTGATAACTAGATCAAGGAAAGTTGATAATCAAACCTGATTCGCTCAAAGCGAAAAGAGACCATCTTGTTTGTAGAAATCAGATTGATGTGAAATAATGTGGAGTGATGTAGAAAGATGTGGAGTGATGTGGAATGATGTGGAGTGATGTGGAATGATGTGAAATGATGTCAATTGATGTGGAATGATATGGAAAGATGAGAATTTTGCGTGGAGACTGTATTTGCATGTGAAACCTATTTTTTAAAGATTGCTTTACGTCAAGAATGTTGGGGAAGCATTTTGACTATCTTATGGAATGAGGTCGTAGACCTAAGTCAAAAATGTTGTAATAGCCAGACAGAGAGTCAAAGAAGGACGTCTCGCGTGGCAAGGTTGGCCGAGGTCTTGACCAACCTCGGTTCGGTTAAAATGGTGTGCTTCCGGTATGGCAGATGAGGGGCTAAGGAAGCGGCCTATGAGTGAAGTGCTAGGTCACTTACAAAGGATCCTAGAGGGTGCTGACCATACAGTGTTCGGCCTTTGGGGGGTCGCCCAAGATACCCATGCGTGCGTCGGAGGAAGAAATGGAACATTGAGTTGGAGTTGTTTTCTGAACACGGGCCTGGATTTGGTTGGTTGACCTTGCTGGTCTTCAACGGATGAGTCCATGGCTTCCGGTATGGCAGATGAGGGCTAAGGAAGCAGCCTATGAGTGAAGCGCTAGGTCACCTACAAAGGATCCTAGAGAGGGTGCTGACCATACAACAGTGTTCGGCCTCTGGGGGGTCGCCCAAGATACCCACGCGTGCGTCGGAGGAAGAAATGGAACATTGAGTTGGAGTTGTTTTCTGAACACGGGCCTGGATTTGGTTGGTTGACCTTGCTGGTCTTCAACGGATGAGTCCATGTATCCTTTTTGGGTAACTGGATCTTGTTGGTTGATCATCTAGCTGATCTTCAACGAAGAGTCCATATGGATTTTATGGAAAAAGAGATTATACTCCTAGGTACTATGAGTTAGGAACCATGAAACAGCCCCTGAGTGAAGTACTAGGTGAGCCTAGAGGGACTGACCAGGTGGTGGACGCTCTGGTTGCCAATGATGCCATAGGTACGCTGAGGAAGGTATGAATGGAATTTAGATTTTATGGTTGGAAATTGGAAAAGTTGGAACTTGGACCCTAGAACTAGAATACTGAGGATTATGATGGGAACACTGTGGTTTTATTGCAATTCTGTCTGAAAATAGTTGAATGAGAAAAGGCAATTTCATATTGGGTACGTAAGTGGTGTGTCTATTTAATATTTTTGCATGAGTGTCGGCTAGGGGGCCTGGGAACTCTTTTCCCTGGTACTCGGGACAAAACATAACCAAATTTTTATAAAGAAAGATCCCATCAATACAGTGGTCATTAGGAATTTTTTGGACCCAAAGAGGGCCTCTTAATAAGGATTCCTAATTTTAAGGGATTAGAGCTTAAAAAGCTGGGCTTAAGGGAGACAAAGGCTATGATAACCCCTATTTTTTGCCTTGCCACATCAGCCATACCCCCTAGTTTCACTTTTTAAAGGGAATATTCTCATACTCTCTCTCTCTCTTACTTTTTGACTTTTCTCATACTTTTTCTACAAATTGAATCTTTCTTGTCAGTTTGAAATCTCCTTTCTCATTAACTCCCACCATATCTCCCTTCCACATCAGCAAAACATTCTCGTATTTAGGTGGACCCCGAAAAGTGAAAATTTTTTATTTTTTATTTTTTTATATTTTGAGGTGGAAAAAACACCACAAAATCAATATCTATGATGAAAATATTTTTTTCCCTCCAAAAAGCTTGTAATTCAAGGGTCACGTCAAAAGCCTGTCAAGAGCCAGTACATCCATAACTAACAGTCAGGTCCCCCACAACCCCATAAACATGACTAACTGTCAGGAACCACTACATCCATGAGATCCCAAAATTGTGGGGATCCCAAAAATTATTATTTTTTAAATTTTCTCATAAATGTAATTTATTGATGAAAAACTCCATGTTAGTATATTTGTATATCAAAAATATCATTTTCTACTTAGAAAAACGGATTTGTGTTAAACTTGCAACAGTAAAGTTTTAACAGTCTCTCTCTCTCTCTCTCTCTCTCTCTCTCCCTCTGAGGATCTCTCTGCTTTAGCTTCTTCCTCTGCTTAGCTATGGAGCTTTTGCAAGCTGTGTGTGTAGCCCCTTGTGAAGCTAGAAAACGGAAGGTTGATTTACACATTCGTATTCCTGAAGAGTATGGCAGCTCTAAAAAAACCCATCCTACTAATGCACAATCTGTCCAAGCTCGTAGGATAGCTAAGGAGAAAAATGTAGAACTTTGGGTTGATGGGCATCTCTATTCAGTTGACCCTCCATTAAGAGCAAACCCTCCTTTCCGTAATTTATCATCTTTTATGCAATTTGTTGGTGAAGGAGAGCTTGGCTTGTTAGGATACTGCAGAAGATTAACTACAAGTGGAGCTTGGCAAACCCATATTCTCCAATCTCAATTGTTGCAAGCATCACAATTCAACCTTTTACAATGTCAAGAAGGACTTAAAACATCATCAGATAAAATGAAAGAGATCCTCGCAGAGAATGTGGAGAAGGATGCAAAGATTCAAAGCCTAGAGGACCTTATCAAACGACTCAAAGCAACACCAAATGGTGCTTGCGTAAACGCAAAAAGACATTGGCTGGTATAGAATCTCTTGCGTTTAAAGGTGGAGCACGGAAGAAAAGGATTCGTACAACAAAGTAAGTAACATAAACTTTCATTATGCACTCAGTGATTTAAACAAAATAGTCATGATTTGTGTTCTTCCAGGAATTTTCTGCAAGAGGTGTGTGGTTCTAATGAAGAGGGATGGAAGGATTTGGTCAAAGCCATTCTGAATACCAAGGATATTCTCTCAATTATTACTGACCCTCATCATCCTAAAATATGCCAAGCTGTGGTCAGCAATGTGGTGAGCGAGATTACCACCTCCATAGATTCTTTAGTAATTCAACATGCTTGTGATGCAGCTGGAATCAGCATGAAAGGGTACCAAGCAATCCGTCAGGTTGTAAAAGATGCATTTCTAAGACAAGGAATCACTGGCGCTTTATTTCCTACACTCAAGGTGATTCACAATGTCAAGCGTATCATGATGTGCAGCGAGCTATAGGACAATTTTATCACGTTGAGGGCACACTAACATTAGACACAGGGTCGAGCAGAAAGAAAATCAAGACAACAAGTACAGAATTTCACTATGATGTTTACAATAACATCTTTGTTCAATTGAGAGACTACAACAAGCTATGGTGAAGCTCTATGGTCTTTCATCAGAAGGTGAGAACTTGCAATTGCTACTATTCATGTTTTTTAGTAGAAAATGAAGACGATTATTTTATTTTGAATATTGTAAATTACCGTTTATTTGCAGTTTTGGGGAGCACACTTTTATTTGTGCTCAAGCTAGATGAGTGCCAAATTGTGAAAGGTCGGAAGCTGAAGCGTATGAGCATTACGCTCATGAATGAGGCCATGATCTGTGCATGGGAAAAGACTACCAAACCAAGTTTTAGTGTGCAATATGAGAAAGAGGTCTGGTGGCTTGGTGCATTCGAGGTACCGAAGGAGACACATAAGGTATTGACATGGATGTTTGAAAGGACTCCCTGGATAACAGATGTAATCAAAAAGCAAATTGATGTTCAACTTTTAGATGTAGAAAACATAGGAAAGTTCAAGGTGGATTGGCATCTTGGGGGAGATTTGAAGACAATTAAATGCATGATGGGTTGTGCTCAAGGCGCGACATCAAGATGGCCTTGTCCATACTGCAATGCTCAGATTGATATTCCTAGGCAGAAAAAGACAAATGGAAAAGGTATACAGAAGGTTGGTTCTGTTGGGAAGGATGCCTCGAAAGGTCCCAAGAAAGGGAAGAAGCAACAAGAAGATGCAGTAGATCCAACCGAGTCAACTGATGATGAAGATAAGGAACAACCAAATGCAAGATGGGTGGAAGGTGTCATGTCTCCTGATATGCTAGGAGAACCAAACAGGAATTCAAATTGGAGCCCCATAATTAATTTTCCACTAAAGAATATTCACTTTTGCACACTTCATGCATTCATGAGAATCTTTGAGTGCCATATCGATTATGCATTCACAATGCCTACACAAGAGAGGAAAGTTGCAGCCCTTGGTAAATTAGAGCATCTTTTGAATTCTTTGGGCTGCCATGGCAGAAACGTGAAAATTGAAGTGAATAAGCAGGCCTTTGGTATGTCATACGAGGTTGCTCAAAAGGTCTCCATGACTGGATCAAAGGCAAGGAGATTTTTGGAGAAGCCAGCAAACATAGAGAATTCAAAGAAGACTTGGGGACTCTGGAGAGACATGTGTGCAATCACCACAAATGTAGATTGTCCAATGCCAGCTCTGGTAAATATGCACAAACAGCTTTGGATAAATTTCAATATTATGGTTCGCATTATGAATCAAAGTAGCACAAATGCCCACCAAGAACGAGTATCATTCCAACAACATATCATAGAATTCACCAAAAGTGTGCTAGGTGCTTGGGGAGAGAGTAAAGTAACACACTATATGGTAAGTTGTACATTAAAAAAATAAACTGGTATTTTAACCTGTTCTAATTAAATTATATTGTCATGTGTACAGCACATAGTTTATGCGCATGGTGCGTATTTCATGAACAAGTATGGATCGCTCGACATGTGGAGTACCCAAGGGATGGAGAAATCACATTATAAAGCAAGAGGGGTTTATTTCAAAAGTTCAAGACTTGGAGGTGGAGCTTCTGCAGCAGCAGGAGGAACATGTACAAACTATCTACAAGAGGAGCTAGAGTATTGTTCTATGAAGTGCACCATCTTTACCAAGGATCTTGGGAAGGACCAGCTCACTAGGCATCTTCATCGACTTGGCATTGAGCCAAGAACATAATCTATCTTCGGGCAGACATTAAGGTGTGTTAGTATATACTCAATGCCTATGTCTTAGCATGTATCTCACATCTATGTTTGGTGCACATTTGTAAAGTCCCTCATTATGAGAGGAGAAGACATTGGTGCATGTGTCTCTGGTGGGAACCATGGCTTAGATGCTGATAAGGTCATTATTATGACCATTGATGAGTAGGAGATGGTCAGGAGTTTGAGCATTAGATCCAAGGCCTAGAGGGGAGCCTCAACTAAGGGGTCCCAAGGGGCTAGTAGCCCCCCTAGTAGGGTCCAAGGACATGAGCCTCGGGCCTAATGGTAGGGGTTCATTATAAGTGGGCCATGGTTGACCATGTCTTTGCCACATAACTGCCCGCATTGCACCTACTACCACACCACCTACAGCACTATACATGGAAATAGTTATCACAACTTAAGGTATTCAATGCTTGTGAACACACCCTCTACACTTAGTACATCCTCCATCCACACTCTATCTAGATCATTATCTAAGCTCTACTGCATATGTGGACAGCACCACCACATTATACCTATCTCAGAATTTTAAATTCTCTCCATTGTCTTTCTATTCCATTGTCTATTGCACTTTGTTTAGCTATCAATCTTTATGTTGTGACATATTCTTATAGTTAGCATAGTTTGCTTCAAAAAATTTAAAGTCCTAAACATAGACATGCTAGGAGCCAAACTTAAAGGAAGGGTTGGGAAATTAAATAAGTTGATTGCTATGATTATAAGAAGGATTAAGGAAAAGTAAATACTTAAGCAAACATGATTTGTAAGCAAGTCAACTTGGTGTGAGAAAGTGTCTAATTTGCTTAATTAACTCAATTTAAGTTCAAAGCACCATGAAAATTAAGCACCTTATTTAATTTGACCAAGAGTTATTTGTTGAATATAGAGCATTTCACCATACCAAATGGGTACAAAGGAAATGCAAAAATGATCAAAGTAGGTAAATAGTCAAATTCTTACCTTGAGTCCTTACAACAACGGGAGTCCTTGTGGCACGATTGTGGACTTATGGATTCCATGGATGATGAAAACTAGTAGCATGGAAATATCTTACCTAGAATCCTTACTGCGTTGTAGCACTCATGGATGCCAGAGATGTTGTCAACTAGGATGACCTTTTTTCAACACTTTGGTTGTGCACTTAACTTTAATTCAAGCCCCCACAATCTCCCAACCACTTGCAAGATCCCAACAAATAAGGTCATGGAATTCTTATGCAAAACTAGCTCCTCAAGAAGCTAGATCTACATATAAACTCCAACAAAGGCATAAGAAAGAAAAATTTCCTAGAAAAGCAATACTCACCCACATGCATGCAATAATGCAATATAAACATACACTCCAAGAAAATAGAAAATTATTAGAATTAGGGTTAGGGTTGCAACAATGCACACACACAAGATAGAGAAGCTTGAGAGCACACAAACTCACTAGATTAGAATAAATAAATGTCTGCCAGCTACAAAAGATAAGTACACAATGCCCCAAAATGAGTAGATAAGAGGGTGTACATATGCACGGGGGAAAAAAACCTCCTAGTGAAGGAAAAGCTGTCTCGGCGGTCCTAAGTGTGTTCACACACATTACTAGCCATATAATGCTATAAATCCCCCATGGAGTGATGATGTGAACATGTACAGGGTATGGCCGATCAATATTGAAAAGGCAGTAAGCCCAAAGCTTTATGAAAAGCTTCAAACTTTTCACAAGGAAGAGCCTTCGTGAATAAATCTGCCATGTTGTCATGTGTAGGCACATAGACCAAGTTGATCTCTATTGCAGAGAGTATTTCCCTGACATAATGGTAATGCACCTCAATGTGCTTCGTGCGAGCATGAAACACTGGGTTCCTCGCAACTACTAATGCACTCTGGAGCGGTCAGTAAAAATCGTAATGCTAGACGACTGTCCACCAGCACCCAAATCAGCTATAAGACATCTGAGAGCCACACACACTCAACTGTAGCTGTAAAAGCTGCCCTGTACTTAGCGTCACAACAACTGGAAGTGGCCACTGTAGGCTGCTTCTTGGCTGAGCCATGATATACATGAATCACCAAGGTGAAAGAAAACCCACTAGTGGACACTCGTGTGTCATAACATCTAGGCCAATCTGAATCACTAAAAGCATGTAGTTGTGACTCACCCCCTTTTGGATAAAATAATCCAAAATACTGAGTGCCGAAAAACCCACTTAACAGCCTCCTAATGCTTCGTACCTAGGCTATGCATAAATCTGCTCAAATGTGAGACCGCATACTGTGTATCTGGCCTCGTGTTGCATACATAAAGAAGGGATCCAACAGCTTGCTGATACAAACTTGCATCAAAAGAGTCTCCTACATCTTGAAGACTAAGTTGAGTACATATCTCCTGTTGAAAGAACGGTAGAGGGAGAGGAGACACACACACAGGAGCAAACCCTAATGTATATTGCAAACCCTAACCATAGAGAGAAGCCATGTCCACTCTCACACAAAGCATAATGCACTAATCCATAATCCACACAACACACAATGAGTTGTGTCCACACTCTACTAACCCTAGCTAATGTCCACACACTATGACCAGCTGGACACGCGGTCATTTATGTCTCACACATGTTCCTACCTAATCTGCCAGCACATAGCATAGCTGGCTCACACTGACATCGAGCTTGAATCTCAACAGCCCCTCTCAAGCTCATGATGTACTGCCGATGAAGATGTAGATGAGCTTGGGATATCAAGACTCTCAACACTCCCCCTCAAGCTCATCCCATGTACTCCCAACATAATCCGGAAGTACTCAAACTTCTCCCTGCTAAGTGGCTTCGTAAAGATGTCTGCCACCTGCTCATCAGTCTTCACATACTGAAGATCAACTGTACCATCTAGCACCTTTTCTCTGACAAAGTGATAATGGACCTCTATGTGTTTGGTCCTCGCATGAAACACTGGATTCTTTGCCAACTGTATACTGCTCATGTTGTCACAATGAATGACAACCTTTCCTTCAATAGGCTCACATAAATCTGTCAAGAGACTCTTTAACTATATAGCCTCACAAGTAGCAATGGCTGCACCCCTGTACTCAGCCTCTGTACTGGATAAAGCAACTGTAGGTTGCTTTTTGCTACTCCAACTTACCACGGCACTTCCAAGTGTAAAAGCATATCCACTAGTAGACCTCCTGTCATATGCGCTACCTGCCCAATCAGCATCTGTGTAGCCATGTATGTCCAAGCTTTTACCACTCTCATAAAATAAACCATAATGTGCTGTGGTCTTCACATATCTCATGATGCGTCTCATTGCATCCAAATGAGGCTTTCTGGGGCTCTGCATAAACTGGCTGACTAGCCCCACAGCATAACTCAAATCCGGGCGTGTGATAGTCATATATATGAGACTACCAACCATCTTCCTATACATAGAAGGATCATCCAATTCCTCGCTGAAATAGATGTATCAAAGGATTTGTATTCCTTGCCAAGACCACGCAAGGTAATATCCACCAAATCATCATCAGGCATGGGGGCATTTATTGTGGCCAATGCATCTGCAAACTTCTTGATTTCTTGCACATAGTCATGTATGCTCCTTTTATTCCTTTTCACATTGTGTATCTGCTGTCGCAATTGAGACTTGCGAGCACTCGTATCTGTATCAAACATCTTGACCAAAGTATCCCATGCATCTTTGGGATTCTCAGCATCCTGTATGTGTATGAGCATAGCATCAGAAATACATATAGACAAATAATGCAGCACTTTGAATGCTCTCTCTGACCATTGCTTATGAGCAATAAGCTGCTGTTGTGTAGGTTGTTGAGGTAGCTTAGGCTCAGGCTCAGCACCTGTAATGAGATTCCAAAATCCTTTCCCTTTCAAGAAACTCTTTATCCTGTACTTCCATGCCTGGAAGTTCTTCCTATCCAGCTTTTCACCAACAATTTGAACTGGATTGTCCGACATGTTTGCTCAATGCATACACCTTCCGCACACTTCAAATCTGTAAATGAGCCTTCCTCAGCTCAACCACACTCCAATGAATGTTCCAAATACTCCAAGGTAGCCAACAAACTCCAAATTTGATGTAGAAAATCAACCTGTAATCATCCAAGATGAACTGACTCACTCAGTGCGGGATACCCTGAATTGACACGCCTTCCAAGGCTCTAAATCACAATGTAATGGTGCAATCAAGTATGGGCAACTTGCATTGACACCTAATCAACCTCATTGTTGAGTATCAACACCATCTGACATGTGTACATATCAATTTTTGAAAACCCCTTTCTCTGTTTTTGAAAAAACCAGAAAAACCAGTAGAAAATTTGCTCTAATTCCTTCAATATTTGTCCAAATTGAGCAACCAGGAATTCATTAGCTTAGCATTAGTGTCCATCAACTCCATGTAAGAGGAATTTGTCCAATTGTAAAAGACCAAGGATTAATTGCTCGATTAAAAGTACTATGTTTCTCTGCAACCAGTGGACAGCCTGTTTTAATCAGCTCATTCCCAGCTCAATTAGGCATAATTGACCAAACAAATCACATAGCCCTCTTCTCCAAAGTGCAAAGCATCCAATTGCTAAAGCAAACTTGAAATGTATCAACCAACCAATGAGAATCGGATCTCCTTGTAGGCAAAATGGACAAAATCTGCTCTGTTTCTCTGTATATTCAGCGCCGCCTGCTGTAGAGAGCTTTGGGAAGAGTTGTAATGCTATTTGATGATGTAATCAAGTCCCTAACACTCCTAGGTAAGTGTGTGACCTATCAATGCTTTGATTTTTACCAAATACATGCTCCAATTTCATCAATTTTTGGCTTCCTTTTCTCTGTTTTGTGAGAGCTCAAAAAACCAGTAATTTCACACTTTGAAATGCATTCAAATTACTCCAAAATTTGTTCAAGGCTTGCACATGGGTTGCCAATACATCCCTCTTTGTCAAATACATATGTCTTTTGCCAGTTTTACATGTATTTCCACCATACATCAATGTTCCCAAGCTTTAATGGAAAGCTTCAAAAACCAGAATTTCTCTTTGCTTTGATTTGCTCTAAAATGCTTTGTTTTTGCCTGTATCACCTGCAATCCGCTCAAGGATGTTTAGAAGACCTTACCCGGTAGGCCAAGCTCTCAGATCTGATAGTATTTGGTGTGCTCCAAGCTTCACAGCTCCAATGGCAAGCTTCACAGCTTCTCTTCACAGCTTCTTCTCCCTCTTCTCTTCACTCACTCATAAACCCTAATAAACAGCACAAGGCTCTGATACCATGTTGAAAGAACGGTAGAGGGAGAGGAGACACACACACAGGAGCAAACCCTAATGTATATTGCAAACCCTAACCATAGAGGGAAGCCATGTCCACTCTCACACAAAGCATAATGCACTAATCCATAATCCACACAACACACAATGAGTTGTGTCCACACTCTACTAACCCTAGCTAATGTCCACACACTATGACCAGCTGGACACGCGGTCATTTATGTCTCACACATGTTCCTACCTAATCTGCCAGCACATAGCATAGCTGGCTCTCACACTGACATCGAGCTTGAATCTCAACATCTCCATAGGTGTAGCCATAGGTTTACAGTCTTCAAGATTAAACCTCTTCAATAGCTTTTGTATATATTTAGACTGCAGCATAACAATATCATTATTGCGTTGCATAAACTGAATCTCCAAATAGTAATGCAACGGCCCCAAATATAACATCTCAAACGATGATTGCAAATCAACCTTAAAGTCTAAAATCTGATCTATATATCGAGTCTTGTGAGCAGCATCTCATCAATGTATAAAACGATGACCAAAAATGTATCCTTACTCCTCTTCACATATGGACTATTGCAAAAAATCATTTGCAACCAAGTATGTATGAATCTTCTCATACCATGCTCTAGAAGCCTACTTAAGGCCATAAAGAGCCTTTTTCAACCTGCATACTTTAGACTCTTCTCCTTTCACAACAAAACCAAGAGGCTGCGATACATATATCTCCTCATGTAAATCACCATTCAAGAATGCAGTCTTAATGTCCGACTAATGCACATTCCACCCATGATGTGCTGCCAAAGCAATGAGACACCTAATGGTAGTCATACGAGATGTGGGTGCAAAGGTCTCATCATAATCAATGCCCTTTTGGTGTGGGCATACCCCTTTGCAACAAGTCTATCCTTGTAGCGATCAATGCTACCATTGGCTTTGCATTTTAACTTGTAAACCCACTTAGTACCAATGGCCTTCTTGCCATGAGGTAGATCTGTCAAATACCACGTGTCATTCTTAAGTATAGAGTTATACTCATCCTGCATACCACGTGTCATTCTTAAGTATAGAGTTATACTCATCCTGCATAGCATGCATCCAATGATCATCATCCTGTGCTTCCTCAAAGGAAATAGATTCCTCCTCATTACATGAGAACCTGCATGAGTTCTGCTAGGTAAAGGAGATGCCAACTTGCTATCCTTCAATGTCTGCACAAGCCATTTTGGCATACGCCTAGATTCTTCTATGGCTGCTCTCTCCTCATCCACTACATCCTCAATAATTACCTCATTAAAAGGCTGATTTGTAGGTTGATTTTGCATGTGCAAAGGCTGAATTTCAGCACTTGGTTGAGCTACTCTACATATGGCTTCCCTCCATTAAAAAAAGGTAGGAGTGAATCAAACATGTCTTGTGAGCATACATTCTACTATTTTTTTGCATGAAAGCATGGGCTAAACTAAGTTTTTGACAAAAAAAAATATCTTTACTTACCAAAATCCACTTTGAGGCTAGATGGTAAATTCTATATCCCTTGCTTTCTGAACTGTATCCCACAAGTATGCATTTAATTGCCTTATCATCAAGCTTACTGCATTGTTGCTCAGGCAGCACAAGTGCATAAGCAAGATAGCCAAAAACATGCAAATGAGCCATAGAAGGCTTCCTGCCATGCCAAGCTTCATAAGGATTTTTAGACTGCAAGGCCTTGGTAGGGCATTTGTTCACAACACATAGTTACCTCTAACCAAAAACCATGAAGTATGATCTCTTGCAAATTTAGTAAAGAAATACCTTCATACTACAAAGGATCATCAAGCATCTATCATTCATTTCAAACATTTCAGTAGTAGTAGCAAGCAAAAGCTGTATCACTTGCAGTGCCTATACAGTTTAAACTCTTCTCCAAGCGTAACGCATTGCTCAGGAATTCATATTCAACTTTATTCAACATTAGCACTTTATAGTTAATTTTGCCTACCAAAGGCTGTAGAGTCAAAAGGAGATAAACAAAGGAGCATGAATGCTATTTAGAACAAACAACCAATATGCAACTGCATATCCATGAAACATATGATGTTGGGGTTGTTTAGAGCACCATTTTGGTAGAAAGGTTGTGTACACACACCATCCTTATTGTGAGCAAGAGTCACAGCTATTGCAGCTCATCATCACAACAGATCACAGTTGCAGCATCATTTGATGTTTGAGTGAGCAGAGTAGCCAGATCATCAAGCGCATCACAGTTTCTATGATAGAAGTAGCTTAGGAGGATGATCAGGGGGCAACTGGGAAAGCTAAGGAGGCGGGGGGAAATTGAGGCAACGAATAATCACCAAGGCGACAACAACCAAAAAAATTCTCGACATATTTATAGAGCCCTGACATTCAGCAAAGAGAAAAAGAGCACACTTGAGCATTTTAGAGAAAACATAGCAGGAGCTAAATATCCCGAAAACCATTGACAAGGAGAGTGTACGCACTTGATAGAAGGACGGTGCGGTAAGGAGGTTTTGATAGGCCAGCTTAACAGTTATCGTGCCATATATCTAATGGTTGTATGATCAAAAAATGAATTTGAATTGAGGACCTAGGTAGTCTTCATGTTCTTAATTTGAAAGAGATTTTAAAATCTTACTCGCTCATGTTATTAGGAAGGCCATGTCTATGACAAGTAAAGAGTAAGTATAATTAGGCCATATAGACTAGATTACCATTAGAAAAATCAAAAGAAGGAAGTTTGGGTAATAGTGGCATCATCTAGAGATATGCCACTAGTCAATCTAATTTATGTAAAACTATTAAATTGGATGGAAAGGGTGGATTTAGATGTGGAGGACAAGATCCTCAAGAAAATTCTAGATTTGGTCTCATAGGTCCCATCTACCATGGATGAAGCGGACATGCCGAAAGATATCAATTCCCTAGTAACAACCAAGAAACCATGTGATAGGGAATGTATGATAGGGAAATGAAGCACCACCCATATGTAGTTAAAGAAGATGAGATGAAATATATAAATTGGGGGATGAGAAGAATCCAAAGATGGTACATGTAAGCACAAATCACTTAGTGTGCTCTCATGGTAGAGCCAATGCATCATTCTCTTTGGATATGTAGTGTCCTTAGCTAGATTAGTAGCAGTAGATTTCAAAAAGGTGGAGGTGATTTGGCTGATGTACTTGCTAATAAAGAAGGATGCATTGAGCAGTTCCAAAAAGGTTTCTACTATTTACAATTCATTCTAACAGTTGCCCCAATTGTTCTCGACTATGTCATATTACATTCCATGTCTTGTTCATTGATGCATCTGTTGATATTATGATCCACCCTACTACTATTTCTAGTCTCGATGGATGTTGTCTAATGTGGAATGCAACTATTCCACCATTGATGCATCTGTTGATATTATGATCCACCCTACTACTATTTCTAGTCTCGATGGATGTTGTCTAATGTGGAATGCAACTATTCCACCATGGAACGTGAAGCTCTTAGGATGATTTTTACTAGTCAATACATTTACACATTACCTTTTAGGTAACAATGTACATTTTATACAGATCATCAGGCCATGCTATTCCTAATGAATAAGACAAACTTAGTATAAAAAAGTTAGGCCAATGGATGATATTGTTAAAGAGTTTGATTTCTCCATTCATCTATAAACATTGGATAACCAACCACCATGTATTTGTAGACTTCTTGTCCATTAAAAAAACCAACATGCATTTGTAGACTTAGTAGGCAAGTTAGCCCAATGGATGTTATTGTTTATAAGATTTTAATTTATCCATTAATTTGTAGACTTATTAGACAAGTTATCCCAATGGAATTTATTGTTTATAAGAGTTTGATTTCTCCATTCATTAAAAAATATTGGGTAACCAACTAGCAAGTAGTTATATACTTCTTGTCCATTCACAATGCAACTAGCATGTATTTGTAGACTTAATATGTAAGTTAGCCCAATGGATATTATTGTTTATGGGAGTAAGATTTTTCCATTCATTGAGATACATTGGGTAACCAACCAGCATCATGTAGTTGTAGACTTCTTGTCCATTCAGCATAACCAACATGTATTTGTCCACTTCTTGTCTTGGAAAAAAATAGGGGAACCATCGAATCGGTACCAGATCAATTTCTTGATGAAATTTTGTTTGAGATATCAATACCTCTAGAGTGGTATGATGAAATGTTATTCTTCCTTATAGAGGGAATCTTCTCAAAGGCAATGAGATAGGATCATCAGAAAAGGCTGGCACTTAGGAGAAAAAACTTTTATGGTGGTTACTAGGAAGCTATACAAGATAAGAATCGATTCTCAAAGCCAATGAGCTAGGATCATCAAAAAAGACTGGCACTTAGCAGAAACACTTTTAAGGTGGTTATTGGGAAGCTATACAAGATGGGAATTGATTCTCCACCATTGTGTAAAACGCTACACCATTGTGTAAAATGACACAAGAAACATGTGGGGTACTAATGGAAACCCATAAGTGGATGTCGTTTCTCTAACGACGATAAAGTCATAGGTAGGAGAATATTTCAAGAAAGATTATGGTGTCCTACATTGTTAAAAAGGATGCATGGAAATTTACCAAGGAATGTGATGTTTATCAAAGATTGGATCATTCTAATGTAGTAGACTAGATTATAATCCAATATTCCCCCTAGATCCATTTCAAAAATGGGTAACATGAGTTGATTATGACCAGATTTAGTTTCCCTTTTAAATTGGTTAGTGACCAAGCAAGGCATTTTTCTCAATGAAGTTGGACCCAATATCATATGTTCATTTATAAGAAGTCTATAGTGTATTATCCAACCACAAGCAAACGGCTAGGCTAAATCCTTTCATAAGATTTTAGAGAAGATCTTAAAGAAGATAGACTATGACTAGAAGCTCCATTTAGATTTATGGGCATTTTGGATTGCTTACATCAATATCAAAAGTTATTTTCAATGGTATATATGGGGTCTAGAAGCAATTTAAAATTTGTGGTTTATAATTTAAGGGTGGTAGGTTTCACCAAGTTATCTCCAAACGAGTTTGATAAATTACTTACTCTTAACTATAAGTAGCTATGTGTTATTAATGTCATCAGCATCGGTAAATGCTTTGGTGGATCATAATGCCAAATTTTGGATCTCCCAAGAGTCGATGATCCAATTCTGGTATTCAATTTGTGGCACGGATGGATCCTCATCCCACAAAGTTGGATATGTGATATCTTAGAAGACACATGCACCATCATCATGGTTATATGCAATGATTATCATTGTGTGTAGGTTACCTTGTTTTTGTAGTTCCATTTTTATGTTGAGATCACCTTGTTTTTGTGCTCAGGTTACCTTCTCTTCCATAGGAGATGACATAGGGAAATAGCAGTTAGAATATTATGCACCATTTGCACTACATCAAATGTTGGAATATTATGCTCATACATGCACCATTTGTAATACATAAAATGTTACCTTTGACCTAGTTTGGTGGTGGCCATGACTTTTTTCTTACCTTTGGAGGGCTTAAATACTCCACTTACCTCTGATTAAGAGATGTAGGCACTGATACTTTGGGGCAAAAGCTAAAAAATACAACATAAAATACTTGCATGTGCATGCACCGCTTTAGCCACACACACACATACCTTTTTGTAACTTTACCACCTCTAATCCCCCCTAAAAGCCTTTACCAATGAACTCCTGGAGAATTATGCATGCATGTAGTAAGGTACACTATGCTTACATGCTCAGAAAAGTTCTTTATCATGCCATTAGCAAAGAACTCCCTCCTCCCTATGCCTCGCCAAAAATTATCCCATCTTATGAAGCAATGTCTCTTTGACAATCCTTAGCCCTATCTTCTGAGAGAAAAAAGCTAGAAATAACTTGCAAGCCTCTCAATCTCCTCACCTAGAGCACCCACCATGGATTTTCCACAAGCCTCTTTTACCCAAGTGCAACCACAAAAATAGGTCCACAATCCCAATTCCCCAATTACCTCAGAAAGAAGACTTGAGAAGTGACATGCTTAAGCCACATGGCTTTTTTACACAAGAAACACCCTAAGGAGAGTTTGCATGATGAAGCCCAAGCTAAAGTAATCCACCAAGAAAGTTACCAAGTGTGAGAAGGATCTCCCCTCCCACCACAAATCCCTCACATTATCCCACATCATACCAACTTTTACAATGTTTACATTAATTGGCCTCCCACAATCCATACCATCCCTTTCCCACCTCCACTCTAAAATCTCAAAGAATAGATTCATCTCTCATAGACTATCTTATCCCACATGATGTGGTGCATTAATGACCTTCTAGCTCCCCCAATTACTTCAAAAATTAACACTATCAAGATTATCCATGGGTCTTGGCCTTGTGGCCAAGACATGCCTTATCCCATAGGATGCAAACACCAATTACCTTCTAAGCTTTTCCAAAGCACTTTAAAAATTGACACTCACGAGTCAAGCTTATCAGCCATGTGGCTGAAAACATCCAAGAGGGACATACTCCGACAAGAGGCACATATTCCAACAATAACATTAACTCAATTATCGAGATGAGTTTACTTAAGAGAAGTAACACAGTTCAACCAATCCTAACAACAACTTTAAGAAATAAATGAGAAGGTTGATAAGTTAAAAGTTGAGCACAAAAAAGTAAAAAGATAAATCCACAAGCTTGAGAATGAGCTCTAGCTATTGATACCCAAGAGGAACTTACCATCTCTCACAAGTAGGACATGGATGCCCTCTAGCACCATCACATTATTGTACCTATCTCAAAATTTAAAATTCAATCCACTATTTATCTATTACATTATCTATTGAACTTTGTTTTGCTATTAAGATTTTCATTGTGCTATATTCTTATATGGTATTAGTGCATAAGTTCTTTTAGTAGAAATAGTGCATAAAGTCTAGTCTTTCTTTGTAAAATGTACTAGGAATGATGGCTTCTACCTCAGTTGTTGCTGCATAGGTGCATAAATTCTAGTCTTTCTTTGCATAGAATACTAGGAGTGATGGCTTCTACCTCAACTATTGTTGCACCAGTCCTATTATGCATTCATCACCATCCTTCATAGAAGGCAAGCTTGATGGGAAAAACTACACTCTTTGAAAATTCAAAATCAACGCCTTAATGAGCTTTTAGAAATTATTTTGGGAATGGATGTAGAACAAGTGAGAACCCCCAATCCCAACAAAACAGTGCGAACACACTTCCACCAGATGACTTCCACCAGATGCTACACTTCTTTGGGCCTGGAAGAGGTGCAATGCTAATGAACTTTGTGCCATCATCTTAGCAATGTAAGTGATTATGAAGTACTTGCAGTGTGTTGAAAGATTTTGCATTTGGTAGACAGTCATGGCTGGCAGTAGTGATGTATTCAACATGTTGTCTGTTGAGGACAAACTTGATGGGACTAATTACCCATTGTGGTCCTATATGATGAGGCATGTATTGGTTTCTAAAGGCCTTTGGAATGTGGCCAGTGGTAGTGAAACTCATCATGTTTCACAACTACCAGTGCAACCAAGTGTTGCAGGTACATTTGAAGTAGAATGTGATACAGATGTGGCTCCTCCACATGCACCACTAGTACCTCCCATTGCTGCTCAAACGAGATGGGATGGAAAAGATGCACAAGCACATGCATTTTGTGAAGCAAAGCATTATTCCTAGATATTCAGTCATGTGAGACTTCAAAAAAGAAGAAGGAATCTGCAAGTTTTTCTCAAGATGATTGGACATGGACTATACATTACAGTTATGACCCTTCTGTTCATGATGTATGCATGTCAGTTGTGGCAGAATTAGATGCTTGGTACTTTGACAGTGGTGCTAGTAAGCACATTACTTCACAAAAAAATTTGTTCTCATTTTTGGAATCTATTCCAAGTGCAAGAATTGTTACATGTACAAATGGTTTCTCATATCATGTCAAAGGAGTTGGTAGAGTTGTGCTCAGTGCTACAAATGGGGGTACATTTACTCTTTCTAAAGTTTTATATGTGCCAAGCATTAAGAAGACCTTGCTATCAGTTTCAGCCTTAGCCTTGTCAGGCTTGATGATGAAATTTGTGGATGACTGATGTACAGTTCAAGATAGAAATGATAGTTACTCTATCATTGCCTCAGGTACCTTGTTTCATGGCCTATACAAGATGGATGTATTTGAGAAGTTGCAGCATGATGCTTGCTCAATCCCTACGACTCGTGCTATGAGTGATGTAGAATTATGGCATGCACAATTTGGCCATCTAAATTATGCAATTTGTTATGCCTTCAAAGGCATGATATGGTGTCTGAGTTGCCAACTCTTGAGATCCCTACTAGACATGTATGTGAGGGGTGTATTCTTGGTAAAATGCATTGGGCATCATTTCCAAAGGATGGATCTATGAGAGCTGTTAAGAAATTACAGCTTGTACATAGTGATGTATGAGGTCCTATGAGGACACCATCTATTGGGGGATATCTCTACTTCGTCACTTTTATTGATGATTACTCCAGATATAGCTGGGTGTATCCATTAAAGCAGAAGTCAGAGGATTTTATGTGCTTTAGGAAATTCGTATCCATGGGCTGGTGAATGTACAGTTGGCACCCTTCATTCAGATCGAGGGGAGGAGTATATGTCCAAGGAATTTCATGGATATATGGCTCAAAAAGGCATAAGGCATCAATGCACAATGCCATACACATCTCAGCAAAATGGTGTGGCTGGGAGGAAGAACAAGTCTCTCATGGAGATGGCATGATGTATGGTGAAAGCTGAGGAGAGATAAAAATATCACAATATTTTTTAGTTTAAAACTCCACCACACATGTGAAATAGGTGCCTCCTTGAAGGGCCCCCTTTTCCTTACACGTGTTAAAAATGAATCCTTATACCCAAAATATATCTTTTTTTTTAGTAATACTCATAGTTTTTTTACTAATAAACCTTGTACTCAGTCAACTCTTCATCTTATGTGGGCATTTACTCATTTTTGGGGTTTTTTTCTTTTATAAATTGGATTTATCTCCTCCCCACACTTGGATTGATCCTATTGGCCCATAGGAACCTTAATTCGACCATAATCTAAAAATTTCTGAAAATCTAGACCCTTAGGATAAGGTCCTTTATACCCATTTCTAATTAATTCCAATTGCACATTGGAAAGTTCTTTTTGAATTTCTGTTTCAGGGGGACCATTTTAGACACTAGGAGGATTTTTATATCCAAAAATATCTCAATTTTGGACACCTCCCTCTAGACATTTTCTCTCTCTAGGTCAAAACATGATAAAATAGAATCTTTCTTTTATTTCAGAGGGGGTAATAACTACAATATCAGAAGGGGAGGTTCTTACACCTGTATACATTGCCACTTTATGGGAAAAGATATCTAATGAGGAAAAGAAAGAGCCTGTGTGTTACTCCAAAACTGTTGCCTCCGGAGGTGAAACTGCCAAGAATAGATCTCACGTCAGATGAATTTGAAGAAGAAGATGAAGAAGAAGGAAGATCACTAAAGAAGATCAGGCCCACCTCCTCATAAAGCTCACCTCCTCCCAATCCTGAGTCTTAATTGATGCCATAACTCACGGCGCTCTTTTGTAGATGACTGATTCAAAGTGTATTGTCGCTTTTCTTTATTAATCAATTATATTGCACATGTCAATGATATGAATCAATTCCTATAAGTCCATTAATGTAACTCTAGAAGACTATTGGCCTGATTCTTGCCTCCACCATGTCTAGTGTGCTTAAAGGAACCTATTCTTGCCATATAATGTGACTTCTCCATGCCTTGAGTTAACCATATTGACAATGAATCATATGTCTTTGCAAAGTACGGTGTATGATTATATAGTATATGGTGCAATCAACGACAGAACAAAATCAGATGTATGTATAAATTAGACTTAAAGTATTGAGATTCTTTTAAGTCTTGTTCTTCTTCGTGTACCATTTCTACTACTGTTACTGAGTACTTGAGTGTCTCCATGTGTCGATGTTGGATTAATGGGAATCCCCAATTTAGGATTAATATTCTCATTTGTAAAGCTAGTATTCTCTATTGCCATTTTTAATAGTAAGTTGAAAAGGAATTAGCTCGATCAGTAAGGACTTTTTTTGAAAAAACCCCATGGGCGCGAAATTCTTTTTTGGCAGATGGATCATTGAAGCTTCCATACATAACTACCTCAAATCTATGAAATCTTCATTCTGACAAGGTTTACGTGAATCCAATCAAATATTCAAGAGAATTGAATCATCGAAGCTACATAAAAATAGTCCTTGAGCACTAAATTTTATGAGAAACACGATACACGTCTACATGGATAAAAGAAGGAAACATCGCATATATAGAATCATAGAAGAGTAGTGACGACAACAAAAGGGGATTGTGGAGGGATACTAGCAAAATGAAACTTGAAATATATTGATTGTGAGAGATCAAGGAGCAAAAAAGAGGAGTGTTCTATTTACAAATGGCTACAAGCATAGCTTGCACCCCTTAGGTTTCGAGGTTCAACCAACTAAATCATTGGCTTCTTTTAGCCTAGCACTACCTTTGTTCTCATTCTCACATGATGATTGCTCATCTCTAACTCTGGATTCTCTGTTCTCACCCTCTACAAACCTAGATGCTGCTGTTGTTTGTTGATTTCTCGGCAGTAGAACATCTTCTTTCTCTTGCACATCCCTTGAGGATAGCAGAACATCAGTCTTTCCTTCTTCTTCTTCTTCTTCCTCTTTGCTAGTTGGTGCAAGGTCACATCCGGTGAAGTTTCTTCAACTACAAGAACAAGAAAATATAAATGGCCAGCACTAAGGACAGTGGTTATGGTCTTTTTAGATGACTCATAAATAATGCTCACCTTTGATCATTAGAACTCTTCCTTTTTGGCGTCCTAGAACGTGTCACACGGTTAGTGCAAGCTTGCCCATTTGGAGATCTTCCTTCTTGCCTCACATGTGATAGTTGAACATTTATCTCACCCTAATAATGAAAAGCCTTCCTCTTTGGTGTCCTAGAACGAGTCACGCGATTAGTACATGCTTGCCTTGGTTCTACGCTTGCAGTGTGATTGTGCCCGCTCAACTTAGTTCTCGGAGTGGTGCTCTTTGGTTCCTTGTTGATGTTGCCCTCCCCTTCTTCCACAATGAAAACACTTATTGAATCAATAGTGTGGTCTCATAATGTGAAAGCATGATGATGGGAGATTGAAAAACACTCACCCAACGTTCTTCCCACACGAGACATTCGCTTTGGGGTTTCCTCTACAAAAAATGAAGCCTATCCTCCACAACCTCACTCAAATCAACATGTTCATGTCTTACTTTTGCCCCTTCTTGCCTACTAAAAGATGGTGCTGAAGTGTAGCGTGCACGTTTTGAAATTCATTTAGTAGTAGCACATCTTTCAAATGATTAGAAGAAGACACACAAATCGCTTCATCACACGGTAATTCATCAAATTTCCAACCACTGGTTTGAACCTAATAATTATCCTATTTCGAGGTTGGGAGAAAAGCAGGTGATTTTCAATAGAGAGCTTTGTAACCGGTTGATGGTTTGTCCAACTAGTTTATAAGTTGGGACACCTTTAAGGGTTTTTTACCACATGTTTCCAAACGATTGATAACCATATAATAGGTTGTAAGGGTCTATAACCCATTGGTTAAAACCAGTTTACTATGATAAGTTGACAACTAGTTATATAAACATCGGTTGTTAACTTATAAACTGATTTAAACCCCGTTTATAAATTGGGCCACTATAATGGGTTTTAATCCTTGTTTTCCAACCCCTTTGAAACTAGTTTATGGTGGCTTGGAAGGGTTTATAACCACTTGTTGACAATTAGTTTATAAATTGAGAGCATAACAAATGATAACTGGCACTACAAGAGAATGAGAATATAGATGCGCAACATAGAGTGCAAACTAGAGAGAGATGGAAGTGAGAGAGGGACCATGGGCAAATTTGCAATTTGGCAAGGTTTACATGGCTATTTACGTGACTACATGCACGGATATAAGCGCGTCTATCTACAGGCGTGTCTATAAGCGCATCTATAATAGTATCTATACTAATATAGACGTGCTTATAGATGCGCATATAGACGCGCCTATAGATGCGAGTATAGACACACTCTGTTAAAAACATTTTTGAATAATCTCGCCTGTGTCGACGTCGCAACTATTTTCGCTTCCCCTCTGCTCCCTATGCTGTACCTCTTCCTCATCATGGCTGCACCTCACCCTTTGTCCTCTCCTCACAAAGTCTCCTCTCAAGTTTACTCCCAAGTCTCCTCCCAAGAACGATTCCTCACAAGGTAATCTCTATCCCACTTGTCTCTCCCACCTCTCCATATATTCAGGTTTTTGGAATGGTATGTTTAGAATTAGGGTTTTTGATTGGTATTCTCTTTACTCTCTATTTCTCTCTTTCTCATGCATAAGCTTGTTATGTTTAAAATTTTTGAATGGTAAGGTAGAGGGCATATTTGGCTATACTCCCACCCCTGAGTAGTTGGCAGCCTATACAGCATGCACCCGTTTACCACCAGGTCCGCCCACAGCCCAACAAAGTCCCTTGCTAGGCACTTTACCCTTGCCAGGCACTTCACTTGTCTTTACATTCACCCCTCAACCGTTAGCCCCAGTTAGTGCTACATCATCTCCTACACCTCCACCTTTAGGAGATGTGACATGGCTCTCATGAGAGTGGCAGTTGTCGTAGGGGGGAGGGTAGTTGTGGAGATAGTGGCGGTTGTACCTCACGACGCACTAGCACTGAGAGTAGAGGTAGAGGAGATAGAGGATGCCTAGGGCAGTGCTTTGGGGATGGGGGTAGTTCTTCAGAGTCACCACCACATCATGGTGATATATCATATTATGATATCACAGATGTGGGTGGCATAGTTGATGACTCTCGGGGAAGGAGGTGGTAAACTACTTGCGCCAAGTAGTTTTGCACACTATAAAGACTGCTTTATACATTTTAAGCAGCAAAGGGAGAGCTTAGTGGATGATTGCATTAAAGCTGTCCACAAGAAGTATCCTAATCCTCACGACCAAAGGTTTAATAGTAGATGGGTGCGACACAAAATCAAAGACATACTTAAGAATAGGAGGTCTCTAGTAAGGATACATGCAAAGGAGGAGAAATCCCGAATAGATGCCGATCAAAATGAATATGGTAAGCCATCTACTGCTCACATAAGGGAGTGGAAGAAAGCCAAGAAGGAGCTCTTAGAAGGATTAGTGAACCAACAACAACAAAGAGAAGTGCAACGAATACAAATGGAGGGATATGGATCGTCGCAATTCGGATCTAGAGGTCGTGCATCATGGGAGGCCAAGTTTGTATGTATAGTGCAACTTCATGTCTTTTCTTTGTATTATCTCTATTTGAGTTGTGTTATAATGTTTGTCTTGTGATGTAGCGTGACATTGTGGTGGTGGGTAGAGATCCTACCCTAGCAGAGACTGGCTACCATCGTCGTCACAGTAGAGGAGATACATGGGATTACCTTCACGACGATGAATGGATCATCTCGGAGACGAACAATACAATCGAGCAAGGAGAACCAATGCAGGTAATACTTTTTATTTTATTTACAAAACATGTTTTGACCTTTATAATACTTTCTATTTTTATTTATATATATCTTTACTTTGTGTAGGCACAAGGTGGGCAAGGAGGACAAGATGACTAGGAGAGTGATGACTCCTCCGAGTAGTCGCCCGCTAGTTTTTCTTCATGTATAGTTTTGGTTTATGCAACTAGGTTTCTTTTTCAAGCCTCATGTGGCTACCATCATGTATGGACAACTTCTTGGATATAAGATGAAATTTTTCATCTTCTTTATGTATCTATGTTTTTATTCAAGCCTTATGTGGATATGATCATGTATGGAGAAATTTTTGGATATAAAATATAATTTCTCATCTTCTTTAATCAATATTCGAAGTGTGTTCACAAATCTTTTTGTGCATATCTATCTTTAATTTAAGTTTTTATGTTGATATCTTTGTTGATCTTGATTCGTATATGTACAAGTAAGCAAAACCTTAAACTAGAGAGCTGCCTGTGCAGAAAATACAGCTGTACGTCTGCACAGGCAGCTCTTTGGATTTTTTTAAAATTCCAGAGTGCGTCTATAAGCATGTATATAGACACGTCTATAAGCGCATCTATAATGATATAAACGTGCTTATAGATGTGCATATAGACACACTTATAGACGCTTGTCGATAGACACGATTTTAGACGCGCTTATAAATGCACCCGTAACATTTTAAACCACGTCGTCAAAACGCGTCTATAAACGCACCTACGATCGCTTTTCCTTGTAGTGTGGCTTCTAACTTGTTGACAACCAATTTATAGATTGAGAGTATGATAAATGGAAATTGGTTGACAACAAGTTTATAAGAGAAGGGACACTTGAAAGGGTTTTTAGACTGCACTTCGAATGGGTTTCAATTGGTTTCCAACGGGTTGGCATATAGTAATTGCTTAAAGGTGGTATTACAAATGCAAAGTAGTGCTAATCAAATAAAACCAATTAAAGAGTATAGGTTACTACCTCGTTACTACATTTCTTTTCAAGCATGGGATGACCATGTGGTTTCCTTACCACCATTGTTTTTGTTTCTTCGGGTATGGCTTGGCTACAACCAACTACAATGCACTAATTGACACCCCATGTAATAGCTTGGGAGCACTTCGAATGGGTTTCAATTGGTTTCCAACAGTTTGGCATATAGTAATTGCTTAAAGGTGGTAATAACAAATGCAAAGTAGTGCTAATCAAATAAAACCAGTTAAAGAGTATAGGCTACTACATTTCTTTTCAAGCATGGGATGACCATGTGGTTTCCTTACCACCATTGTTTTTGTTTCTTTGGGTATGGCTTGGCTACAACCAACTGCAATGCACTTGCCTTTGACACATACATAGGAGTAGCAAAAAACATGATACACATGCTTGCAAGATAATATAAACATACCAACAATAGACTGGTCCGCTTCAAATCCGAGGCCACACCCTGGACAACTTTCCATCACAATCAGTATACTATCCTCATGTAGAAGAATTTTTTGCGGTTGTGGAATGATCATCGTGCTAGAGTTCTCTAACTTCACACCCATCAAGAAAGCTCTACTAGCACCAGCTTTCTCCACAACCTCATTCTTGTGGTCTAAATCGACCTACAAACATATACAAAGAGGCAATGAACATGGTATGGAGTTTCTTCATATGTAGAAAACAGACGTGCATACCTTTTCTTTTTCAAGTGTTTCTCTAGTGACATAAAGTTTATCTTGAAGTTGCCGCTCTGGTTGTTCTTGTGCATCAGGGGCCATGTTATTTGATGGATGCATCATGGTGTGGTGTTTAATTGCATCTTCAATGCGATGCAAGATGCACTTTGCCTCCTCTACCTTCGCTATCGTTGTATGAAGAGCCAGCAATGCAGCTTCTTTGATGCATTCGGTCTTCAGTAGAATATCATCACAATGTCTGACCTGATTTGAGACCTCCACCTCTGCCTCATGCACGATACCTTGTGCCAATAGAGTGCATGCGTCCTGAGATAATGTTACACCACATCTCGTAGATGACATTGACTATACACCTGCCTTGCACATCCACTGAGTTTTTTTTTTTATGCAATCACCATCGACACTTGTCTTCTTAACAACCTGCTCAGCAAATACGGCCCACTTCATAGGACCGATGGATGTAGACCTGGTAGACGTAGCCTCGGGCAAATTTAAGGCCCATAGAATAGTTTGAGGGTGTATTTTGGTAAACTTGTTTATATAATGTATACAAGGGTAGGTAGTGCTCATGCTTTGCTATTTGCAACATCACCTTCTTGTCTTTCTCAGGGAGCTCTGAAAACACTCTTAGCCAGTGCTTTGGTAGCACCTCATTTGGGAGTCAGACGCCTTGCATCCTCCCCCTCAAGATTGAGACCCTACACTTTGGAAAAATCCTATGAAGTCCTACAAAATTCTTTCAATGGCTCTGTCTCTAACTTCGGATTGCGAAACTTGGTGGGTGCCTACTTCTGGGGCATGCAAAAAACATTGGTTAGACAAGCAAACACACTCTCCTTGTCTCTCATATATTGAGCTCAAGAGCATCGCCATCTGTGGAGCTCAATTAGCAGGTTCATGTGAGCGATTTGAGGGGGAGGATCAGAATGAAATCAGCTCTGGTTGCCCAAACAGAGAGCTTTGTGAGGAGTCCCATGCTGTGGACAATGCATTGCCTTGACCACGTGCACAGACACAGACATGTACACACCTTTGTGAGGGGTCCCATGTTGTGTGTGTGTGTGTGTGTGTGTGTGTGTGTGAGAGAGAGAGAGAGAGAGAGAAGGATCACCTTGTGTCTCTACCGATGTCGTTCGAGTTAGCCATCGTTGAAGATGCAAACATTTTATCAAGTAGCTATCAGTGCAGGAGAGGAAGTGGGGGAGAGGAAGAGAGAGGACATCTGCTAACTCTCAATTTTTCGAATGAGACAATGCACATAGAGAATTCATGTGAAGAAAAATAATTGCCCCACCACTTTAAGTTATCCCCCACTATCTTTTCAGTTATGTACATTTTCTATTCTTAGTTTTCAAATTATTTTCATTTTTTTTCCAATTCAAAGTTCATTTGCAAGTTGCAAACCACACCCTAAAAACTACTCTTTCTAGTGGTCCAAGGTGTACCACCCTACCATGCATCCACCCTGTGGCATGCCAAGACGTGTACGCCAAAGTTTACTTACAAGAAGTTGTAAGGTAACTAGTGGCGTCATTTAAAGTCCCATGTTTTCCACATTGTTTATGAGCTTTGCATCTTGGGTTTTCATACCATGAACCACATCTTGCAATCTATGACACTATGACTCCTTTGCATATATTCACAACGCATACGCCAACTCCATGACTTTGTGTTGGTGGTGAGTAAACACCCTTTGATCTAGCATGAGCGCATGTTGTGTGTGCTTGTGAGTCTTCTAGTGTAGCCCCATAAGCCAAGTTGACCCTCACATACGTACTTTATGGGGGGGAGCTAAGACCAGTGGTTGGTATGAGAGAGGATTGGGAGGATACAAGGAACCCTCCACTCATAAATCAACACTTTTTGCACATACATCTCTGTGTTACTGCATCAATATTTGTGTTGTTGGATGTTCTTCATTAAAAATCATTGTTCTCTTTAGCAGAGGTACATACTCAACATCTAATTGAAAATGAATATCTATTTTCCTATTTCTTCTAGCACTGTAAGAACTAATAAAAACATGATCATCCAAACTTAGAGAAGAAAATAAATACCTTCCGTGGTCAGTGGGGGATGTTATAGGGAGGTTTTGACCGCATGCGACAGTGGCGGGAAGCCTTCCTGAGACATTGGAGACCTGGCCTTTTCCTCATAGAAAGAGGCGGTGACCCCATTTGGCACTCCAGACCACCTATGTGGTTGTTCCCTCCCTCCCCCTGTATGAGATAGCCTTCTCCTCCTCACAGAGCGGCTAGCCAGAGAGGAGATGTATCTCTTCCCCTTATGATCACTTGTTTCTTGCCCTTATATGAGGCAAGTTTGTATTTAGGCCTTTGTGGCTGTTTTTCTTTAACTAATTGAATGATCATGGTTGAGATCATGGTTGTAGCTCTCGGGCATGCGGTCGGGGGACATGGCTTTACCGGCCTTGTGGTAGTTGAGTATAACCTCGCAAGCTCCTTTTGGTAGTTGAAGAAGATGCACTCTCGGACCTGAATTGCAGTGCTCTCACTCTTGGCAGGCAGAGTTCAGGAGGGATACTCCCTCTCGAACTCTGAAAAAGGAAATTGCCTGCCTTCGTTGACATTAACCAGATTGCATCCTCTTTCCAACATCGTAAGCCATGTCTGTTCTCCCAGCTCTCCGGATTCATGCCACTTGCTCGAATGCAGACCCGCAGGCTGGTGAATGCAGTCGTGCTTCTGATCTTGCAGATCCTCCATCCTCTTCCTCACTCTCTTTCTGCTATAGCCCCTTTCATCTTCTCCAAATTCGAAGGAAGTGGCTTCTTTCGGATGCTGTCACACAACCCTGGCACTTTATTCTGGAAGAAGTCAGCATCTAAGACATGCTCCTTGTAGTAATCTAGATTGATGCAGTTCAGCACAGAGCTGGCCAGTTTTGATTCCACATCTAAGTCGGGCCTACAAGCAAGATCAGCCAGAAACACTCCCACAAGCCTATTGAGCATTGCTCCTTCAAGCAATTCTGCACTATTTGTAGAATGATTTCCCACTCCTCCAAGAACTCATCACTACCAACGGCCTGTTAGAACATTTGTCATTTCTTGGTAGTGTAAGCTTCCATTAGAGACATACCTGAGAAGCTTATCATTGTTTTTGGTCTCCATGAGGGTGAGAAGGTGGTAGTCCAGGAAGTTCCTCATCACCCTCCACTCCATCACCCAGTCTGCCTTCCCGAGCCCGGGCCACCACTTTCTTCACCACCACAAGATTGTGTGCTTCTTCCAGCTCGTCCTCCAAGATAGACTGCAACTCTCGGATCAGCAAGGCTGCTGCCTCCAACCCCTCAGCCCGAGCCTCAAAGAACTGATATAGACGAGGTTGAGCCTTGTGCCGCAGCTTCTCGTTAACATTGTGATCCTGATCCCATCGCCTCTGAATATCTTGCATTCTTGCTGTGAGAATGTTCCTTACCCAGATATGAGCACCTGCTTCCTCCTCCTTGCTCAGCATCAGATACTTTTTTCCTCCAAGCTTCCCTATTGCCTGGCTGATGACACTATCCACAATGATCTCTGAGTATTGCCTTGCATCTCTTAACTGCCGGTCGATCATTGCCTCCAGGTCTGAATAAAGCTCCTGCAGGCCTTTGCCCTTTTGCTCACCACCAAACAGCCGATGAATAGACCATGTACTTTTGTGCTGCTCCTTACTCGTGTTTTCTGCCTCCATATCGAGTCGTCTTGTCAGGCCAGCCTCCTTGTACCGCTCCATCACTCGAAAGGGGATTTCATTTGCGATTTGTGGATGATGTTCCTCTGCCTCCTGCAAGATGCTATCAAAAATCTCAGCAAACCTCTCCCTATTTCTTTCTTTGCTCTCCTCCATTTTCCATTCACCACTGTCCATCTTCTGCAGGATCGTGCCCTTGATTCGTTTCTCATAGTTTGTTACAACTTTCTCAAACCTCACCACTCCACTTTCCATGTCCACAAGTCTCCTTTTATACGACTCCTTGCTGCTGGCACAGAAATTCTTCCAATTGTCCTGCTCGCTTGCTCTCCATTTCGCCCATCTCTTCATCTGAGGAATACTGTCCACCTCATCGCTCTTACTTCTCACTAGGTCTTCCACTTTGGCTTCCAAGATACTTAAAATATTTGTGCTGCTCTCTTCCTCTTTCATGGTCCTCACCATCTTCTCTAAAGCCTCAAACTCATCCATGTATTTCTGCAGGAGCTCTGTACGTGGCGGCTTCAACCGTGCTTGAAGCTCCCTGTAAGAGCTGTACTCCATTTCACTTCTAAAGCTCAATTCGAAGTCTGCACTGCAAATGCATTCCCATACCATTGTCAGGTGGGCACCCCACTCTTTGAAGCCCCTACTTTCCCATGCATCCTCCATGACCCGCTTGTGGATGTATTCCCTCAGCGCAAGCACCTGCTCTCCATAGGCCCAGTCTGGGGTGTCAGAAGGTGGCACAAAACCTTTCTTCAGGTTCCCCATGCATTTCACGTCGCTCTTCGTCTCATCCTCGTGCATACGAAAGTCTGTGAACACGCTCTGCAGCAGCTCAACTTCACAGCTTGGTGTAAGATCCTGCTCCTTAGCGGAGGCGGCCCCCATATTAGCCACGTGCTCAGCAGCCTCCTTTAAGTATTCATAGAGCTTTTGCTTGTTCCCCATCCGCTTTTTCGCATCATTTGTGTCCACACTTCGATACACAAACACCATCTTGGCTTTGATCCTGCCACCACAACTCTCTGCCATGGCAGAACCTTTGAAAGCCAACAGCACCATGGGAAGGACTTCCTTGAGGCCGCTGTCATCCTTGAGGCCACTACAGAAATTCTGGCGGGCTTATTTGGTTTCCTCATGGTCATTGAATCCAACTGTGCCAGCACACTATCCACCCAAGTTTTGCAAAACATGCCTGCATCACCATCAAGACTCTCCAAAGGGAAGCCATCTAAGAGGTGTTGAGCAGCTACCTTGGCCAGATCACACTGATTGACACTGATAAACTCACAGCTCAGAACCCGACTAGCTACTATTGCGGCATGTGAATCCTGCACTCTTTTGTTGGAGAGGAACACTACCCGCGGTAGTGTGGTGTCATTTGCTATGCCCACCTTCTTCTCCTTTTCCAGGCTCACGCCCACAAAGCTCAGCGCTTCAATGTAGTGTAAAAGAGGGGCCACCACACCCTCTTGAGGGGGTATTTCTGCATTTGGGGGGTGTGAAAGAAGTACTAGGAGAGTAGCTGCCCGTTGGGAAAGAAACAAGTTACAGAGTGCTATCTGTGCAGGTAGATCCGAAGCTTGGAAAATATGGATAAGGAGCTCAAGAGGAGAACCTTGCTGCAGTTGTAGGTTGCCAACTTGATCCGCCACTGAAGCTCTGACATCCTCCTCTTCCAGTTCATCATCAGAGGCACTGTCCCAATCATCCACGGGGCCTCCTGAAGCTTGGCCAGGAGCTTGCAGCAATAGATGCTCCTGAGGGTTTATGCGGTGCCTCAAGCAAGCAATGAGACGGCGGGCTGCAGCTTGCTTAATGAAGCCTTGTGCATCAGATGGGCTAGTGCAGCCCGCTTGAAGACTTGCGACGTGCCGACAAGGGTCGCTGTAGAAGACTCTGTCCACGAGCACATCCCCCACATACCGTGAACGAAATCAGCGAAAGAAAAGGGGAAGAGAGAACTTATCAATAAAATTCACCCAACCGTCCAGAGAGCGATACGTCGATTTGAAAACATGGAGAATTGCCATATCGCACCGTGAATGAAATTAGTGAAAGAAAAGGGGAAGAGATATAAAAACTTATAGGCACTTGAAACAAGGGCAGGGATGGATGGATTCAGCGAGCTGCATGAGCAAAGTGTGGAGAAACGCAATGGAAAAAAAGCGTGGAAGAAAAAAGCATGGAAAAGAAAATATTCCTCCTTTTTATAAAGAAAAATGCAATCATGACGTCGACTGCGTCAGCCCTACACATGGCAATTCGTGAATCGACAAGATGACGTAAGCCCTACCACACGTGTGTTCGATCCTCAATCATGTGATGTCAGCCTTATTATTTGACCTGTATAAAGATGGTGCGAGTTTTTTTCTCTGCGCTCGAAATTTTCTCACTTTTCATACCATCCACGGTGTGAGTCAGCTTTTTCCACGGCCCATACCATCCACGGTGCGATAGTTGCATTCTTGCTTTACTGCAGTATATGTCACACATACAATGCTTGGTACTTCTACATCCCAAGTTCAATGATCATCCCAATTCGTACATGAATGTAACACATTGCATAGAGCTTAACTTGATTTTATTGGGAATTTTTTTAGCTATTTAAAAATATTTTTTCGTTGCTTTATATTGTAAAGCAACATGTGATTTTCTATTCAAGATCTTGGCAAATGTGAAGCTCATCATTGAACATCCAGTGGTGAGAAGTTAGATAAATATGTATACAATGTGACCATATTGTAAAATTGCAATTTTAATGGTTATAGAAAATTCACGTAGTCTCTAAGAGGGCCTCTAAACATTGAATAATTTAATTATATAAATTTTATTCGGCCCTCATTACACTTCAATTTCTTATGGATCAAAGTATTTGTGGTGATGAATTTAACCAAAAAAATTTGGAGTGAATTTGAGTAAGGGAAGCCCATTTTCCAGCCATCTTAATCAAAATTTCACTATTTGTCTGTCCAAAGTCTAAAACAAAAGAACCCTATTAGGCTTGGTGTTTCACCAAGCCTAGAAAGTATGTCATTTGTCAAGCAATTAAGCTATGGTAGCAAAGTCTTAGTCCTACATGTACATGCCACACAATATGGAGGAGACTCCACATAAGCATCTTGCCATCTCATCATGTCTTGTCATCATGCCACCTCAACTTAGTCAGCAAGGTTAACTCCTTAAAGCCAACATGGCATGCCACATCAAATGCATACATGGCATTTCTACGTAATCAAGAATGTCCATGTCATCTTGCCACCTCAGTACAGTTAACTTGGTTGACTTTCTGTGCCTGCATGGCATTACACATCATATACACGCATGGCATTACCACCTCACACTTGAGCATGAGGACTGCCCACGTGGAGGTTTCATGTTAGGAGAATTTTACCACGTGACAAAATGCGTGCCACCTCACCATTATATTTCATGATTTAATTAATATACAAAAATTTAAAAAAAACATTTTTAAGATAATTTTTTTAATTAAAAAATTAAAATAAAATTATGTAATATAATTTTAATATTCTCCTCCAATATATATATATATATAATTATTTTTTAAATAAATATTATTTATTGAATAAAATATATTACTAAAAATTAAATATTTATTTTATTTTGTAAGAAAGTGAATATTATGATATAATTAGATAAATTCTTACTATTTAAAAATTTATATTTTAAAAAATATTTTTTAGAAAAAAACTTAAAATATGTTTAAAGAAATTTTAGTAGTATTTATTAATCAATTAAATTTTATGTATTATACAAATAAATATTATTTATTACATAAAAATAATAATATTCATTGCTTAAAATAATTCATTCATTCATCATTTCTAAATTTTCTAATTATCTTTTAATATTTTTATTATTTTATAAAAAACTATCATTATCTATAAAAATCTAGATTTTATCCATAATCTAATTTAATCAATAAAACGCTAACTAGCTTGGTATATATAGTCCAATTTTTGGAGTTTCCCTCATTCCTAGAGCTTCGCCAATTTTGGGTCCCCTATGCAAAAAATAGCTAGTTTGGGTAGGGCATCATTATCATACGACATCCCCGATGAAGGTGAAACTTTACGAGTGGGTCCATGGGGCTGCTACCCTGCCACTTGCAAAGTTTCACCACCATTAGGTGGGACAGTATGTTGCCACTCGCTATTTTTCGCAGAGTGCCCAAGGGGTTCCCTATGTAAAAAATAGCGGGTTTGGATGGGACATCATTATCATATGGCATTCGATGGTGGTTAAATTTTATGAGCAAGTCCATGGGGCTACTACCCTGCCACTCACAAAGTTTCACCACTATCCGATGCCAGATTGCTATGCCTGATTGCTACGGCTATTTTTTGCATAATGTCCATGGGGTCCCCTATGTAAAAAATAGTGGGTTTGGGTGGGACATCATTATCATACGACGTCCGATATGGCGGTGAAAACTTACGAGCAAGTCCATTGGGCTTCTACCCCACCACTCACGAAGTCTCAATGCAAAAAATAGCAGATTTGGGTGGGGCATCATTATCATACGGCGTCTGATGGTGGTAAAACTTTGTGAGTGGGTCCATGGGGCTGCTACCCCACCACTCCCAACGTTTCACCACCATCGGAGGACGGATGGGTAGGACGGTGTGTTGCCACCCACCACTATTTTTTGTTTAGTGCTCAAGGGGTCCCCTATGCAAAAAATAGTAGGTTTGGGTGGGAAAACATTATCATACAACATCCGATGGTAGTGCAACTTTGTGAGCGGGTCCATGAAACTGCTACCCCACCACCACTTGCAAATTTTCACCACCATCGGAGGCCGGACGGGCGGGATGGTGTGTTGCCATCCACTATTTTTCGCACAATTCCCAAGGGTCTCCTACGCAAAGAATAGCGGGTTTGGGTGGAGCAACATTATCATATGGCGGCTGATGGTGATGAAACTTTGCGAGCGAGTCCATGGGTCTGCTATCCCACCACCGCAAAGTTTCACCACCACCGGACATCAGATGGATGGGGCAGTGTGTTGCTACTCGCTATTTTTCGCATAGTGCCCAAGCGGTCCCCTATGCAAAAAATAGAAGGTTTGGGTGGGGCATCATTGTCATACAACATCCTATGGTGATGAAACTTTTGGAGCCCATCCATGGGGTTGGTTCCCCTCCACTTGCAAATTTTCACTGCCCATCGGATGGGACAGTGTGTTGCCACCCGCTATTTTTTGCATACGACCCAAGGAGTCCCTTATGCAAAAAATAGTGGGTTTGAGTGGGGCAACATTATCATACGATGTCTCATGGTGGTGAAACTTTGCGATCGAGTACATGGGGATGCTACTCCACGACTCACAAAGTTTCACCACCATTGGATGCTGGAATGGCGGGAAGGTGTGTTGCCACCCGCTATTTTCACATAGTACCCAAGGGGTCCCCTATGCAAAAAATAGCGGGTTTGGGTGGGGCATCATTATCATACGACGTGTGATGGTGGAAAAACATTTTGAGTAGGTCCATGGCATTGCTATCCCACCACTCCCAAAGTTTTACTACTATCGGAGGCCGGATGGGTAGGACAGTGTGTTGCCACCCACTATTCTTCGTATAGTGCCCAAGGGGTCCCCTGTATAAACAATAGTGTGTTTGGGTGGGGCAACATTATCATATAACGTCCGATGGTAGTGAAACTTTACAAGCGGGTCCATGGGTATGTTACCCCACCACTCACAAAGTTTCACCCACCATCGGATGCCGAATGGGAGGGCAGTGTGTTGCCACCCGTTGCTATTTTTCGCACAGTGCCCAAGGGGTCCCCTACGCAAAAAATAGTGGGTTTGGGTCGAGTACCATTATTATACAATGTCCAATGGTGAGATGAAACTTTGCAAGCAGGTCCATGGGGATGCTATCCCACCATTCACAAAGTTTCACCACTATCGGAGGTCATATGAATAGGACGGTGTGTTGCTACTCACTATTTTTTGCATAGTGCCCAAGCAATCCCCTATACAAAAAATAGCAGGTTTGGATGGGGTATCATTATCATACAACGTTCGATGGTAATGAAACTTTGCGAGCAAGTCCATGGGGCTAGTTCCCCTCCACTCCCAAAGTTTCACCACCATCGGACCTTTGATGTGCGAGACGGTGTGTTCCCACCCGCTATTTTTCACATGGGACCGAAGGGGTCTCCTATGCAAAAAACAGCGGGTTTGGGTGGGGCATCATTATCATACGGTGTGCGATGGTGGTGAAACTTTGCGAGCAGGTCCATGGGTCTCCTACCCCACCACTTGCAAAGTTTCAGTGCCACCATCGGACGCGGGATGGCTAGGACGGTGTGTTGCCACCCACTATTTTTCACAGGAAAGTGTCCAAGGAATCCCCTATGCAAAAAATAGCAGGTTTGGGTAGGGAATCATTATTATACGGCGTGCGATGGTGGTACAACTTTGCAAGCAGATCCATAAGGCTACTTCCCCACCACTCGCAAAGTTTCAAGGCCATCGGAGGCCACATGGGCAAGACGGTGTGTTGCCAACCGCTATTTTTCACACGGATGCCCAACGGGTCCCCTATGGAAAAAATAGCAAGTTTGGGTGGGGCAACATTATCATATAGCATCTGATGGTGGTGAAACATTGTGAGTGGGTCCATGGGGTTGCTACCCTACCACCACTCGTAAAGTTTCACCACCATCAAAACACTTGATGGGCGGGATGGTGTGTTGCCACTCGCTATATTTTTCGCACAGTGCCCAAGGAGTCCCATATGCAACTTTATCATATGGCGTCAGATGGTGATGAAACTTTACAAGCGGGTCCATAGGGCTGCTACCCCAGCACTCAAAAATTTTCACCACCATTGGATGTCGTATGGGTGGGATGGTGTGTTGCTACCCAGCATACTGCCCAAGCGGTCCCCTATGCAAAAAAATAGTGGGTTTGGGTGGGGCATCATTATTAACCTAATTCTAGGGTTAACAAGAGCTACTACCATTATCTTACATCAAGGAGTCATGATAGATATACCAAAGGGTCCTACATTCAAGATATGAAGCAATAGTGTCCAAAGCTACAACTTAGACAGGCGCCCGTAATGGTGTGACAGAGTATTATATAGCGATTCCTACTTCAAGACCATGTGGTAGCAAGTTAGGATGAAGTCCTAAGTGATGTACTTCATGGATATATTATGAGAGTAGTCATTGTAATAGCATTAGGCCTCTTGTGAGCCTAAAATGCCCGGTCGGCCCCACAGTTTAAGTGAGTGTGAACACTTATGGCCATGTATATAAGTGAATATCTCTCATAATATAACATACTCTCCCATTGTACAATTGAGTCTTGCTCTTTCTAATCCTCTTTCTAATCTCTCTCTAATTCATGCTAGTGAGTGTGTGTGAGTGAAGTGAGGTGAGAGGAGGGACGAGGACCCATAGGTGCAACGTGGCAGTGTGACAACGCTCACAGGAGGCGCGGTGGAATTGCTTCTCAAGGAGTTGTAGAGCTTGGAGACCTCAAGGGTTACGAGCTCGACCATTGGAAAGATCCTCATGCCAGTTGCGGTTCACCAGGTAATCTCTTTTTGAATGTGTTTCAAGGAGGGTTAGGGTGAGCCATAACATTTTTAGCGCCGTTACCGAGGAGCCATCCCTAGGCTTTTTCCATCGTTTTTCCTCTAATCTACGCATAACCTATTGCCCATTATCTTGATTAATGGTTTCCCATGAAAAAGATGTGGATTTGATGGTGATTTGTGTGAGATTTGGTGTAGAATAACTCTCTTTTTTGTTTTTGAAAAAAATACCTTTTACTTAATTTTTAGCTTAATTTGTTGTTTTTGTTGTTGTTATTGTGGTTTTTCATGTTCTTAGGGCTTGCACATAGTTTGTATTAGGCTTAGTTTGCATCCATTGCATCAAACAATGCAATAGAATGTAACTTTTGGGTGGTTGCAAGATCAGGGTGCCCAGTTTTGTCCACTCAGGCACCCGTAAACAGTAAAAAAACAGGCATTTGTTTACCTTTAGTGGCTAATCTCTCCTAGTAAATGAAGGAATTTCGTTTCAAGTTCTTTTGTTAGAACATCATATTCAAAGTTGGAAATATAGTTGCATAATTTGATTAAGCATTAGATGGTCAAAAGTCCTCATTTTCTTAGGTACAAAGTCAATGTATACACCTTGTCCCAAATTTGAACTGATTCCATAAAATGCTAATATCTTTTACATATAAACTCATATGAGATTCCCACTTTGTACCTTAGATCTTCACATAATATGGAGCTTAACTTGATTTTTCGAGAATATTTTAAGATATTTGTCTATTTTCTTTAAATATTTCAAGGTCTCTAAAGTGTTATAATATACGCCTCTTTTTGTACCCACAATAGCTACCACTTAAAATCCTCAAAGTTGTAGATCAAAAGAGTGGGTAGATATTGAGACATTATTAGAATGTGGTGGTTAGTAAAAATTGCAAATCCAATGGTTGGATTTTTAATGATCTCTTTTTCAAAATTCTTCCAGACTATCAGAAGGCCTACAAATATTAATAATCTAATTATTAAAATTACATTTTTGATGTGAATCATCTAAAACCTATAGGGACTAGTGTACTTGTAATGGTGCATCTATGGAAAAATAAATTGGATCACTCTAAGTATGGAAAGATCATTTATTTATCATTTCATCATATTTTTGATTATTTTTTATTAATTAGACTAATTTATATTAATTTAAGTTATATTAGGTTAATTTAAGGGCAAGCATATTTTCTATTATTTGCTTGATCTGATTTTAAGTACCCTGCACCCAAAATTTGCTCTCCAAGCTATGTCCCAGTATCCAGCATAAACTGGATAAAACTGGATACCCTGATCTTGCAACAACCCTTTTAGTGAATGTTAGCTTTCTTTAATGTTAAACATAGAACTAAGATCATTAATTTTAGTTTAATTATGTGTTTTTTGTTGAAATTGTTTGGATTAGAGTGTTAGCAAGCATTAGGAGAAGCTTAATCTTTCAAAAAATTTCTTAAAACCATTAAAAAATCCTTAAATTTTTCATGATTGGTTTTGGTCATTAAGGGTGATTAATCTTGCTCAAGAGGTAAAATTTTTAGAAAATGTGTTAATTAGGATCTAAATTAATCATATGAGTAGTCAAAATTGGTATTTTTGAGTGTTTTGAGAGCATCTAGATGCATCAAAACACCTAATTACATCACTTTTTTATTAATTAGAGAAATTTGAGTCTCTTTGCTTAATTTTACCTTAAAAGAGGAGACCATAATTAAGAGTCTAATTAATCTCCTATTTTAGATTAATTTGCACATTTGTTGATGCACAAAGATTAACATTCTTTTGCTCTATCCAATGATGTGCTCAATTGTGTGAATTAATTAGAGTCTTTGATTAATGTAAAAGAGATTAAGATTAGTGGATTAGTGGTTAATTAGAGTCTTTGATTAATGTAAAAGAGATTAAGATTAGTGAAAGGATTAATTCTTAATCACTTTTTTACATAACTCATTAAGGCTAATGAGCATTCAATGAGTAGATGCTCATGAGTTGTCAATTTGTCCATTTTGGGGGTCATTTATGAAGGGTGAAAGGGGTGTCATTAAAAGGTTGATTTTTTTGATTCCCACTTGCCTTTTTGGAAAAATGCACATATCCCTTTCATTTTAAATTTAAAAAATATCTCCCCTAAAAAGAAAAATTTGTATTTTCCACTAGACTTAAAAAAAAATTCGAATTTAATAGTTTCGTGAAGTCCGGGTTCACGACGTGAACCGATAAGGGTTCACGGCATAAGACTCTTCGTTCACGCGACCTTTTAAAAAAAACAAATTTAATAGTTTGGTGAAGTCCGGTTCACGACGTGAACCGATAAGGGTTCACGACATGAGACCCTTCGTTCACGCGACCTAAAAGTATTTTTTTTTATAATCAAAATTTATAAAACCCATGAAGTCCGTTGGCATGAAAAGGGGCTCGTCTCAGTAAAATAAAAAATAAAAAAATAATAATAAGTCAAAATTTATAAAACCCGTGAAGTCCGTCGGCGTGAAAAGAGGTCCGTTGGCCAAAAAAAAACACCTCTGTTGTTTAGAGGCCCGTATCTCCTAACCCGTATATCGGATGAAGGCTCTCTAGGGCTCATCGGAAAGCTGACATCGAGCTCTTTGACTTTTGATTTGGCGATCCGAAGTCAAAATTGACCATTTTGGCCTTCGACCAACAGCCTCAAAATTTGACCCAAAAATCGAGGCAAAAAATAGCCTAAAAACCACAAAAAATCGTTAAAAAAACAGTGCAAAAAACGACGACGAGCTATATTCAGGCTAGTTTTTGAGGGTCCAAACAACAAAATCATGGATGACTCAGGAAAACAAAGTTGTAGTCCAAAAATACTACAACTCCCTCATATAGAGTTTTTTAAAATTCCTTTTGGAACATCCTCAAAAAAAATGTGTTACGAAACAGTTGAAAATTTATCTCTAAGGTCGTTCACGTGTGTATAGCGCCTAAGCTATTTAGGGCTAACGGACACCTGTTTGACCCAACAAAGAGAACGCCAGGCCTCTTGAGGCTATAATGGGCTATGAGAAAATATAAAAAGTTAAAAAAAAAACATATGTGTTTGCTCATTAAGGAGCATTTAGGCACTCCGACATGGCCATAATAGAGGGATTGCCAGGGATCACACAAGGACTCAACCTAACGGCAGTTGACATCTTCGAGCCATTGAGATCTATGCCGCAAATACACCTCACGATACCATTAGCTATGCATATAACAAGCGTGTCATCGGGTTTTAGACTCCCTGTCACTTCAATCCCACCAGACTTTGGTCCCTTACCTAACATCTCCAAAATCCTATAGGCACCAACCCTTTCTTGGATGCCTACACCTTGGACATATTGACTACTCTAGGAAGGGGGGTAGCCCAAAGACTCAATGAGGCTCTCCCAACAAGAGCACTCACATATGGCCTTAGTAACTCGTATAGAAATATGGCCGTACAAATTTCCAAAATTATAGGCAAATATGATGGAATAATAGACCCTGTTCAATTCATTCAAATGTTTGAACAGAGATGTGAAGCCTTTGGAAATCTCAATTGTCCTACCAAGGTACGTACGTTGAACCTATGCTTAGAGGGAAAAGCTAGTCGATGGTTCATCACATTGATGCCTGGATCAAGACCAACTTTAAAACCTTGAAATCAGCCTTTATACATGGCTTTTCTAGACAAGGTGATCGGTGGAGTGCAGCAACAGAACTATATTCAATTGAGCATCAACCAAATGAATCCATTTGAGATTTTATCCTTCGGATAAAACTCTTAGATTCACGTTGTGAGTCATGGAAAAAATTAAATGATGTTCAATTGAAGAGATGTTTCATGATGGGCTTAAAGAATAACACCTTACACAACTTGATCATTGTATCCAATCCAGAAACATTCGATCAATGTTATAAAAAAGCAATACATTAGATGACAACATGCTGGAAGATGATCATGCTACGAGATGTTCCTCATCTAAACCAAATGAAGCAATGGCAAAAGAAAGATCGATCTCGGAATTAACATTCCCGAACTCTATGCAGCCTTGCTTAAAACCTTCCAATCGACAAAACCTTCAAAACCATAAATCCTTAATGCCTCTACAAGTGAGAAACGAAATGCCTTGTGTTGAGTGCAATCACTATGCATAAGGTCTTATTGCATGAAGCCTTATACAAGATGCATTATGGCTTCATGCATGAAGCTTTTATGCATAGAGCCTTTACGATTAAGCCTCAAATTTTTATACATAGAGGCCTTATCCACCACCATAAAGGCCTTATGCATGAAGGCTTAATCATAAGGCCTTTATCCATAAATACTTAATCATAGGGCTTTATGCATAGAGGCTTTATGCTTAAGCCCCACAAGCTTTATGCATATAGGCTTTATGATTAAGGCTTATGGATAGAGGCTTTATGCATAAGACCTTATGTATAAAGGCTTAAGCATAAGGCCTTATATTCACCACATCTCCCACATGCCATAATTCTACTATCCCCCTATGCTTGGGGGGTGAGCTTGAATGGCTTTATGGTTGGGCGGTGACCTAGATGCCTCAGTCTTTGTGTGTTTTCATCATCTTTGTTTAAGTAATTAATGATAAAAATAACATTTTGAGGACATATGATGCTCCCCTAAGCTAGTATTCTCATCATTAATAACTCTGTAGTACTCCCCTAGTAACCTTACATGTCACAATAATAGTGAAGTTTCCAACCAACCACTCACACCCCTTGGCACATATGCATGTATCACTGACCCTGCAACCTATCATTTCTGTGAAAGCAAGGAGGTTCTTTTGTCCATCATTAACAAAATACCCTCTTGCCCCATGTAGACTACAATGGCCCGCAACAATAGCATTTCAGAAATTGGTTCAAGCCTACATGCTAGGCCCCAAGCGGCCTATTTGTCCTTTAAGGCACATAAAAAAGCCCATAGAGACCCTAAACAATGCCTATGACACAACAAGTAGTCATCTCACTTCGGTGATACAAAACTATTGAGAGAGAGAGAGAGAGAGAGAGAGAGAGAGAGAGAGAGATGACCTTTTGGTTACATGGCATTATGCAATTTTTATCATGGCTTGTGAGTCACGTCCAAAGAACATCCTCGAGATGGTCATACTCTTAGAGGCTTCATGCACTCAGCTTCGTGGATAAAGAGACCCACATCCCTCCACTATGCATCTTGTTGCATCATTGGAGGGCATGCTGTAGACTCTACATTCCCTTGATGACGTAGAGTCTTTGAGAGCATGGCTAGAGACATAGTAGGGTGGATGACTAGTCGCGTCTTGTCTCATAGAGAGGTATCCCGACTGCCCTCTATCAGAGAGAGGGCATTACAACTGTTTGTTCGTGTGAGGATGGGTGAGTCGCAATTGTAAGGCCACTTGGTGCACACATGCAGCTATGGCAGCCCACATTCTACCATGATATGTGGCATATTATGGTGCCTTGCCCCATCATCATGAGATTTTGATCTATTTTGCACAACAATTATACGTAGAGTTTATGTTGGGGCTCAAGGTAGATTATCATGATCGTCCACCCGATGTTGGCCATAGTGTTGTGGGCTGGCTTCAGAACTAGGACGGAGGCCTAGTCTCCTACCTGCACTTCACATTCCTTGTCGATTGGAGATACTACCATTTGCCACAGTGCATGAGCTAGGTGTGCGGATCGGTCACCAGTTTCATCATGCTACAGAGTCTATTCGACACGTCGTGGCTCTCTTATCAGAGCCGACTACTAGCACGGTATTCTCCCAAACCCTTCTAGAGTAATTCATTCATGATGTGTATTTCTACGTTGATAAGCTATCGACCTATATTTTATCTTGTTTGTACAGGGTCCCGCATAGTTTCACACCCAGGCTTTTACTTCAGGCCAGGCCGCCGAGGAGAGAGTTGTGAAAGCATCACCTTTACCAGCACCCCTAGTCATGTGAGAACATTATTTAAATTATTTTTCTGTTACTCAAGTATGCTTTCTTGTATTTGTCTCAATATTATTTTTTCACACCCAGGCTTTTACTTCAGGCCAGGCCGAGGAGAGTTGTGAAAGCATCACCTTAAAGCATCACCTTTACCAGCACCCCTAGTCATGTGAGAACATTATTTAAATTATTTTTCTGTTACTCAAGTATGCTTTCTTGTATTTGTCTTAATATTGATCACTTTCACTTTTCAAGATACCAAGCTAGCTGAGCTTCATTTCGACAGGTGTCACAACTCACTCTGGAGTTACATGAGCCACACCACGAGATTGAGCACTAGAGACAGATAGTTCGTGAGGTGGATGTCGAGAGACGGATCACATACTACCGTGCGGTGGAGCACTACATGAGGGAGTGGATGAGACTTGGTAGAGATGCAACTCACCATTGTGTGATGCCCAGCATTGCTATCTATCCCGTTTCGCAAGACTCTTTGGTTGCGAGACCACGTGCCGACACCGGTATTGCAATTTGTGGAGTTTTCCTCGGTGAGTTTGACACTTGGGGGTGGTACACATTAGGGTGCCACCACCAGTTTCATCTGTACTACCTTGTCCACTCATTGGCGCTGACTAGGTGTCCAACTTGTTGATGCAGTGTGGAGTTTGGCCTATATATCACCTTTGGGGGATAGACGACTTGTACCCAGGGTCAGCAGCAGCAGTGACTATGGATCTTGTCTCATGGAAGCCCATCAGTAGCACTGATCATCGGCAAGCTATCCTAAACATCATGGCACATGATGGATATGTTGCTGAGGATATGCCTGAGGATTTTGAGATTCCTATGTAGAGAGGGATTTATCACCAGAGGAGGAGGAGGCACAGAGAGTACAATGGGCCCACATCGATGAGATCATCTTACAGGCTTGACATGTTGCTTTACGCACCTCAGTTGGAGAAGGGAGTTCGGTGGACCAGGGTCTCTCTTCCCCCCTGCATCTTTTCATGGTATCAGAGCCTGGTTCGTACTAAGGGCTGACCTGCAAGCAAGAGAACCACAGGAAGCGGTACGAGGGTAAGAGCTTCAACTACTCTTCCCTATTTGTGTTGGTGACTACACCCTTGTCGGGAGCTCTACGGGAGGCACCGGCAAACGATCTCTGATTGAGGAGCTTTCTTCGCGGGAGTAAAGCTATAGGGCAACTATATCATCCTATCGGACCTAATTTTCTGGGCCGAAAATGCGTTTCGGGCACGTCTGGACCTCCATTTTTCAGAAAGCGGGCGATTTCGAGCACTGCGGGTAAGTAATCGATTCTCTACAGAACTCTATTTTAAGAACTGCAGGAAGACAGATTGGCTATGCAGACACAGTGTGTGCTGCAAAGAGGTCATCAGTTGCCATTGGGTGTATGTATGCACATTGAAGTCACTGGTTGTGACATTTGAGAGTACTACAGTACTGCTGCAGAAAATACAGTAGTTTGTGCAGGACAAACCAGAGTGCTATTTTTGGTAAAATTGTGTGTCTCGCAAGATGTCAAATGATGGCATAACCCAGATTGTGGCTGAGAAGCTTGATAAGAATAACTTCCATGCTTGGAGGTTCAGGTTGACGAATTTCCTGATGGGAAAGGGTGGGACTACATAGAAGGTGAGCATGAAGAGGCACCAGAGATACCAGACATAAATCCGATTATGGCTGAGAAGCTTGATAAGAATGACTTCCATGCTTGGAGGTTCAAGTTGACGAATTTCCTGATGGGAAAGGGTGGGACTACATAGAAGGTGAGTATGAAGAGGCACCGGAGATACCAGACATAAATCCGATTGCTGCAGATGTGAAAGAGTTTAAAGACTGGAACCAAGGAGCCAGGAAAGTTATGTATTGGCTCTCCATTAGTATACAGGACACCATGATTGGGCACATTCAGGACGCCAAGTCCCCCAAGGAGGCGTGGGACATCTTGGTAAAGCTCTATGAAACATATACCAAGGCACGTAAGATACAGTTGAAGAATGAACTTCATACTGTGGAGAAAAAGAGCATGTCTGTGAATGACTATGCATTGAAGATAAAGGGTATTGTGGAATCCCTTGCATCTATTGGTGTGTCAGTAGATGATGATGATAAGGTGGAAGTCTGTCTACGTGGTCTCAGGCCACAATACAAGGCGTTCAAGACGTCTATTTAGACTCGGGAAAACATTCCCAACTTTACAGATTTGGTGTCTATGCTGATTATAGAAGAGAAGAGCTTGGGTGAAGACCAACAGTCTTCACAAAGCAAAAACAGTTCAAAGCAATAGGCCTTCTACACAAGTTCAGGAAGAGGACGAGGTAGAGGAGGCCGTGGACGCGGTCAAGGAGGTGGCCGAACAGGTAATCAGAATTATGGCCGACAGTAACAACAACAACAGTCCCAAAATACACAACAACAACAACAACAACACGCAAGTGGAAGAGGCAAATTCAGAGGCAGGGGGAGTCAAAGAGGCCGTGGAAATTGGCAAAGGCAGTATAATGATGCACGTGAATGCTATTATTGTGGTAAGCCTGGACATGTGCAGGCAGAATGTTATAAGAAGCAAGCTGACATGCAAAATGGGAAAGTGCAGCAGAACAACTATGCATCCTCAAGCAGAAACAATGAGGATAATGAAAGGTTGTTTCTTATGCAGCATGTCGTGAATGCCATGTCTGAAAATGTTGAAGCAGCACAAAAAGATGATGTATGGTATGTGGATTCAGGTGCTTCGAACCATATGACAAGTCATGGGGAGTGGTTCAAAGAGATGAAAAAACCTTGAAAGACCAGGTTTTGTGGAAACAAGGGATGACACTACTCATCCAATTGCCCATGTTGGAGATGTGCCATTGTCTATGCAGGATGGCAAAGTGAAGTACCTTGCAGATGTACTTCATGTTCCGAACATAACAAAGGCCAAATGATTGAGCAGGGTTTGCAGGTTCGGTTTAACCCTGATGGTTGTTATGTTGAAGACTTTAAAGACAAGTGCAGGTTGGTTGCAAAAGGTAACAAAGTGGGCAGAATGTTTACGTTGAATGTAGACATGCCTAAAATGAGTGCTGCGATGTTTGCAAATGGTTCAGGAATTGTTGCAGACACAGACATTTGGCATAAAAGAATTGGACATGTGAATGTGCAGAGAATGAAGTCTATGCAGACTAAAGGAATTGTGACAGGGCTGCCAAAGTTTAAAGTGGAAGGTATGCAAAGAATATGTGAAGCATGCCAATTTGGAAAGCAAACAAAGCATGTATTTCCACGTAACAGATATGTGAGCAGAAATGCACTAGATGTTGTGCATTCAGATGTATGGGGTCCAATGAAGACCATGTGTATGGGAGGCTACAGGTTTTATGTGACATTCATTGATGACCACACAAGGAAAGTGTGGGTATATTTCATGAAGGAAAAGAGTGAGGTGTTCACTCACTTTTAGAATTTCAGAGTTTTGGTTGAAAAGCAAACAGGGAAATATGTAAAGTGCCTAAGGTCAGATGGAGGGGGAGAGTACTTCTCCAATGAGTTCTCTGAATTTTTTAAGAAGAATGGTATTCGGAGACAGTTTACATGCAGATACACTCCGTAGCAAAATGGAGTTGCTGAGCGAAAAAACAGGCACATTGCTGAGATTGCGCGAGCATTGATGGAAGAGAAAAATATACCGCATAGCTATTGGGATGAGGCTATTTCTATAGCAGTTTACATCATAAACAGGACACCAACTGCAGCCATACATGATGTAACTCCAGAGGAGAGGTTTACTGGCAGGAAACCTGATTTGTCTCATCTAAAAGTTTTTGGATGCATTGCATATGTGCATGTGCTAGATGAGCTGAAAACTAAGCTGGATCCAAAAGCTGAAAAATGTGTGTTTATTGGATATTCCCTTGAGCAAAAGGGATACAGGTGTTATAACCCTGCTACACGTGAGTTGAGGGTAAGCAGGGATGTTGTCTTTGATGAGATGAGCAGTTGGTATGCTGTTGAAAAAGAAGCTATTAGGGCTAATGTGAGTGTAAGTGTGGTTGCACAGAATGCAGGTCAGCAATCACAGTCTTTGAGTGGACCAGGAGAGTCCTCATCTAGTGCGTCTGTTGATAGACCATGGAGTGGCAGGCTGCATCATAATACCAGTCCTGCAAATGTGATTAGTACATCACGTAAAGGAAAAGAGAAAGTGGTTGAGCCCCTTGGTATGCCTGACATTTCTGCAGGGCATTCTCATGTTGATGGAGAGTCTAGTGGCTCAGATATGAGCCTTGATGAGGAGCTTGGGATCCCAGCTGAGAACACCTGGTGTAAAGAAGGCTATGGAAGCCATGAATGAAAAGCTACGAAGATCTGGGAGAGTGAAAAACCCTGTGCAGAGGTTTACCTATGATGGTTATGTGGCACATCACTATGCATATATGGCAAAGGTTGTGCAGGTTGTAGAGCCCACATGCATTGATGAGGCTGTTGGAAATGTGTGTTAGGAGAAAGCTATGGATGAAGAGATGAATGCACTATATGGAAATGAGACTTACAATTTCCTGAAGGGAAGAAAGCCATTGGATGCAAGTGGGTGTACAAAGTAAAACATAACAGTGATGGAAGCATAAACAGGTACAAGGCTAGATTGGTAGCCAAAGGATATGCGCAGACATATGGCATTGATTATGAGGAAACTTTCAGCCCAGTTGCCAAGATGGCAATAGTGAGAGTTGTGATAGCAGTGGCTGCATCAAAGCAATGGTCTTTATATCAGATGGATGTAAAGAATGCATTCTTGCATGGGGATTTGCAAGAAGAGGTGTATATGTTGCAGCCACCTGGTTATGAGGATGTGGGTCACCCGAAGCATGTTTGCAAGTTGAAGAAAGCCTTGTATGGCTTAAAACAAGCACCAAGAGCATGGTCTGATAAGATTTCTGAATATCTTGTCACTATTGGCTTTCATGAAGCCAATGTAGATTTCTCGATGTATGTGAGACATGGTGATAGAGGCGTTGTGCTTGTTGTCATCTATGTAGATGACTTGATCATTACGGGGGACCATGATGTAGAGATCTTTGATGTAAAGATCTTGCTTAGACAGAAGTTCGAGATGAAGGATCTAGGGGAGCTCAGATATTTCTTGGGCATTGAGGTGATTAGGTCACCACATGGTATTGGATTACTGCAGAGATGTTAACCTATGAGACGGACATTGAGACGTACTATGTTTTACGTCATTAATTTAAATATTCTGAGTCATGGGCCGGGCTTGTCGGCACCATATGTTAAGGATAAAGGGATTGGGTGATCGCCGATGAGAGGCGCACCTTGAATATCAGTAGGATAAGGGTTAGGATCGGCCGGCCATGTATGGGCGCTCAAGTGTGAACGGCCAAGTCACCTATAAGAGTCAAATGTAACCCTAAAATCCTCATTCTCATGTGTTGTGAATACAAGAGTGCTCTTGCCTTATCTCCTTGGTTTCCTTCTCCTGCATATGAGAGAGAGAGAGAGAGAGTGAGAGAGCGATCGAGCACTGTGTAGCGGCACGGCGGCGGCTCCTTCTTCACTGCGACGCGGGAATCCTTCAAGGCGACGGTTGAGCGGTGAGTGACACACCTTTTGCATTCTGTTTGAGCTTGCTTTCCTGGTTGTATGCTTGCAGCCATTCATGGCTCGCATACGGTGTTCGACAAATCCCCAGCTAGGACCTGTGCGACAAAAGCGTACATTTTTTGCATCGCTGCTTCTGCCGGGGAGTTGCTGCACCAAGCTCCAGCTTGCAGCTCGGGCTGCTGCGTGAAGTTTAATTTACACTGTAGGAAAGCGACTGTGTGTTTGTTGTTGAGGTGTTTCTGTGTTTTGCAATCTGTTCCTGCAATTTGTCTTCTGCATTCCTGTTTCTTTTGTCATTTTTTCGCTCCGCGTGTGGGCGTGCGTTCTGGTATCTGGTTTTCTGCGTGTGAGGGGGATTCTTGAATCCCCAGACCTGTGCTGTGTGCGAACCGCGCCGCGGCCAAGGCTGAAACCTAGAAAGAAACCCTAGAAAACTTATCTCAAAAAATAAAAAACAAAAAATAATAATTTTAAAAAATAAATAAAAAATAAAAAAATAAAAAAATAAATTTTATTTTTAAAGAAAAAACCAAACGTGTGGAGAGGAAAGATTTTTTAATTGGAGAAAAAAATTTTGAAAAGAAAAACCCCCAATTGACCCCGACCCCGGCCTCGGTCTATTGATATATATATGAGCCTCCATAGCTTTCTTTCAAGTGAGAGCTTATGGGAAGTTGTGCCCTATATGTAGCCCACTCCCCAAGGAGTAAAGTGAGCATGTGGGATAAAGCCCTCACCCTTTCCTCCACAAGCAAATAGGCTTTCGCCCCTTCTCCCATAGGGAAACGGACTGTCTTGAGGACCACGAGAGCTCCGGATAGGCAAACATGGTGCTGTAAAGCACGCTAGGACCCTTTGAACGATACGCTCATTTCGAGCTATCACACGCCCTAGTCCAAGCTCGACCATAAGTAAGGGGATCAAAAACGAGTTAAAAACAATCTAAAAACAAGTAAAAACGGGGTGCGAAATACCCAAGAAACCACTTGTGTGGACTTCAAGGGTAGTCACCAATGCCCGTAGGGTACCCACGTCATATGCATCTACGCTCTGGTCGGGTGCTAGAGCCTGAGCCAGACTACCCCATTAGCTTTGCCAGTCGCCAGTTGAACGATGCTGAGATGAACTACACCACTACGGAGCGAGAAGGGTTGGCAATGATATATGCAGTAAGGAAATTTTGTTATTACCTCCTTGCCACCAAGTTTGTTTTCTATGTGGATCATCAAGCATTGTTGTATCTGGTAAACAAACCATGCTCCACAGGAAGAATCACACGATGGCTATTGATTCTTCTTGAGTTTGATTTCACTGTTGTTGTGAGACCTGGCAAAAAACATGTTATGGCTGATCATTTATCTCGTATACCTAATGGTGAGGCTCCTACGGGGGTTAATGATGACTTACCTAACACTTCCCTGTTCATGGTGGAGACAATGCCTGAATGGAGTGAGAAGATTGTTAACTTTCTGGTTAATGGCTTTCCACCCAAGGAGCTTCGTAAAGATCTAGCTCAAAAGCTGATCAAAGAATGCGAACCCTATTGCCTAATAGCCGGGACTCTTTATAAAAGAGGAAAGGATGATGTTCTTAGGTGTTGTGCCCGAGAGGATGAGTATCTATACATTTTGCAAGAGGCACATATGGGCATAGCCGGTGGTCACTTCTCAGGAGACTTAACTGCACAAAAGATCTTACAATCAGGGTATTGGTGGCCCACTATGTTCCAAGATGCATCACTCTTTGTGAAGGGTTGCGATGAATGCCAACGATACAAGAAACCCCAACGGAAAGATCAGATGCCCCTACATCCAATCAAAGTAAACCAACCATTTGAAAAGTGGGGTTTAGACTTTGTAGGTCCAATTAGCCCAGCGGCCCGAAACACACAATCTCGCTATATTATTGTGACCACTGACTATATGACCAAATGGGCTGAAGCGAAAGCGACACGTAAGGCAAATGCGAGGACAACAGCCAAGTTCCTCTTTGAAAATCATGCTTTGGTTGTCCTTTTGAACTTGTGAGCGACAATGGGATGCATTTTATAAATGACGTGATTAAGGAGCTCACAACAAATTTCATGATATCCCATCGTAAATCTACTCCTTATTATCCGCAAGCGAATGGCCAAGCCGAGAGTACAAACAAGACATTAATCTCTGTTTTGACAAAGACAGTTGAAGCTCATTGCACGGATTGGGATCTAAAGCTTACGACAGCTTTATGGGCCTATCGTACTGCGTACAAAGTGGCTATTAATTGCACACCATTCAAAATGGTATATGGCCAAGAAGCAGTCATGCCGTGGGAATTTGTCATTCCTAGTCTTCGTGTTGCTACTCAAGAGGGTTGGGATGGTAATCCCTTAGTAGAGTGTCTATATATCCTTGAGCGGCTAAACAAAGAAAGACAATTGGCTGTATACAATGCCCTTGTGGAGAAGGATAGAAGGAAAAAATGGTTTGATCGCCACCTGAAGGACAAGGACATCAAGGTTGGGGATAAAGTCCTGATGTATGGAGTGCGTAACCAAAAGAAGAAGCTCAAATATGCTGGTAAGGGACCGTATAGAGTATGTGAAATTACCCCGCAAGGTACCATCAGAGTGGAGACTCTCGACGGAGTTGAAACCATTGGATTCCTTAATAGGAGTAAATTCAAAAGATACTATGACCCCCTGAGCCAAGAGGAGTTACATGCAATCCATCAAAAGAAGGCAGCTAAAGAACAAGATAAGCTTAAAAGAAGGCAGCTAAAGAAGGCAGTTACATGCAATCCATCAAAAGAAGGCAGCTAAAGAACAAGATGAGCTTAAAAAGATACAAGCGAGAGTCGAAGCCAAAGAACGTCAACAGCGTGCTAGGCGACAACGAGAAGCCAACTTGGGAATTACGCAAGTATTTTTCGAGGAAGTGGAGGAGGATGCACTGGAATCTGACCCGCCTCTAAGATACCCAATTGAGTTACAGAGTCCTTACGGGGAGGTGCTGTATAATGCATTATTGGATACAGGAGCTCAACACAATTTGCTATCATATGGCGTGTGGTGTCAACTTGAAAAACCACCTTTATCCAAGAGCGCTATCCAAGTTCAAGGAATCAACAAGAAAAAAACCCCTGTCTCAGGAGTTCTGCACACTCCGGTTACCTATGACAAGGGGACCATAATTCAAAGCTTTTTGGTTATGCCTGCTGGTACTGCTGGTACCATGGAAGGGACTGTAAACTTAGGGCACAAATGGATGATGGCCACCAAGTGCAATATCGATTGGGCAACCAGACGAGTCACAACGCAAGAACCAACACTAGGTCTGACCGCTCAAAATCCCGCACCTAAGTCATCCACTCAAATATTAGATAATGAAAAATCACAAAGTCCAGTGGCAAAACCATCTTTGATTGTTTGCTATCCCTCTAACGCTTCAACGCCAAGAGTGGAAACAGGCAAGGTGGTCTCTAAGGTTCCGCTTACTATGCCAAAGAGTATATACAAATGGGTCCCAAAAGCTTCGTTAACAGCTACTTCCCCTGCTCAATCTCATTCAGACAAGAAGCCTCATAGGAGGAAAGCAGCTACCCACTCGAGAAAGGGCAATGTAACATCGCGATGGATCCCTAAAAAATTATTAGTAGCCCAAGGGTACTACGAGGGGAATGACCAGATTTGGGTCCCTAAACATAAGCTGAATCCCTCTACATCACCTGTAAAACCTTGCAAACCGATTGTTGCCAACCCAATGACAATTCAAGACCGTGGTAAGGGAAAGGTAACAGAGTGCTCCGCACCACTTCTTCCAGAGTTAGTTTGGATTCCCAAACGATATCGATCATTACCACCTAGCTCAGGAAGGGGGGAGCCACATGAAGCTTCTAGCTCCTCATGCCAGGCACACACTCATATAGAAGTTTCTACATGCTCTACACCTACTCTTGCCAACACCCAACAAAAAACTGATGAGTCTACATCTCCCCTTGTAATAGTATCGTCGGAAACCATTTCCTCCATTCGTCAATGGGAGCGTACACTACCATCTCTGCAATTGGATGTGGCCACAAGGGTCATAAAAAGCTATCTGCCCACATCACAACCTATGACCCGTTGGACAAATTGGTTCCAAGAAGCTGCAACATCATTGCAGAAAATATGATTTACCCAAGGAAAGGGGGAGCATGTACTCACGCTCAACATTCTATTGCTTCCTCCCTAACCTTCTCCCCTGACCATGTAATTGCCAAATTCAAGGGGATGTATATATATAGCTTCATACATAGAAAAGAAAAGAAAAGAAAAACAAAAAATAGTAAAAAGAGCAAGACCACAAAAAGAGGAGAAATACCCGTATACAATCAGGAACTAGATTGACCTGTCATAAACCTACTGATGCTATATCTGTGTTTACAGATATGGCAAATGCAAGGGCATCACACACTTCATCCACCTTTGGTGAGAGGTATCATCTATACCTTTCTCAGATATTTCACATGTGCTATCCTGTAATTGAAACTGAATGGGATCATATAGATGTACTAGCCAGAGAGGAAAATGTTGAGGAATTAGAATGGCTAATTCGCCTATTGACCATGACTGATCCCTACTCCGTAGAGGAAATATCCCCGATAGCCCAATGCTTTCCTTTTCCACAAGATGACTATCCTCGCATGGTTACATTCTTGATGAGTTTATGCGGATGGGAAAATGAAAAAGAAATATCTGACAATGATGAATGGACGGATGAAACTCATGGCACTACTGAGATTGATTTTATTTATTTGGATGATGCGGATAGAGGCTTAGCCTTAGGGCTAGAGCCAAGACTCTACAACATCCTCTTACCATATCCTCAGTAGTAGTGTGGTGACTGGTAGGTAGGTTAGTGTTTTCAAGTTTTTTCTAGTTTGATTTCCTTAAACGAGTCTTTAATTTTTCACACTGATGTGCCTCTCGAGGTATAGTGCTTGTTAGTTGATTGTACAGGTTGAAAAGTTTGAGGTGGGTTCGCTTTCAAGTCCTGAGATAGCCGCAATGCTCATACATAAATATCTCATCAAATTGCGGGCATTTCTCTCATCGAATCAAGGAGATCTCCAAAATACAGGTGTAATTCTTCCATACCCACTCTCTTTCGTTTTTTCTGTTCAATTAATTCAATGAACTATAATGCATGACTACATGGAAATTGTCAATGTACTACTTAGTTTTTGAAGTTGCTTGACTTGCTAGTGTAAATCATTAATGAGCTTAACCTTATTGGATATATTCCTGAGAATGCATGACGTCTTTAGTTAACCTTGGAATACGATTGTCTTAGGTCTAGGGTCAAACCATCTTAATGTTTGACACCTGGCCATGTGTGTGTTGACCTCTAGGACATAGCTTTTACCCCTTTGTCGAAAGGATGCAAGACAAATTATAGTTCAGGAGCGAAGATCAAAAGAAATTATTTTTAAAAAAAAAGAGCCTACAATAAATGGCAATACAAGTCTATGATGTGCTTTAATGTTGGCCTATCGCCTTATTGATACTTGGTAGGCGAGGAGTATTCTACTCCACACCAATGCCTTGGTTGGTAGGGGGTAGCCTTGCCTAAAGTGAGCTAATAGATTCCTGGATAATGCCTTGTGTTAAACATGGTACCAGGATCGATGTTAGTTTTGCCTTAGAAAGGTCGCCATTGTGTATAAAAATTGTCACGTGCATAAAGAAATAAAGGCAAAAGGCTCCTGTAACTCTGATGTTTCTTGTGTCCCTAGGCTCGTGGTATTAACTTGTTCTTAGTGTAGACACAGTGTGGTCATCTGTTTATTTATTAAGCTTGGTTATTTTCCTTGACTTAGGCCAGTTATAAACCTTGATTAACCTTTGACACCTTGCTAACTCTTGATTTACTTTCAATAATTTTAAACTCCTGTTAATTTGCTACACTAGCTCATTCATGTGACCCTTAAACTAACTTCTCATAGGCAACATCCATTGTGGTCTAACATGCTTGAATTTATACACTTTATATCCTTTGAATTCCAGCATACTTTCACTCTACTTCCCTATTTTGCAGACGGTCCACCACAACAACCCTATCGAGCTTACCATACCATAGCTTCCGAGGACGGAATCTACATCAGAAAGGGGGGCATGTTAACCTATGATGGACATTGAGACGTACTATGTTTTACGTCATTAATTTAAATATTTTGAGTCATGGGCCGGGCTTGTCGGCACCATATAATAAGGATAAAGGGATTGGGTGATCGCCGATGAGAGACGCACCTTGAATATCAGTAGGATAAGGGTTAGGATCGGCCGGCCATGTATGGGCGCTCAAGTGTGAACGGCCAAGTTACCTATAAGAGTCAAATGTAACCCTAAAATCCTCATTCTCATGTGTTGTGAATACAAGAGTGCTCTTGCCTTATCTCCTTGGTTTCCTTCTCCTGCGTGAGAGAGAGAGAGAGAGAGTGAGAGTGAGAGAGCGATCGAGCACTGTGTAGTGGCACAGCGGCGGCGGAGAGGTGGTAGAGTGGCGAGACGGCGGCTCCTTCTTCACTGCGACGCGGGAATCCTTCAAAGCGACGGTTGAGCGGTGAGTGACACACCTTTTGCATTCTGTTTGAGCTTGCTTTCCTGGTTGTATGCTTGCAGCCATTCGTGGCTCGCATACGGTGTTCGGCAAGTCCCCAGCTAGGACCTGTGCGGCAAAAGCGCACAAGAGACAGTATGGCTTGGACATGTTGTCCAAGTATGGTATGACAGGCTGTAAGCCTATTTCCGTGCCATTAGATCAGAATGGCAAGTTGAGTGCAGATTCAAGGGAGATCTTGGAGGATCCTACTATGTATAGGCGCATAGTAGGAAGCTTGATATACATGACGATCACCAGGCCAGATTTGAGCTATGCTGTTGGGTTGGTGAGTCAGTTTATGCAGGTTCCACGGAAACCGCATTTGGATGCATTGAGATGCATACTGAGGTATGTGAGGTCTACTTTGCATTGTGGACTATTCTATGAGACTGGGACAGAGATATGTGTACATGGGTACACAGATGCTGATTGGGCTGGTAGTATCTCAGATAGGAGATCTACTAGTGGATTCATGTTTTCCTTGGGGAGTGCTACTGTGACTTGGAGCAGCAAGAAGCAGCCTACGGTTGCTCTATCCAGTACAGAGGCCGAGTACAGAGGAGCTGCTATGGCAGCATGTGAGGTAGCTTGGTTAAGAAAGCTACTTGCAGATTTGGGTCTATCAGTGGATAGACAAGTTGTCATTTTCTGTGACAACATTAGCAGTATACAGTTGGCCAGGAACCCAGTCTTTCATGCTCGCACGAAGCATATAGAGGTCCACTACCATTTCGTCAAAGAGAAGGTCTTGGCAGGAGACCTTGACCTTGTTTATGTCAGCACAGAGGATCAGGTAGCTGACATCTTCACCAAAGCATTGGGTACAGAGAAGCTCCGTAGATTCAGGGCTTTGCTTGGTGTATATGAGATGGAGTTGAGCTCGAGGGGGAGTGTTGAGATATCGAGCTCGTCTAGTGAGGCAATGGACACTGAATGATGACCCGCCTAGGAGATAGGCCCCACACTTACAACACTGGCATGGTTGGTGAGATCATAGGTGATATGCGGCCAGTGGGATGACAGGCTGTGTGACAACCATTTTAGAGACTGGCATAGTTATAGCGCTAGCTCATTTAGTTGGGTTCACACTATAGAGAACCCTTGTATGTATTTGGTTGAGTACCTTTCATATTGTGTGTACTCTTATCTTTGTATATGTTGTGTTGAGTGTTGAGTGTTGAGTGAAGAAGAAGATTTAGTTGGGTTCACACTATAGAGAACCCTTGTATATATTTGGTTGAGTACCTTTCATATTGTGTGTACTCTTATCTTTGTATATGTTGTGTTGAGTGTTGAGTGAAGAAGAAGATTTCCAACCGTCTCACCTTGTGTGTTCTCTATTAGGGTTTTGTGAGTGTGTGTGTGTGTGTGCTTGCAAGAGCTCAAGCTCTCTTCCCCCCTGCATCTTTTCAATCAATTCCTCTCAGATGAGGATTAGATAGCTTTTGTATTTATGACCTCATGTTTCTATGTATGACATCCACGAGTTGTATCCCATTTTGATTTATATATTGGACTATGTCTTTTGTGATTTTGTATTTCTATAAAGTTTTACATATTGGACTATGTATTTTGTGATTTTTAATTTCGATAAAGTTTGTACATGTAAGGTGCCGTGCTATTTTTTGCATAGGGGACCCTTTGGGCACTACATGAAAAAATAGTGAATGGCAACACACAGTCCTGCCCATGTGGCATCATCCGATGGTGATAAAAATTTGCGAGTGGCAGGATAGCAACCCTATGGACCCTCTTGAAAAGTTTCACCACCATTGGACATCTTATGATAATGATGCCCCACCCAAACCCGCTATTTTTTGCATAGGGGACCCTTTGGGCACTATGTCAAAAAATAGCGGATGGTAAGACACTGTCCCGCCCATCTGGTGTCTGATATGGTGATGAAACTTTGCGATCAAGTGGTGGGGTAGCATCCCCACAAACCCGCTCACAAAGTTTAACCACGATCAAACTCCGCATGATGATGATGTTGTACCCAAACCTGCTATTTTGCACATAAGGGACCCTTTGGGCACTATGTGGAAAATAGCGGATGGCAACACACCATCCCACCCATCTGGCATTCATTGGTGATGAAACTTTGTGAGTGGTGGGGTAGCAGCCCCATGGACCCTCTCGCAAAGTTTCACCACCATCAGACATCGTATAATAATAATGCCCCACCCAAACCTGCTATTTTTTACATAGGGGACCCTTTGGGCACTATGTCAAAAAATAGAGGATAGCAACACACCATCCGTCCATCCGACGTCCAATGGTGATGAAACTTTGTGAGTGGTGGGGTAGCATCTCCAAGGGCCCGTTCACAAAGTTTCACCGTAATCAGACACCATTTGATAATGATGCCCCGCCCAAACCCGCTATTTTTTGCATAGGGGACCCTTTGGGCACTATGTCCAAAAATAGCGGCAACACACCATCCCACCCATCCGGCATTCGATGGTGGTGAAAATTTTCAAATGGTGGGGCAGAAATTCCACAAACCTACTTGCAAAGTTTAACCATGATTGGATGCCGTATGATAATGATGTCCCACCCAAACCCGCTATTTTTCACATAGGGGACCCTTTGGGCACTATGTGAAAAATAGCGAATGGCAACACGCCCGATGGTGATGAAACTTTTTGAGTGGTTGGGTAATAGCCCTATGGACTTGCTTGAAAAGCTTCACCACCATCGAGCATGGTATGATAATGATGCCCCACCCAAACCCGCTAGTTTTTTTCATTGGGGACCCTTTGGGCACTGTGAAAAATAGCAGATGGCAACACACCATCCCGCCCATCCGGCATCCGATAATGATGAAACTTTGCAAGTGGTAGAGTAACAACCCCACAAACCTGCTCACAAAGTTTCACCATGATCAGATGCCATATGATGATGATGCCCCATCCAAACCCGCTATTTCTAACATAGGGAACTCTTTGGGTGCTATGTGAAAAATAATGGATGGTAACATACCATCCGGCCCATCCGGCATCCGATGGTGATGAAACTTTTTGAGTGGTGGGGTAGCAGTCCCATGGACCCGCTTGTAAAGTTTCACCACCATCGGACATTTTATGATAATGATGCCCCACCCAAACCAGCTATTTTTTGCATAGGGGACCCTTTGGGCACTATGGTCGAATGGGCATTGCACCAATCCACTACATGCTATGCATCTCGAAAGTTCTCACTGTCACGAGACAAAGCTGGTGAAGACTAAGGGCATGTTTGACACACGCACCCGCACCATCATGCTTCCCCTTTCCATGCCCTGTCTCGCGAAGAAGCTCCAAATCCCCTGGAAGTCTATCATACGATGCCAAGAAAATAGCCAATAAAACTGATGAGCACTCTTGAACTATGTCACACATCCATCAAACCATATCCACCGCCCTGTCCATGTGACTCCATACTCTCTCAAAAAGTCATGACGATGGAAGCAATGTTGCACAAACTCGGCACTATGAGAGCGATCATCACTAATGTAAAAGTGATACTCTCTAATGGATGACTCACTCCTCTGGGGTGCTCTCTATGCCACCTCTGTATGCCGATAACTAATATGCACTGTGATGGCCACCTAGTCAAGCACACAAGAATGGGAATTGTTATATTCATAAACAACATTAATATACAATATCTTGAAGACCTTAAATTAACAAATGAGGCAATGTCTCATGTAATACCTGCTCAAAAAAGTAGTACTCTGCCTGGATCTCCTGTTGTGGAGCAAATGTGTAATTCTCTGAGAAGTCAACCACATAGAAAACTACACCAATAGGAAACTGTTGTAGGCTGGCATGAAACTGACGATCCTACCACTTGGCACCGTGAGCATGATGTATATAGGCATAGACGGAATCTATAAATGTGCTCTGATGAACTTACCACACATGCTGAATGGTGCTCCAGTAGCTGTAATCTCCTAGATTGCCCATGTGTGACATCCTCATACTGGCTCCATGTCACTACCTCAATTGAGGAATCCTCCTTGCACAAGTGAAGCATGGCCAAGATGCCACACAAGGTACAAGTCCCCATGACACAATCCATACAATGGTAGACGGCGTCCTCTACTCACGGGCATAATAGCGAGTGAACAAAGTCCCTCGGGCTGTAAGGCACCACCCCCCAATGGCCACACAAGCCACGAAAGACATCATACAAAAGCTAAAATCCAACGTGGTACCTACAAAGACATGTGTCACGCTACCTTGAGTAGCGCACAAACCAAGGCTTGTAAGCCTCAAAGGAATGCTTGCTGATGGTGATCTCAGGGTGTGCAGACCTGAACTCAAAGTACAACTTTGTCTGTGTCATCTCAAGAAAGCAAGCCCCATGCTCTATGTACTCCCCACGATGAACCCTATGTCACAATGCCTTCTTGTACTCTGGTGATGCATGACAATGCTCCTTCCAAAATCTCTCTATCATCGCCGTCATATCTAAGGGTCCAATAAACGACTGCATGTAGGTGCACGGCCACTACTAGCCCATAGAGCACCCTCAATCCCACTGTCCAAGCTTTGTCTCCTCGCAAACCTTGCATGAAGCGCTCGACGAACGAATGTGAAGTATGCGAGAAGTGACATGATGCGTACTTGGCAAGACACTGCTGGAAACAAGCACTGTAAGGGCACGTCTTGCAGCCAATCCATCTGGATGCATATTATGCTTCACTGTGTTGTAGGACTGCCTCATGCTCCATAGCACACCAACATTGGCCATTCTCAAATGTGGGCCACAAATCGCAGAAGCAGTGGTACATTGTGCCATGTGCGAGTGCCCTAGCAGCGCATCTAGCACACTAGACTATGATACCACATCGAGGTCAACAAAGTATTTGTTGAAGATAGCATTGGCACGGTTTTGTGTACCATACTTGGAAAGGGATTTCCCATGAGAAGATGCCTCATGAGCAACACCAGAGGGTGGAGTGGCAAGCACATGGTCGACAGTGTCAACGGCATCATCGAAGTGAGGAGTGCCGGAAGCAGCAGGAACGACATGTGCACCACATCGAGGAGAGACATCAAGGTCATGGGCTGCACTAGATGGAGGAGTGCCGAGCTCATAGGTGTCACCCAAGAGAGGTGAGGCAAACTCGTGGGCTGCATCCGAGGTTGGTAGAGGAGTGGCAAACTCATGGGAGGCGCCCAACAAAGGAGTGGCAAGCTCGGATGGTGCACCCAAAGATGGAGAGGCACCCAATGGAGGAGTGGCTAGCTCATGGTGGACAACACCCAAGTGAGGAGTGGCTAGCTCATTGTGGACAACACCCAAGTGAGAAGTGCCGAACTCAGAGAGCCACCGAAGATAGATGTGTCCACCTCATGGGCAGCGCCTGAGGGTGGAGTGAAAACCGCATGGGAAAGGTGTAAGGGAGGAGTGGCAAAGGGCTCAAAATAGGGTGGGGAAAGAATTGTGGGAGAATGAAGAGGAGAAGGAGGTGGAGTGGGGTCATGGGGAATAGATGGAGAAGGGGTGGGGGGAGTAGATGATGCCTCACCAATACCGAGTTTGGGTGGGGCGTCATTACCATACGGCATCCGATGGTAGTGAAACTTTGTAAAATGGGTCCATGGAGCCTCTACCCCATTGCTTGAAAAGTTTCACCACTATCGGATGTCGTATGGGCGGGACAGTGTGTTGCCATCCGCTATTTTTTGCATATTGTCCAAGGGGTCCCCAATGCAAAAAATAGCGGGTTTGGGTTGGGCATCATTATCATATGGCATCTGATGGTGGTGAAAATTTGCGAGCATGTCCATTCATCTCCTACCCCACTAGTTGCAAAGTTTCACCACACCATCGAACGGTGTATGGGCAGGACGGTGTGTTGCCATCTGCTATTTTTCACACAATTCTCAAGGAGTCCCCAATGCAAAAAAATAGCGGGTTTGGGTGGGGCATCATATCATGTGGCGTCAGATAGTGGTGGTGAAACTTTGTGAGCAGGTCCATGGGACTACTAGCCCACAACTCACAAAGTTTCACTGCATCAGACGCCAGAGGGGCGGGGCAATGTGTTACCACCTGCTATTTTTTGCAAAGTGTCCAAGGGGTCCCCTATGCAAAAAATAGCGGGTTTGGGTGAGGCATCATTATCATACGGCATCGAATGGTGGTGAAACTTTGCAAGCGGGTCCATGGGGATCCTACACTACAACTCGCAAAGTTTCACCATTGGGATGCTGGATATGTGGGACAGTGTGCTGCCACCCGCTATTTTCTCCATAGTGCTCCCAGGAGTCCCCTATGAAAAAAATAGCGGGTTTGGGTAGGGCATCGTGCTCGTACGGTTTTCTACGTGGCTAATACTTTGCAAGTAGGTCCATGGGGATACTATCCCTCCACTCGCAAAGTTTCACCTTCATCGAACACCGAATGGGCATGACAGTCTCTTGCCACTTACTATTTTTTGCATAATGCCCAAGGGGTCCCCTATGCAAAAATAGCTAGTTTGGGCGGGGCATCACACTTGTATGGTGTCCGATGAGGGTGAAACTTTGTCAGTGTGTCCATGTAGCTGCTACCCCTCCACTTGCAAAGTTTCACCACTTGCAAACTTTGTCAGTGTGTCCATGTAGCTACTACCCCTCCACTTGCAAACTTTGTCAGTGTGTCCATGTAGCTGCTACCCCTCCACTTGCAAAGTTTCACCACCATAGGATTCCGGATGGGTGGGATGGTGTGTTGCCATCCGCTATTTTGTTGCATAGTGTCCAAGGCCTCCCTTATGCAAAAAATAGCAGGTTTGGATGGGGCAACATTATCATATGGCATCTGATGGTGGTGGTGAAACTTTGCGAGATGTTCCATGGGGCTCCTATCCATCCACTTGCAAAGTTTCACCGTCATCGAACGTCAGATGAACGGGATGGTGTGTAGCCACCCACTATTTTTTGCATAGTGCCCAAGGAGTCCCCTGTGCAAAAAAATAGCAAGCTTGGGTGGGGCATCATTATCATACAATGTCCAATGGTTATTAAACTTTTCAAGAAGGTCCATTGGGCTCCTACCCCACCACTCATTCGCAAAGTTTCACCACCATTGGAAGCCGGATGGTGTGTAGCCACCCACTATTTTTTGCATAGTGCCCAAGGGGTCCCCTATGCAAAAAAATAGCAAGTTTGGGTTGGCAATCATTATCATATGGTGTCCGATGGTGGTGAAACTTTGTGAGCGGGTGAATGGGGCTCCTACCCCACCACTCAAAAGGTTTAACCACCATCGGTGGATGGGTGGGACGGTGTATTGCCACATGCTATTTTTTGCATAGTGCCCAAAGCGTCCCCCCGATGCAAAAAATAATGGAGTTGTGTGGAGCATCATCATGATACATCATCCGATATATGGGTGAAACTTTGCAAGTGGGAACATGGGGCTATCACAAAGTTTCACCAAAATTGGGATGGGTCGGATTGTGTTGCCACCCGCTTTTTTTTGCATAGTGCCCAAGGGGCCCTCTATGCGAAAAAAAGAAGGTTTGGGTGGGGCATCATCCTCGTATGGCATCCGATGCGGGTAAAAATTTGTGAGTGGTCCATGGGCCTGCTACCCCCCCTCCACTTGCAAAGTTTCACCACCATCAAGACATTGAATAAATGGACAGTGTGCTGCCACCCGCTATTTTCTCCATAGTGCCCAAGGGGTCCCCTATGCAAAAAATAACAAGTTTGGGTGGGACATTACACTCGTACGGCATCCAATATGGGTGATACTTTGTGAGTGGGTCCATGGGGCTGCTACCCCCCTCCTCTCACAAAGTTTCACCACCATGGGGATGCTGGATAGGTGGGACAGTGTACCCGCTATTTTCTCCATAGTGCCCAAGGAGTGTGGGTTCGGGTGAGGCATCATGATCGTATGGTGTTCGACATGGGTGATACTTTGCGGTCCATGGGGTGGTACCCTCCACTCGTGGAGTTTCACAACCATCAGATGCTGAATGGACATGACGGTCTCTTGCCACCTACTATTTTTGCATAGTGACCAAGAGGTCCCCTATGCAAACAACAGCACGTTTGGGTGGGGCATCACACTCGTATGGTGTCTGATGAGGGTGAAACTTTGGGAGTGGGTCCATGCAACTGCTACCCCTTGACTTGCAAAGTTTCACCACCATTGGGGGACGGTGTGTTGCCACTTGCCATTTTTGCATAGTGCCCAAGGGGTCCCCTATGCAAAAAATAACGGGTTTGGGTGGGGCATCATTATCGTATGGCAGCCGATCGGATGTCGAATGGGCGGCAGGTGAAACTTCACAAGTGGGTCCATGGGGTTGCTATCTCTCCACTCGCAGAGTTTCACCACCATCGGATGTCGAATGGGCGGACGGTGTGTTGCCACCCGCTATTTTTTGCATAGGAGACCAAGGGGTCCCCTATGCAAGAAATAGCGGGTTTGGTTGGGACATCATGCTTTTACGGTGTCCAATGTGGGTGATACTTTGCAAGAGTAGATCCAAAAGCTTAAATGGACATGGGGCTGCTATCCCTCCACTCGCAGAGTTTCACCACCATCGGATGCTGAATGGACAGGATGGTCTCTTGCCACCTCCTATTTTTGCATAGTGTCCAAGGGGAGTCCCCTATGCAAACAATAGCACGTTTGGGTGGGGCATCACACTGGTACGGTGTCCGATGAGGGTGAAACTTTGGGAGTGGGTCCATGTAACTGCTACCCCTCCACTTGCAAAGTTTCACCACCATTGGACGCAGGATGGGTTGGACGTTGTATTGCCACTTACAATTTTTGCATAGTGTCCAAGGGGTCCCCTATGTAAAAAATAACGGGTTTGGGTGGGGCATCATTATCGTATGGCAGTCGATGCGGGTGAAACTTCACAAGTGGGTCCATGGGGCTGCTATCCCTCCACTCGCAGAGTTTCACCACCATTGGATTTCGGATGGGCGGACGGTGTGTTGCCACCGAAATCCTTAAGTTTGCTTCAATACTCCCTTACTAGGAGTTTCACCACCATTGGATTTCGGATGGGCGGACGGTGTGTTGCCACCGAAATCCTTAAGTTTGCTTCAATACTCCCTTACTAGGTTTTCTTAAGTTGGCATCGTTAGCAAGTTAACAACTACGGATGGTTATTGTAGCAACCTTAAGGCTTTTTATGGCCTCAACAAATTCCACATAAGATGCAACTATTTGGTACCTAGACACTGGTGCTACTCATAATATGACAGGCACGCGGTCTTAGCTCCATAACTACAAACCTTTAAATAATCATATGGAGGTTTGCCTTGGTGATGATGGAATCTACACGGCCCAAGGTTTAGGCAATGTGTATCTCAAATTTCCCACTCGTGATGTGACCAAGATCAAGAATGTTTATTGCATTCCTAGACTCGCTAAGAACTTGCTACTCTCAGTGAGTGTAACGTCACCCAAAATGGGTCCTCCATAGAATTCCATCACCAATACTACATAATTAAAGTTGCAATTGGTGGACATTCTCCCATTCACGTTATGTGTCCTCAACAAGGGATATTGTATCCTCTTGGAGTAAGTGTAGTACTCTTGGAGAAGGGCACAATGTCCTCTATTAGGCATGGTGGTAGACAATGTCCTAGAGCAGCTCAGAGCTGTCATGAGAGCAGATGGGAGACTGATAACAGCCAACGTCTGCCAAAACCAAGATCTGTTCAGGGGAGGTGGAGGAGGGACTTTTGATGTCGTCGTCTCTACGACGTATAAAACGTTTCCCGCTTTGAGTAGCGTCCGTGGGCAAAGTTTGTGGAGTTGCATTCCTCGCTATCAAACTTCGGGTTGAAATTTGCCTTGTTTTCTGTTCGAATATCTCGACCAAGATAAAATCCTTTATTAATATTAAAAAAATTTCCTGTTTCAATATAAATCCTTTAATATTGAAAATTTGAGATATTGAATCCTTTAATATTAAAAATTTTCCCTATTTCAATATCTTGCCCGAGATAAAATCTTTTAATATAAAATTTTTTTCCTATTTCAATATCTCGCCCAAGATAAAATCCTTTAATATTAATAATTTTCCCTATTTCAATATCTCTCTTGAGATAAAATCCTTTAATATTAATAATTTACTTGAGATAAAATCATTAATATAAGTATATCAACCGAGATAAACTCATTAATATAAGTATCATGCTCGAGATATATTGATTTAATTTCATCCTCAGTTCTTGCCAAGATATATTAATTCAATTTCATTTTTGATATCTCGCCCGAGATATCATAATTCAATTTAACGCTTATATTTTCCATATCTCACCCGAGATATGTTAAATAAATTTTCGTATCTTGCCCAAGATATGTTAAATTAATTTTTGTATCTCGCTTGAGAAACATTTAATCAATTTTCAAACCTCACCGAGATATAAATATACATATTGAGTTGGCATAGCACTATGACTGGGTAATCTAGTCAGCATCTCAACATATCTCGAGTAAGATAGGTGGAGTTGCTGACTAGCTTGCCTGGTCATGATGCCATGTAACTTACCTGAGTTATTACGTGGCTAATTTCACGAACCTACATGGCCTACACATATCTCGACTGAGATATCTGACCGTAATAGTGTGTGATTGGTCATTTTTAACTTTCTCGAGATACACCGAACATGGATTCGGGAGGCTAAAAAAATGTCCCACTTATTGTCAAACTGCCATGAAGTAGCCATCTTATCATGCTACTACCCTTATGAGGTCAGTCTCTCTCTCTCTCTCTCTCTCTCTCTCTCTCTCTCTCTCTCTCTCTCTCTCTCTCTCTCTCTCTCTCTCAACGTTAAGTATTTCGAACTAAGCAAGAAAATTTAATAATGCCACAATAAAGGAAAGAAAGTCAAAAGCAAAACATTTTCTTATCCTAAAAACAAAGAAGAACTCACCATGTCCCTATAGCCATCTCAAAATTTTAAACCACTCCTGCAGGCAATATGATGGGGCACTCCATACTTCTGGATCTACATGGTAGCTTTATCTCAATGTCAACCATTTATTCCAAACAATGTAAGTATATTTATATATATCAATTCAATATTACTGGCAATGGAAACGCCAGTGTGGGAGATAAATTACAGGAATTTTGCCATCCAACTCCTATTTATCTTCATGTCTTTGCATCACAAAAATAAAAATTTCAATCTAAAAGAAACATCAACCAACTTGAAAGTATGCACAATTATTGAAAGACAACATAGATTTCACATGCCACAACTTTGCGAACATTTTCCTTCCAAATGTTTGCTTGATTGATACAACAATAGCTACGAATGTAGTCTCTAGCATTTGTAGGATACCTTATGGACATACATTACATTTACATTCTTCTAGATGCCATTTGCAGTAGCTCTTTATAGACAACATTAGCTATGTAGACTTCATTTGTACCTTCATTGCTACTTTCATGGTCCACGATATCTTTTACACACACTATCACTGCATCTGATGATTTAACACGTGACATATCAACATACAACTGTCCATGCATGAATACTTGTGTGACCAAATAAAGTCCCAACACACTCAATGTTTGACCTTGGGACTTATTTATTGGCATACCAAAAGCTAGCCTTGCAGGAAATTATCTCCTTCTCATATAAAAAGGCAACTGAAGCATTGATGGAATGAATGTTATCCTCGAAATGAAGACCTTATCTCTAATATTTATACCTGTAATAATTTCTACTTCTATTACCTTTGAGTGAAATTGCTTATATATCAGTCTTAAAAGATCCCTGTCCCCACCGCGCAATGAGTTTAGGGGTGCTAGTAGCGGAAGGAGCACTTCTTGCACGGGGTAGGGTCTCTCACTCGCGGCCTCGCCCACGGATATCCGAACAAGAGACTAATCCATCGGTTCTTCCAAAACTGAACCCGGAAAAACTTCCCTCGCCCGGAAAGCATGGGCGATTCCTTGAGGATAATTTTTCTCTAAGGTAGTCAAAAGCCTTAACTAACTGAACTGATCTGACCAAACCCATAAGTCCCATAGTCAGATCAAGGAAAAGATTGCACTTGAATCATAGAGACCAATGCTTTTTTCCTCATTGAGAGACACAGCCGTTGATTCTTTTCCATAGAATAATTTTTGTCCAGGATTTACTTCATCTATCGTACCATAACAAAATTGAGTCTCAATTTAGGGATCCATCAGGCCAGCCTAACCCCATCCAGTCCCATGGGTTAGCCAACCGCCCCACCACTGTAGCGATGGGATCCAATTAGAAATTTGGTTAGGTTTTGTCCCAAGTACCAAGGAGGAAAAGAGTTCTTAGGCCCCCTAGCCGGATTATTCATGCAAACTTAAAACTAGTCACACCACTTACACACCCAATATAAAATTACCTTTTTCACAAATTCATCTATCTTTAAAATAATCATTTAATGAAATCATAGTGTCACTGATCATAATCCTCAAAATCTTCGATTAAATCCTTATTTTCAAACATTCCTTCATCGGTGTACCTATGGCATCATTGGCAACCAGAACGCTCACCACCTGTCCACTCAGGGGCTTTTTCGATGGTTCCTAGCTCATAGTCCTCGACAATATATTCACATATCAAAATGGAATCTCCATTGAAGATCAACCAACAGATCCATATAAAAGAACCATGGACTCATCCGTTGAGGACCAACAAGGTCAATCAACTAGATCCATGCCCGAATTCAAAAAACAACTTACTCCTTGTTCCAATATCTTCCACGACATACGTGTGGGTATCTTCGATGACCCAGAGCCCGAGCACTGTATGGTGAGCACCCTCTAGGATCCTTTGCAGGTCACCTAGCACTTCACTCATAGGCCGCTTCCTTGTTCCCTCATCCACCGTACCGGAAGCTCACCATTTTAATCGAACCGAGGCTGGTCAAGACATCGGCCAACCTTGCTACGCGAGACGTCCTCCATCGACTCTCTGTCAGCTTTGCAACTTTATCAGATTAGGTCTCCATGACCTCATTCACAAGACGGTCAAAATGCTTCCCCAACATTCTTGACATAAAACAGTTATTTAAAAAACAAGTCATAAATACAGTTTCTATAGCAAACTCTCGTCTTTCCACATTGTTCCACATCAATCCTCATTTATTTCATCTGTATTCCCGTTCTCATCACATCATAATCATTCACATCACATATCACTTCTATCATCATTCACATCATATCAATTCATGTCCATCACATTCATTTACATCACATCCATTTACACCCATCACATCACATTCATTCATATCCATCACATTCGTTCATTCATACGCACCACATACATTCTCATAATCATCCCATCACATACATTCTATCCACATTATATCACATCACTTTTATCCACATCATATCTCATTCTCATACATATCCATCCAATCGTTCACCTGTAGTACGACTACCCACATCTATTCATACATTCATATCTATCTTTTCACATCCACATACATTCATGTCACATCACATCTCTTTTCATCACATCACATTCTTTCGCATATACATCCACATCACATTCTTTCACATACATTCACATCCATTCTTTCACATACATCCACTCACATCCCATATCATTCATTTACATCCTGATTCACATGACATCACGTCTCATCTATTCATTCACATTTATCTGATTCACATCACATCTATTCACCTCACATCTCTTCACCTCTATTCACATCACATCCATCCATCCATTCATTCACATCTATTCACATCACATCCATCCATTCACATCTATTCACATCACATCCATCCATCCATTCATTCACATCTATTTCATAGAATTTAAACATAGAATTTAAGAGAATTCTAATTTTGATATAAAGATACTTTACGCATCTATTTATGCCTAAAAATCAACTTCAGTGGAAATAACACTTTTATAAAAATCCTTTTATGCATCTATTTATGCATAAATTCAAATTTAAGGAAAATGCATAAACCACAACACTTTTATAATAAAAATAGATGAATCCATGCAAATAGTCACCTTGAACACTCCTACATACATTGTACAATTGCTTTTACGGGAGAACGAGACCATAGAGGAGCTAGAACTTCCAACATATCTTACTAAAAAGATCCCTAGGATTCTGGTTGGATTGAAAATTTCAAATAAAATCACCATAGCTCAAGCACAGCTTTATCCAACACGAGAACACAATCTCATGACCCTCGAGCTATGGGATTTGTTAGGTCAACCAACACTCATGGTACATCCTAAAAGAATTCCCTTTACACAAGACTTGAACATGCCATGTTTGGGGTACTTTGAACATACAATATAGAAAATTTGATCTTGGGGCATAAACGGACTATTACTGTGCCCAAGCACCACTGTGCTTTGCTAGCAATAGTCGTCATGATGCTCAACCATAGAAAGTTGACAATACCATACAACAAGGAAGAGGATCCAACTTTAATGGATTTCTATGATGCTGAACGCAAAAAGTTACAAGCCTCTTCCACCACAAAAGCCCCTCTACACACAATGACCTACCATCTGCATGGGGTCAACAACCGACTCCGTTAGGGCATCTACTCCTTCAACCCCATCCTCACTTATGAAGTTCGATGCCAAAACCTTGCAATCAATAGCTATTATTGAAGAAGTTTCCACAACTCAACCATTTATCTCTAACAAGGAACTCAAAGGAAAAGCCCCAGAGCCTATGCATCTTCATCTACAAACCTCACCAAAGGAGTCAAACACATGCTCGAAGGCCTCATCATCGATAGCCATGCCCAAAGAGACTCTAGCCTCATCATCATCAAAAATGCCCATGAGTCTCAAACCTGTAGCCTCTGTGCCAACCAAAGTCAAGGAGGGCCCCAAAACTTCCACATCACCCAAAAGAAAACTCCACCAAAACAACCACAGTCAAGGTATCTTAAAAGTATCAACATGTGGGTGGAGAAGTAGCTACTTGTAGCTCAAGGCTACTATGAAGGTGGCAATCAAATTTGGGTGCCTCAACAGTCAAAACCTCTTTCTCAAACGAGGCCCTTAAAGGCCATGGAAAAAGAAAAATACTCCACAACACCATCCACAAAAACCTATGCAAGTTTCTCAAAGAACTCCACCAAGTCAACAAGTGTAGGTACCAAAAACATTACTGCAAGCACAAGTGTACTACCAAGAAATACCAAAGCTTGGATCCCCAAGTACATCACAAATTCCCCTAAGCTTACACAAAGAAGGAAGCCTCGGCACCAAGCACATCAACCTCCACCCCCAGTTTATAATGTTCATCAAAGATGGGTGCCTGTGCATGTGCTTCAACAACAAGGATACTCTGATGGTAATCCCATCATATGGTTGCCAAAATCAAACAATATGAAGAAAGCCTCACCACCGACTTCAACCCCAATAGCTTCACCTAAAGTTAGACAAGAATGGAGGCCCAAGCAACAACAAGAAAATCACTCAACCACTCTCGTGCATTCAGCACCTACATAAGAGCTTGTGTGTTCAGGCAAACAACCACCAGTCCTACTACTACCTTGACAACAGCTTCACCTAAAGTTAGACAAGAATGGAGGCCCAAACAACAACATGAAAATCACTCAACCACTCTCATGCATTCAGCACCTACATAAGAGCTTGTGTGTTCAGGCAAACAACCACCAGTCCTACTACTACCTTGACAACAGCTTCACCTAAAGTTAGACAAGAATGGAGGCCCAAACAACAACATGAAAATCACTCAACCACTCTCATGCATTCAGCACCTACATAAGAGCTTGTGTGTTCAGGCAAACAACCACCAGTCCTACTACTGCCTTGACAACATTTGAGCAAGAATCAATCCCACATCTACAATGGAGACTTATGAGCACATCAAGGACGAAATAATAAAGCTCTTGTCACCCCTTTGGATGTGAAAAATAAGTGCACAAGAACTTGTTGCTCACACGTCACCCCATAAAATCAATCAAAATCAAAAACCATCAAGGTCAAAACTTGCAACTTCATGGGGTCAAAACCTGCAATTTCATGGAATTCCATCTCACGGAATTATATTTCACGGAATTACACTTCACAAAATTTCATCTCACGGAATTATATCCATCTCACAAAATTACCATTTCACAGCTTGCACTTTTTCAGAGGCTTAACTTTCATGGGTTTAGGCCATTTCACGAAATATCCCTTCACAGCCAAAAAAACATGCAATCTCACGGGATTAGGGGATTGATTATAGGGGAAGAAACTGGACATCTTGAGGGGCTAGGGAGGAATCTTACAACTACAATGGTTGGGCGGTTGGCTAACCCATGGGATTGGATGGGGTTAGGCTGGACTGATGGATCCCTGAAATGAGACTCAATTCAGTTATGTTGTTACAATAGATAAAGTAAATCCCAGATAGTCTTTGTTCTATGGAAAAGAATCAACGGATGTGCCTCTTGATGAGGAAAAAAGTGTTGGTCTCTATGATCCAAGTGCAAGTCTTTTCCTTGATCTGACCATGGGACTTATGGGTTTGGTCGGATCAGTTTGGTTAGTTAAGGCTCTTGACTACGTTGTTAGAATAAAAATATCCTGAAGGAATCGCCTATGTCTGCTGGGCGAGGAAAGTTTTTTTCGGTTCGGTTTTGGAAGAACTGAGGGATTAGTCTCTTGTCCGGATATCCATGGGCGAGGCCCTGAGTGAGAGATTCTGCCCTACGCAAGAAGCTACTTCCGTTGCTAGCACCCTGGAATTCATTATGCGGAGGGGGCAGGGATATTTCACTACGGATTGATATTGCATCATCCTCCCCCTTATTTGTTGTATCTACTACCCTTAATTTTGTATCTTTCTCTCAGTTTGTATCTTCTACACATATATATTATGAGTTGGCTTTTCATTTTTGCCCATATATTTTATATCTTATGTTAATGGTTTGGGGGTGAAATTTTGCAAGTGGGTAGGATGTCATGCCCGTATGGCATCCGATGAGGGTGAGACTTTGTGAGTGGGTAGATGGGGCTGCTACCCCTCCACTCGCAAAGTTTCACCACCATCAGACACTGGATGGGGGGGGACGGTGTGTTGGTCACCCGATTGTTTTTGCATAGTGTCCAAGGGGTTCCCTATGTAAAAAATAGTGGGTTTGGCTGGGACATCACCATTCGTGTGGCATCTGATGTGGGTGAAACTTTGCAAGTGAGTCCATGGGCCTGCTACCCCTCCACTCGCAAAGTTTCACAACCATCAAACGTCGAATGGGCGGGACGGTGTGTTGGCACCTGCTATTTTTTACATAGTGCCCAAGGGGTCCCCTATTTGAAAAATAGCAGGTTTCGGCGAAACTTTGCAAGTGGTTCCATGAGTCTAATCCCCTCCACTCACAAAGTTCACCACCATCAGTGCCGGATGGGTGGGATGTTGTGTTGCCACCCGCTATTTTTTTGCATAGTGGCCGGGGGTCCCCCTATGCAAAAAATAATAGGTTTTGGTGGGACATCACACTCGTATGGCATCCGATGTATGTAAAAATTTGTGAGTGGGTCCATGGGGTCACTACCCCTCCTATCACAAAGTTTCACAACTATGAGACGCCATATGGGCGGGATGGTGTGTTTTTGCATAGTGGCCAAGGAGTCCCCTATGCAAAAAATAATAGGTTTTGGTGGGACATCCTACTTGTGTGGCATCTGATGCAGGTGAAACTTTGCAAGTGGGTCATGGGGGTACTACCCCTCCACTCATAAAGGTTCATAACCATTGAATGGGCGGGACGGTGTGTTAGCACCCACTATTTTTTGCATAGTGCCCAAGGGGTCCCCTATTCGAAAAATAGCAGGTTTGGGGGTAAAACTTTCCAAGTGGGTCCATGGGGCTGCTACCCCTCCACTCATAAAATTTCACTATTGTCGGACGCCGAATGGGCAGGACAATGTGTTGGCACACGCTAGTTCTTGCATAGTGCCCAAGGGGTCCCTATGTAAAAAATAGTGGGTTCGGGTGGGACGTCATGCTCATATGGCATCCGATAGGGGCTAGACTTTGTGAGTGGGGCCATGGGATTGCTATCCCTTCACTTTCAAAGTTTCTCCACCATATAACGCTGGATGGATGGGTTGGTGTGTTGCCACCCACTATTTTTTGCATGGTGCCCAAGGGATCCTCTATGAAAAAAAGAACAGGTTTGGGTGGGACGTTACGCTTATATGGCATGCGATGCGGGTGAAAATTTGCAAGCGGGTCCATGGGGTTGCTACCCCGCCACTCGTGGAGCTTCACCACCACCACTAAACGATGCCACATGGGTGGGATGGCATGTTGGCACCTGCTATTTTTTTGCATAGTGTCCAAGGGGTTAGTGTCCAATGGGTTCCCTAAGCAAAAAATACCGGCTTTAGATGGGAGGTCACACTAGTGTCCGATGGGGGTGAAAGTTTGCGAGAGGATCCATGGGGATCCTACCCCTCCACTTGCAAAGTTTCACCACCATCCGACGTGCCAGATGAGTGGGACGGTGTGTTGCGACCCGCTATTTTTGCTGCACGTTTTCCCAAGGGATCCCCTACACAAAAAATAGGGAGTTTGGGTAGGACATCACACCCATATGGCGTCTGCAAGTGGATCCATGGGGTTGATACCCATCCACTCGCAAAGTTTCACCACTATCTCAAGGTGGATGGGCGGGATAGTGTGTTGGCACCCGCTATTTTTTTCATAGTGCCCAAGGGGTTTCCTATGCAAAAAATGGCAGGTTTGGGTGGGACAGCACACTCATATGGCATCCGATATGTGGTGTGTGTGCGTGTGCGAGAGAGAGAGAGAGAGAGAGAGAGAGAGAGAGAGAGAGAGAGAGAGAGAGAGATCAATAACCTCAAAGATAATTATATCATTGACTTTATCAATTTCCTTCTTGGAATGCACTTCCATATTTCCCTTAGAATGAAGTGATTTTCCTCGAGGCTCTTACATCTACTACCCATAATGTAAAAGCCATCTAGTAATCCCAATGCCTCTTTGATTATTAAGAGGAGTTTGAGATTGTCATCTAGCCTATAAGGGTCTAAGACTACATAAATATACCATGGGTTAACATCATCCCATCCATCAAACCTAAGAAGTTCCCATTTTGGGCTAGGTTTGCACCCAAAAAAAACCGAAATGTGGTATCTCCTCAAAGAAGATCATATCTGACAATTTATTATTGTCATAAGTCAACCTTAAAATGTCTGATGCCATGTTTCTATATAAAACAGAATCAAAATTCACATCAATAACAACCATGATCTTCTTTATAGTTAGCAGCAGCAGCAGCAGCAGCAACACACACACACACACACACGGCATAAGAAAAGAAAGAGAAAGATAAAGACAATATTTGTATAAAAAATATAAAGACTATTTAAATACCAATGGTCACAAAAGAAAAACACAACCATATTTATTTTCAAATGAACTTATGCTTTGGGATACATTTAATAATTTCATCCAATACTTGATGTACTTGATCTCTTGGGCCAATGACATTATAGTCTATTTCATAAAGATCAAGCATAAAGATCAAGCAGGCCTAGACTTTCTTTAATATTCGTTAGCGTACTATTTTCATCTAATTTTCTAAATCTAAACGTATAATAATTTTAAAAACATTGTTCCATCCAACAGCATGAACCAACCCCATGGCCCAAACCATCTTGGACTATGAAAAAAGCGACGCTCGAATTCTATAGCCAAATTCACCCTTTCCTTAAAGGAAATAGTACTCCTCATGTGCTTTAAAAAAATGCAAGTCACGTCTTCCATCTCTATCAATTATACATACATACATATAGGTAAGTAGATACATACATCTTTGTATATAAATCAAAATTGTAGCTACTATGTGAAAAGATATACAAAGATGTGACATGTAAATAAACACATCTAATTACAAAGATCACCATGAAAATTAAAAAGCATATTGTACAAAAAACATGAATAGTTTAAAGAAGGGTCCTCCTACAATGAAGAGTGTAACAAAGAAAGGAATATTTTTAGATTTGTCTATATATGTATGTATGTATGTCTATATATGTATGTATGTCTATACATATGTATACACATATGTATACACATATATACATACATACATTAAGCTTATAGATACATGGAAATAAATACAACTTATTTTGTTACACTAACACACTCTCTCTCTCTCTCTCTCTCTCTCTCTCTCTCTCTCTCTCTCTCTCTCTCATGTTTGTACAAAATATGTGGCATTCCTTTTTATATTTCTATAATTTAAAATTGCATTTACAAAACTTGTTGTCTATAAAAAATATATTATACTATACAACTTTTGTAATATGTACGTGCATCCATGTGTGCTCTACATGTGTGTGTGTGTGTGGGAGTGTTTGTGGGTGTGTGTGTGTGTGTGTGTGGGTGTGTGTGTGAGTGTCATCATATGTGTATATGTATGTAGGCACTCTCTCTCTCTCTCTCTCTCTCTCTCTCTCTCTCTCTCTCTCTCTCTCTCTCTCTCTCTTTATGATTCACATGCTCCTCATGTACATGCATCCATGTGTGCTCTACATGTGTGTGTGTGTGTGGGAGTGTTTGTGGGTGTGTTTGTGTCTGGGTGTGTCTGTGTCACCATATGTGTATATGCGTGTAGGCTCTCTCTCTCTCTCTCTCTCTCTCTCTCTCTCTCTCTCTCTCTCTCTCTCTCTCTCTCTCTCTCTCTTATGATTCACATGCTCCTCATAACTAATTTATGATTCACGGTATAGAAAATAGAAGTTCCCATAACTATATTCAAAAAACATAACATGGGCATCATACATCTTGAACTTGATCTCTATTTAAAATACATTACACTATACAACTTTTTGTAATATGTATGTGTATCCATGTGTGCTTTACATGTGTGTGTGTGGGGGGAGGGGGTGTTGCTCATCTTGAAAATAGTCTCATCTTGAACTTGCTCTCTATTTAAAATATAAAATACATTATATGTGCATCCATGTGTGCTCTACTTTTATGTATGTGGGAGTGTTTGTGGGTGTGTGTGTGGGTGTGTGTGTGTGTCACCATATGTGGCTCTCTCTCTCTCTCTCTCTCTCTCTCTCTCTCTCTCTCTCTATATATATATATATATATATATATATATATATATATATGATTCACAGTACATAAAATATAAGTTCACATAGCTATATTCAAAAAACATAACACGGGCATCATACATCTTGAACTTTCTCTCTATTTAAAATACATTACACTATACAACTTTTTGCAATATGTACGTGCATCCATGTGTGTTCCACATGTGTGTGGGTGTGGGTGTGAGGGTGTGTTGCACATCTTGAAAATAGTTCATCTTGAACTTTCTCTCTATTTAAAATATAAAATACATTATATGTGCATCCATGTGTGCTCTACATGTATGTGTATGGGAGTGTTTGTGGGTGTGTGTGTGGGTGTGTGTCACCATATGTGGCTCTCTCTCTCTCTCTCTCTCTCTCTCTCTCTCTCTCTCTCTCTCTCTCTCTCTCTCTCTCTCTCTCTCTCTCTCTCTCTCTGAGTACATAAAATAGAAGTTCCCATAGCTATATTAAAAAAACATAACATGGGCAACATACATCTTGAACTTGGTCTCTAAAAATACATTACACTATATAACTTTTGTAATATGTGTGTGCATCCATGTGTGCTCTACATGTGTGTGTGTGGGTGTGTTTCTCATCTTGAATCTTGAACTTGCTCTCTATTTAAACTAAAAAACTACATTATACTATATAAATTTTGTAATATGTGTGTGCATTCATGTGGGTGTGTGTGGGTGTGTGGGTGTGTTGCTCATCTTGAAAATAGTCTCATCGTAAACTTGCTCTCTATTTAAAATATAAAATAAATTATACGTGCATCCATGTGTGCTCTACATGTATGTGTGTGGAAGTATTTGTGGGTGTGTGTGTGTGTGTGTGTGTGTAACCATATGTGGCACTCTCTCTCTCTCTCTCTCTCTCTCTCTCTCTCTCTCTCTCTCTTTATGATTCACAGTACATAAAATAGAATTTCCCATAGCTATATTAAAAAAACACATGGGAAACATAGATCTTGAACTAGCTCTCTATTTAAAATACTATACAACTTTTATAATATGTGTGTGCATCCATGTGTGCGTGGGGGTGTGTGTGTGTGTGGGTGTGTTGCTCATCTTGAATCTTGAACTTTCTCTCTATTTAAAATAAAAGACTACATTATACTATATAAATTTTGTAATATGTACGTGCATCCATATGTGCTCTACATGTATGTGTGTATGTGGGTGTGTTTCTCATCTTGAAAATAGTCTCATCTTGAACTTGCTCTCTATTTAAAATATAAAATACATTATACGTGCGTCCATGTGTGCTCTACATGTATGTGTGTGGGAGTGTTTGTGGGTGGGTGTGTGGTTATGTGTGTGTGTGTGCACTACTCAAGGACTCCCCAGGTCCACTTAGCACCTGTGATTGCTGCTCTACATGTGGTGCAACATCAGCGCTTCTTACATCTGCATCTTCTGTCACCTTCACTACTGGTGCATACCAGCTACTCATCTCATCGAAGATAACATCTCTACTAACTCGCATCTCACGAGTGGTAGGGTTATAGCATCTATAACCTTTTTGCTCCATAGCATAACCAATGATGAAGATGCATTTCTCTACCTTTGGATCCAACTTTTTTCTCATTTCATCTCAGGAACATGTACATATGCAATACACCCAAACACTTTCAAGTGAGACACATCCAGTCTTATGCCTGTAAACTTCTTTTCAGGAGTCATATGATGAACATTTGCAAAAGTGGGTGTCCTGTTCATAATGTACATAGCAGCTGCTTCTGTCCAAAAGTAATGTGGCATACTCTCTTCAACCATCAAGGCACGTGCCACTTCTACAATGTGCCTGGTTTTCCTTTCTGCAACACCATTCTGTTGTGGAGTGTACCTACATGTGAATTACCTCTTGATTCCATGCTTTCTCAAGAAATCGTTGAACTCATTGTGGAGAAATATTCTCTCCCACCATCTGATCTTAGGCATTTCATTTGCATGCCTTTTTCCTTCTCAACCAAGGCTTTAAATCTCTGAAAGTGAGCAAACAGCTCACTTTTCTCCTTCATGAATAAACCCACACTTTCCTAGTGTGGTCATCAGTGAATGTAACATAGTACCTGCAACCTGCAATTGTTGCAATCTTGGTCGGTCCCCATACATCTGAATGTATGACATCTAATGGCCTTGCACTAACATGCTTTTCATGTGGGAAAGCGTGTTTGGGATGCTTACCAAGCTGGCATGCTTGACATACTTTATGCATACCATCAACCTTAAACTTTGGCAAACCTGCAACAATATTTTGGGCCTGCATAGACTTCAGTCGTTGTACATTCACATGACCAATGCGCTTGTGCCATATGTCAATATTTGCAATGACACCTGTTCCATGTGCAAACATGACTGCCTTTATCTCAGGCATGTTCACATCCAAGGTAAACATCCTGCCATTTCTATTACCCTTTACAACCAGTATCAGCACTTGTTTCTATAACCTAGTTTTTTCATTTTTTGCATATCTCTAAACCACTCAGCATGACTGGTCATGTGGTTAAAGGTGCCAGAATCTACATACCATAAATCTTGAGATCCTGACACATCCCCTTTTATGGAACTAAGCATGTGCTGCATCACAAATAATTATACACTTCTGTCATCACCTCCATGTTTGCTAGATGATGCATAGTTGCCTTGCTGCAACTTTCCACTTTTAATGTCATTCTGCTTTTTGTAGCAGTCCTTTGCCATATGTCCTAGTTTGCCACAGTAATAGCACTCTATGCTATTTGCATTCTGATTTCTCTGCCAACCACCTTGGCCTCTTTGTCTCCCCCTGCCTCTAGACTGGCCTCTTCCACCTGTGTATGATTTTGTTATTGTGAATCATTGGACTGTTGTTGTCCAGAATTCAGATTTCCTTGTCGACCACCACCTTGGTCTCGACCACGGCCTCTACCTCTGCCTCTGCCTCTACCTTTGCCTCCACCTGAATTAGAGTAGAAGGCGTGTTTCAATGATGTGTTCTTGTATGTGTCCTATCATAGTGTCAGTGACACTAATTGAAAACTAGTACATGAATTTTTTTGCACCCTGATTCCAATCCTTGAATGCCTTTATATCTGCAGAAATGGCATTCTCCTCAGATAACCCTGGAGGCTCCTTATTGTCTCCTTCTACATAATCCCAAAGTCCTTTATCCATCAGGAAATTGGTCATTCTAAACTTCTAGGCATGAAAGTTATTCTTATCCAACTTCTCACTAACAATCTGATTAATTCCATCAGACATGTTTTCTTGCAGCAATCAAATAACCTACAAACAGACAACTTCTATATGCAATATGTAATACAATAGTATCTCCGATAATAACTGCTAGAGCAGCGGTACTTCAGCATAGCCTGTGTGTCACCAAATATGACCAGGGTACATGTACATACACCCAATATCAACAATACATGTGCAAACCCTGTTTGCACTTCCAAAATGCACTACTGCTCAGATTTTGAGCAGAAACAGTTCTCTACCAGAACTTTCAGAAATACCCTGCAGCAGTGACAAAACGAGGCCCGTAACGTACCCGAAATGCGAATCTAGCCCCAAAAAAAAATTAGTCCAATAAGACAATATACCTACCCTGTAGCTCCGCTCTCGCGAAGACAGCTCCTCAATTGGAGATGTGTAGCTCCCAAAGCTACTGAGGGGGTGTTGTACATAAAACAAGAAGGAGAAAGAGATGATGATACTTTTACGCGTGTAGTACCGCTTCCTTCCTTGCTTGTTCTTTCCTCTTGCTTGCCTCCTTAGCTCTCACACGAACCAGGCTCTACTGATACCATAAAGAGAATGTGGAGGAGAGGGAGAGCTTCAAACCCTAGCAAGCAAAACACACACACACGAGAGAGATGGATGGCTGAATTTTCTTCTATCTTCTTCTTCTCTACTCAACCAACATAACATAAAGATAAGAGTACACACTATATAGGTTAGTACTTAACTACTACAACATACAAGGGTCGGTCCATAATGTGAACCCGACTAAATGAGCTGGCGTTATAACTATGCCAGTCTCTAGTAATTCAAAATGGCTGTCACACAGCCTGTCATCCCACTGGCCACCCGCAAATCACCCATAATCTCACCAACCATGCCAGTGGTGTAGATGCGGAAGCTATCACCCAGGCGAGTCATCAATGTCTGCCATAGCACTAGTTAAGCTCGATATCTCAACAAATGAGATGAAGGATGAAGCATTGCTAACATTATTTAGAAGTGCTTACTTGGTTTCAAAAAAAAATCTTTCCTTTTCAATTTTTCCTAATATCATTTCTCTTATGCAAGATTGCTCGGTTCCTCATACAACATCATTGTGTATAATAAATATAAAGCATTTTCTCAAAAGGTAATGGCATCACTAAGTAATTAATGAACTTTATATTGAAAAATGTTTTTTCTAGTGCTTGGTTTGGAGTTATGATAGATGAATCAATTGATACATAATCTCATGGTGGCCACATGGTAATTTATTTATGTGAGTTCTTGGCACTTGCATATTGATTTGTTGAGCAAACCAGTGAAGGTTAAAGCCTACAAGTACTCATGAGTCATCACTCTGTCATCTTGATTTAAGGCTAAAAGGTAATGTCCATCATCCAGCCTTAATGGGTTGATTTCTTTTATGAAAATTTCATTTTATTGCAAGTAATTCTGCACTAGGAAGCTCTTGGCCTTTTTTCCTTCAATATTCTGGGACATAATAGTAACTTGTTTTTAGCTCTTATTTGATAATGGCCCCCACAGAGAAGGATAAAAGGCAAGGAACACTTCTTGCATGGGCTGGTGCACGGGCTGGTGTTCATTCCAATAATGTTTCTTTAAAGAAATCTAAATCAAATCATTTGACTGCAGATGTGCATGTTGTATCTTCAAGTACTTCATTACTAATTTTTCTACTCTATCATAAGAATAAAGACTTGAAGAGAGGAAGTAAAAAGACAAAGGAGGTTTTTATTTCAAGCAAAGTGGAAGGATCAATTCAAATGGTTGGTCTATAATGAGAATGAAGCAAAAATGTAATAACCCAAACACCATAGTGCATATTCAAGGGAAGGTTCCATTCATTTCAAAATTAGTAATCTTAAAGCTCATTATCGCTTTTATTACAATAGACTTGCCATGCAACGTGCATTTATGCAGGGAAAAGAATGCATAGAAAAGAGTATTAAAAAGGTAAATGAGATAAAGGATGAAGCATTACTAACATTATTTAAGAATGAGATAAAGGATGAAGCATTACTAACATTATTTAGAAGTGCTTACTTGATTGAAAAGAAATAAAATCTTTCTTTTTTTAATTTTCCTGATATTATTTCTCTTATGCAAGATTACTCGATTCCTTATACAACGTCATTGTATAATGACGATAAAGCATAAGCTGAAATGGTTTTTTAAAAATGGTTGATCTATAATGAGAATGAGGCAAAAATGTATTATGAGTATTGCTTGAAATATCCCCATCACCATAGTGCATATTCAAGGGAACGTTCCATTAATTTCAAAATTAATAATCTTAAAGCTCATTGTCGAACTAATTGCCATAGACCTACTATGCAAGGTGCATTTATTTAGGGAAAAGAATGCATAGAAAAGAGCATTAAAAAGGTAAATGAGAGGAAGGATGAAGCATTGCTAACATTATTTAGAAGTGCTTACTTGATTGCAAAAAGAACTTTTTTTTCAAATTTTCCTGATATTATTTCTCTTAAGCAAGATTGCTTGATTCTTGATACAACATTATTGTATAATGATGATAAAGCATGTACTGAAATGGTTTTTTGCATGGCTATGTATTTAATGGACTTTACATTGAAAAATATTGCTTCTAGTCCTTGATTTGGAGTTATGATAGATGAATCAAATAGATGTCTCAACTCATAGCCACATGGTGATTTATTTAACAGACTTCTTGGCACTTGCATATCGATTTGCTAAGCAAATCAGTGAAGGTTAAAGCCTAAAGGTACTAGTCAGTCGTGTAACTCTATCATCTTGATTAAGGCCTAGAAGGTAACGTCCATCATCCAACCTTACACATTTGATTTTTATGAAAAAATCATTTTCTTACAAGTGATTTGTTGCTATAGGCAGCTATTGGCCCTTTTTTCTTGAGCATTTAGGGACATAATGGTAAGTTGTTTTTAGCTCTTATTATATAATGGCCCCCACATGGAAGGATAAAAGGCAAGGAACACTTCTTGTATGGGCTGGTGTTGATTCCAATATGGTCTCTTTGAAGAAATCCAAAACAATTAATTTGGCTATTGATGTGCATGTTGTATCTTCAAATAGTTCATTACACTATCTTTCTACTTGATCACATGAAGAAAGACTTGAAGAGGAAGCAAAAATACAAAGGAGATTATTATTTCAAGCAGAGTGGAAGGATTAATTCAAATGGTTGGTCTACAATGAGAATGATGCAAAAATTTACTGACTATTCCTTGAAATATCCCCAATCACCATAGTGCATATTTAAGGTAAGGTTCCCTTAATTTTAAAATTAGTAATCTTAAAGCTCATTATCACACTAATTTCCATAGACCTGCCATGCAACGCGCATTTATGGAGGGAAAAGAATGCATAGAAAAGAGCATTAAAAAGGTAAATGAGATGAAGGATGAAGCATTGCTAACATTATTTAGAAGTTCTTACTTGATTACAAAATGAAATCTTTTTTTTTAGTTTTTCCTGATGTTATTTCTCTTATGCAAGATTGCTCAGTTCCTTATACAACATCATTGTATAATGATGATAAAGCATGTGCTGAAATGGTTTTTTGTGTCACTAAGTATTTAAGTCCTTGGTTTAGATTTATGATACATGAATATATCATCTCATTGCCAGATGGTGATTTTTTCATCCAACTTCTTGGCACTTTCATATCAATTTGCTGAAAACCAATGAAGGTTAAAGTCCTAAAAAACTTGTGAGTCGTAACTCTGTCATCTTGATTTAAGCCTGAAGGTAACATCCATCATCCGGACTTAAAGGTTTGATTTCTTTTATAAAAAAAGAAGTGATTTGGAACTATGGATCTTTTGGCCTTTTTTTCTTGAGTATTTAGGGACATAAAAATAAGTTATCTTTAGCTCTTATTTCATAATGCCCCCACATGGAAGGATAAAAGGTGAGGAACACTTCTTGTGCAAGCACTAGTGTTGAATCCAAAAAGGTTTCTTTGAAGAAATCCAAAAGAAATAATTTGACTGCTCATGTGCATGTTGTATCTTCAAGAAGTTCATTACAGGATCTCTCTACTCTATCACATGAAGAAAGACTTGAAGACGAACACCTTCAAAAAGTTCATTACAGAATCTCTCTAGTCTATCACATGAAGAAAGACTTGAAGAGGAATACAATAGACACCAAAGAAGGTTATTATTTTAAGCAGAGTGAAAGGATCAATTCAAATTGGTTGATCTGCAATGCGAATGAGATGAAAATGTACTATAAGTATTGCTTGAAATATCCCCAATCACCAAAGTGCATATTCAAGGGAAGGTTCCATGAATGTCAAAATTAGTAATCTTAAAGCTCATTGTTGCACTAATCATGCCATAGACCGACCATACAAGGTACATTTATGGAGGGAAAAGAATACATAGAAAGCAACATTAAATAGGTAAATGAGATGAAGGATGAAGCATTGCTAACATTATCTATAAGCATTATCTATAAGCACTTACTTGGTTTGCAAAAAAACTTTCTTTTCAAATTTTCATGATATTATTTCTTTTATGCAAGATTGCTTAATTCCTTATACAACATCATTGTATAATCATGATAAAGCATGTGCTGAAATGGTTATTTACATTGCTAAGTATTTAATGAGCTTTATATTGAAAAATGTTACTTCTAGTGCTTGGTTTAGAGTTATGAATAGATGAATCAACAAATATATCATCTCATGGCCACATGGTAATTTATTTATCTAACTTCTTGACATTTGCATATCGATTTTTTGAGCAAGCCACTAACGCTTAAAGCCTAAAGGTACTTGTGACTCATAACTCTGTCATCTTGATTTAAGCCTAGAAGGTAACATCCATCATCTAGCCTTACAGGTTTGATTTCTTTTATGAAAAAAGCATTTTCTTGCAAGTGATTTGGTGCTAGGCAGCTTTTTAGCCTTTTTTTCTTGAATATTTAGGGATATAACAGTAATTTACTTTTAGCTCTTATTTGATAATGGCCCCCACATGGAAGGATAAAAAGCAAGGAGAATTTCTTGCATGGGCTAGTGTTCATTCCAATAAGGTTTCCTTGAAGAAATCTAAAAATAATAATTTGAATGCTTGCTAATCTACATGTTGTACCTTCAAGTAGTTCATTACAGGATCTTTCTATTTCACCACATGAAGAAAGACTTGAAGAGGAAGCCAATACACAAAGGAGGTTATTATTTCAAGAAGAGTGGAAGAATCAATTGAAATGGTTGGTCTACAATGCGAATAAGGTGAAAATGTACTGTGAGTATTGCGTGAAATATCCCCAATCACCATAGTGCGCATTCAAGGGAAGCTTCCATTAATTTTGAAATTAGTAATCTTAAAGCTCATTGTCTCACTAGTTGCCATAGACTTGTTATGCAAGGTGCGTTTATGGTGGGAAAAGAATGCATAGAAAAGAGCATTAAAAGGATAAATTAGATGAAGGATGAAGCATTGCTAACATTATTTAGAAGTGCTTAGTTGCAAAAAAAAAACTTTCTTTTTTATTTTTTCATGATATTATTTCTCTAATGCAAGATTGCTCAATTGCTTATACAACATCATTATATAATGATGATAAGCATGTACCGGAATGGTTATTTGCATCTTTGAGTATTTAATGAACTTTGCATAGAAAATTGTTACTTCTAGTGCTTGGTTTGGAGTTACGATAGATGAATCAACAGATATATCATCTCATGGCCACATGATAATTTGGAAGCCTTGACTAATTGTAGCACTGGGGATTCGAAAATTCCAATTCCTTGAACTTTATTCCCGTGAAGGTCTAGGAAAGAGATGGTTCCTTTGTGTGACAATGAATGTCAGCTTGATTCTTTTAGAGCCAACCCATTCCAAGGATTTTGTCATATATTCCCAGGGGTAGGACTCTGAACTGGCACTCTGTTACATTCCCATCTAAGCTAAACTGAATAAGGTCAGTCTCAAGGTGAGTGAAAAGAATCTTCCCATTGGCTAATTCCAGTTGCATAGGTTTAATAAACCCCCACCACCCCTACCCCATTAGGAATTCCTGTTAATCTCTAACCTTTTCATTTACTAACTAGCCTTTCTTATTCCTTTCGGAGGAACAAGGACCATTGAACATCACAACATCAAAAGCCATCAACAACGCTTATCAATTCTCCCCACACAAAGGTCTTCACGAGGACGTAATCAACATTAGGAAGGGGGGAATGCTAACCCATTCCAAGGGTTAATAAGAGCTACTGCCATTATCTTATATCAAGGAGTCAAGGTAGATACACCAAAAGGTCATACATTCAAGATATAAAGCAATGGTGTCCAAATATATAACTTGGACGGGCGCCCGTAATGGTCCTACTTATGGCGATTTCCTCTTCAAGAGCGTGTAGTAGTAAGGTAGGATAAAGTCCCAAGTGATGTACTTCATGGATATATTATGAGATTAATCACTGTAATAGCATTAGGTCTCTTATGAGCCTAAAGTGCCCCGCCACCTACAATTTAAGTGAGTGTGAACACTTATGGCCATGTATACAAGTGAATATCTCTCATAATACAAAGGACTCTCCCATTATGCAATAGAGTCTTGCTCTTGCTAATCTCTCTCTAATCCATGCTAGTAGGTATGTATGAGTGAAGTGAGGTGAGAGGAGGGACGAGTACATGTAGTGCAACGCGGCGGTGTGATAACGCTCATGGGAAGGTGTGGTGGAATGCCTTCTCAACGCGGCGGTGTGATAACGCTCATGGGAAGGTATGGTGGAATGGTGGAATGCCTTCTCAAGGCGTTGTAGAGCTTGGAGACCTTAAGGGATATGAGCTCGGCCATTGGAAAGATTCTTTCGACAGTTGTGGTTCACCAGGTAATCTTCTTGTTGGATATGTTCCAAGAGGGGTTTGGGTGAGCCATAACAACAAGGTGCATTTATGGAGGAAAAAGAATGCATAGAAAAGAGCATTAAAAAGTTAAATGAGATGAAGGATGAAGCATTGCATTATTTCAAGTGCGTACTATGTTACATTTAAAAAAAGCCCTTTTTGCAAGATTGATCGATTCCTTATACAGCATCATTGTATAATTATAATAAAGCATGTGCTGAAATGGTTATTTGCAAGATTGATCGATTCCTTATACAGCATCATTGTATAATTATAATAAAGCATGTGCTGAAATGGTTATTTGCATTGCTAAGTATTTAATTAACTTTACATTGAAAAATGTATCTTCTAGTACTTGGTTTGGAGTTATGCTACATGAATCAACACATATATCATCTCGACATGGCCATATGGTAATTTATTTCTCTGACTTCTTGGCACTTGCATATCGATTTTTGCTGAGCAAACCAGTGAAGGTTAAAGCCTAAAGGTACAAGTGAGTCGTAACTCTATCATCTTGATTTAAGCCTAGAAGGTAACATCCATCATCCAGCCTTACAAGTTGAATTTCTTTTCTTAAAAAATCATTTTCTTGCAAGTGATTTGGTGCTAGGCAGCATTTGGCCTTTTTTTCTTGAGTATTTCAAGCAGAGTGGAAGGATCAATTCAAATGGTTGGTCTACAATGAGAATGATGCAAAAATATACTATGACTATTCCTTGAAATATCCCCAATCACCATAGTGCATATTCAATGGAAGGTTCCATTAATTTCAAAATAAGTAATCTTAATTCTCATTGTCGCACTGATTGCCATAGACCTGCATTACAAGGTGCATTTATGGAGGGAAAATAATGCATAGAAAAGAGTGTTAAAATGGTAAATGAGATGAAGGATGAAGCATTGCTAACATATATCATCTTTTCAGTTTTTCCTAATATTATTTCTCTTATGCAAGATTTCTCAATTCCTCATACAACATCATTGTATAATGAAGATAAAGCATGTGCTCAAAAGGTTAATAGCATCGCTAAGTATTTAATGAACTTTATATTGAAAAATGTTTCTTCTAGTGCTTGGTTTTGAGTTATGATAGATAAATCAATTGATACATCATCTCATGGTGGCCACATGGTAATTTATTTACCTGACTTCTTGGCACTTGCATATTTATTTGTTGAGCAAACCCGTGAAGGTTAAAGCTTAAAGGTACTCATGAGTCGTCACTCTATCATCTTGATTTAAGGCTAGAAGGTAATTTCCATCATCTAGTCTTACAAGTTTGATTTCTTTTATGAAAAAAATCATTTTCTTGCAAGTTATTTGGCACTAGGTAGCTCTTGGGATTTTTTTCTTTAGTATTCTGGGACATAATAGTACCTTATTTTTAGTTCTTATTTAATAATGGCCCCCACACGGAAGGATAAAAGGCAAGGAACACTTCTTGCATGGGCTGGTCTTGATTCCAATAAGGTTTCTTTAAAGAAATATAAATCAAATCATTTGATTTAGATTTAAATCAAATGATTTGACTGCAGATGTGGATGTTGTATCGTCAAGTACTTCATTACATATCTTTCTTCTCTATCACAAGAAGAAAGGCTTGAAGAGGAAGCGAAAAGACAAAGGAGGTTATTATTTCAAGCAAAGTGGAATGATCAATTCAAATGGTTGGTCTACAATGAGAATGAGGCAAAAATGTAATATCCCCAATCACCATAGTGCATATTCAAGGGAAGGTTGCATTAATTTCAAAAATATTAATCTGAAAGCTCGTTATCGCACTTATTGCCATAGACTTAACCTACAATTTGCATTCATGCAGGGAAAAGAATGCATAGAAAAGAGCATTAAAAAGGTAAATGAGATGAAGGATGAAGCATTACCAACATTATTTATAAGTGCTTACTTGATTACAAAGAAATAAAATCTTTTTTTAATTTTTCCTGATATTATTTCTCTTATGCAAGATTTCTCAGTTCCTTATACAACATCGTTGTATAATGATGATAAAGCATGTGCTGAAATGGTTTTTTGCATGGCTAAGTAGTTAATGGACTTTACATTCAAAAATGTTGCTTTTGGTCCTTGGTTTAGAGTTAAGATAGATGAATCAACAAATATGATAAATGGGGTTGATAAATGAATCAACAGATATCTAAACTCATGGACACATGGTGATTTATTTATCTATTTCTTGGCACTTGCATATCAATTTGCTCAGCAAATGAGTGAAGGTTAAAGCTTAAGGGTATTAGTGAGTCGCAACTCTGTCATCTTGATTTAAACCTGTAAGGTAATTTCCCATCGTCGAGCCTTATAGGTTCGATTTCTTTTATAAAAAAATCATTTTCTTGCAAGTGATTTGGCACTAGGCAACTTTTGGAAGGGACATAACACTAAGATGTTTTTAACTCTTATTTGATAGTTCACCCACATGAAAAAATAAAAGGCAAGGAACACTTCTTGCATGGGATGGTGTTGATTCTAATAAGGGTTCTTTAAAAGAATCTAAAACAAATAATTTGATTGTTGATGTGTATGTTGTATCTTCCAAGTAGTTCATTACTTCTACTCTATCACATGAATAAAGACTTGAAGAGGAAGCCAATAGACAAAGGAAGTTATTATTTCAATTAGAGTGGAAGGATCAATTCAAATGGTTATTCTACAATGAAAATAAGGCAAAAATATACTGTGACTATTGCTTGAAATATACCTAATCACCATAGTGCATATTCAAGGGAATGTTCCATTAATTTCAAATTAGTAATCTTAAAGCTCATTGTCACACTGATTGCTATAGACCTGCCTTACAAGGTGCATTTATGGAGGGAAAAGAATGCATACAAAAGAACATTAAAAAGATAAATGAAATGAAGGATAAAGATTGCTAACGTTATTTAGAAGTGCTTACTTGATTGTAAAAAAAAACTCCTAATATTTTTCCTTTGATGCAAAATTGTTCAGTTTCTTTTACAACATCATTTTATAATGATGATAAAGCATGTGCTGAAATGACTTTTTGCATGGCTAAATATTTAACAAACTTTACATTCAAAAATGTTACTTCTAGTCCTTGGTTTGGAGTTATGATAGACGAATCAACAGATATCTCAACTCATGGCCACATGGAAATTTATTTATCTGACTTCTTGGCACTTATATATAGAATTACTAAGAAAACCAATGAAGGTTAAAGCCTAAAGGTACTAGTGAGTCGTAACTCTGTCATCTTGATTCCATCATCCACCCTTATAAGTTTGGTTTCGTTTATGAAAAAATTATTTTCTTGCAAGTGATTTGGCGCAAGGTAGCATTTGGCCTTTTTTTTCTTGAGTATTTAGGGGCATATTAATCAGTTGTCCTTTAGCTCTTATTTGATAATGGTCCCCACAAGGAAGCATAAAAGGCAAGGAACAGTTCTTGCATGGGCTAGTGTTGATTCCAATAAGGTTTCTTTGAATAAATCCAAAGCAAATTATTTGATCGTTGATGTGCATGTTGTATTGTCAAGTAGTTCATTAAAGGATCTTTCTACTCTATCACATGAAGAAAGACTTCAAGAGGAAGTAAAAAGTCAAACTAGGTTCTTAATTCAAGCAGAGTGGAAGGATCAATTTAAATGGTTGGTCTATAATGAGAATGAGGCGAAAATGTATTGTGAGTATTGCTTGAAATATTCCCATCACCATAGTGCATATTCAAGGGAAGGTTCCATTAATTTCAAAATTAATAATCTTAAAGCTCGTTGTCAAATTGATTGCCATAGACCTTCCATGCAAGGTGCATTTTTCGGGGAAAAGATGCATAGAAAAGAGCATTAAAAAGGTAAATGAGAGGAAGGATGAAGCATTGCTAACATTATTTAGAAGTGCTTACTTAATTGCAAAAAAAAAAACTTTCTTTTTTAAATTTTCTTGATATTATTTCTCTTATGCAAGATTGCTCAATTCCTGATACAGCATCATCGTATAATGATGATAAAGCATGTACTGAAATGGTTTTGTGCATGGCTATGTATTTAATGGACTTTACATTGAAAAATGTTTCTTCTAGCTCTTGGTTTGGAGTTATGATAGATGAATCAACAGATGTGTCAACTCATAGCCACATGGTGGTTTATTTAATTGACTTCTTAGCACTTGCATATTGATTTGCTAAGCAAACCAATGAAGGTTAAAGCCTAAAGGTATTGGTAAATCGTAACTCTATCATCTTGATTAAGGCCTAATTTGGATGTGTTGTTGAAGATTACAATTAAAGGACCACCTAAGCTATCTAAGCATAAACATTTGGAATGCAAAAGGCCATCCTCACTTGTTCACACCACAAGGTATTTTGTCTCTCATTGTACAATAATGTTTTGGAGCTAAAAAACCTTCTATGGGTATGCTATTAGAGGTTTTCTTTTGTTTTTACTTTTTTTCTTGTTACTTTATATGCTAACTAAGAATTTTTTAAAGATAGCCAATGATGACTTCCAGTATTTACCCATAGTATGTATTTTTTGTTTATTATTTAATATATTTCTTTGCTTTTTTCCTTGAATTATTGCTTTTTCTAGTGTCATTTTTATGTTTTCTTTATAATGATTTATGTAATTATCCAACCTTCTTTTTGTTACTAGCATTTATAAATCTCTTACCTTCTTCTTTGTTTGTTTTTAAATCTTTTTGAAATGTTGAATTTTATTTCTTTTAATCTTTATATTTTCTTTCTTTTTGATCATTTATTGTTCTTATGTCTATCTTCTTATATATTACCTTGCTCTCTCAATTGAATATTTTTTAATATTTATGGTTTATAAATATTTTTTTTCTTTTATATCTACGGGAAAAATCTTTCATAAGCAATGGTTTCTAGAAATTAAAAATATCATGTGCTTGTATTTTAAAGTTATGATATATTTAATATCATTGTTATTATATTAATTATCATAAAATTGTTGTATTTATGTTTTATAGACATACTATATGTATGTGTGTGTGTGTGTGTGTGTGTGTGTGTGTGTGTGTGTGTGTGTGTGTGTGTATATGTATGTATGTATGTATGTATGTATGTATGTATGTATGTATGTATGTATATATGTACGTATGCATGCATGCATGTATGTGTATGTATGTATACTCTTCCTTTTGTGTACACTCCTCATTCTTAGAGAGGTTTTGATGATAATGGATTAGGAGGAGAATAATAGCTTCAATATGTTCGTAAGGTATTATTTCTTGTACTAAAACTTTCACATAAAAATCTTTCCCTTCAATACAATGACTTTTAGGACTCGGTTTATGGATTCAGTATGCTACTTTACCTTTTATGTATTAACACTTCTTATTATCAAAGAAATATCGATGATAATGGATTAAGAGAGCAATAATGGCTTCAACATTAGTTAGGTAATGTATTATGTACTAAAATTTCAATATAGTTTACTTCCCCTTTCAATGTGACATATTGACTCCATTCATTAGTTTTATGAATAATGTATGATAGTAATATTCGAATCTCAATTGATCAAATTTCAAAAGATAAATAAGCTAGTTGCTAGAGCATGTACACTTCGGAATCCAGATTCTAACACCTTTCAACTCTTTAAATAGGTATGCATGTCTTTACTAAAGTGTTTGTTTATGCTTATAATCAAAATGTAAAGTGATTATGTCCTATTTGAAATTGTAAACCATTTATTTAACCTCTCACAAATATTTAGCATAAACTTTTAAACTTTAAAGATGAAACTAGAGTCTAGAATTTGAAATTTATAATAAAACCAAAATTAAATTCGAACTTCAAACTTCATAGATGAAAGCAAGGACTATAGTTTGTTTATTTTTTGGTGAGAAGTTGAAAAAAAACTCAATTGCGATCGCGAGGAAAGGCATTGGTTCACAAATTGAACTTTTGGATTTTATCCTTTTCTCATTAGAATGAAGTGGACCATACCGATTCATTGCACCAAAGTCCTACTCTTCCTAGCACAAAGAGGATTCATATACACCTTTTTTCCAACTGAATTGGGAAATTTGGTGAGGCTACAAGAGTTTGATGTATCAGATAATGGGCTGTCAAGGTTATCTTATAGTGTAAGTGGTACACCAAGGTTTAATGCAAGCCCATTTGATGGCAACAGAAACCTTTTTGGGTTCCCCTTGCCTAGTGAGTGGGCACATCCTCTCCCTTGCTGAGATTATAGGGATTGGCCTAGCCAGTGGTGTTTTTTGCTTGACTGTGAGCTTCACTGATGCCTGCATTTGGCTCAAAATCTCGGAACAACGATGTGTTGCCGAGGAAGGGAAAATCTAGGACTTGATAGTTGAGCCTTAAGAAGATCAACAAGGGATTAAGAAGAAGGAAGTAGTCGGATGCAAAACCGATATCATGTAATGGGTACTTTGAGGGTGGACCAAATGACCTACCATGTAATGAGCATGTTGATAGGACCAGATAAGCATTAGACCAAATGAAAAAAGTTGATATGTTCTAAAGTGAGTCCTCACATACATACATCTCTCTCTCTCTCTCTCTCTCTCTCTCTCTCTCTCTCTCTCTCTCTCTCTCTCTCTCTCTCACACACACACACACACACACACACATTGGGCTCCTAGTCAAGCAATCCTAGGGTAAAGTCCCACTCCTTGCACTTTGGTGCCATAACATCGATCCTATGTGGTTTGTTATAAAGTTAATAGTGGCACTTGATAGATTTATTTAAACTTTTCAACGAGTTAAACATTCAATCAGTAAGTTTCCACATTGTACAGATGTGTTTGTTAAGTGTACATGTGCAACAAACAGTTGGACCTTCATAATATTGTACACTTTCATCTTGCAGTGTTTGGCAATCTAGTTGTGTCATATAGACACTATATGCAACAATCAGCAACAAGAATCTCCAGGTAAAAGGTAATATACTGGAGGCCTCTCCAAGATTTCAAAGCTACCTAGAAGCATTCTATTGAGTGAGTTGGCAACAAGTTATGCATTGAGCATTTTGTAGCATTTAGGACTTTCTAATAAAAAGAATGTGGTGTTTAACTCTTGGAGCTCTTAGCATTGAGCCCAAGAGATTAATGAAGGGAGAAAAAAAAGAATGGAATTGATTGAAACTTATATTACCAAATGAGCATGTGCTTTCTTAAAATTATAGCCTATATCAAAATAATTCAAGATTCATTTAAGATTCAAAGCACATGCATGAACTTGCATGCCATGTCTTATAGCATAGGGGATACTTGATCCTAAACTTGGTTGATTTTCCATATGTTTGTTATTGGTGGGATAATTTGGGTGAGTAAAAAGATCCTACACGTGATGTGACGCTAGTGAAACCACATTGTTATGTAATCTCTCATATAATTTGAGAGCTTTTCTCATAGTTCAATCTTACAAATGAGTTTCACGCATATTCAATTGCTTAGCCAATGCAATTGAATGTTTTCAAACTTATTAACATGTAGAAATAATTTCTGTAAAAAAAAAAATATTGGAAGTATTTAAGTTATATCTTAGCTCAAAAATCCACAAATTCTCAACAAAAACATCGAAATTTTTGAAGGACCCAAGTTTTGTGATTTGTTGAGAAAAATGTTTTGTGTGTGAACACTCCAGCCATCTTAGTGTTTATGCATAAAGCTTGTGCAAACACTAGCTCCAGGCTTGATTGTCAGGCAACCTTGCCTTTCAAAATTGACGGGTTTGGTGAAATATAACAAGTTTTTATATATTTTAGTGTAATTTTTAAACCTTGCCTTTCAAAATTGATGGGTTTGGTGAAATATAACAAGTTTTTATATATTTTAGTGTAATTTTTGATGGGCAGTTTAAAAATTTGTAAGTATTTTAAGGTCAAATGGTCGAAATGCTTAGAAACGGGCGTGACGCCCGTCAAAAAGCAACTATGACTGGCTCTAGGTGACATCACGGCTATGCATAAAAGCTTCTTTCACACGTGTGGACTAAAGAGAACCTGCAAGGGGGCAGCCGGGGAGACGTGGACATCATCATATGGATGGAAGTGGTGTTTTAAAAAGTTTTACAAGCACACTAAGCAAGGTGAATAGTTAGTGTACTGGGCCAATTAAAGACCGCCACGTATAGAAAAAGTGGCAGCGTGGCACGGTGTGATTGGGATAGGGTTGGGGGTACGACAAAATGGCAGGGGTGTTTTCAGAGTCACGCCAAAGTAGTAGCTGTGCGGGAGTTAGTGTATCTTTTACCTTGCATCGAGCCAAACGAAACTGGCTGAACCGGCAGTGACCGGCCATGCGGGTCAGGTGAGTAAAAACCGTGTGCCAGGTTGGCAATGACAATGATGCTTGTAAATTGACGGCTTTGTACTGTGGTACGGTTTGGCTGCCTTGATGGTGACCCCAAATTACACTGATAATGACAGCCCCCGCCCATCCTGGATTTTTGAACTTTGAAATTTGCAAGTTTTTGCTTATTTTTTAAACTTTTACTTGCACATTTTCAATTAAACGTCAAATTGTAAATACACTAGTGTCTGAAATATGTCATTTATTTGTACTATCCCTTATCATTTTCTGGCTACTTGGCACCCCCTTTTTATATTCCCAATGAAAAAAAAACAATATATAAATATATTCACCTTAAGTGTCACACTTCGTTCCCTTGTACTCTTAATCTTCACCCTAATCAACTCTTAATCCTCCCCCTAATCAACTCTTAATATCCCCCTAATCACCTCTTAATCTTCACACTCATAGACTCTTAATCTTCCCCCTAATCAACTCTTAATCTCCCCCTAATCAAAATATTCACCTCTTGCACATTTCTCAATTAAACGTCAAAACAATTCACTAAAGTCTGAAATAGCTCATTTTGTGGAGAAAAATATGGTGTACTAGTCCTACCCCCTTGGCTTCCTCATCATTTTCATGGCTACTTGGAAGTTGGCACCTTGCTTCTATATTCCCAACTCACAAAATACAATATATTAATATTCACCTTAAGTGTCCCACTTCATTCTCTTGTACTCTTAATCTTCACCCTAATCAACTTCATTATTCACCTTAAGTGTCCCACTTCATTCTCTTGTACTCTTAATCTTCACCCTAATCAACTTCATTATTCACCTTTAGTGTCCCACTTCATTCCCTTGTACTCTTAATCTTCACTCTGATCAACTTCATTAACCAATATCAATGTTTTCACCATCGTGCAATTTAGTGCTAACTCAAATACTAAATGCACACGTTCCACAATGCCCTTCTTATTCACCTGAAGTGTCCCACTTCATTCCCTTGTACTCTTAATCTTCACTCTCATCAACTTCATTAACCAACATCAATGTTCACCATCGTGTAATTCTGTGCTAACTCAAACACTAAATGCACATTCCACAATACCCTTCTTATTCATCTTAAGTGTCCCACTCCATTCCCTTGTCCTCTTAATCTTCACTCTCATCAACTTCATCAACCAACATCAATGTCCACCATCATGCAATTTCGTGCTAACTCAAACATTGAATGCATGCATTCTACAATACCCTTCTTATTAGTGAAAATCACTCATTTGTGTAAATCCGTACTAAATCTCTTATTACATTATATGGAATTTTTGTATGTAGTGCATGAACTCGTTGTGATTAGACTTTGATAGTGAACTTTGATTTTACTCTTTAAAAGTCGTGGGAGAGGCAATTTGAGTATATGGCAATGAAGTGGACTTTTTAAATTGCACATTTATATGGTAAGCCCAATATGCCAAACATTAAAGCTCAATTTCAAGCACTATTTGTATCCTAAAGACAAGCTTCACACTCAACTTTCTTTTATTATTTCCAATTTTCAAACTACAAGCAAAGTATTGGCACTTGCATGCTCTATTTGTTTCCTAACCAACAAGGGGGTTATGAAACCCTTCTTAAAGAAGCAAGTTGATTGATTTAAAAGTGCATAAGCCTTTGTTACCATTATGTCCATGAGCAAGGGGAAACATGACTAGGATGAGGAGAATTTTGAGCAAGAAGAAATGTGTAAGTACTGTCGGTCAATCCAAGGGCTCCTCTTAGTTCTAACTTGGGCTCCACTCTAATGTGTAAACCACCTAAGGCATACCTCTTTTATATACAAGGGTATTTCTCTAGTGTTTTAAAATACACCAAGTGAATCTCGAAGCTAATGAATAGTGACTTCACACAAAATTCCCCACTAACATAGATTTCGTTTGGGCCTGAAATTTTCACATTTGAAGCCCAAATTTTCACACCAAATATCTCCAAGTTTCCTTCCAAGACACCCAAAAAAAATGTTTAATATCTAGAATTCTTCTCTTAAGCCCACGATTTCACATTAATTTCTTCATTACAAATGTGTCCTTCTATGTCCAATTTGCTAGCTTGCTCAATGCTTACAATTCTTTTTCTCTTTTTGTTATTTACTACGCCACTCTTGTACACCTTATGCTCTTCCTTGTTGCTTTTCATACATGCATGTTGCACATTTGATATGTTGTCTCGAGACTTGTAGTACCACCTAGTGCTAAAATTTAAAGCCTTCAAAGGGCATCAAAGCCCTTCAAACCTGCTAGAGAAGGCCTCTTGGTTACAAAAGAAGGCCATTATTTTTAATATTTCTATTTTTCTAATATAAAAGCAACCTTTTTTAAAAAAGAAAAAAAATTCTCTAAATTTTAGACATAAACATACATATTTAGTTGAATTTTGAAGGTCAAGCTAGTTTATTGAAGGTTAGAGTAGGCCTTCAAATTTCAGCCCTAGTACCACCCACATGCCACTCCCATGCACCTGCAGGCTACATGAAAGGTCACCTTAATAACATCGATTTCCATGGTGTTGATGATGTTTGCTTGCTGGTTTCCAAGATTGACATAGTCCTTTTTGGCCCTAGGTAATAGGTATTAAGTAATAAGTACTCCTTTGCTCTCCCTTGCTATGTTGCACACTGGCATGTCCGTTGTCTATTTAAATGCATAATCTTTTCATGAAGCCTCATCTTTTGTCTTAAACTTGGTGATCTTTTGTGCCCTTTTGTGGGGAGTACAAAGTTAATATAGAAGCTTAGAAGTTAGTCGAGCCCTAATTAGGCCTCTTATCTACATAACCAAGTATAATCTCCTCATTAAGCCCCCCCCCCCCAATTAGCCAAGTTTTCTCTTAATCTAGTTTTTTTTTTCCATCCCCTTCGTCGATTGAAGCAAATGTCGAAGCTTATGGGTGCCTATGGCAGAAGGGTCTTTTATTTAGGGCTGATCTATGGATGCTTGTTTGATGTTTGCATGCTTAATCACGTGATTAAGGGGCAAAGCACTGACCTTGGAGAGGATTATGCATGCTTGGCGGGATTCAAATCCACAGTCCAGGATACACAAAACTTGCTATCTTCATGGAAAACATCACACAGAGAGCCTCCTTGCAATGGCAGCATATCGTCATGGAATGGAGTAACATGCAACAACAACAGAGTCTTCTCTCTAAATCTGCCCAATTCGGGTCTAGATGGAGCGATTTCTCCAAAGTTGGCCAAATGCTCTGCAATGGGCGGACTGGATTTGTCAGCGAATCAGCTAACGGGAGGAATACCGTCCGATTTAGGGGAGCTATCCAACTTGGTGTCGCTTAATTTGTCAGGAAATCTGCTCTCGGGGGGGATACCAGCAGAGTTGAGCAATTGCAGCTATTTAAACACGTTGGATTTGCATGGGAATGCGTTGGGGGGATCAATTCCAGCTGAACTGGGCAATTTGGCGAGGCTGCAAGAGTTTGATGTATCAGATAATGGGCTGTCAGGGCAAATACCAAGTGTATTATCTTACAGTGTAAGCGGTACACCAAGGTTTAATGCAAGCTCATTTGATGGCAACAGAGACCTTTTTGGGTTCCCCTTGCCTAGTGAGAGTGGGCACACCCTCTCCCTTGCTGAGATTATAGGCATTGGCCTGGCCAGTGGGGTTTTTAGCTTGACGGTGAGCTTCACTGCTGTCTGCATTTGGCTGAGAATCTCGGAACAACGGCGTGCTGCAGAGGAAGGTAAAATCTCAGACTTGATGGCTGAGCCTTGAGACGATCAACAATGGGTTGAGAAGAAGGAAGTAGGGGATTACAAAACCTCTCTCTCTCTCTCTCTCTCTCTCACACACACACACACACACACACTTCTCTCTCTCTCTCTCTCTCTCTCTCTCTCTCATTCACTCACACACACACACATTTACTGTGAGTGGCACTTGATTACCTTTTTGTAACTTTTCATCGAGTTAACAATTCAGTCGGTAAGCATTCCACATTGTACACAGATGTGTTTGTTGAGTCTACATGTGCATCAAACAGTTGGACCTTCATAATATTGTACACTTCCATCTTGCAGTGTTGGGTAATCTCTTAGTGTTATATGGACACTATATGCAACAATCAGCAAGAGTCCCGAGGTAAAAGGTAATATACTGGAAGCCCCTCTCCAAGGGTTCAAAGGTGCATTTTGTAGCATTTAGGACTTTCCAATCAGAAGGAAATGTGGTGTTTAACTCTTGGAGCTCTTAGCAGTGAGCACAAGAGATTAATGAAGGGAGCAACGAAAGAACGGAATTGATTGAAACTTATATTGTCAATGAGTGGGCCAAGCATGCAAGGGTAGATCATGAGGGCTGATGAAAAGGCCTAGCATGCCAAAAACAAATTCACATGAGGTGGAGCATCTTTATATATTAAAAAAAAAGAGTGATTGCTACACCTAAGATTTCCTAGCATTCGCACAGTTTCAGCACGGAGATTAATTTGATTCTTCACAATTTCAAATTTTTTGAGTATTCGATTGAGGGCATGGGAGTACTCCTTTAACATCCATAGATTCCTTTCAAAATGATGCCGCTTATTTATGAGTACATGTGTAAAGGTGCATGGGAGTATGCTCTTATGACGAATCTCAATAGTAATGAATCCACACATAATTTGACAGAGTGTTACTTAACATTTAATTCTTTGAAATTTTAACTTTTCTAAGCATTTAGGTGAGAGCTAATGTGCAATCCATGTTCCACTTTCACCTCCATACAGTTCAATATCCCGGTTGGCTCTGAGAACTTGGAAGACCTACAATAGTAGCAAACATAGAAACAACATAGAAACCCTAATCGTAACTCTAGGAAATAGCGAAAGGGAAATATATTTGGGTGCAAGCCTACTCACCACCCAACCATGACAACCATGATTGAGGTTCACAATCTTGGTCGTCTCCCGTTGAGCCACGAGCTAGAGCGTCATGCCCTCGTGAGTGCCCTACCATAGTCCTCATCTGGTGTCCCCTACCACCCAAGGTTGTCTCCCAAGGACGACACCCTCTTTGCATGATGGTGCTCTCGCCCCACATGTTCTACACTCTTGTGCTCCATTTGTCAGTGTGCCCAATTGGTATCCTTAATAAATATGGAAGAAACACCCAAAAAGCACACGCTATCAATAGTGGACCAAAAGGCACATGTCTATCCATAACATATCACACTCTAACTCGACAATTTGCTTGTCCCTAGTGTGTACATGACATACTCTCCTTCCTCAAAAGAGCTCACTCTTGAGCTCAAGAAAAAGAACTCAAGAAGTTGTCACATTCGTAACACTAGAGAAATACCCTCTATTGGTCGAAACCAATAGTCTCAAGGACAATTTGAGTAAGAGATTGACTTGCTCAAGTAAAACATGACATGAGTGTTAATTCTTAGTCACAAAAGCCTAATCTAGAGCAAATGGATCATTTGGGTAACTCAAAGCTAACAATGCTACCAATACCAGAGGTAAGCAACCACTGTCTTAAAGAGTTGTCTCGAAACCCAAAGTACCTTTCGTTTGACTAACATGCTTTTATCTTGATGTTCTCTATAAATTTAGTTTGAAAAAAACCACAAAACTGGGAAAACCTAGAACCTACTATTGAAGCTTGAACCAAGCGAAACACAACAGTAGTCTCTTCTCAAAGAAGAGAAGAATCGATCTTCTAGAAAAGATCATCAATTTGTACTTCGTCACCTTTGACGTCTAACTTTCCAAACAGACCTCGGAAAGTTTGAGTACCTTGGACATGAAAGTTCCAATAGACTTGGTTATGACGCAAGCTAGCATCTATCATAATTGTCTGTATTAAAAGTAAAGTATCTCTCTCAAAGATGTTGAGACAGGCTTGTGTTTGTTAGCGCAGAGTTCGAATGAAGTTTTGACAATTTGGCGTAGCCTCATAACATGCGATGGATCATGGTGTCCCATACCACCAAGATACAACCCATACTTGTACTACGACTACTACAACCACTAGTTTGTGGATTTGTCGTGATCTATCCAAAACAATAAATGCCAATGGTTGACCATGTGCCACAAATTGAAACTAATTCTTGAAAGGAAGAACTCCAAACGAGACTAGTGACCATAACTCAGTCTAGGGATTTGACAATATCTGTGTACACAAAGAAGAACAACCTTGACCAATGTCCCAGTCAAAGCATTTGACTAAACCCAAAAAATCTTGGAAACAACTTGCTTCCGAAACTTGTATTCTTTGAACTCGGTATCTGTGAAGTTCTTGAATAATCGTGTTTTGTACGGTCTTGGAATAAGATGTGGCCGATACACTTGGAATAGCTTTGGAATTGTTATATGCAATTGCTACGGATACAAGGAGCATCCTAGCCTTAACATCTGTAAAGCTAAATTAGAGGTACATGTGGTGGGCCATCGCACAAACGTCCCGTCATGCAGTCTGATGGTTGGCCCAATCTTATTTGGATGTCCTTTATGACCTATCCTTGTAAGTCATGGTATCAAGTCATGGTCAACTATTCCTCCATCCTACCCATGCGTGGTAGGTTTGGCCTATCTAATTCTAACATCAAAAGCAATGGTCATTCGAATTAGGTGGAAGGTTTCTTAGGTAAATCTATCACGGTCAAGTACCATGATTCCCTCTCGTGTGCATATCCACAAAATTCTTGGAGTAGAAACTCATGTACCAAGAACAACCTCGTATACGAGCAAAACAAGATATAGTACTATGCTTCTACTATCGTTCAATATATAGCATGTGTTTGGTACAAACACATCTCTTAACATGCAGGTTCAAATCAAGGATACATTGAAGTACGTGCATCAAGTCGTGCAAGTACACCTTTGATTCCATACACGAGCTTGTCTCGCTTCACCTCGAGATGAGAGTCAAAACTTACTCCCAAACCTATGAAGAATAGTTTGAACTTCTGCGAGAAAAAGAAAAGAAGTTCGAGAGAAGAAAGGGTTCGTGGACACCCACTCGTTGCTCACCCTTGTAATCCATACACAAATCTAGGTACACGTGGCAATGCACAAAGAACTTGGCAACCCATAGGAATTCTTGTCGCCCAGAATCTAGCTAGTGCTTTGCTCGCAAATGCCCTCGTAAGAAAAAACCCATTGATTTGCCCGCAAAAGCTCTCGCAAAAAAAAAAACCAAGTGGTTGCCAGATTGCTCAGGGAAAAACCCTTGCTTTTTTTTTTCCTTAATGGCCAGGTGAGTTTTAACTATGCTTTTTTTTTCATTTTAAAAAACTGGTTGCCTAAGAAAGCAACTCGACATGCTTTCTTGGTAGCCTACCTGCACCATAGAGGGGAATCCCCTCCAGATCTACCCGCGCCCATATGGGTTGTCTACCCTGCCTGCAAGGTTCTTTGACTTGTCCGCTCGCTGAAGAAAGGAGGGACCCTCTGCCTTGGCCATGCCCCTGGGTTGCCCACTGGCCATAAGTCACCTTGACTTGGTCGGAGCCCAGGTAGAACCCTCTTCCCTGCCCATAGGTTGCTCGTGCTCAAAGCTGGGCTCTTGCATGTCACCCCGCCCTGCTCGCACCCCCCAAGTTGGCCATCTCTGCAACCACTCTTCCCAAGTTGCTCGCACTTAAGCTCGGTCCTTTCACTACCCATAGGCCCAGCACTGATCTACCCTTGGATAGAAGACTGCCCGCCGCCAGATCTGGGAGCTTCTCGGGAAGTCTGGGCTACACAACCGCCAGTCCTCTCTCACTCTCTCTCTCTCTCTCTTCCCCCATCTTGCAACAAACACACATGTATCTTGCTTGCATCTTTCTCCCAAAGAGACTCTGATACCACTGTCAAGACCCCGATCGGCTCCAAGAACTTGGAAACGTGCAACAGCAGTAACAAACACACAGAAACCCTAGTCGTAACTCTTGGAAACAATGAAAGAGAAACATATATGGGTGCATGCATACTCGCCACCCAACCATGACAGCCATGAGCGAGGCTCACAATCTTAGCAATCCCCACCGAGCCACGAGCTAGAGCGTCATGCCCTCGTGAGTGTCCTGCCATCGTCCTCATCTGGTGTCCCCTACCACCTAGGGTTGTCCCCCAAGGACGACGGCCTCTTGCACGATGGTACTCTCGCTCCACATGCTATGCACTCCTGTGCTCCATTTGTCGGTGTGTGCCCAACTGGTACCGCTCCCTCCAATAAATAGGTAAGGAACGCCCAAAAAGCACATGCTATCAATAGCGAACCAAAAAGCACGTCCGCCCACAACATATCACACTCTAGCTCGCCAATCTACTTGCCCCTAGCGTGCACATAACAACATGGGTGCATGGAAGTACAAGTCTCAATGGCAATGGATTCACATATTTCGACAGTTATTCAAGTAAGCAGCCCGTGGCATTTGATTCCTTATAATTTCATATTCAGAGTATTCGATTGAGAGCCTAAATGAAATCCACGTTGTCTTTCATCTCCATAGATCCCTTCTAAAATGGCACCATTCATTACAAGTACACGCACATAGGTGCATGGGAGGTGCGATGGATCCACACATATTTTGATAAGAATGCAAATTAGTGTCCCTTGGCTTGTCCCCGAAATACTCATTGTAGCTAAATTAGGCAGAGCAAGAAACGTTCAGATTTCAGGACATTAACAAGCAGCATTCACAAAATTCAAACTCAGATCTGTCCTGCCTTGCTAGTTTTGTTGTGCGTTTTTCATTAATTGAATACTTTCAATTAGATGCACAGTCTACTCATCCCATCATTCTTGACTGACCTTGTAGCAACCTAATCAGCCAATGTTCATTTGCTCATCCCATCAACCCTACTTGCATTATCTGTTAACACTCGTACCGGGCTAGTCATGGCCAACCTACAAGACCAACGAAGTGTGTAAAGCCTACCCGCTATTGCATTCTGGAAAAAAAATGCTATTGGGTGGGGACATTGTGTATAAAAAGCTTAATGACTTTATGTACACATCATTGACAGGGATAGACAATGTAAGGGAAAAAATTGTCAGGAAATGTAGAAAGCAACAGTCAAAGCCAACAAGAAGACATTAAGATTTTTAAGGTAAGTTTCCATCATACATTCACTTTGTGCCTTGCGTTTGTAGAAGGCAGCTGAAACCTTGCATTGACTGACCTTAAACCATCTCCTATCCCCCAAGTTGATGTGTGAGCTCTTTAATAAATTATGTGAGACTCTTTTTCGAACATTTGGTGCATTTTTCACCAAATTTCTCATCAAGGTCTGTTACACTTCAGATGTCATCCATGAGCATCCGGATTCATGGTAGAAGTCATCAAATCCCAGGGTGTCATATATGAATATCATGCTACACCTCACATGCACAGCTACCTCTAATTACTTCAATGAAACTGAGGTGTCCATGGGCATTCTGCTCTCCCTTCATGGTGATTAGTCATAACAGATGCCACACACAAACCATGCATTGCATACAACTACCTCTAAACTATTCGATTTTGGCATGTCCCACCCAGCTTGCTTGTATTCAGGAAGTAGGCCATCCATACCTTGCCAGCCAGCAATCCTGAAGGGACAACAGGCATGTCTCCTTATACTGCATTGGCATACCACATTCATATCCCTTGCTATCAAAAAACGTCCACCCCTAGGGCCTACTTTCATATCGAGGCACTCAAAATTCCACAATCCCATCCAATTCCTCTCCAAATACACATACAGAGGGCGCTATCAGTTTGATACAGCTTCGGGATACAATGCAAAAAAGTACAGAAGTGTAAGACGAGATCCAAGGGCCATATGACAAGGATTCAGGTCAATGCATGTCAAGGATGCACCTTTCCTCTGTCAGATGAAAATAAAAAAAGAACCCTTCACCTGCTCCTCTTCAGAGTTACCAGTTCTATTAAATAAGAAAATAAATAAAACTCTTAACTGCTGTCCCCGCATCTTTGAAATCAATTAACAATACGATATCATGCCCCTTGCATGTACAATAGTGTGCGGCAAATGCACCTGCTTACAGACGTAGAGAAGATCAAGAGTGATTTTTAGATGGGCTGGCCCTTGGGTACAATTTGGTCTTTAATCCACATGTAGATAGGCACCAGAATATAATATGCGGATGCTACTACACCTATAAGAAACCTGTAGAGAAATATGAATGGGTTAACTTTTTCTCTGATGTCCTCTGCCTTGGGTCCAAGCTGCAAAGCAATAGCAAAAATTTGATCTCAATTAGTCGAGCTGAAAAGTGAAGCATATATATCTTTATTCATTGATATGAATTTAAACTAACTAGTTTCCCTAATTTAGGATACACATAGCCAAAACAATCTCCCATACTGGCATGATACTGTACGAATTTTGTGCATCTCTGTGGTGTGGAACTGGACCTTTTATTGGCACATGTATTTTCTCACATTTATGCAAGTCGTGAGCTGTCGGCCAGCTTCTGGCCTCCCTATATAAAGGGCCTCCCTCATCGCTTGTTCACTATCCAATCCCTCACCCTCTGCTTGCTATTGCCATTGTAAAAGCCTCTTGCTTAATGAAGGTGATCTTGTCAACAATTGCTCTCTCTCTCCTTCTCCCCCTTTCTTTGTCTATGCTTCCACCTGGGCATACTCCAACATGGTATAGGTCCCAGCTGCCCTCATCTCTATTTTTCTCCTCTGCTGGCTGCATTTTCTGCGGAACCTGTGTTTTCTCTGTGCCTCTTCACATCAGCGTTTTCTCTCCTGTGGTGCTCTTGCCCCATGCAACCCCTGCAAGGCAACAAGATGCAAGTACAAGGTGGCTGCGGTTTGCTTTTCTAAGCACCATCTGCAGTGGCTGGTGGTGTCGTGGCTGTTTTCTCAGTCAGGACAGCTTCTGGAGATGGTTTATTCGCGTGTGGTGCAACCCGACAAGCGGCCACGACAACCCTGCTTCTTCCCTGGCTTCCCCTCCCTCCGGTTGGGTGTTTCCGGTGTGTTTTGGTGGACTGTTTTGCTGCTGTCCAGCTCCTTTCTCTCAAATTTGAGAGGGGGCTGATTGGTCCTCGTGCTTCCCTCCATTGGAAAGTGCTCGAGAGAAGTCTTGGAGTGCTGAGATTTGTGTTTTTTCGGCGGCGTACTTTCTTGTTGTGGATATGGCTCCTCCTTGTATGAACAAGGAGGACAAGTTGGATGGAACCAACTATGCCCATTGGAAGCTGAATATGCGGATCTAGTTCATTCATAAGGGTTTGTGGGAGATTGTTCAGGGCAGTGAGAAGAAGCCCGAGTGTCCTAAAAACTTGAGGGGTTGGACTAGGTTCAAGAGGATGAATTCCTTGTTGCTGAATTACAAGACTGAGAGGATCGTGATTTGAAGGTGCACTCGGTGTTTGTGCGCGGACCATTGCGAAGATCGTCTCACCGACCGTGCAAACTCTTGCCACTGCACATCAAGTTCGGTCCAAGTTGGAGGATCTCTAGAGTCTATGCTCGAGATTCCTCAATGAGAGCAGTTACTCTGCAAGGGCAACTCTACAGTCTGGTATTTCCTGTTGGTAGTTCTATGCAGTCGTTCCTTATGAAGGCCAAGGTTATCTATGACCAGTTACTGGCAATGGGTGTTGCCTTGTCCTCTGCTCAGTTGATTGCACTTATCCTCTCAAAGCTTCCCTTGGAGTATGATGTGGTTTCTCCAGCTTTGAGGTGCCATGTCACAAGTCAACTGGATTTTGATAACCTCGGCTCCCTTCTCTTGGAAGAAGAGTCCGTCCTCGTTTCACAGGGGAAGATCAAGGTGTCTCTTAATAGTCAAGATCAGGCACTTATTACAGTCTAGAAGAAAAGTCAGAGTTGTTGCTACTCGTGTGCGAAGAGAGGACATTTGTCTAAGGACTGCTTGTCCAAGAAGAAGGACAAGGACAAGGGAAAGTCTTCATCTCAAAAGAAGGGCAAAGACACGACACAGGAGAATGATACAAATACTTCTAGTGACTCGTCTAGGGCTCCCAAGGCGCTTTCGGCTCGAGAGGACCAGGATGGTGTTCTTCTCTAGTTATACAAATAGTTTCCTCCATGTGCTTACAGCCAGAGAAGGCTTGTGGGTGACAGAGAGGGCTATTAACAGATCCATTTTTTGGTGCATGGGAACTGTGAGTCAAAGTTCCAAGCAATAAAAATCTGGCACGACAAGGTCAGCTTTGGTGTAGCAAAGAATATAGACAGGATGTGTTCGGAGTTCATTGTTTGAGGTTTAGAGACATGATGTGTTCATGGTCCTCAGTCGGGGAATTATGGCCATGGTTTGTCCGACCGCTCATCATTCTATATACTTTGGAGTTCACTGCACATTGGTGTGGAAATTTGGAGCCAAGCAAATTACTTTGCTGTTCACGGTGGTGTCACGTGCATCCCGCACTTGGATGTCACGTAGACATATCTCAACAAGAAGGTGCAGGACCTGGAGTGGAAACTCGTCCCATGCGAGCCCAGTCCAACCAGGGTTCTACTCTATGCTTAACAAGATCACTGTAAAGAACAGGTTTCCTATTCCTAGGATTGATGATATCCTAAATAGATTGGATGGAGCCACTATCTTTAGTAGGATCGACTTGAAGAGTGTTTACCATCAAGTCAGGATTGTTCCAGAGGACATTCAAAAGACCGCATTCAGGACTACCTTTGGACTCTATGAGTATTCGGTGATGCCTTTTAGTCTTACCAATGCCCCGGCTACCTTCAATTGAATGATGGAAAGAATATTCCGAGCACATAGAAAGTTTGCAGCTACTTTCTTTGATGACATTTTTGTGCATTCAAAGAACAAAGAAGAGCATCGAAAGCACTTGGATATGGTATTTCAAGAATTACGAAAGCACAAGTTGTATGTGAATGGCAAGAAGAGTGAGTTCTTTTTGTCAAATGTTCACTGCTTGGGCCATATAGTGTCCAAGGAAGGGGTCAAGATGGACCCAGATAAAGTCAAGGCTATTGTGGAATGGCCAGAGTTGACTAGTGTGCATGCAGTTCGAAGTTTCCTTGGCCTATGCTCTTATTACAGAAAGTTCATCGAGTGGTTTGCTGTGGTAGCAAGTCCACTACATGATTTGACAAAGAAAGCCGTGGGATTTCGGTGGGCCAAAGCTGAAAAAGAATTTTATGCTAGCGAAGGACCAGTAATGATTATTCCTGATTTATCAAAGCCATTCATGGTAGAGTGTGATGCTTAAAGAGATTTGGAGCAGTCTTGAACCAAGAGGGCCATGCTGAGGCCTATGACACTCGAAGACTTCAAGGAGCCGAAAAGACCGCACCCACCTACGAGAAAGAATTGACGGCTATCATTCATGCCTTGAAGATTTGGAAGCACTATCTTATGGGTGTTGAGTTTGTTATCAAGACAGATCATCAAAGTCTTAGGTATTTTATGTCTCAACCTAAGATATAAAAAAAGCATATAAGATGGGCTAGTTATTTGGCCCAATTTCATTTTCAGATTATGCATACCCATGGAAAAGACAACAAAGTAACAGAAGGAAGGATTTCTTATGATGCAAACCCGTTTATGTGTGACCAAGGATTTGAGACCAAAGATAATGGAAGAATGTCATGCCCCACCTTATATGGGACATAGGGCTATCATGACAACTTCTCGGGCTTTGGAGAGTTATTTCTTTTGGCCTAGCATGAGAAGGGATATTGAGTAATATGTTTGAGAATGTTTGGTTTGTCAAAAGGTCAAGTTTGATCGAAAAAAACCCGCAAGATTATTACAACCTTTGCCAATTCCCAATATTCCATGGGAAAACATTGCTATGGTGTCACATGCACTCTGCACTCAGTGCATGGTGACAAACTGGCTCATCATCAGCAGTGCAACAGTTGTACAGTATTAAAACCCAGTAGGATGATATTTGTCATACGCCGTGACCCCATTGTACATCCTCAGTCCATGATAAGTCAAGCACCAGCTACGTAGATCATTCCTCAGCCTTAGCGGCTCAGTCAGTCAGTCAAGTCCCTTAACCCACTTGGAGAGAATCATTCATGCATGCAGAGTCAGTAGAAGCCTTAGGGTTTGCATCAGAAAGCACTCTGCATCCTGCATAATATGCATGCATATGCATGTGCATCATTTAGAACATCCCAGAAGCCTTAGGGAATTTACTAGGATTTATCTGGTATTTTTCCCATATTTTCTGGTATTTATTTAGCATTTATTGTCATTTATAAATATAAACTTTATTAAATAAATGACCAGCCAACTTGACCAGCCTCTAGTTAGTATAAATAGGCTTGCATAGGGCTTAGTTTCTCATTCAGTCTTCAGTGTGCTAAGAGCTTTCCTCCTCAGCCCTAGGAGTTCCCTTGCCCTCAGCACTAGACTAGTCTTATCCAGCCCTTGGAGTGCTTGAGTTTGCTTCAGCCTACCCTAGTTCTCCAACGCATGCAGTTCGGCAGTTCCTACAGCCATAAGCACAGCAATTCAGCAGTTCCTACAGCCATAAGCGTAGCAATTCAGCAGTACTAACGCAACCATTCAGCAGTCATAACTCAGCAATTCAGTAGGACAGCATACAAGCGCAGCCGTACAGTCCTCCACAGTCCCCAAAACAGCAAACAGTCCTGCGTTTTCTGTCCAGCATCAGCCTACAGCCCTGCGTTTTCTGTCCAGCATCAGCACAGCCCTGCGTTTACAGTTCCACAGCAGTCCTCATTCATTTGTTGTATTGGTCTTGGCTTGGAAAAGCCTGTGGATTGTTCCTGAAATAAATTCCTAAAGGGGGAGCGAGGCCTGTTCCCCACTCAACGTGGTGTACTGTGTAAAACCCCTATTCCCATCTCTCTCTTCCCCTTTGTTGGGGTAAAGGCATTATGCCCACCCTTATAGTGTGTACAAGCCCATAAGTTATAGTACATAGTACACTTAGTACAAGTGCACTATGTGTACTAGTGCAATATACATGTGTGATAGGGGAGTCACACACTCACATGGTGAGTTGACTTATCCCCACAACTCTCTCTCTCTCTCTCTCCCTTGCTTCTCTGTGTATCTCTCTCCCACACATGACCTAACCCTAACTGTTTCTCCCCATCAACTGGTTTCAGAGCTTTGGTCACCAGTTCTCCTCCCTCTTCTGCTCTGCTGGCCGCCCCCCCTTTTTGATTCCTGGTCGCCCTGCTGATTCCTGGTCGCCCTGCTCCTTGCTGATTCCTGGTCGCCCACGTGGCTGCCCAGGCTGCTACTCGGTGAAGAGGCCAAAGGAGAAGCTAGGCGAGCGAAGAGGCGAACTCAGGCGATAAGCTTGTTGCGCTTTGTGGCCACCAGCGGCTGCTGCTGTAGGCGGGTGGCGCTCATAGCGAATACGTCAACACACGCTAATCGTGTAGCGTGGTTGAGGCAGCGAGGAGGCTAGCGCTGGGCGTTCATATGCTAGGCGAAGGCACACGAGCGAAGAATCGTTGGGCGGAGCCCGTCTTGTAGCTTGGCACTAGGCGAGCGAAGCGCACAGCAGCAATACGAAGCACAAGGCTTGAGCGAAGGCGAATACAAGGCGAGGCCTGGCCAGTAGCGAAGGGAGCACGTCGACGTGATTGGCGTCTCTAGTCCACCGACGAAGGGGTCTCCATTCAGAGGCTCGATCACTTGGTACTTCTCCTGAGCGCGGATAGCAACTGGCCTGGCAGCGATCTTCTTGGGCAGCTTATGGAGGATGATCCCCCCGTAGCAAATCACAAGAGCACTCTTTCTGCACCAACAATCTGCAGCAGCAAGAATTGCCCCCATCTCCTGCAACAGCTTGCAAATTGAAGAAAAATCAGAAATTACAAGGTATTTGCCTCAAATTTTTTTTTGGGATTTGCAATTGAGCAAGTACAATCAACAATTGAGCAGGTACAGGTGCCCAATTGCTCAATTTTTAAGCAAAATTGGCAAAATTGGGTGACATTGGTCACAATCAGGATCAATTTGCAGGAAATTGGATGTCGAAATTTGGGGCTTTTGTGTCGATTTGGTTGATTTGCATGCAGGCAATCGCATTTGATGCTGTGGATAATGTGTTGATGCCTTACAAGCACTCAATGTGCCTGTAAATCAAGGGGCTTTCATGTATTTGATGTATATGTGGCCAAGGGGAAGCATCGTGAACACTCTGGATGCCTTCATGTGCGTCAATGTACCATGTATGATCAGAAATTGATCTTAAATCAAGGGGCTTTTCAAGTTTGTATGCTTGTTGAGCTTGGCAAAGCAGCAGGCAAGACATTTATGCCTTGAATCCTCAAAAATCAGCTTGCAGTCAAGGGGCTTTTGCCCAATTTCTGTTCGGAACTGTTTTATGCAGTGTTCGGGACTGTAAAAGTCTGATTTTCACTCATTTGGACAGCTAGGAGAGCATTTATTGCTACTGTACCTGCTGGTACAGATTTGGCACAGCTTTGTGCATGTTTTGGCATGGCTGCACATTGATTTGAGTGAGCAAAAGGTTCATTTACAGCTGCTGTACTTGCCGGGACAGGTTTGGTACATCATTGGTGAGCACTTGGTACTGCTGTACAGTACTTTGGAAGGGCAAAAGAGCACATTTAAGGTGCTGTCCAAAATCTGCAGCAACCAGATTTTGGTGATTTCATCACAAAAAGTGGGAGAAAAGTTGCATTCTTGCTTCCGCAGTGGGAGATAAAGCTTGGGAGAAAAACTGTGAGCACTTTGTGTGCTTTTGGTGCAGTGTTTGCACATTTTGCAGGGAGTCAGGCATTGACAGGTTGCATTTTGCTATGGCAATCACAGGTGAGAGCTCTTCATTGCTTCACATCAAGAAGCTCGAAGGCTCGCATAATTATGATATTTGGCAAACCCAGTGCTACAATGTGTTGCTCCAGAAAAAGCAGCACAAGCCTATCAAAGAAAGGGGTGTAATGCCCGCTTCTCTTACTGCTGAAGAGTGGGAAGATATGGATGAGCTGGCAAGATCTACTATCATGTTGTCTGTGTCAGACTCATTACTTTTCAGCATTCGTGAAGAGAAGACAGCTTGGGGAATGTGGCAGAGATTGCAGGACTTGTATGCCCAACAAAGTGCATCAAGCAAAGTGTATTGGTTGAAGAAACTCATAGGTCTTCAGATGAAGGAAGGGGCATCTATGACAGCCCATCTCAATGAGTTTAATGGTATTGTCAGCCAAGTTATAAATCAAAAGTTGGCAATGGACGATGAGTTCAAAGCCACTTTTTTGTTATGCACTTTGCCAGAGAGTTGGGACACATTCAGGACAGCCACTAGCAATTCGAATGCTATGCTGTCATATGCAGATGTTGAGGGTGCTCTTCTTCAAGAAGAGATGAACAGGAAAAACAACTCTGTTGGAAAGTCCAATGCAATGAATGCACGTGGGAGATCCCAGCAAAGGGGGAAAAGCCAAGAAAGGGGAAGGAGCAAGTCTCGCTCCAAAAAGGATTTGGAATGCCATTATTGTGGCAAGAAGGGACACATTAAAAAGCAATGCTACAAATGGAAAAATGATCAAAAAGAAAAGGGAAAAGGCAAAGACAAAGACAAGGATGAAGCCAAAGATGTAAAGCCAAAGGGCAAAAGTGGAGTCAAGATCGAAGAAATCAATGTGTCACATGCAGGTGGCAGTGAGGATGAGGTCCTATTTACGTCTTCACTTGATGCCCATTCACTTCTTACAGGTGGTCATGGTATGCACTCATGGATCATTGATTCAGGTGCCTCCTTTTATGTTACAGGTTGCAGAGACTTGTTTGTCAGGTACACTGCTGGCAATGAAGGAGTGGTTTATTTGGGTGATAACCACGCATGCAAGATTCTTGGCAGAGGTGATGTGAGGCTTGTGTTTTCAGGTGGCTCACAGCTTATGCTCCATGATGTCAGGCATGTGCCTGAGATCAAGAAGAACCTGCTTTCTACTGGACAGCTTGATGATGCTGATTATGTTACCACATTTGGTAGTGGAAAGTGGAAAATTAGTAAGGGCTCACTGGTTGTTGCCAGAGGCTCTAAGGTGGACACTCTTTATTTTATGCATGCAGGTGTTTGTCACCATGCTAATGTAAATGCAACCAAGCTGCCGGAAATTTCTATGTGGCATAGCCGGTTGGGACACATGAGTGTCAAGGGAATGGAGCAATTGTCTCGTTTGGGTTACTTGCCTTCTCTAAAGTTTTCAAGTTTTCAGTTTTGTGAGCATTGTATATATGGTAGGCAACTACAGTGCCCCCACAAGAAAGCTCTTGGACAGAAAGATGCTCAGTTAGAGCTTGTGCATACAGATGTATGTGAGATGCCTCAGCTTTCTTTGGGAGGGGCAAAATATTTTGTGTCTTTTATTGATGATGCCACACGCAAGGTGTGGGTTTATCCTCTTCGTTTGAAGAGTGATACATTCTCAGTGTTTGAGAAGTTTGTTGCTCTTGTTGAGAATCAAACTGGCAAAACACTGAAAGCTTTGCGTTCCGACAATGGTGGAGAGTACATGTCCAAACAGTTTCAGGACTTTTGTGATGCTAAAGGCATCAAGAGGGAGCTCTCTACTCCTTATGATCCTCCACAAAACGGGACAGCAGAGAGGATGAACAAGACCATACAGGAGAAGGTCCGTTCTATGTTGTCACATGCTGCATTACCTCATGGTTTTTGGGCTGAAGCTGTTATGACAGCCGTTCACCTTATAAACAGGTCACCTAACACGAGGCTTGGTGGGAAAGTGCCAGAAGAAGTATGGACAGGGAAGCCTCCGTCATACAAGCACTTGAGAGTGTTTGGTTGCGTTGCGTACGTGCACATACGCAGGGAAATGCGCACCAAACTTGATCCTAAGTCTCACAAATGCATATTCCTAGGATATGGTGACAAAGGTGAAATGGGGTATAGACTTTGGGATCCCATGAATAGAAAGATCATACGCAGCAATGATGTCATTTTTGATGAAACATGCATGTATAAGGAGCCTGCAAGGCAACAGAAGCCTGGCAGAGTCATCTTTGATGATGATGGACATCATGGACAACAACAAAGGGCTGTAAATCAGCCATTACAGCAGGAAAACCAGCCCTTAAATGGTGCTGAAAATGGTCCAAATGGACAGCCAGAGATGGCAGAAGATATCCCTATGGATATACCACAATTAGAGGAGATACCGGGCATGATTTTTCAGCCTTATGGCATGGAACAGGAGCCACCAATGGGTGATATGCAGGCTGGACAGCAACCTGCAAATGATGGTCATTGGGTACGGAGGTCCACTAGACCCTCCAGAGCCCCTGACAGGTTTGTTCCAGGGGTTGACTACTTGATGCTCACTGACTGTGGGGAGCCCTCATGTTATAAGGAGGCTTTACAGAGGGCAGACAAAGCTCTATGGGAGCGTGCCATGAAGTCAGAGATGGATTCTCTGCATAAAAATGGAACTTGGAAGTTGGTGCATTTGCCTGCAGGCAAGAAGGTTTTGCCATGCAAATGGGTTTACAGGCTCAAAGTTGCACCAGATACAAAGCCAGGTTAGTGGCTAAGGGCTTCAAGCAGGAATATGGTGTGGACTTTGATGAGATCTTCTCTCCAGTGGTCAAAATGACCACACTTAGAGCTGTGTTAGCTTTGGTTGCACATGATGATCTGGACTTGATTCAGATGGATGTGAAGACTGCTTTTCTTCACGGTGATCTCCATGAGGAGATATATATGCAGCAGCCAGAGGGTTATGCAGTAAGTGGAAAGGAGAAGCTTGTATGCAAGCTGAAAAAGAGTCTTTATGGGCTCAAACAGGCACCAAGAGAATGGTATCATAAATTTGATACATTCATGAAATCTCAGAAATTCAGGAGAAGTGACATAGATCACTGCTTGTACACCAAGAAAGCTTTGGATGGCAGTCTATTGATCCTCATCTTGTATGTTGATGATATGTTGATTGCCGGGAAATCTCGTAAAGAGATGGATGCCTTGAAGAAGAGGCTGCATGAAACCTTTGATATGAAGGATTTGGGTGATGCAAATCACATCTTGGGTATGCGGATACTTCGGGACAGAAATCAGCATGTGTTGTATTTGTCTCAGAAGGAATACATTGGCAAAGTCTTGCAGAGGTTCAATATGGACGGGGGGAAGAAGACTAGTACTCCTTTGCCTCCATATGTGAAACTCACTGCTATGGACAGCCCACAGTCGGATAGAGACAGGGCTGATATGGCCAAGGTTCCGTATGCTTCAGCTTGTGGCAGTCTCATGTATGCCATGGTTGCTACTAGGCCGGACATTGCATTTGCAGTGGGAGTGGTTTCTAGATACATGGCCAACCCTGGCAAGAAGCATTGGGAAGCAGTGAAAGGTGTCATGAGATACCTGAAGGGCACACAGGATATGTGCATATGTTTTGGCAAACAGGATGCATTAGTGCATGGTTACACGGATTCGGATTATGCCGGTCATCCAGATAACCGGAAGTCTACTACCGGTTATGTGTTTACATTCACAGGAGGTGCTGTGTCATGGATATCCAGGATGCAGAAGTGCACAGCCTTATCTACTACAGAGGCCGAGTATATTGCAGCCACAGAGGCTTGCAAGGAGGCATTATGGCTATCTCGGTTAGTGGTTGATTTGGGATATACAGGGATATTCCATTGTTGCATTGTGACAGTCAGCAGAGTGCCATCCAGTTGACAAAGAACCCTGTCTTTCATGCAAAGACGAAGCATGTGGATGTGAAGTATCACTTCATCAGAGAGGTGATAGAGAACAAGCAAATTCAGCTTGTTAAGATTCATACGGATGACAACCCGGCTGATCTGCTGACGAAGAGTTTGCCTCCGGAGCGGTTTGCTCATTGCAGACACTTGATGGGCATTGGATGAGGCCATTTTCAGCCTTGATATGGCCTTGTATATTATCATGTACATGCTGATTTTTTCTTTTCCTTTACTTAAGGGCACTTTGCCTTTAAGTGGGAGGTTGTTGGGGTAAAGGCATTATGCCCACCCTTATAGTGTGTACAAGCCCATAAGTTATAGTACATAGTACACTTAGTACTTTTAATGTACTAAGTGCACTATGTGTACTAGTGCAATATACATGTGTGATAGGGGAGTCACACACTCACTTGGTGAGTTGACTTATCCCCACAACTCTCTCTCTCTCTCTCCCTTGCTTCTCTGTGTATGTCTCTCCCACACATGACCTAACCCTAACTGTTTCTCCCCATCACCCTTCTCTCTCTCTATCTTTATCTCTCATACACGTGGTTACATCTGTCACTACACGCTCCGTTGGACTTATAGAAGGTGAGGCCATTCGTTTGTGGACCCAGTGAATGCATGCCCACACCAGATTAGGTATGGCGGCTTATGTCTAGGATGAGTTTGTCCACGATCTTAAGCAACGGTTTCTACCTCCCCATTACTTTGAGCAATTCGAAGACGAGTTTAGGAGGGCCCGTCAAAACGCGCAACCAGTCCTACAGCTTGCCAATAAGATTTCGAACTTATGTTTGCAATTGGGCATATCTGACAAGGACAATAAAGGGTAGTTTCTGTAACTATTTGGTCCTCCATGCTCTTTTCACATAATAGAACTCATGCCCGGACACATGGACAGGATGATGGACACGTGGAAACAAGGTTCCTAAAGTTGGAATTGGAAAAAGCACTCATCTGGGTCAAAAAGCAAGAAAAAGCAAAAGTCAAACTTTGTTGACCAAAAAGCTGAGGGCACCATTGGAAAGAGCTCATCAAACTAAGTCAAAAAGCTATAAGCTGCTTTTTCAAAAAGCGGCTCCAGGGCCAAAAAGCAAGGCCTTGAAGTTAAAATCAAGAACTTTAATTATTATTAAAACAAAAGCAAAAGCAAGTGAATAAAACAAAAGCCAAGTGATAAAAACAAAAGCAAAGCATGGTAAAAGCAGGCATCCCCTCAAGTATTTAAAGAACCAAGCACCCTCTTGGTGGATCATAGAAAAACACTTGGAGGCTCATAGAAGAAGAACGTGGAAGAACTCTTTTGGGAAAAGCAAGAGCCTTATCTTCTACATCACCTTTCTCCCTCCCCTCTACCAACAGTCCCCTTTGCAGCACCAACCATCGCTGCTCCACCTCTACGGGCGTCACCGCCACCCAGAGCCACCTCCACCACCAGCTGCCGGCGCCACCGCCGCCTGGAGCCGGTTTTTGCCGCCTGCCGAAGTCTCCGTCGCTCCAGAGCCGGGGTCTTTGCCTCCTATTTGCTGGATTTTCTGTTGCCTCTTGGTTGCCCGTTTGCTCCTCCACCACCACCTATTGCTGTAATCTGACTCTTCCATCAGCACCTCCTTTCAGCCGCCTTCTTTGGGAAGGGGGTTGCTTCCATTTGAAGAACCACCACCTCCTCCTTTATTAGTGAAAAGATTGGATTGAGAAGAAAGAGCTTTTTGGTGGGGATACTTGAGAACATCAATTGGATTCTTTGGATTTTGGTACTAGCCCGGTGTAAGCCTCTTGTGGGTCATCCTCGAGGTGAGCTCAGCATCAGTTATCTTGTGCCTCGACATCAACATCGGCCCGATCTCGTCATCGACACCTTTGTTTGATATTGTATTCATTTGTTGTATTGGTCCTAGCTTGGAAAAGCCCGTGGATTGTTCCTGATATAAATTCCTGAAGAGGGAGCAGGGCATGTTCCCCGCTCAACGTGATGTTCTGTGTGAATCCCCTATTCCCATCTTTCTCTCCCCCTTCTCTCTCTCTCTCTCTCTCTCTCTCTCTCTCTCTCTCTCTCTCTCTCTTTATCTCTCGTACACGTGGTTGCATCTGTTACTGCACGCTCCGTTGGGCTTACTGTTCCTTTATGGCCTTGACATGCAAATCCAGTGGAAAGTGCGTATGTTTCGGCCAGCCACCTTCGAAGATGCCCTCTCGCTTACGCAGAGTGTTGAAATGAAGTACAATGGCCGAAAGCCCAAGACCAACCTACCACCCCCAAGGCAACCGCCTTGGGGAGAAAAGGCCAAAACCAGACGGGGTCCTCCGCACGGTCGCCCTCCAAGAACTCAACCAATGCGTCCAAGCTTACTCCAGACTAGAAAGCTTAGGCAAGCAAGACCGGTGGGAAACTGAGTGCTGAGGAGACAGCTCAGTACAAGAAGGGTAAGTGTTTCTTTTGTCACACAAAAGGACACACTTCTAAGGATTGTCCGAAGAAGACTACCACTCCACAGACGACCACCCCAACCTCCACGGCTTCCGTGGTGAGCCCATTCCCACACAGACCCCAACTGTCACATGCATCCCGCACTTGGATGCCACGTAGACATATCTGAACAAGAAGGTGCAAGACCTGGAGTGGAAACTCGTCCCATGTGAGCCCAGTCCGGAACGAGTCAACCAGGGTTCTTCCACTCTACGCGTCCAAGGTCAAGTGTGCATTGTCTTGCACATGAAGTAGTGCCAATCCGTATTGTGAATCTCCCTCTGGAATGATGTCATATGACCTGCGTGTTGGGTTTGCAACCGGACACCAAGCGTATGTAGAAGCATGTAAGATTGCATGAAGGATGGGGTCCAGCCCATAGGGCAACGGGCTACCCCAGAAGAGAGTCTTAGGCTCTTGCAATGGACATGGTGCAGCCTTTGTGCCACCCCAAGGGGCGAAGAAGGCCCCAAGCCTTGCCATGGAAGGAGGCACTGCCCAGCAGCATGCGCAGGGTGGCCACGGCAGCATGGTGTGAAACGATGGAATAAAAATGCATTTTATTGCAAAAGACCTAGTCGTGGAAAAGATTAGAACCAGCCGACCAGAGCATAGAAGGGGTATACAAACCCAAGATCAGAATTCAGTTGAGCATCTCATTATTCACAAAGGGTTGCTACGTTCCAAGGGCTAGGACAGCCAAGGGGAAGTGCTCAGCCAAGGTGAAGAAGTGCAGGTCAAGAACCAGTCTTTATTTCAGATTTACATCATTCTAATAAAGCAAATACACCATTTGTGGTGGGGGCCCTACAGAGGGTATTTGGGACCCAATACTGTGTCCTCTCCTCCCTCCCCTCTCTCTCTCTCTCTCTCTGACACCGAGAAGGAAGAAGGGGAGATCAATGACAACACTCTCACGGCCATCAAAGAAGAGATCTCCAAGGAGATCACAAAGGACATGGAGGGAAAACTCGAAGCCAAGCAGTCAGGATGGGTTGAGGTGGTGAAGAAGAACATCCGTAAAGAAGTCAGGGAGGAGACTCAAAGGGAAGAACATCAAATCATTCACACCACCATTGAGTAGGAGAAGATGAGGCATGCCCCCCGCCTCAACATTCGAGTCACAGGTATAGCCGAGACACCCAACTCCACTCTCGAGAAAGATGGACAGCTTCTATGCATGAAGCTAGGCTACAGGGAAGAGGACCCTCTACCCTTCACCAAAGCATGGAGAGTCGGGAAAGACTCAACACACAAGCGAGCCCTCATCCTACAGGTTGCAGGAGAGACGGAGAGGGTCACCTTCATGAGGAAGAGGGTCATACTGTTGGGGTAAAGGCGTTATGCCCACCCTTATAGTGTGTACAAGCCCATAAGTTATAGTACATAGTACACTTAGTACTTTTAATGTACTAAGTGCACTATGTGTACTAGTGCAATATACATGTGTGATAGGGGAGTCACACACTCATGATATCATTATGAGTTGACTTATCCCCACAACTCTCTCTCTCTCTCTCTCTCCCTTGTTCTCTCTGTGTATGTCTCCCACATGAATTAACCTAACCCTAATTCTTCATACTCCCACACAACTGGTATCAGAGCTAGAGGGAGGTTTGCCCAGCCAATCAGGTGAATCTTCGTAGAAGACTGCCCAGGCTGCCTAGCGCAGTTAACCTACAGCAGCTGGGCGTAGGCAACCCAGCCAGCGTGGGCTGTGCAAACTCTTTGTGAGCTGTGCGAACTCAGGCGATAGCACCAGCTGGCCCTTCAGCGTGAGAAGCGAGCGCTAGGCGAAGCAGGCAAACACGAGCGAATCAGTCGTGGGCATGGGAACGTCACGTTTAACGGGATTAATGAAGCCGGGTGTGTAAGTCTGGCCGAGAACACCTGTTGCAGTATCCGAGAGTCCCAGAGAGTCGAAGCTGATCTCGAGGTGGGCGAAGCAGTTGTCCGTGCCCATGTCGTAGCCATGCACGCGCGAGTCCTTAGCAGTGATGGGCACCACCCCAAGCGACACCATCACAAGGCCTGAAATCTCCAGCCTTGCCTCATTAGTGGGCGCCGTTCGCGTTATCGTGGCTCCCCCACTAGGCGAGTGCCACATCACCGTCCCTTGTTTCGCGCCTGCCTCCACGTACGGTGGCAGATTTACGGCCTCACCTGCACAGAACAGCAGCAGCATCATCACCCCTTTTCCTGCAACAACAAAACCCGCCTACAAATCAGAGAAAAATCAAAAAATTACAAGGTATTCTGCTTTAATTTTTTTTTTGGGATTTGCAATTAAGCAAGTACAGTAATCAATTGAGCAGGTACAGGTGCCCAATTGCTCAATTTTTGAGCAAAATTGGCAAAATTGGGTTACATTGGTCACAATCAGGATCAATTTGCAGGAAATTGGATGTCGAAATTTGGGGCTTTTGATGTAATTGTGCAATTAAGCACTCATACATGCTGTATGATGTGAGAAATCGCACATTTGGGCAAAATTGCAGCAAATTGCAGTGCAAATCAAGGGGTTTTTGTGCCGATTTGGTTGATTTGCATGCAGGCAATCGCATTTGATGCTGTGGATAATGTGTTGATGTCTTACAAGCACTCAATGTGCCTCTAAATCAAGGGGCTTTTATTATTTGGATGTATACAGAGTGGTTTATTTGGGTGATAACCATGCATGCAAGATTCTTGGCAGAGGTGATGTGAGGCTTGTATTTTCAGATGGCTCACAGCTTATGCTCCATGATGTCAGGCATGTGCCTGAGATCAAAAAGAATCTGCTTTCTACTGGACAGCTTGATGATGCTGATTATGTTACCACATTTGGTCGTGGAAAGTGGAAAATTAGTAAGGGCTCACTCGTTGTTGCCAGAGGCTCTAAGGTGGACACTCTTTACTTTATGCATGCAGGTGTTTGCCACCATGCTAATGTAAATGCAACCGAGCTGCCGGAAATCTCTATGTGGCATAGCCGGTTGGGACACATGAGTGTCAAAGGAATGGAGCAATTGTCTCGTTTGGGTTACTTGCCTTCTCTAAAGTTTTCAAGTTTTCAGTTTTGTGAGCATTGTATATATGGTAGGCAACTACAGTGCCCCCACAAGAAAGCTCTTGGACAGAAAGATGCTCAGTTAGAGCTTGTGCATACAGATGTATGTGAGATGCCTCAGCTTTCTTTGGGAGGGGCAAAATACTTTGTGTCTTTTATAGATGATGCCACACGCAAGGTGTGGGTTTATCCTCTTCGTTTGAAGAATGATACATTCTCAGTGTTTCAGAAGTTTGTTGCTCATGTTGAGAATCAAACTGGCAAAACACTGAAGGCTTTGCGTTCCAACAATGGTGGAGAGTACATGTCCAAACAGTTTCAGGACTTTTGTGATGCTAAAGGCATCAAGAGGGAGCTCTCTACTCCTTATGATCCTCCACAAAACGGGACAGCAGAGAGGATGAACAGGACCATTCAGGAGAAGGTCCGTTCTATGTTGTCACATGCTGCATTACCTCATGGTTTTTGGGCTGAAGCTGTTATGACAGCCGTTCACCTTATAAACAGGTCACCTAACACGAGGCTTGGTGGGAAAGTGCCAGAAGAAGTATGGACAGGGAAGCCTCCGTCATACAAGCACTTGAGAGTGTTTGGTTGCGTTGCGTACGTGCACATACGCAGGGAAATGCGCACCAAACTTGATCCTAAGTCTCACAAATGCATATTCCTAGGATATGGTGACAGAGGTGAAATGGGGTATAGACTTTGGGATCCCGTGAATAGAAAGATTATACGCAGCAATGATGTCATTTTTGATGAAACATGCATGTATAAGGAGCCTGCAAGGCAACAGGAGTCTGGCAGAGTCATCTTTGATGATGATGGACATCATGGACAACAACCAAGGGCTGTAAATCAGCCATTACAGCAAGAAAACCAGCCCTTAAATGGTGCTGAAAATGGTCCAAATGGACAGCCAGAGATGGCAGAAGATATCCCTATGGATATACCACAGTTAGAGGAGATACCGGGCATGATTTTTCAGCCTTATGGCATGGAACAGGAGCCACCAATGGGTGATATGCAGGCTGGACAGCAACCTGCAAATGATGGTCATTGGGTACGGAGGTCCACAAGACCCTCCAGAGCCCCTGACAGGTTTGTTCCAGGGGTTGACTACTTGATGCTTACTGACTGTGGGGAGCCCTTATGTTATAAGGAGGCTTTACAGAGGGCAGACAAGGCTCTATGGGAGCGTGCCATGAAGTCAGAGATGGATTCTCTGCATAAAAATGGAACTTGGAAGTTGGTGCATTTGCCTGCAGGCAAGAAGGTTTTGCCATGCAAGTGGGTTTAGAGGCTCAAAGTTGCACCAGATGCAAAGCCAAGATACAAAGCCAGGTTAGTGGCTAAGGGCTTCAAGCAGGAATATGGTGTGGACTTTGATGAGATCTTCTCTCCAGTGGTCAAAATGACCACACTTAGAGCTGTGTTAGCTTTGGTTGCGCATGATGATCTGGACTTGATTCAGATGGATGTGAAGACTGCTTTTCTTCACGGTGATCTCCATGAGGAGATATATATGCAGCAGCCAGAGGGTTATGCAGTGAGTGGAAAGGAGAAGCTTGTATGCAAGCTGAAAAAGAGTCTTTATGGGCTCAAACAGGCACCAAGGGAATGGTATCATAAATTTGATACATTCATGAAATCCCAGAAATTCAGGAGAAGTGACATAGATCACTCCTTGTACACCAAGAAAGCTTTGGATGGCAGTCTATTGATCCTCATCTTGTATGTTGATGATATGTTGATTGCCGGGAAATCTCGTAAAGAGATGGATGCCTTGAAGGAGAGGCTGCATCAAACCTTTGATATGAAGGATTTGGGTGATGCAAATCACATTTTGGGTATGCGAATACTTCGGGACAGAAATCAGCATGTGTTGTATTTGTCTCAGAAGGAATACATTGGCAAAGTCTTGCAGAGGTTCAATATGGACGGGGGGAAGAAGACTAGTACTCCTTTGCCTCCATATGTGAAACTCACTGCTATGGACAGCCCACAGTCGGATAGAGACAGGGCTGATATGGCCAAGGTTCCGTATGCTTCAGCTTGTGGCAGTCTCATGTATGCCATGGTTGCTACTAGGCCGGACATTGCATTTGCAGTGGGAGTGGTTTCTAGATACATGGCCAACCCTAGCAAGAAGCATTGGGAAGCAGTGAAAGGTGTCATGAGATACCTGAAGGGCACACAGGATATGTGCATTTGCTTTGGCAAACAGGATGCATTAGTGCATGGTTACACGGATTCGGATTATGCCGGTCATCCAGATAACCGGAAGTCTACTACCGGTTATGTGTTTACATTCACAGGAGGTGCTGTGTCATGGATATCCAGGATGCAGAAGTGCACTGCCTTATCTACGACAGAGGCCGAGTATATTGCAGCCACAGAGGCTTGCAAGGAGGCATTATGGCTATCTCGGTTAGTGGTTGATTTGGGCTATACAGGGGATATTCCATTGTTGCATTGTGATAGTCAGAGTGCCATTCAGTTGGCAAAGAACCCTGTCTTTCATGCAAAGACGAAGCATGTGGATGTGAAGTATCACTTCATCAGAGAGGTGATAGAGAACAAGCAAATTCAGCTTGTTAAGATTCATACGGATGACAACCCGGCTGATCTGTTGACAAAGAGTTTGCCTCCAGAGCGGTTTGCTCATTGCAGACACTTGATGGGCATTGGATGAGGCCAGTTTCAGCCTTGATTTGGCCTTGTATATTATCATGTACATGCTGATTTTTTCTTTTCCTTCATTTAAGGGCACTTTGCCTTTAAGTGGGAGGTTGTTGGGGTAAAGGCGTTATGCCCACCCTTATAGTGTGTACAAGCCCATAAGTTATAGTACATAGTACACTTAGTACTTTTAATGTACTAAGTGCACTATGTGTACTAGTGCAATATACATGTGTGATAGGGGAGTCACACACTCATGATATCATTATGAGTTGACTTATCCCCACAACTCTCTCTCTCTCTCTCTCCCTTGTTCTCTCTGTGTATGTCTCCCACATGAATTAACCTAACCCTAATTCTTCATACTCCCACACACATACTACGAGGCTTAGAGGGAGCTCCTATTTTCTTGGATGATGATCTCACGAGGATGCAGCTTGAGCATAGGAGAGCTTGCATGCCACAAGTCTTACACGCGAGGAGAGAAGGTAAGAAGGCCTTCTATCGAGATGGTCGGGTCATCATTGATGGTGGCCAGCCCATGGATTAGCGGTTCGGGGCCTATGGGACACAGACCAGGCCACTGTCAGAGATACACATGGCAGTATGGAACTGTAATGGTTCACTATGGGTGCAGCCTGGACGACTGGAGCATGTTATGGTGGGGAGAGACATCATACTTCTGACAGAGACACATCAGAGCCCAGAGAGAGGGCTACCTCGAGTAGAGGGATTCCAGTGGGAGTCAGCATACAGGAGGATCACACGCCAGGGTACCTCGAGAGGGTCGGGGGGAGTAGCAGTTCTATTCAAACAGGGGCTACAGGGGAGACTGAGAGTGGTAGCACAGGATCCAGAGGCCAGATACATGTGGATCAGCTTACAGCTCTTCACAGGACAGGGTTATATACATAGCCCTATGTTACTTTCCTCCATCAGGATCCTCCTATGTCATTACAGAGGACATGCCACATGAGGAGGAGACAGGAGCCTCGTAATACACTTGTTTGTCAGAGGAGATTATGCATTATTTTACACTAGGGGAAGTATTTCTTACGCGCGACTTCAATGCCCACACACAAAGCAGACAGTGTGAGGTGTATGACTATGATGACATGGAGATCCTCCACCCTATGGATCCAGAGGAGATAGGGGCTAGTCGAGCATCAGAGGACACTGGACCAGACAGAGGACATTATGGGGACCACTTACTAGAGTTGGGAGCTAGGCATCGTCTCATTATTTATAACGGGATGCTACACTGGCCGGGATCAGGAGGGCTGACATGCTTCCCACATGGGGGTCATACACGGACCGGTTGCACGGTGGTAGACTACATTATGGGGTCTTTGGAGGCATCACAGCTTGTCACCTCATTCTCCATTCCACCTCGTCCTATTGGGGCAGATCATACATACTTGGCATTTTCACTAGCCGGATCACCAGTATCACCAACCCCCCACATACCGACGCCACACACTACCATCTACTTCACACATGACATGGAAGACATATACACTGGCAGAGTAGAGGATGGGCTCCTACTCATGGATCCCCTGGCACCTATGGATACCATTACAGCCCAGCTAGCATCACTCCTACACACGGCTGCATTACAGAGCTTCCCACATCGTGTCCACTCAGGAGAGCCTATACTCACGGCTCCGCATACAGAGAGCCTTGGGAGCCGTCACAGAGCAAGAATCAAGGAGAGAGATGAGACTTACTCGCCGCAAAAGGCGGGCCTTCGCAGAGATACAAGAGCTAGTGATCTTTCATTTCTTCATGAGTAGAGATAGCCCTATCTCATGGCGGCACTTCAAAGAGCCCCGGACACCGACACCTATTGCAGACCCACAGACATGGCACACATATGCAGAGGGCCTATACCACGCCCCACAGCAGCCACGTATACCTCAGCCCACAGGAGCCTCGACCTACCACAGCTAGCTTCTTTGCCCACTCGATGGTAAAGGAAGCTATCCGCTGCCTACAGCATGGACGGGCCGCCGACCATATGGGCCTGCACGGTGAGCATCTCATATATGCAGTAGATTCTTTGGCTCCTTTTCTCGCACACCTGTTTAACAAGGCACTAGCAGAGAGTTTGCCTACGGAGTGGACGATGCACACCATTGTGCCGATTCACAAAATAGGGGATATGCTCGATCCGAGCAACTACAGGACGGTTATGGTTGGCCACGCGTTGGCCAAACTCTATGGTGCAGTGTTGGAGCAAGAGCTTAGCTTATATGCTGAGCGAGCAGGTTTACGCTCATCAAGGCAGGCAGGCTTCAAGAGAGCTTTCTCTACCACTGACCATGTATTCACTTTGAGATGTATGATTGATCAAGCCAGAGTGAGGAAGAGAAAGCTCTATTGCTACTTTGTGGATTTCCGCAAGGCATTTGACACAGTACCACGAGAGAGGCTCTTTCAACGCCTGCAGTCTCTTGGCATACCAGCAGATATGACATGGGGCATCTATGCATTATATGAGCAGGTTTTTGGGCGAGTCAAATGCCCAGGAGGTATGTCCGAGACTATTGCTAGCAGCATTGGTGTGAAGCAAGGATGCCCACTTTCCCCCACGCTATTTGGGTTATACATTGATGAGGTGGCTGACTTCATTACACGAGGAGGCGGAGATGGAGTTGATTTAGCAGGTACCTCAGTACATATTATGCTTTATGCTGATGATATTGTATTAGTGTCTGAGGCTCCAGGAGGTCTACAGCAGCATCTACATGCACTCGATGATTTCTGCACACAGAGGGGTCTTACTGTGAACCTTGAAAAAACCAAGGTTATGGTCTTTCATACATCGAGACAGGGCAGGAGTCATCTGATTTTCACTCTCGCAGGACGCCAGGTGGAGGTGGTGACATCATACGTGTACCTAGGGGTTACCTTCTCTGCAACAGCCACACGCTTCACCATGGGTTCAACAGCCATAGCTAGATTGACATGGGGATATGCAACATTGGCTATGCTAGAGAGACAGTGCCACCATGCGCATTTTCAGGAGCCTCGGACGAAGGGGTGGCTATTTGACACATTAGTCACACCGGCACTGATGTATGGAGCAGCGGTATGGGCGCCAGGCCTTGCTACCCATTGGTGGACACAGATAGAGAGACCACAGGCCCTCATGATGGCCCTCATGATACGCAGCAAACCGTCAGTACCTCATGACATTATCCGAGCAGAGTTTGCTGCACCTCCTATGATGGTAGAGGCCATATTCCAGACTATATGCCTGCTAGACAGATTCAGAGTGATGCCACAGGACAGATTGTCATACAGAGCTTTTGAGGCATCTAGACAGCTGGCTGAGGCAGGAGACAGAGGATCATGGTATGCACAGGTCACACATTGGTTCTCATAGCATGGCCTAGACATGGATCATCTACCACCATTCCAGTATGATAGGGATGCACCACATATCTGTCTCTCTCATAGTGAGAGGAACAGAGTATTGAGACAGGACCTATGGCAGCTCTATACACGAGAGACATGGATATCGCCTACACAGCCTCTTCCACCGAAGATGTTGTACTACAGAGATCACTTCATGAGTATCATTGATGATGGATTTATAGAGAGGCCTAGATACATGGAGGGCTTTTTACCACACAGCTCCCGAGTAGCTATTGGTCAGCTTAGAGTCTCATCACATCGACTGGAGAATTATGTATGCAGATGCAGAGCATATACAGCCATCAGAGAGAGATATCCCATTTTATTCAGAGAGCCACATTCCCTACGCCAGCTCTTTGAGGCAGCAGACCAGTGCATACTGGGGAGATTCATTCTAGACATACAGCGTCACAGAGAGACATCATTACAGGCTCAGACAGCTCCAGAGGGGGGACGACAGACACAGATTACTACATTTTTTCAGAGATCCACCACACTCCCAGCCCCTACATAGCAGGGAATTACTATCCCGAGAGCAGAGACACTCAGAGCCCGCAGGAGACAGAGGACACCTGGCTTTCGGACACCACGCCTATACCAGAGAGAGATGACAGAGATCAGAGCTCAGTTTCACAGAGAGGGTGCGGAGCGACTGGCTCGCTTCAGAGCAGACCCAGGCATGTTCTTCAGGGAGCTGTGGACACCCCCTTCATTGATGTATACCATTTTATACCCCCAGTATGGTACAGAGCTCGCTAGGTTGCATATCATGATTGTATACTCCATGCATATAGCTTTGCATTCTCCTACTAGTAGAGCTCCATGCCCTCCCCCACTCATTGTACTTATTGCACACCCAGATTCACCTTTTTAGTTCAGTACTTTTTCATTTTGTTGGGATGACAGAGGATACCCCATACACGTACACTAATTTGTCTCATAGGCCGAGTTCGGTCTTTTGGAAGACGCTAATAAAATCTCTCTCTCTCTCTCTCTCTCTCTCTCTCTCTCTCTCTCTCTCTCTCTCTCTCTCTCTCTCTCTCTCTCTCTCTCTCTCTCTCTCTCTCTATTTCTACACATATCTCTCTATTGTGTGTTATCTTCCTCACGAACGATTGCTGAATTCTAAGCATTGAAGTTACCAATTCTTCTACCGAGCTTCCACATGTTGCAGGTGGCATTTTGTTTCGAGAAGTCAGGCTGGTAGGTGCTCTTTCCATGGTCTATCTGGTACTACGCGATATTGGAGTGTCCATGGTTGCATTTTCATCAACTTATCTTCTTTAGACTTTTGAACACTATGAGCTACAGAGGGGTGTTAGAATTTTGTGCATCTCTGTGGTGTGGAACTGGACCTTTTATTGGCACACTTGTATTTTCTCACGTTTCTGCAAGTCATGAGTTGTCGGCCAGCTTCTCGTGACAGTCAGCTAGCTTCTGGCCTCTCTATATAAAGGGCCTCCCTCATCACTTGTTCACTATCCAATCCCTACACATTGTATCACCCATCTACTGGCTATTGCCAGTGTAAAAGCCTCTTGCGTAATAAAGGTGATCTTGTCAACAATCTCTCTCTCTCTCTCTCTCTCTCTCTCTCTCTCTCTCTCTCTCTCTCTCTCTCTCTCTCTCTCTATGCTTCCGCCTATGCATACTCCAACAGATACTTCGCCCTTGAGCCAATATACTTGCATGCATCAAAGAAAAAAGCAGAAGGCCATAATCATTATCCCCACATGCGTGGAGACATGCACCCAAGGTGTGCAATTGATGCTCCTGGAGCATACCAATAATATTTTAGTCACTCTTCGACATCTTTCATCTCGATTTTGTCAGAATATGCAGCGGAGATGAAGACAAAATCTGAGAACACAAGAGCAAGTGCACTGCAGAAAAATACAACAATAGAGAAGGAGAGAGAGAGGCGTGTAACTCTGCTATATATACACAAGAAAATCCCGATGACTGAATAGTACAAGTGGGGGAGTAAGGGCCATTTTATATGGCCCCTGTGATCCACTCGGCCAGCAGAAAGGACAGCCGACAGCAACAAAGGGACACCCGACCTGCTGAACTCCAGTCGGCTAGCTTCAATGAGTCGGCCATCACATGTGTGAAGTCGGCCACCAGCAGAGAGAAGCAGGGAGCAGCAGAACCATTCGGCCATCACCTGGATCACTCCAAGAACCACAGGGCAGCCTCCCACACCTGGTAAAAGTAGGGAAAAATATGGAGAGTGGGGGAAAATGAGAAAACACCTAAATCGGGCGGGCACACCCACAACAAGGCCCTAGTGTAAATATACAGACAGGAGATGACTGCTAACACCCCCTCTCAGCTCCTGGTGTGGAACCAACCCCGGGAGCTGGAGTGCCGCCAGAGCATAGCCTGAGGTAGAGACTTCGTGAAGAGGTCCGCCGCATTGTCCTCCGTCGAACAATAAAGAAGCAAGATGTCACCCGCCAAGATCTTCTCACGTACAAAGTGATATTGTATCTCTATGTGCTTGGTCCGAGCATGGAAGACCGGGTTCCGAGCAATAGCTATACAACTCTGGTTATTGCACTAGATAACAGTGGGCTCTTTCTGTGGAAACCCAATCTCACCAAGCAACCTCCGCAGCCACACAACCTCGCAAGCAGCACCACAAGCAGCTCGGTACTCTGCCTCCGTCGATGATAAGGCAATAGTTGGCTGCCTCTTACTGCTCCATGAAACTGCTCCTGAGCCGAGGGTAAAATTGTAGCCTGATGTGGATCTCCTCGTGTCTGGATCTCCTCCCCAATGTGAGTCACTCCATCCTTGGAGTCTGACTCCATCCATCAATCCTCCTCCTGTGTAAAAGAGTCCAAGATCCTTCGCATGCTGCAGAAACCACAAGATACACAATCCTGCCTCCCAAAGAGTCCTCTACAAACATGAGCTCAACAGCCTCATCAGGAAGCTCCCGTCCAATCTGGTATGCATCAACCAAATCAATGAACCATTCTGCTTCCGAGTCAAGGAGGCATCATACTGCTCACAAGGATCAACACCTATTACGGTGGGATGCCAAGTCTTGGAAACCTGCTGAAGACCACTCAAGGCCTTCGGAAACCTGTAACCAACTCCCTCTGAATTCTTTGTCCCGAATACTACGAGACATCAGAGCATAAGTTACTTGTAAAGTTTCCTCTGACTGACGAACACAAGAACTACCAACATCTGTACTGAAAAGTTCTTGCCAACTGTTGCCATCAACTGGCAAGCTATCCACCATCTGGTCCCGGGAAGCCTGCACCTGCAGCGTATCCACACTTAAGTGGCCATTACCAGATTGCCACTCATCACAAAACTGAGGACCTGGGAGAGAGAGTGCTGAAAGTTTGTAAACTCCATTCTCCACTCCACCTTCCCAAACTACCTGGCCTATTGCCTTGTCTCGGAGAGCAACAAAATGCTCATCAAACTCCACCCGTATGCCAGTCTTGCAAACCTGATGCACTGACAACAACAGATAAAAACCAAGTGATGGAACATACAACACCTGGGAGGAATGCTTCCCCCCTCTGCCATCGGGAACTATCTCCAGCATGCCCTCACTGTGAACTGGGATAGTGGATGTATCCCCAGTAAGAATGTGACCAGAATACCTGAAAAGATCCTGTAAAGCTGAACGGGAAGGAGTCATGTGCCTGGAAGCACCACTGTCTAGAATCCACTCCCGAGTATCCGTAGCAGAGAGTCCTCCAACCTCCTCCCTGCACGAAGAAAATGAAACACCGGTGTCCATAACCTCCATGTGCACAAAAGCTGGAGTCTTCATGATTGCTGCTGAGGATTCGACACCCTTCTCGGTGCTCCGCTTGGGACACTGCCTCCAATAGTGGCCTTTCTCGCCACAATCATTGCAGGTCCTCTCGACCTTCAATTTTTCTCAGGCTGCGTCAGGCTTCTTCGTAGAAGACTTCTCCCGATGAAGCCTTCCCTTTGCCCTTGTTGTTGTTATTCCGACCGTTGGCCAGTTAAGGCCTCCGAACCTCCGCCCTGTGGAGGGTTCGTGAATCTTTCCTCCTGGTCCAAGACCATGGGCACAAGCTCCTCCCATGTGATGATGCTAAGCCTCCCACTGGTAATCAAAGAAGAGTAGAATGCTGAGTATTGAGAGGGCAAATGCGACAGCAACGTAATGGCCATATCCTCCGATGATATCTCTTTCCCAGCCTGGAGAACTTCCTGCTGAAGAACCTGTAGCTTGTTGATGTGTTCCCACATCGTCGACGACTTTGCAGGATTCATCACCCGCATCTGTACTTCCAAGGAGATCCTCTTCATGGGCGATACCCTTTTATAGAGAGAAGCCAAATGCTGCCATATACCTCTGGCCAACGTCATATGCTTGATATGATTCATTACTTGTGGTGTGCAATTGAGGAAAATGAAAGAACGAACCCTGGCATTGACACGATCCCACAACTGTGCCTGTGCCTCGCGTTCCTTCCGAATCAAGGGTAACTCCCCTTCCTCTAACTCCGGCCGTGGAACCCCAACAACAATGAAATCAGCAAGGTCGTAAGACTCCAGAACAGATTTGTTCCCATCCAATTGACACACAGTTCCCAAGATCTATCAAGAGCCTAGAGCTCTGATCCATGTCAGAATATGCAACGGAGATGAAGACAAAATCTGAGAACACGAGCAAGAACACGTGCACTGCAGAAAAATACAGCAATAGAGAAGAAGAGAGAGATGCGTGTAACTCTGCTATATATACACAAGAAAATCCCGGTGACAGAATACTACAAGTGGGGGAGCAAGGGGCCATTTTATATGGCCCCTGTGATCCAGTCGGCCAGCAGTAAGGACGGCCAACAGCAACATAGGGACACCCGACTTGCTGAACTCCATTCGGCCAGCTTCAGTGAGTCGGCTATCACACGTGCGAAGTCAGCCACAGCAGCAGAGAGAAGCAGGGAGCAGCAGAACCAATCGGCCATCACCTGGATCACTCCAAGAACCACAATACACTTCCCACACCTAGTAAAAATAGGGAAAAATATGGAGAGTGGGAAAAATGAGAAAACACCTAAATGGGGCGGGCACACCCACAATAGAGACCCTAGTGTAAATATACATACAAGAAATGACTGCTAACAAATTTGGGGACCAAATTGAGGCATGATTCTCTCCTCAAGTCTCTAACCAAGCCTTGGCCACAACATGCCTAGAAAAGGAAGGGCTAATGCAGATGTGATACAAATGCACCTTACGCGCAAAGATAGTCCATCAATCAGCAAGACCATCTTGATGTCAAACCTCTAAGATCTCCCCGTCAGGCAAATCTACAAAACAAACCATAAACCATGAAGGGGGTGCAGGCATACTCGCCACCCAACCATGGCAGCCATGAGCGAGGCTCACAATCTTGGTCGTTCCCACCAAGCCACGAGCTAGAGCGTCATGCTCTCATGAGTGCCCTGCCCTGCCATCGTCCTCATCCAGGGTCCTCTACCACCCGGGGTTGTCCCCCAAGGATGACGACCTCCTGCACGATGGTGCTCCTACTCCATGCGCTCTACACTCCTATGCTCCATCCGTCGGTGTGCGCCCAACTGGTACCCCTCCTCCCAATAAATAGGGAAGGAACACCCAAAAAGCACACACTATCAATAGCGGACCAAAAAGCACATGTCTGCCCACAACATATCACACTCTAGCTCGCCAATCTGATTGCCCCTCGCCAATTTGCCTGCCCCTAGCGTGCACATGACATACTCCCCTTCCTCAAAAGAGCTCACTCTTGAGCTCAAGAAAAAGAACTCAAAGAGAAGTTGTCACATTCGCAACACTAGAGAAACACCCTCTATTGGTCGAAACCAATAGTCTCAAGGACAATCCGACTAAGAGATCGACCTGCTCAAATAACATGACATGAGCGTCAATTCCTAGTCACAAGAGCCTAATCCAGAGCAAATGGATCATTTGGGTAACTCGAAGCTGACAATGCTACCAATACCAGAGGTAAGCAACCACTGTCCTAAAGGGTTATCCCGAAACCAAAAGTATCTTCCATTTGACTACCATGCTTTCATCTTGATGTCCTCTATAAAACTGGTCTGGAAAACTAGAAAACCCAGCACCTACTACTGAAGCCTGAACCAAGTGGAACACAACAGTAGTCTCTTCCCAAACAAGAGAAGAACCGATCTTCTAGAAAAGATCATCAATCTCTACTTCATCACCTTGGAAGCCTAACTTTCCAAATAGACCTCAAAAGGTCTATAAGGACCTTGGACATGAAAGGAACAACTGTTCCAATAGACTTGGTTAAGACACAAGCTAGCATCTATCATAACTTTCTTTATCAAAAGTAAAGTATTTATCCCTCAAAAATGTTGAGATAGCCTCGTGTTTGTAGGCGCAGAGTCCAAATGAAGTCTTAACAATCTGGAGTAGCCCCATAACATGTGATGGATCATGGCGTCCCATACCACCATGATACACCCCATACCCGTGCTACGATTACTAAAAAACACCAGTTTGTGGATCTGTCGCGATCTATCAGAAACAATAAACGCCAATGGCTGACCATGTGCCACAAACTGAAACAAGTTCTCGAAAGGAAGAACTCCAAACGAGACTAGTGATCATAACTCGGTCCAGGGATTAGACAACATCTGTGTACACAAAGAAGAACAACCTTGACCAGCGTCCCAGTCAAAGCATCTGTCTAAACCCGAAAAATCTTGGAAACCAAAACTTGCTTCCAAAAACTTATGCGCATAGCGCAAGTTCTTGAATAACCATGATTCAATAGTCTTGGTATAAGAATAGGCGAGTATACTTGGAATAGCATGAATATCTGTACACACTCATGCTATGGACATAAAACTAGAGGACCATCAAAACCTAGGCTGAAAAGATACATATTGGGTATTGTCGCATAACCGTCTTGTCATGCAATCTAACAATGAATCCCAACATGTAAACTTAAGCTAGATGCCCTCTATCAAATATCCGTGTAGTCAATGTCAATGTGTGGTCAACTATTCCTCAATCCTGCATATGCAGATAAGTGCATATAGAGATAAGTCTTGCCTATCAAAGCCCAACAATGAAAACAATGGTCATTCCAATATCTGTAGGGTATTAGGTCTATGTCTTACATAGTACAAGTCCATGACTAACTCGTGTGTGTGTGTCCATAAAGTTCTTGGACCAAAAACTCCCATGTGTACCCTAGAACAAACATGTGTACTTGCATAACACGGTACAACACTGTGCTTTTATTGTTAAACCTTATCTTGCATGTTCCTTGCATGTGAAAAACAAACACATACCTCATAACACGCTGGTCCAAAACTGAGATAGAATAAAGCACGTGCATTCGAACCTTGCAAGTACACCACAAAGTCCCATACACAACCTAGACATCTTAGAGAGAAGAATCTGAAGAGAGATCGTAGAAAAACACGTCGCCATCACTTGCTGCTGTAGGGCAGCCCACTGACGATCGTACGCCTCTGTCCGGACAACCTACATGTGGCTGTCCACAACCTTTGGCTGCGTGTGGTAGACCTCAGGTAACACGGATGGCTGTGGCATGTGCGGCTCTGCTAGGCTGCCCTGCATCTGCATGAGTGCGTGCACACGTCATGCGTGGCTGCATGGGAAACAGCCCCAAAAACTTGAGCTTCCTCACCCCAAAGGGGTGCCCATCAGCAAGGTGCAGTCCCCATGTGGGCTGCCACAAGCCCCATGGAGTCCCAACAGTCCCTGCAACCGCTGACAGCCCTGGTTACTCCAACAGCCCTTCACAAGTGCCATCGACAACCCTTCCCATGTCCGTCCCCCAGGCGACCAGGTAAGGGACCCCCACACGCGCCATCGGATTCGGGAAGGTAAGTGTTTTTTTTTTTCCAAGTTAAAAAAAAAACTGCCCGCTTCTTTTTTTTCTTTCTTTCTAATGTATGTAAATATATGAGTCCCCTTGATATTAAAAAAAACGGTCCCATGCTTTTCTTTTTTGTGAGAAACCAATGCTCAGTTTTTTTTTTTTTTACATTCTGTTTTTTCTTTTAAAAACTGCAATACGCTGTTTTTAGACTATTGCCGGCTGCTTTTCCCTCTTGCACACTGCTATCCATACACTATGGACTATTCAGAGGTTGTCGTGCAGGTCTGACGCTGCTTTTAATGCACACCAGTCCGTACATACGTACAGCTGCGCATACTGTGCTCATACGACCCCTGTACCACAAGTACAGCCTGTCCAGGCCTCTACCCAGACCCGCCACGTGTGTGGTTGCTGTATCTGTATGCACAGGTCCGTACAGTCTTGTACGGCTGCTGTGCCTGTATGCACAGGCCCGTACAGCCTTGTACGGCTGATGTACCTTTTGTGACCTCTGTACAGCCACCTGCCCCTTAGGATAGCCAGCATGGTCAAGCATGAGACTCTTCAAAAAAGGGCTCACTCAAACACCGCGATCTTTTCTCCCCTCTCACACGACTAGACATGCTTTTTCCCTACGCCAACCACAATCTCATGCAACATAGAGCAACGACTTGATAGCAAAAGCAACGATTCATAGGAAGAGAACAATGAGAAGCATACCCGGGTCTCTTGTCAGATGTGATGTATACCCACACATACCTTTTCAGCTTCTTGCATTAGGGTTGGCTCTGATACCACTGTCAAACCTCCAAGATCTCCCCGAAAGGCAAATCTACAAAACAAACCATAAACCATGAAGGGGGTGCAGGCATACTCGCCACCCAACCATGACAGCCGTGAGCGAGGCTCACAATCTTGGCCGTTTGAAACCCGCCTTCAGAAATCTGACGGGCGGTGAAGCAAACACTCACACATAAAACACTTCAACACCATTGAGGACCTAGAAAAGGAAAACAAACACGGGGAGCTAGAGTGCTCCTGCAAACAGTACACGGACACCGATTGGCCCCAAAACGCAGTGGCACCCCTTGCGGTATTTCTTTAATTGATTATAAGAGCTTTGATTACAATAAGGCTGGGAACTCAGCCGTCATAGTAGAACTCCTGAAGCCTGCATCATGGCTTCATATCCACTCGGCATCCACAAACAAGTCCAGCCATTGTTCACATCAAAAGACTCTCACACATTGAGTCCTGCATACAGAAGCTTTCTCCCATGATCAGGGCTGCCACAACCATCCATAGCCTCTCACCCTATGAACAGCATCACACCCTGACACATCCAGTGCTTCTGCATCACAACACAGACTCCCAAACTGTCTCTCAAAAGAGAACTTGCATCATAGCACAGCATACCATACAGTCGACACACCTGTACCAATCCTCTCTACCTTCCAAGGGTACTATCCATCTCTGTCATGGATTCCCTGTCCCCTGCCCAATCAGTAGCAAGGCTGTACCAAACATGTGTCCATTCTTGTACCTTCTGCCTGCATGTGACCTATCTCTTGGAGAAACCCAAATACATGTTTCCTCGAGAAACCCATGACCTGTTCCCTCATGAAACATCTGGAAACATAGAGATGCCCATAACTGTAGGTCCCTTTGTTCCTTTCTAGCAGGAAGAAAACAATCTGCTCCATGAGCACGCAGCCATGCGAGCTTGCATCACTCCCATGCCAAGAAACACTTTCAATTGACCTGTACTTGCAGCCGGCCAAGCACATAGCTGAATTTGCTACCAAACAAAAACAGCCCATAAACAGTCCTCAAACTGATCTCAAAACAGTCCCGAGCATTGCTCATGTTCATAGCCACATGCACTACCACGAAACAGTCCATAAACCCTTTCCAAAACAGTCCCGAACCAAAATAAAGAGAAGCTGAAAGTTCCATCAGTTGAACGCCATAGACATGATGTCTATGTTCATGAAAAACCAGCCCCTGTCTGCCTTTATGTCCAGAGAAACCAGCCCCTGTCCACCTTTATGTCCAGTGAAACCAGCCCCTAGCCAAATTCACTGCTATGTGCCCATCCTCTGCACCGCTTTCCCACACCTGGCGTCCACCTAGATGCTCAACTGGCTGTCTGCCAAAACTGACACTTGCGTGGCTGCCCACCTGTCTGGTTGCTGGTTGCTGGTTGCTGGCAGCCCGTTTGGTGTCCTTTCACTGACAGCAGCCCACCTGGCTGTAGCCATGCGCACAGCCCTCCAGTCAGCGTCCAGCATTAGCAGCAAACGGTGGCATCAGCAGCAACGCTGCTGCTGCTGCTGCGTGACTTTGACATGGTATCGAGCTTGGCCATCGTGGTCCTGGGGCAATCCTAACCTCTGTTTGATCGAGGTGCTCGAATTGAAGGAGGGTATTGGAGGTGGCAATGTTTGTTGGAGGTGGCAATTCTCATAGCTACTCTCGGGTTATCGCATGACTGGAAGTTGTGGTGGATTATCCCATATGCAAGAGCATAAGAAGTCGAAGAGCCACACATAGCGCGTAGTGGCACCTTGTCATAGATATCTCCTCTGGCTGGGGTTTTTTTTTTTTTGGGGGGGGGGGGGGGGGGACAATGGCTGGGAGATGGGAACCCAGCAACCGACGTTGCTCAGTGCCCTAGGGTGGGGTTTGTGCTGCTGCTGCGTGACTTTGACATGGTATTAGAGCTTGGCCTGTGTGGTCCTGGGGCAGTCCTAACCTCTGTTTGATCGAGGTGCTCGAATTGAAGGAGGGTATTGGAGGTGGCAATTCTCATAGCTACTCTCGGGTTATCGCATGGCTAGAAATTGTGGTGGATTATCCCATATGCAAGAGCATGGGAAGTCGAGCCATATATAGGGTGTCGAGACACCTTGACATAGATATCTCCTCCGGCCGGGTTTTTGGGGGGGAGCAATGGCTAGGAGATGGGAGCCCAGCCATCGACATTGATTGGTGTCCTAGGGTGTTGTGCGTGCTGTGCTGTTGCTGCATGACTTTGACACTATTTGCCTACGAAGATCTTGTAATAACTCTTGGGAAGGAGTCATGTGCCTGGAAGCACCACTGTCTAGAATCCACTCCCGAGTATCCCTAGCGGTGAGCAACCGCCTCCCTGCTCCAAGAAGATGAAACTCCGGTGTCCATAATCTCCAAGTGCACAAAAGCTAGAGTCTTCAGAGTTACAACTAAAAAATCTGCACCTTTCTCGGTACTCCGCTGAGGACATTTCCTCCAATAGTGGCCTTTCTTGCTACAATGGTTCCAGGTCCACTCTGCCTTCAAGGCATCACAATCCGAGTCGGGCTCCTGCTCAGAAGACTTTGCCCGTGAAGACTTCCCTTTGCCCCTGTTGCGGCCGCTAGCCAGTCAAGGCCTCAGAACCTCTGCCCTGTAGAGGGTTCGTAAACCGCTCTTCCTGGTCCAAGACCATGGGAGCTCCTCCCATGTGATGGTGCTGACCCTCCCACTAGTGATCAAAGAGGAATAGAAAGCTGAATATTGTGATGTCACATGAGACAACAAAGTGATGGCCATATCCTCTGAAGATATCTCCTTCCCAGCCTGAAGAACCTCCTCCTGAAGAGCCTGGAGTTTGTTGATGTGCTCCCACATCGTCGAAGACTTTGCAGGATTCATCACTCGCATCTGCACTTCCAAGGAAATCCGCTTCACGATTGATACCCTATTATACAAAGAAGCCAAGTGCTACCAAATCCCTCGAGCCAACGTCATGTGTTTGATATGATTAATCACCTGGTGTGTGCAATTAAGGAAGATGAAAGAACGCACATGGGCATTGACAGTGGACACGATCCCATAACTATGCCTGGGCCTCCAGTTCTTTCCTAGTAGAAGGTAAAAGCTCCCCGTCCTCCAACTCTGGCCGTGGAACACCAACCACAATGAAATCAGCCCAGTCATAAGACTCCAAGACAGACTCCATTATTACCTTCCAGATGCCATAGTTGGTCCCGTCCAACTGTCGATCCACTAGGAATGTGGGGAGAGTGGGGATCTTCACATGCTTCTCAGCCATCTCAAGCAAATCTGCCATCTCAAGGGTTCACAAGGTCTTGTGAAGGGACGGTGGGTGGGAAAAAAAATGAAGAGGAGGCTGCAAACACTATGCAAGGTGGTTGCCCAACAGTGATGGCTGCCTTCTACCCGTTCTCCAAGTCTTGAACAGCCCAAGATTCTCCAATCAGCACCAAAAAACAGCAAACCCTCAAGCTCTCACTGTCTCCAAGCTTCAAACCACTTGGGGCTCTGATACCATGTCGGAATGCATAGCAGAAAATGAGCCAATTGCTGTGAGAAGCAAAACACAAAAGTGTAGAGAGAGAGAAGCTGCATAAACTCTGTTATGTACACAAGATCCGGTACAATATAGAAGTGGGGGGCAAGGGTGGTATTTATACCACCCTATGGTGCTGGTCGGCTAGCCCAAAAACAGCCGACAACAGCAAATATGTCCACGACTAGGTAAAAGACCAGTCAGCTAGCATATATGCAGTCGGCCAAGACAGAAATGAAGTTGGCCAGTACAGAGGTGAAGTCGGCCAATACATAGGCAGTCGGCCTACAACAATAGTCCCCACGACCAAGAAAAATAAGGAAAACAACACGAAAAAATATGGAAAAATGGAGAGAACTCCTGGGCGGGCACACCCACAACAAAGGCCCTCACTGAGTGATATGGTATAGACAGGAGATGATTGCTAACACTTGAAACACGTTGGTACGTGACAACCACACCACATAAGTCCACCTCCAACCTTGGGTAGCCCAAGAGAAAGGATGACTAACCTTGACACTGTGAGGGCAAAAGGACCAAATGTATGAGAGATCAAAGCAAAACCACACAGCATGAAATATGTGAGTGAATATATATATATAAGGGTGAGTGCAAATATGTACAAGAGCCCTCAGGTGTGAGGTGACTTTGAGTAGAGAGACTAGTGTAGAAGCAGAAATGATGTGGGCTGAAGCGCGGTCGATGACGAAGGCTTAGTGGCAACGGAAGATGAGGTGATGCAGGCTCTGATGACTAGTGTGTTGTTGTCCCTGAGGTGGTAGATGAAGCACAGAGAGGGTTGTAATCCCGAGTGGTGGTCATTCCCTGTGTGGTCCAGACCAGAGTTTGGAGAATCAACTTCTGGTGAGAGAAATTGGTCCTCTGGGAGTACGGGTAGACAATCCATGTTGTGTGCTCTCGAGGTCTTCAATCCCTTTGCTCACAATAGCTCTGATACCATGTGAGGGCAAATTTGCAAAAGGACAAAAGGACTAGATGTACGAGAGATCAGAGCAAAACCACACAGCATGAAATATGTGAGGGAATATATATATAAGGGTGAGTGCAAATATGTACAAGAGCCCTTAGGCGTGAGGTGACTCTGAGTAGAGAGACCAATGTAGAAGCAGAGATGACGTCGGAGCTGAAGCACGGTCGATGACGAAGGCTCATGTCGATGTGAGGCAAAGCACTCCGAGTGGTGGTCGGTGTCGAAGGCTTGCGCCAGTGGATGCAAAGGCACTCCGAGGTGGTAGTGGCAGCAGAAGATGAGGTGATGCAGGCTCTGATGACAAGGGTGCTACTGTACCTGAGGTGGTAGATGAAGAGCAGAGAGGGCTGCCGTCCCAAGTGGTGGTGTGGAGCAAGCTTTGATGACAAGGGTGCTGCAGGACCTGAAGGGTGCAGGCTCTGATGACAAGGGTGCTGCGTACCTGAGGTGGTAGATGAAGAGCAGAGAGGGCTGCTGTCCCAAGTGGTGGTGTGGAGCAAGCTCTGATGACAAGGGTGCTGCAAGACCTGAAGGGTGCGGCTCTGATGACAAGGGTGCTGCATACCTGAGGGGTGGAGCAGAGAGGGCTGCCGTCCCGAGTAGTGCAAGCTCTGGTGACACGGGTGCAGCATACCTAATGTGATGTCAATGGTGAAGCTTAGCAGAAAGTGGGCTGCCATCCCGATGGTATGATGTAGCAGAGAGTGGGCTGCTGTCCCGATGGTGAGAGCTGAGGCAAAAACGCTGATATGCTCTATGTATAGCAGAGGGGGCTGCTGTCCCATGGGCTGTGGTAAAACACAGATGATATGCTGATGTAAGGGATGATGTGCGCCCTGATGTAAGGCTGTAGATAAACGCTGATGTCAGCCCAGATGTAAGCGCTGATGTAAGGCTGAAGATAAACTCTGATGTCAGCCCAGATGTAAGCGTTGATGACAGGCTGAAAATGCCTATGTAAGCCTGATGTGAAATGCTGAGGTCAACCTGATGTAGGCGGCCTGTACCAGCAGATGTAAAATGCAGATGATAGCAGAGAGGGCTGCTGTCCCGGGTAGTGGCCAGATGGTACCGGATATGACAATGAAGTGGTACACCAATGATGAAAGATAGGCAAGGCTATATATACTGAGGGGGGGGGGGGGTGCTGGTCAGTCAGCCTAAAAGGTGTTTTCTCACAGGCACTACTTGTAGAGGACGGAAGTCAAATTATGGCTTAGCGTTCACTCACACGCTGAAAACGACCATCTACATCCATAATGCTCACCTAAGCCCATGATCCTGCAACAATCATGCGTGTAATGACCAATCAAAGGGGTTGCCCAGCTCAACACCCAACCATGGCTCCATCCAAAGCACCCCCGATCTTGAGGCTTGGCATATACTGACCATTCAAACATTGGCGTTCCATATGACTGGAGCCCAATATCTAGGTGCCTGGCTAGAGCTTGATCAAGCCCAATCTGGATCCTAATCCTTGCGAATCCTCCCAGCTGGAGAACATCAATTGTCAGCAATCCACTCACTTATATAGGCTTGAAGTCAATAACAAACGCAACACCTAACAAAAGCACTCATACGTCAATTTACAGAGAACCCAATAATTATAAGCCTAGCCTCATATATCAATTTACAGTGAACCCAATAATTATAAGCCTAGCCTCATTAGTAGTCTAGTTACGACCTTTATAACATAGCAATTCTTTAAAATTAGCAAAACACAAAATCGTACAACGATCATTCAAAGGCTTTGTTGTGTCAGAAAGATGGACTTGTTGCTTTGTTTTGTTTTGTTTTGTTTTGTTTTGTTTTTCCTTTTTTTCTTTTTTCTTTTCTTTTTTTCTTGGGGGAGGGGGGGTTGTGACATCCGGCTATGAAAAGGCAAAAGCTTGGGCAGAGAGCCGAGCAGCACTGTGCTATACATGACTCCAAATGGAACCTAGATTCTAGACGCATCATGGATAAAGCTAAAGAACGCATGGCATGGAATGGATGTATCGTCTTAAACTAAAGATCAGAACAACGTTACATTGAGGCATTGGCATACCTGGGGTGGAGAGTCCCCTGACTCCGGTTTAACACCAGTTACAGAACATCCTGAGGGGTTCGCGCTTGGGGGGGGGGGGGGGTGTGACATATGACTGTGAAAAGGCAAAGGCTTGCGCAAAGATCTGAGGAACACTGAGCCATACACATGACTTGGGATGGACTCTAGATGCATCATGGATAAAGCTAAAATGCACTGCATGGAATGGATGTATTGTCTTTAAAAAGTTAAAGATCAGAACGACAACATTACATTGAGGCATGGGCATACCTGGAGTGGAGAGTCCCCTGACTCAGGTTTAACGCCAGTTACAGAACACCCCATAATCAATCCATGCCTTCTCACCCCTCTGTACCATTTTGGACCAATGCGTTTGATTTTCACATCCACAAAACCAGCTTTGGTGAACCATTGAATATACTCCTCCTCAGTCGGAAAAAGCATCCAAACATCTGCAAAAAATCTTGATAGCCAAAAAGTGGGATGCACGGGCCCGATGAGGCATGCCTTTCCACCCTTCTTCAACACTCTGTATGCTTCTTTGATGCCTCTTTGAGGATCTGGCCAGTACTCAATACTGTAATACAAAGCAAGGAAAAATACAAGAGCCTTTATCTGCACGTAACCGCCAAATGGTGCAATAAAAATCAAGAAAAATATAAGAGCCTTTATCTGCACATGACCACCGCATGGTGTAATAAAAAGCCCCCAAAAAAAAACAACCCTTTCTTTGCAGGTGACCTCTGCGTAATGGAATACAACACATCCTCTCTCTCTCTCTCTCTCTCTCTCTCTCTCTCTCTCTCTTCGTGAAATGGTGTTTTATATTATATGTAAAAATGTACATCAGCCACATGGCTCACACAAAACCTATGGCTCCAAAAAAACCCCCACAAAAGATCCTCTAAAGGATCATGACCATGCAAACCTGTACACTAATAAGAAAGCCTCCTAGCCAAATAAGCATCCCAGATAAAAGCATCAAAGATGAGCCAGCCGAGCCGCCGTAGACCATAACGAAATAACATCTGCATCCAGTAGCTGAGCTGAGAGAAGAGAAGAAAACTGCCAAAGCAGCAAACCGCGGATACGTAGAATGTGCCCATGTATTCCAGACAAGGAATCAAAGATGAACCCATTCCGTGTAGTCCAAATATGCCAAAGTCCTGTCCATCTAAGGAAATGGAATATCACAAGGTGACTGTCCGAAGTAATGACTTGAGGACAAATCCCAAATATCCACTGATGAGCTGAAACAGTAGACCTCTCTATTGCCTCCCAAACGCGAGAGACAAAAGACCAAATCTGACGGGCCACTAGACAACTCATGAACAGATGCATAACTGTTTCAGTGCATGTCGTGCAGAAGAAGCAAGAGGCCAATGTAATTTTACGACAGCTGAGCTGATCCCGTGTAGGTAACCCTCCCACCAACATCCTCCAAATGAAAACCTTACCTTGGTAAAGGAGTTTAGACTGCCAACCACGCATAAGAGTTTTCTGCCACCATGATTTAGACTTGTGCAATCCCCACACCTTATTGGCCTTGGCTGAAACCCAATCTTTCTCTGATACAAGCTTATGATAGACCTGGTTAGCTGAAAGTGATATCAAGTCACCAGATTTACATAGGCTGATCTGCAGATGGCCGAGGCAATGGAGTAAAAGGCTCAACTGCATGCATGATGTCAACCCATAGTGGCTGAAATGTCCGAGGAACCCTAAAGTGCTGCCGAATACGACGAAACGAATATGGCCTGTCACGACCAGGTAACACAGCATCTCGGATTCTAACCAAGCCTAACCTAACCATGCGATTGAGTCGTATGCGTGAAGCATCTCTGTCTGGCCAAACAATGACACGCGACTCCACAAATGTTTCGAACTGCAAAGAGTTCAAAAGTAGTCTTTCATGACCAGGATCCCACCGAGCCAATAGTAGAACTTCATGCCAAGAAAGGAGAATATGCGATAAAATGTGAGATGAGCGAATACGGACAGGATGAGCCGCATTCACAATGTCCCATCGTGAAGCCTGCACACGTGTCCGTCCATGTGACAATCCCTCCAACTCAATCAAGTCACGAGCCATGAATACCCAAGGCTGCTCCTGCAAACACATATCCTGAAAAAGCGCCCACCTACGCGCCACCATATGCAAGCGGACATCCAGTAAAGCAGCCCCACCCATTCTTTTGGGCGTCGTAATGTGATTCCAAGCTATCCATGTTTGACCCATAATATTTCCTTGCCTCTTCCTCAGCATAAACCGAATGGGAGCAACCAAACAGAGAAGAGATTTGTGCGTCCAAGGTAGCAAAGGCAAAAAATAGGAAATCATGCTAAGCATAATAACCTGAGCTACCTTAACCCTCACGTGCATAGGCCACCCTTGAGCTTTCCAATACACAAATTTATCCGAGATCCGAGCAGAAATCCAAGCAAGAAACGCTTGGGGGTCCACATCCACACCCACCGGATACCCAAGATAACGAACAATGTCTCTTGTATGCACCACACGGCCTTGCCACCCTAATGCCTCAAGATCAAATTCCGTGCATACAATGAGGGCTGATTTTGTTGAATTTATTTTCAGCCCAGAAGCCAATGCAAAATTATTCCAAGCTTCCATTGCTCGATCTATATTGGCTTTTTCGGCCCTGAGAAACATAAAAGTGTCATCCGCAAGGGCTTGAGCAACCAATTGCTTGCCATGAGGGAGATGCAAACCAACCACTTCACCATGCGATGCCATAGCCTCTAGGCGAGATAACATAGGATGAGTGGCAATTGCAAAGAAAAGAGGGCTAAGAGGACAGCCCTGCCGGAGAGAACGGGTGAGAGAAATACCATCCGAAAGTCCTCCATTGAGCATAATCCGCGTGATAGAGCCACAGCCAAGTAAATGCACCAAATTAGCCATTTTGGGACCAAAGCCCATGGCTGTCATTAACTGAGAAAGGAAAGACCAGCTGACATGATCAAAAGCTTTTTCAAGATCTAGCTGCACCAGCACAATCTCTTGCTTCTTTGCCTTGGCATAATCCACTCCAACTTGAACATTAAGAATATTATGCAGAATATTCCTGCCATGCACAAATCCATATTGATATGGATGAATAAGAGTAGGAAGCACCTTCTACAAGCGATTGGCAAAAATCTTTGTAAAGATTTTATACATAATACCCATAAGTGAGATCAGGCGCCATTGAGCCAAAGAAGTAGGCGAAGGGACTTTGGGCAACAAACGAAGTATGCCCAACTTCCAATCGGCAGGCATATATCCCTCATCCCAAACCCTTTGACAAATAAGCGTCAAAGGCTCTGCAAGCTGATCAGCATATTTTCGGAAAAACTCATTTGTCAAACCATCCCAACCAGGGCTCTTTCCCATGGGAAGTTTGGAGAGAACAGCTTCCACTTCCCCTTGAGTAACAGGAGCATCAAGCTGAACCGCCACATCAGGGTCAACTTGATATCGTACTTCAGCAAGCAAACAATGACTCCCTCGCAGCCAGGACAGCCGGCGAGACATCCTCTCGAGGAGCAAGCAAATCTTCATAAAACCTGATGCGATGCTGAATAACCTCAGAAGGTTGAGTAACAAGGTTGCCTTGGGCATCCATCAGCCTAACAATATTCTCACGCATATGTTTTTGATGCAGCTTGTCATAGAAGCGATGAAATTGACAGTTAGCATCCCGCAAAGCATCAAGACGTGCAAGTAGTTTAAAGCGAACATATTGTGCTTCCTGCACCCTAGATAGCTCCTTTTTCAGCCATTCTATGGCATCCACAACTTTAGCATCCATAGAGTCAGTAAACATGAACGCCTGCAAGCCCTTTAAAAGCGACTCAAGAAGAGCCACATGCTGTTTTTATAGAGGCATTAGCAAGACCATAATGCCACGCTAATTTCCGAGTGTTGGTAAGGAACACTGGCCAAGCATGATAATCAGCCATGGACACTCTTGTGGAGAAATGTCGTATCAACTGACGCATATAAACATCAAAAACTTCATGCTCCAAAAAAGTGTGATTTAAGCGCAAAGGCAAGCGTCCCAACAAGCCTTTATATGCATCCACAGGATGATAGACCATTTCAAACACAAGCGGCCAATGATCCGAGAAAACCTGTTTGCTGATCAACCATCATAGTAAGAACCTCTGGCAAAAAGAGATCTTGATGTAAAATATACATCCTATCCAATCTAGCATAAGTGCCCCGAAACTGTTGTGAGGCATAAGTGTAACCCCTTTCATCTGGATGCAACCAAGACCACATGTCTTGTTTTAGCGACCTTGCTGCAAAAGCTTCCCATGCCATTCTCTCCGGGCCATCCATTACAGAATGAGGCGACGTGGCTTGCTCCCTGGAGACACACATATTAAAGTCTCCCATCACAAAGCCAAGATGAGAGATTGAAAGAGCACACAAGTCATTCCACAGCAAACGGCGTGCACAAGCATTATTTGGAGCATACACCCCTAACAACCATAAAGGCGTATCATCCCAAACAATCTGTATCACTAGAAATCTTCCATGAACATCTTGAATCACAAGAGAAGGCTGAAACTGCGAACGAACAGCAAACATAACACTTGACTGCGAAGCAGAATGTCCGCTGTAGAAAACATGAAACCCCTTATATACATAGGCTTTGCCAGCCAACTTATGCTGCTTATGTTCAACTGCACACAAAACATCCCAACCATGACAAAAAGTTGTACGCCAAAGCCTGAACTGCTTTTGGCGCGAAGAAATACCCTTTACATTCCATTGTACAATTTTCATAAGCCTTCCCAGAAAAGGAATCAACAAGGCCGTGTACTAGGCCCAGGACAATCTGCCAAATCACGAACCTTTTGAAGCATTGCATTTTTAGACATGGTATTTGTGATCTCAGACTGCCCTTGGAGTTCCCGAGCACGTGCCAAAGGGTAATGACCATCCCATGGCGAGATGAACTCACCCTTCGAACCAAACACAAGAGGCAATTGTTGTTGTGCTTCTTTTGCTTCTTTTGTTAGGCGACTTCTAACAGGATAGCGTTCTACTCTATCCACCCCAAGAGCCCCTGTACCTTGAGAAAGTTGGCCTCCCGCCTCTCAATCCTGGTCTGTTGCTGGGCACCTGAACCCAAAGGGCGACGAGCATATGTATGTAAGGGCCCTTGATGAGTACGCAAAGGCTCCCGCCAAACAGCATCTGAGAAATCCCCCCGCGGGGCAACAAATCGTGTCTTTTTACCACGTACTTCCACCCATGGCTGCTCAACCTCATTCTGAACATCCACATGTACATCCATGTGTTGGACATCATGTAAAGGAGCATCATGCTCATCTTCCACGGGCAACTGCCCATCAACGATATCCTTGGTAGCAACAACTTGTTCTTTCTTAGGACATTCGGAGACAAAGTGGCCCATCTCACCACATTTGAAACAGTGGCCAGCAAATGTATCCCACCTCAATTCATACATTAAAGGTTGCAGCCCAGCCATATTGACACGCAAATGTGTCGGCCTAGGTCTCCCAGTATCCCACAACATGCATAGACGATTTCGGTTTCTAGATGTCATTCGAGGCACCACCAAGACATCACCGATACCTCGCATGAGACCTGGTAAAACACGCCAAAACATTGGTGGGAATTGTTCCACTTCAACGCAAACTGGGCAAGCCTGGCGCAACATATCTTGGTACTCTGCCATAGGCTTCCACGGAACCACATGAACCAACTGCCCATCCAAAAAGAGTGGCACCTGCTCCAAGACTGCCCTACGGGCTTCCGAAGTGCGAAAAAGTATTTCATAAAAGCCTCTCGGACCATCGTAAATCTCCTCAAGTGCCTCAGGCGACACCAAGCGGCCCAACCATGCTCTAAGACGAGGCAACAACGGAATACGCCCAGTAAAGAAGAAGATAGCAGCACGATCATGAAAATCTGCTAGCTGTTGTAGCAACAAAGAAGTCTCCATGCATACATCAGCCACACCACCATTATCTACTGCAGCCATTTGCACCCTATTTGCCTTCACATATTCTTGCAGAAGCTCACCAGTGATCTGCAGCAAACGTGCAAACTCCGGAGAACGTACCTGAGAACTTTCCTCTGCATTCTCTCCAACATTCACCGGAGTGTAGCTTGCATCAACATCAAGCCTTTGACGTTTTTGTTGCTCCGAGGCATCTGAAGCATAACCCACATCCTTCTCGATCATCTCCTCAATAAGATCCATGTTAAGGCTATTGGCAGCCATGCCACCAACAGCAGCAACCGGGTCATCCAAATCCATGTACAAAAGCAAAGAAAACCCGTTCTCTCAAACCCAAATTCAGCACCTGCTGCTGCAGTGCTGGCTGGAAACTCTTCTGTACCTGCAATACCTGCTGAAACCCTAATGTACCTGCAGTACTGGCTGGAAACTCTTCTGTACCTGCACCACCTGCTGAAACCCTACTGTACCTGCAAGTCACCTGCTAGAAAGCCTACTGTACCTACAGTACCGGCAGCTGGAAACTCTTCTGTACCTGCAGTACTTGCAGAAACTATTGTACCTGCAAGAACTCCTACTGTACTGCAGCACCTGCTGGAAACCCTACTGGACCTGCAGTACTTGCTAGAAACCCTAGTGTACCTGCTGTACTTACAGTAATACCTGGTTAATTCCGGGCCACAAAACTCTCTGCGATGTATTAGGCGACGGCGATGGGAGTGCCTTGGAAGTCCTCCAAGTTCTTTCTTCTTCTCTCTCTCTCTCTCTCTCTCTCTCTCTCTCTCTCACACACACACACACAGGTGAGAGCTGCAGCCAGAGGGGAAGCGAAGGAGAATCTGCTCTCTCTCACACACGTGCGCAGGCAAGCAGGTCCACAGGCGAGCAAGTCCACGCCATCTCTCTCACAACTCTCTCTCTCTCTCTCTCTCCCTCTCCGGGTGCATTTTACCTATTGGCACATAAGCACAAAAAGGCATAACAGAGGCCAGCATCGGAATCTCTATCTTTCTCAAGCGTGATGAAGCTGTGCATATGCATCATGTGGGACATTTTTCAGTAAAATGATGCAAGCTACATGTGGGGTTATGCATTACAAAAAATGAATCAGATTACATGTAGAAATGGGGCGAAAAGGGTGAAATGGAACCCATACCTGCCCGCAGAAACATATCTATCAACAGAGTCGGTCGCAAAGGGAAGATCTTCTGCATCTCCTTCCATAATGGAGCACTCCTTGAGGTCCTCTTTCTGTCTTGCCTTGGCAAGCTGATGGGGGGACTGGTCAAGGATGGTCACATTCTTGGCATCCACATACTTGACTATGCCCTGGGTGCAGAAGCCGGTCCCGCCCCCGACATCCACCGTGGTAAGATTAGGGTTATCAAGGTCTGCAGGCTCCAAGGCATCCTCCCTCATGTCTTCTGTCCAGTGACCCGGGTTTATGACGTGGTCGTACACTATAGATAGAAAACGGTAGAACCAGAATGCCTCCTGCTTGTGCTGTATGAAGCGAGGCTGGGAGGGAGACCTGGAAGTTGAAGCGGCCTGCACACAGAAAGCTCTCCTGCTGCTGCTGCTGCTGCTGCTTCTTCTACTTGTTGTTGATGATAGTGATGTTTCCATGAAACTTAGGTTACCTTTGCTGCAGAATTGATGGGCTTTGCTGGAGCTTAGATGAGAGAAGAAGATGGTCCCCCTTTGCTGCTGCAGAGGGAAGCCCTGGGCAGTTCTGAGGTAGCCTGAGTGAAGGCTCGCGGAGGAAGAGGCCAGTGAGAGGCCGTGCTCGGAGATGGCGGCCGCACAAGCCATGGCGAGAACTGGAACCGTAGTCGTGGACCGGTCACTGTAGACGTGTTTAACAGAAACAACAATGTATGCAGCTTGCACACGAGTGGTTTGGGAAATCTGCCACGTCTGCAGGATCGACAACCATTCAAACTTCAAGGCTCAACTTTCTTTCATCCGAATCTTCAGATTCTAGGTCTGAGGTAAGTTTGCAGACCTCCTGCTTTCAGGCCTCTTGAAGTTAGGGTTGCGACAAGGTGCTCCCGTTGTATGGCCACCGCCCTGCAAACCACTGGTCTTTAAGTTTGCAGACCTCCTGCTCTTAGGCCTCTTGAAGTTAGGGTTGCGAGACAAGGTGCTCCCGTTGTATGGCCACCGCCCTGCAAACCACCGGTCTTTCTAGTTCCCGCGGCCACCTCACCAAACATCTGCGATTACGTGGCTACCCCCTCTGTTACGTGCCGCCTGAGCTTGATTCAGTTCTGCCCATACGGTAAGCATGGAGCTACCCCTCCTAGCATAACTTTGGAGCATGGAGCCGGACACCTAGCACATGCACATGATGAAGATCTAGTAGGTAAGGATATGCTTGCATGCAATGGAACTCTCGAGACGAGAACGCTATGGCTCCTTGGCTAGCTCCCACTCTTTTTAGAGAACCCTATGTCTGGGTCGCTTTCGGATGCTAACACTATGCACAGCCTTCATGATTCGGTGATTGTAGATCTTAACGCCACCAAGGAGAGAACCGAGGACACTCCTACCCTCGCTGGTAAGAAATTTCTCAAAGCACACGTCTTCCTCTTGATGGTGGTCTGCCTAGAGTTCAAACGTGCCACAGAATGCAAAGCTTACCTATATTTCAAAGGTCGCATCCCAGCGAAAGATAATGGTTCTCAGTTGTGTTTCAAGGCAAAGCCTCTCTGGTCAGATACCACTTTGTTGGGAAGGACTTTTTTCAAGTGTTCGTCTGCATAGAGGAAAACCCTCTAGTCACTAGTGCCTACTTACAATGGTAGCCTAGTGCATATCATCCCATGGCACCCTCTAGTCTCTAGTGCCTACTTACAAAGGCAGCCTAGTGCATATCATCCCATGGTACCTAGCATTCAAACCCAAGCACATACTCCAGAATGAGTGCCCGGTGTGGGTCAACTTCCCAATCTTACCATACCGGAGGTGCCCATGGTGGCAGGCGTGTTGGGAAAAGTGGTTTATGCACCACCTCTAGAACTTAACGAAGGACACGATCCTCGTTGCAGCAGATACTACATGCTTTGGGATAGAAGGAATGATATCCCTGATGCACTCTCTCTCTCTCTCTACACCACCATAAGGAATTGAGTTCATGGCTATCAAGTTTGGCACGTTCCCTGACTCCTACTACAAATGCAAGCAAACACACCACTTCACCAAAGATTGCCCACAACAATGGCGCTCTTCTAGGACTAAGGCAAAGTCTTTAGATTCTCCACAAAAGAAGCATCAGAGCAGATCTAATATCCCCTCTGGTGATCAGGCTGGCTCCTCTGCTACTCTAGTCCCTCTTGGTGCACCAGAGCAGAGACATCTCATAAAAGCGACCCAAACCCACCAAGGCTTTCTGCCATGGGGGCAAAAGGTAAGTTCCCTAACACCTGCACTCCTAGGACCCTAATGTCCCCCCCAGTCAAGATAAGGCTTCACAAGAAAAAGGCAAGAGCCAAAGGTCATGCACTCATTTTGGGCAATAAGTTTGATGCGCTTGCAAATATATTGAGTTCAACGATCTAGAAATGTCCCAAGTCATCCCTCACACTGGTTAGTATGTCCATGCATGCAAAGGTCGGCATTCTCTCTTGGAATATCTAAGGACTATGTGCTACACGAAAACGTAGAGAAGCTTTAGATATGTTTGCTAAATGGCATGCAGATTTCTTATGCCTGCTGCACGAACTGAAGATAGGAGATGACTATCCCCTTAATCTCGAGAGGGGTGGGGCTTCTTTCTTCATTAATGCTCCAAGAAGCAGTTTGGGCGGGACAGCCATCTTGCTTAAGCATGGATGGACGTGTTGGGGCAGCAATTCAAAGATAAAAAGGGGCAAACCCTAGCTCTTAAGGTTAGCAAATCCTCTGTCCGCTTCACCCTCTACTCTATTTATGTACCAAGCTTCGCATTCGGTAGGTCATCGGCCATGTCAATCGGAGCTTCACTAGTCTCCAGTCAAGACAGGTAGTCCGCCACTGCATGGCTGGTTCCCGACGTGTGCACAATTTTGAACTCGAAGTCCTATAGGATCAACATTCATCGAGCCATTTTTCATGCCAAACTCTGCTTATCTACTTGATAGAGCAATGCAAAGTGATCCATATGAAATGTAAAATTGTTGCCTAGCAGGTAGGCGGAACTTACTGACCAAGTAAATCATCCTGAGTGCCTCCTTATGAGTGGTGGAGTAGTTCCACTCTACATCTGATAACCTCCGGCTGGCATAGTAGACTGGGCGGAACCACTTTTTGTTAGTTTCCTACATCAAGACACTCCCAATTGCCACATTCGATGCATCCACGAACACATGGAATGGCAATTCCCAATTGGGTGCTTGCACAATGGGGGCTTTGGTCAACTTCAACTTGAGGTGTCTGAATGTGATGCCGCATTCCTCCGACCACTCCAAGTTGGTGTGCTTTAGCTGCTGGTTTAGTGGCATCTTTACATGTGCCAGCTACTAGTTCAATGGCACTACTACATGTGCTAGGTACCGGAGCATCTAGCTATGCCATCGGACTTTCCCCAAAAATCTTCTCAACTCCTTCATATTTGTTGGAACCAGAGCTTTCCAAATCACCTCTACCTTGGCTGGGTCTACTATAATCCCTTCCTAAGACACTATGTGGCCAAGGAGCATATCGCTCTAAACTTCAAATGCACGTTTTGTTGGGTTCATGCTCAATCTAGAACCTTTACATTTTGATAAGCATGACGCGAGATGCGTCAGGTGTTGACATGACTTCCTGAAGACACTGAAGTCATCAATGAACACCTGGATGAAGCTTGCCAAATGCTCAATCTAGAACCTTTACATTTTGATAAGCATGACGCGAGATGCGTCAGGTGTTGACATGACTTCCGGAAGACACTGAAGTCATCAATGAACACCTGGATGAAGCTTGTCAAATGCTCTTCAAAAATTTCCTGAACCATCTCGTTGAAACGTGGTCAGAGCATTCTTCAGCCCGAAAGACATCACGTTGGATGTGAAGGCACCCCATTCGGTGACGAATGTTGTCTTCTCTCAATCCTCTGGTGCCATCTGGACCTGATTGTAGCCATTGAATCCATCCAGAAAGGAATACATTTCTTGGCCGGCTACTGCATCATCCAACAGGGAATCTGTGATCGACAGAGGGAAGGGGTCTATTTACGGTTGTGGCATTGAGCTTCCTACTATAGTCCACACAGACCCTGAGCTTTTGATTTTTCTTGGGGACAATCATGATCGAAGACAGCCAAGTTGCTTGATCGATCGGATATATGAATCTGACATAGCTTATCTTTCTCCTCCTTCACCCTTTTTGTGTAGTTCAGGTTCATCCGATATCTTTGCTGTCTGATTGGAATTGTGTCCTCCTTCATATTGATCCGATGGTAAAATCGGGGGTCAATGCCTTTCACGTCGGTGCAGCTCCATGCAAATACATCCTTAAAGGAAGTGAGTAATCCCCGAATCTCCTCTCGGAATGCATCATCCAATTTTGCACTAACTCAAACTATCTTTCGGTATGCCTCTATACCCAGATTCATTTCCATCAGATCATCTTCTTTGACCCATTTGGACTTCTTCAGGTCCTTTTTAAAAGCCTTCTCTATCGTATTGATTTGCTGGAGGTCTAATACACTGTCTTTGGCCAGTCCTTCGAAAAAGTATTGGGCCTCATCTAGACACTCCACCTGCCTTAGCGGATTCTGTTGACTCTCACTTGCCTCATTGTGTTGACTTTGGGTGTAAGATTCCTCCCCAGCCTCTCAAAATGTCCAGCATCTTCCCCTGTAATCAATCCCCTCTTCAGAAATATAAAAGACCTTGTTTCTAGCTGTTTTGACTTAGAGAGAGAGAATATTCTAGAGAGAGAATATTCAGATTTGGAATATTTGTAGATAGAAAAAATTCTCATCTTATTAAAATAAGTTCCCCTGAAACAGAAATTCAAAAAGAACTTTCCAATGTGTAATTGGAATTAATTGGAATTGAGTATGAAGGACCTTAGCCTAAGGGTCTAGATTTTCAGAAATTTTTGGATTATGGTCCAATTAAGGTTCCTATGGGCCAATAGCATCAATCCATGTGTAGGGAGGAGATAAATCCAATTTGTAAAAGAAGATACCCAAAAATGAGTAAATGCTCACATAAGATGAAGAGTTGAAAATGTACAAGGTTTATTAGTAAAAAAAACTATGAGCAATATTAAAAATATGAGATATTTTGGGTATCCAAAAATGAGTAAATGCTCACATAAGATGAAGAGTTGAAAATGTACAAGGTTTATTAGTAAAAAACTATGAGCAATATTAAAAATATGAGATATTTGGGTATAATGATTCCATTTTGACACATATGTAAGGAAGGGGAGTTCTTTAAAGGAGGTGCATATTTCACATGCTTGAATGAGTTTTAAACTCATAAAAATAGAGATATTTCATCTCTCCTCTCTCCTAATTCAAGTCTAGTTCCAAAAAGTTAGCTTAACTGACCTAAAAATGGTCAAAAATTGACCAAACTGATTTGGAAAATTCTAGAATCAGTTTGTTTGGTTAGGAGCTCAATTTTTCCTATAAATAGAAGCCTCCCCCTTGTTGAAAACTATATAGTGTTTATGTATCGTTACTCTACTCCACCTAAGCTAAGAACTGTGAATTCATTTAATAATTCACTAGTTTTTGGAGCTTCCCTCTTTCTTCAATCCCAATTGGTGGCTCCATCAACATACTTAACCAATTGATTGGTTGGGGGCCTCTACCGTGAACAAATAATCAAGCAATTTGTAAGGTAATTAGTGAATTTTGATCATTTTCTATAATTTCTCAATGTTTCTCTCTTCTTAACCCCTCTCAAGCTTGAGAAGCTTAATTGGAATGGTTTTTGAATGCTATTGAAGTTAATTGATGAATGGTAGTGAAGAGTTACATAATTTGATGAATGCTATTGAAGTTAATTGATTAATGATAGTAAAGAATTACATAAATTTTTATTTATGCTTAATCCTAATGATTTTTATGTAATTTCTCTCTCTCACTCAAGAAATGGTCATACTCATGACCCATTCTCAATCCAAATGAAGCTTTTCATAAAGCTTTTCCTTAATCCAAGATTAATCTATGCTTGAGGCCAAATTAATGGCTTTTTTCTATGCTTTTAGTTTATGTATTTCATGAATATTGATGATTCAATCCATTATGGATTAATGATCCAATTAGGGATCATTCTAATTATTTCCTTAATGATAAGCTTTATCCCTTAGAAAAATTGAGATTTATCAATCATAGTAGCGGAGCTATGGCAAAATTTTATAAAAATTTACACATAAAATAATTTCATTCAAAGCATGAAAAGAGGATTTCCTACCATATTCTAAGAGTTATCATCCTAGATTAATTGAAAGAATTTCATAGTAATCATGGAAAAATTGAATTTTTATATTATGCATAAAAGATAAATATTTTATTATAAAAGTGTTACTTTTAGCATAATTGAATTTCATGCATAGAGGTATGCATAAGAGAAGAATATTTTATTATAAAAGAGTTACTTTTAGCATAATTGAAATTCATGCATAGAGGTATGCATAAGGGATGAACATTTTGTTATAAAAGAGTTACTTTTAGCATAATTGAATTTCATGCATAGAGGTATGCATAAGAGATGAATATTTTATTATAAAAGAGTTACTTTTAGCATAATTGAAATTCATGCATAGAGGTATGCATAAGAGATGAATATTTTATTATAAAAGAGTTACTTTTAGCATAATTGAATTTCATGCATAGAGGTATGCATAAGAGATGAGTTAGGATGTGATAAGATGAGTTAAGAAGTGATAGGATGTGTATGGGATGAGGTAAGAAGTGTATGTGATGAGATAAGATGTATATGGGTTGTGATAGGGTGAGAATATGGATGTAAATGTGGATGTGTATGTATGGATGTATGCATGTAGATGTGAGTGTGAATGTGGATGTATGGATGTAAATGAGGATGTCGATGTAGATGCATGGATGGGATGTGGATGTATGCATGTAGATGTGAATGTAAGCATATAGATGTGGATGTATGGATATAGATGTGGATGTATGGATGTGAATGTGAATGTGGATGTGGATGTATGGATGTGGATATGGATGTGAATATATGATATGTGATGTGAAGGAATCTGAAGTGAAGAGATGGAAAATGAGGTGATTGGATAAGTACACATATAAATGGAATGTGGAATAAGTAATGTGGATTAATGAGGGATAATGTGGAAAAATGAGAGTTAATATAGAAACTGTATTTGTAAACTGTTTGTAAATGCTGTTTGTAAATGGCTATTTTATGTCAAGAATGCTGGGGAAGCATTTTGACCGTCTTGTGATTAAGGTCGTGGAGACCTAACTGATAAAGTTGCATCTGCTAACGGAGAGTCAATGGAGGACGTCTCATGTAGCAAGGTCGGCCGAGGTCTTAACCAGCCTCGGTTCGATTAAAATGGTGAGCTTCCGGTACGGTGGATGAGGGACCAAGGAAGCGGCCTATGAGTGAAGCGCTAGGTCACCTCCGAAAGGATCCTAGAGGGTGCTGACCATACGGTGCTCGGGCTCTGGGTCGCCTAGGATACCCACGTGTGCGTCGAGGAAGATATTGGAACAAGGAGTAAGAATTGTTTTTCTGAAACCGGGCATGGATCTGGTTGATTGACCTTGCTGGTCTTCAATGGATGAGTCCATGGCTCTTTTTATGGATCTGTTGGTTGATCTTGCTGATCTTCAACGAGAGTCCATCTTGATTTTTATAAGTGATTATATTGCCGAGTATTATGGGCTAGGAACTATTGAAAAGGCCCCTGAGTGGACAGGTGGTGAGCGTTCTAGTTGCCAATGATGCCATAGATACTCTGAAGAAGGAATGATGGGAAATTTGAGAATCAACCGGATAAATTGGAAGACTGTGATCAGTGGTACTATGGTTTCATTAAAGGATTGTTTTAAAGTTAGCTGATGCTAAGAAAAAGGCAATTTCATATTGGGTGTGTAAGTGGTGTGCCTAATTTTATGTTTGCATGAACTTCCGGCTAGGGGACCTTGGAACTCTTTTCCTTGGTACCCGGGACAAAACCTAACCAAATTCCATATTGGATCCTGTTGCATGACGAATGAAGATCAATACAAGGATGCAACAAAAAAGACACTTAGGGCTCTTGAAAAGAGTTCCAAGTTGTAGATGAATGTGGGAGAGGGCTTGACAATAATCCCACATGGGAACTTTTGGGAGTTCTAGAGTTTTTGTATAAAAGGTGGCCCATTTGAGAGCTAGAGAGGACTCTTTGGTCATTTGGTTGAGAGGCTCATAGAGAGAGCTTGCTCCATAGCTCCTTCTCATGTGCTCTCCCAAGGCTCTCCATCTCCATTCATGCTTCAATCTTGTACTCTCTATTCTCTACATTTTCAATGATATGAGGTTATGGTCTACACACTTTTGCTAATCTAGATTTCTTAATGATGTTTTGATGCTAAAATCTGATTTGTAGAGTGCATGTGATGAAGCTTGTGCATGAAATAATGTGTAGTTGAGGCTTGTGTGATAGCTCTTTGTATGTTAGATTCTTTGCATAAGTTGCATTTTTGTGCTTAAGTGTAGCCTAATCTTGATGCTTTGATTATGTTAGATTGATTGCTTGAGTGTTGAAGAAGGATTGAGTAGGACAAGAAGTCATTAGTATGTGGTTAATTAATCTTCTCCCATTCGGGATAGCCTCTATGCGCTAACCGGGTTACATTCACGGATTGACAAAGTGTGTGGGTTGGAGTGTAGCCTCTGCTATGCTATGATGTCCCAAACAATGGCGCCGCTGCCGGGGAACGCACACCTAAGTTAGTGAAGGGTGTTAACCATTACTTCTTACTAAGTGCTCCATTGATTGCAAAATCGTGGATTAGGGTAGATTAGAGTAGAGTTTGCAAGGGCATTGAGTGTGTGATCTCAAGGGCGCCTTGTGTGTTTTCGATTTTTTGATTAGAAGCAAAAAAAAACAAAATTAATTAAAACCTCATTGCGGTAGAGAAATCCCGCTACTAATCAGATTTAAGTACTTTCTGTTTTTGTATTTTTGACGGGGTTGGCGAGAGATAGGTAGGAAGTAGTGGAAGCGGCCTTCTTTCTTTTATTGTTTTGTTGTTTTGTTGTTTGGTGGGGAGGTGTCTGCAGCAAAGATATATATATATACATGCATCTGTATGGCGGCCAGTTGAAGCGCAACCAAAGGCGGCAGATTCGTTGAAGGGCCGTGAAGCGGACGAAGGCGAGGGAGAAAAAAAAACGTTAAAATAATAATTATTAAAAAAAAAAGACCGGCTGCTGCAGGCAGTGTAGTCGGGCTGCAGCAGTAGTGGATGTAGGTGGCTGGAGAGAAGGCAGCGCGGAGTAGCCGGCGTGGAAGGCTGCCTGGAGGCCTTTATATAAACGCTGAAGGCGTAGCAGTGGCTGCGTTGGCAGAAAGCGGAGGAAGCGAAGGGTGTGGGCGCAGCTTGTAGACGGCAGCTGGAGGCGCAGCAGCGAAGGTGGCGGTGCGTGGCTGTTGAAGGGGCCGGCGACTCTGGCGGAGCAGCATAAGAGCAGACGGCCGGCAGAAGGGAAGAGAGAAGGAGCAAGCGGTTGACTCTGGTGAAGGAGAGAGAAGGAGAGGAAGGCGACTCTAGTGGTGCAGCTGGCAGGAGGCGCAGAAGAGGGAGCGCACGTGGAGGCATTGAAGAATCCGGAAGTGGGGGCACAGCGCAGAATCCGGGAGCCGGGAGGCGGCAAAGATAAGGTAGGTGCAATTTTTTATTTTTTATTTTTTTTATTTTTATTAATTTTTCATGTTTTTTTATGTTTTTAAATAAAAAATAATAATAATAAATATAAAAAACAAAAAAATAATATTTTTTTAAAAAGAAAAAAAGAGAAAAAGAGATTTAAAAAAAAGAAAGAAAAAAGAAGAAAAAAGAAAAAGAAAGAAAAACAATTAAATTAAAAAAAAAAGAGAAAGAAAAAAAAAGAGGGAAAAAAAAGAAGAAAAACAATTTTTATTTTTGTAGTTTGAATCCATTTTTTAAAATTTCTGTAAAGTCTTGCATAATTAAAGTAGCTTGCATGTTTTATTTGTATTTTTTTAGAATTTTGTAATTGCGTGCATAATTAGTAGATTTATATTTTTTGTAATTGGCACGAAATTTATTAGTAAAAAAAAAAACCAAACAAACAAACAAACCAAAAAAAAAACAACAAAAGGAGAAAAAAACAAAAGAAAACAAAAGAAAATTTAAAAAAAAATTATAAATTAAGTGTTTTTAGGAGTCTACTTTTTTGCATATTTTGTAATTCTTCATTTTTTTAATTTTTTGCATAATCAGTGTAACCTGCATTTTTTAATTTTTGTAACTTTGTGCATAATTAGTATTTTTTTAGTGTGATTCATAATTTTTGTGTTTAAAAAAAAAGTAAAAACATAAAATCATTAAATTATTAAAAAAAATTATTTAAAAAAATAATAATAAAAAAATAGGATAGATAGTTACGCCACACATACTCATTTTAGTTGCATTTAGTGATTAGGTAGGTTAAATATATATATATATACAAAAACAAAACAAAACAAAAACACATAAAAAACCAAAAAAATTTGACCTTATGCACTTGCGGTCGGGACGTCTTATAGATTCTGCCATAGGGCCTAGGGCACCTTCTAGAGTTCCTACGCAGGAAAGTGGGACCCAATCGGTAGGCAATTTAGCAGACATTGCTGAAACCCTTTCTGAATCCCAATCCGATACCCTTTCCTTCAGAACAACTAGTTCATTGTCCATGGACAATCTAGGGCCGTCAAATAGTCAGTCCGTAGCCCCAAATAGGACACCCGCAAGATCTTTTAATCCATTTGAAGCCGACACCATGGGGTTAACACTTAATGTGAGACTCCAATATGTCTACACAAATGCTCAAGGAGCTGAGATCTTTAGAGATCCACAACAACGGTATCTTGTTAAGATCGCAGACATTTTCTCAGAACTTGATAGAGCACCTCTAGTCAATGACCAGGGTAACATGTACATGGGTGGAGATGGTGTTCGCTACGAAGTCACCTACCATCCAGAAAATGTAGACAAATTAGGGGAGCTCTCTAAAATCGAGTTCTTAGACTTATCAAAACTTTCCAGAGCAAGGGAGTCTAGAGATGACTGGCTCATTGAGCCGGACATGCCTGGACCCTCCAATGCCCAGTCCTCAAAGCCATCCATAGATGATTTACTTCTTGTAGATCTAAATTTGGAAAGGGATAGGAAAGGCAAGTGTAAAATGGATCAGGGGGTTGAGAACCAATGGGAGTTTGTACGACAAATTCCAGTGACAAAGGTCTTACAGGATGACCCACTTCAAGAGGTCTATAAGGACTCTTTAGAGGGATATTATGCCACAACTAAATTGCCACAGCTAGATCTTCCTCTAGCTCATGTGGTGGTAGTTGAGAAGCTTGCAGGACACATGAACAGAATAATTGATAAATGGGCCAATGAATACCGAACCTTAGATTGGAAAGAGATTCGGGAACTCACGTGGAAAGGACAACCATTATTCATGGAAGTGTTCTCAACAAATACAGCCAAACCAGGAGAGACAGCCTTTCTTGGAGAAACTGTTGCTCCTCCCCTACAAGAGTTCACTAGAGAGGGACCTTCAACATCTAAGTGGACCACTGCTAGTAGCCCAACTCTAGCACCAAGATATCGCCCTACACCAAATGTGCGACCACCGGTCACACCACAACAACATCTTTCTCACTATGATAATCGGAGGGTAGGGGAGCCAACTCGGCCTCCCATTAATGCACCTCCTGAAATGCGGGTGACAAGATCTTTGGAGGGGTTTGGTGAGGCTGGTAATAGGGTACCCACACCAATTTTGGATGCATGTGGACCATCTTTCCAAAGAGAGGAACAATTCCCACTGAGAGTGAGAGGCCGTAGGCCCTATGATGAGTATTCAAGACAAGTAAGGCCATCAACTCTTCAGAAACTGGTAAAGAAGTATGAAGGGTCGGGAGATCCATACGACCATGTAGCAGCATTTAGGCAAGCAGTTCGAGCTGAGCAAGTGGCTGATAAGCATACTCAAATTGAGGGATTTGGACTCACTCTTGAGGGAAAAGCCCTGGCTTGGTTTCAGGCATTAGAGGCTTCAGACAAATCTTCTTTACGAATTTTGGAAGAGAGATTCATTGCTGCTTTTTCCTTGATGGAAATTCAACATGACACGGTAGCACACATCTACTCTTTCAAGCAAGGCGAGAATGAGAGTGTTAGAGACTGTGTAAATAGAATGAAGCAGTACATTAATCGTTGCCCAGAAGATGAGAAGCCCGCCCAAAGTCGATTAATTTCTCTCTTCTTAAAAGGACTCAAAAATTCAACACTGCATACACATCTCTATGCGAAGAAGCATACAAATTTCAATGAGTGTTGCCATGATGCTATGGATTTCACTGATAACTTCAAATTCCAAGATGGGTCTGGCCCAGAGGTGAAACCTAGAGATCAGTGGAATGATGACCAAAGTTCAGGGTCTAGTGCGCTAGTAAATCCAGACCAGATAGCTAACCTAGTACTAAGGAGACTGGGACAGACCTATCGCCCACCCTTGCAGCCACAACAACAGCAGCAGAGAATGAGGAGTGTACTTCCTACACGTCCTCATCTTTGTGGAGCATGTGGCGGTAACCATAAAACAGAGGAATGTAATACCTTTTCTCCTCTAGTCACAAACCAACCCACAAAAAATGGTGCCAAGCCTGTGCTTGGAACTTTACCCATACCACATAGGAATGTACTCGCATTGCGAGAATGAGACACGAACATGAGCAGCCAAGGGGTGGAGTGGCTCCACAAATGTATCAACAGTATACTAATTTTGAACGTAAGCCACCGATGGCACAAGAGCAAGCACGACCTGTTCTTGGTGCTCAACCTCCTGCTCCAGGGACTACTCCTGTGAGGGTTGTTGACTACGACAATTCAAATACGTGTAGAGAATTGGTAAACCCAGGCTATGTGGAGGAGGAATATGTATCATATTCATCCAAAGAAAATCTCTTTGAAAGTCCCGTATACCCAAACCAAGCACTGGAGACTCAACCAGGGGAACAAAACTCTTTGATGTTGCTAGGCGGCTACCAACCTAGGACTCTAGGCCCCTCAGGTCAATGGTGGCAGCCAAGGAAAGTAGAGGCCAAACCAATGGGCCCTTGTTATGAGTGCGGAGAACCCCATTGGGCTCGTGATTGTCCACATCGCTCAAGGCAAGCATCTCGATCCAATACAACAGTACAACAGTTTCTACCAATTGAAAGATATTGTCTAGGGTGTTGTGTAGAACACTTCCCAAAGGATTGTCTGCTGAAACCACATGAGGAAGGCACCTCTCAACCAAAGGTCTCACTCAACCTTGTAGGGGCAGTTCCATCACCACCTTCATCTGAGAATGAGGATGTCGTGCCACTTAGAGTCATGACTAGATCACAGACACGAAACGCAGAAATACAGACTGATGAGACACCTCGAACTAGGGATGCAAAGACAAATCTAGTGGACAAGACCCTACAGTCCAATAGAAAAAAAACCACTCGGAGGAAGAAGAACCGAAACAAGCAAACTAAAAGTGCATCCACTAGTTCTCAAGAAGCCTCTAAACAAAACATGAGGGATAAAACTTTTACATCCCAAGAAGTGCGTGAGGAACATCAACCTCAACCTGAGCTTAGTGCTAAACAAGATGAGGCTAGTACGACTGAGGATAGTTCTGGGGGTTCTGTTTTTGTGGATAAAGTGAATGAGACTCTAGATGCCATCATTGATGCTCATAGAAGTCGCATTGCAGCTTTATCTGAGCTACCCAAGAAGCTTCAAGAATACCCAAACCCTCGTGAGGAGAAGATCAATCTAGCTGTACATCAGCAACTCATTAGGGAAGCTCAGTCAATACTTGAGGGACCACCACCACCTATTCCTTGGGGCCCAACCTCTCTTAAGCCAACATTAGAAACCATACCAGAAGTGTCATCAAGTCAGGAAATGAAAAGTGAGCTCATTTCACGAGCTCATAGCGAAAGGTCTGCACCAATTGACACCCAATTGAAAGGGGGTAATCTGCCACCACCTAGCCTTGTCTTCCCATGCAATGATGAAGTTATTGATGCTAATGAGGACATGGCAAATGAGATGTGGGCCGCAGTTCATGAGAAAGTTAATGAGAACATGTCTTCTATTAGTTCGCCTCCATTCTCTGAGGTGGATTTTACCAGGGGCACGGAAAACAACTTTGGACGCCCAAGCATCCAGGAGGAAGTTCAAACAATTGTTTCTCATAGAAGTAAGCAGACAATGAAAACCTTACCATCATATCTGGGAGAATATGAGAACTGTTCTCAAACCTTGAGGATACCCTCCATGCATAAAAGGTTGACAAAGGAGAAGGATATGAGTATGGTGCAAGCTATTTTGTCAGCACCAGTGGCTTGTACCTTACCTTTGCTTGATTTGATAAAAATTTGACCTGAGTTGTGGAATGATATTGCCACATGTTTGTCAGAGCAGGTATTGCTACAAAAGGGTCACCATGAGTGTACTATACACCCTAAGACAAAGCATGTTATGCCAGTTCCTATCAACAAAGTAGGAAAATTTTGTGAGGACGATCAGGGAAATGCTACCCTCCCATTAGAAGTGCGAAAAGTAGTTTCAACTGCAATACTTGATAGTGGTGCAGGAGTGGGCATTGTGACAAGGTCCATTTGGGAAAAGTGGGGCAAACCAGCTATTAGGAGTACCAGGATGCGCTTGCAGCTAGCAGATGGAAGCTTAGAACATCCCCTTGGGCTGCTTGAGAACATATTGGTCACCACATGTGGGATTGAATATGAGCACACCTTTGCAGTAGTGGATTTTGGAAAACATCCAAACTATGAAGTGATATTGGGTAGACCATTCATGCGACAATTTCAAATGATTCAAGATTGGGGATACAATTATTTGTACCTCCGACATGATTCTGTCATCACAAGGGTCAACCTAAGGAATTACTCATATCGTGATGTAACAAGGTCTCCAATAGATGAGGTTGATTCTGCTTCATCTGAGGGCTCAAGAGTTACATTGTCAGACGGGCGAGAAGATCTGTGGATGTGTGGAGCCTCATGTAGGGATTTCAACACTGAGAGACTTAAGGGTAATCGAAGTGTATCAGATGAGGCATACACTCCACAACCCTTCCCTGAGCATTTAATTGATCCACTAGAATGGAGTCATGTCCTTGCAACGTTATCGACATGTGCTTTACCAAAGCCAATTCAATTTTGTGACTCAGATGGATATGACATTATTCCTATACGAATGGTACAACCACGTGATCTTCTAGATGATTTGTACTATAGGGATGCATCAACAACAGCTCTGCATATAGAGGAAGTAACTGCTACTCCACGAGCTTTATTATGTCAAAAGGGTGGTGTTTCTACCCTACACAACCCACTTTCAAAATCTGCTCTTGAAGCTCCAACACAAATGATGTGGATAATTGATGATGAGTACTCAAGTGAGGGCCATGGTGGCTGGCATGTTCCAACTACTCTAGTTGCTGCTCAAAGAAGGCCGGGCAAGAAGGAATTATCAATGTGGCTACCCAAAGATGCGTACAAACTTGTACCATCTAGTCCAGTTGCTAAGCCTCTTAAGAAGCACATCATTTCCAAGCCTAAACCTCGGATTGTTACTCGGCGGATTGTTACTCGATGGGTCCCAAAACATGTTCTTAAAGCACAAGGCTATTATGAGGGTGCACAGCAACTTGGCTTCCAAAATGCCATGCTTTGCTAGGGGTAAAAGAGTGTTTCAGAAAGATTCCAAAAGCCACCCTTGATTTTCCATATCAGTGGGTGCAAAAGAACTCAACACAAACTCTTCAAGATAGGATAGGTGGCTGTGATAGCTCCTACAAATCTACTTGTGTTGATCTTCCTAAAACATGTAATGAATCACCGGTTGTCCCAAATTCTCCATATTACACAATTCCATCATCAACTGGTGTACCTAAGATAAATCCAACTTCAAAGGAGTCTCATTTGCCTAAAACCAAAGATAAGGCATTAACACTACAATTGACGCTCTTTGGTAGATCATGTTTGAATAGTGTGGTTCCTTATGCCTTTAGAGAATTATGTTCTTTTTGAGTAATCTCCACCACCAGGGCAAGGGTAAGCTCAGTGACTCCACAATAAGATCGACAAGCCAGGGCACTTTTCTCCCACTGGGTTTTTTCCCCTCGGCTATATTTGGTGATTGGTACCAATAGCAAATTTTATTCTTTTCTTTTCTTTTCTTGTTTGTTAATAAAAATTTTGCAGAGATCTCCGCTAAAAAAAAGAGCATCAAACACGCCCCAATAGTCCACCTATCGTGCACACAAATTAGGAAGGGGGGAGACATGCTACGCCTACAAAAATCAAGGAGGAGCAATCTACACAAAATCAGCAATGCATCAATGCAAACGAACAACATCAACAGGGCACTACAACAGGTGTATTCAAATCTTAATCTTTATTTCTTTATGTGCTTTTATCTTTCGAATATATGGTTTGCATGTTCACACAATGTTGGCTGGTTTAAGTTTTTGATTAGTTGTTAAAATATGGTGAGTGAATTCTAGACTCTTAGAAGACTTAGTAAAAGATATTTCTATCCAAAGACAGTGTAGGATATATACCAATGGAGTATGCTAAGATCTTATGCTTTCAAGGTATATTAGTTATCCCTAGTGGTAGCTACCTCTTAGATATGAGCTAGGTGCTAGGATTAATAAAAAGTTTTATGAAAATATACCATAAAAAAATATATACAAAGTGAATTGAGACATGACGTGTCTACAACCATGTGGAATGCTTGGTAGGACCTGGGGTTGTCTTGGCACCTTGGGGCCGATGCCTTGGTTTCCATGGGGTGAACACTGATGTCTACAAGCTTTAGAAAAAGATCTTTGAGGAAACTATCGCCTTGATAGATGTTGGTAGGACTCTGGGGTACACTATGGGCCCTCGAGACCGATGCCCTCATCTTCATGGGGTACTCCTTAGGTCATAAAAGAAAGAAAAAGGGTCTGTCGCCCTTGAGATACTTAGTGGTCTTTAGATTCTCTTGGCGGAGGTCTCTTGGCCATTGCTTGGGTCTCTTTGGGATGGAACCTTAATCTTTATCACCTTCTACACACACATCAAAAAAAAAAGAGAGAGAAAAAAAAAAGAGTTCCAATCACCTTTGCTCATATTTAGGAGTAGGTTTGCCACTTAGGAATAACTTAAATACTTGTAGGACATTGAGACTGAGATCATAACCGGCGGTGTACAAAGCACACTTGCCTTTGCATAGCACTATCTACCACTTAAGTCTCACTTTAACTAGTCTTTACTCACCTATTTTAGTACTCATTAAAACTTTAATCAGCCTTGCACTTGTATGCTCACGTGTGAAATTATCATTGCTGGTTTTTCTTTTCTTTTTTTCAATAAAAGACTTTACTTGTATCCGTTGTTTTTTTTGTTGCAGCTCTTGCTACTACCGCGCTCGAGGACGTGCGCAAAATAGGAAGGGGGGAGTGTTGCATGACGAATGAAGATCAATACAAGGATGCAACAAAAAAGACACTTAGGGCTCTTGAAAAGAGTTCCAAGTTGTAGATGAATGTGGGAGAGGGCTTGACAATAATCCCACATGGGAACTTTTGGGAGTTCTAGAGTTTTTGTATAAAAGGTGGCCCATTTGAGAGCTAGAGAGGACTCTTTGGTCATTTGGTTGAGAGGCTCATAGAGAGAGCTTGCTCCATAGCTCCTTCTCATGTGCTCTCCCAAGGCTCTCCATCTCCATTCATGCTTCAATCTTGTACTCTCTATTCTCTACATTTTCAATGATATGAGGTTATGGTCTACACACTTGCTAATCTAGATTTCTTAATGATGTTTTGATGCTAAAATCTGATTTGTAGAGTGCATGTGATAAAGCTTGTGCATGAAATGATGTGTAGTTGAGGCTTGTGTGATAGCTCTTTGCATGTTAGATTCTTTGCATAAGTTGCATTTTTATGCTTAAGTGTAGCCTAATCTTGATGCTTTGAATATGTAAGATTGATTGCTTGAGTGATGAAGAAGGATTGAGTAGGACTAGAAGTCATTAGTGTGTGGTTAACTCATCTTCTCCCATTCGGGATAGCCTCTATGTGCTAACCGGGTTGCATTCACGGATTGACAAAGTGTGTGGGTTGGAGTGTAGTCTCTTTGCTATCATTACAGTGGTTGGGCGGTTGGCTAACCCATGGGATCGGATGGGGTTAGGTTGGACTGATGGATCCGTAAATCGAGACTCAATGTCTGTTATTACGATAGGAAAAGTAAATCCCGGATAGTAATTGTTCTATGGATAGGAATCAACGGATGTGCCTCTTGATGGGGAAAAAAGCGTTGATCCCAATGATCTAAGTGCAAGTTTCTTCTTTGATCCGACCGAGTATCTGTATAGGTGCAGTCGGATCAGCGTGATCAGTAATGATCTTGACTACATTAGAGTAAAAAGTTATCCTGGTGGAATCGCCCGTGCTTTCCGGGTAAGGGAAGTTTTTCCGAGTTCGGTTTTGGAAAAAGCAACGGATTAGTCTCTTGTCCGGATATCTGTGGACGAGGCCTCGAGTGTGGGACCCTGCCCCGCACATGAAGTGCTACTTCTGCTGCTAGTACCCCGAATCCATTGCGCGGTGGGGACAGGGATCTCACAGTTGGTATCAGAGCAGGTTTTGAAAGCTAATAAAGATAATTAAATTCTTATCTAAAATTGGTAATAAGAATTCAGAAACAGCATTTTCATAATGTATTTTCATTCCGTAAGCTTCTTTAATGAAGAAATTTTAATTAAAGAAATTGTTTTTATAGATGGAAGTTCCACATTTATCTGGTATTCCCGACCTCACCCAGTCTCAAGATATGATTGCATTTGCCTTCGAGCATCTCATCTCTTCCGCTTCAACTCAAACAAGCCGAGCAAGACTCGCACTCCATTTCGCGGATTTATATTTTCCTACCCCAGCGGAGATAATACAGCATAAGTGGTTTGCAGGGCAATATGTCCACGCCCATTGCAACCTCCGTACAATGCTGTGGCAGAATCTCTCATTGACTATGATCCTGTTAAAGCTGAAAATGGTGCGTGGTGTCATTCTATATCATTCGACACCTCGAAATTTCAGACTTTCATGTCGAATTTATAGACTCCTTAGTCGATTTATCCCTAAGGAGAAAATAATAACTCCCTTCGCAGTTAGAGAACTTATGTAACAGGGCATGACTATGGCCCAGTACCGTCGTCTTATGCGTCTCTCGAGGAGATTTTGAATTTTGGAGCCAAGCCACTCTATGTACTTATTGCAACTTGTATATAAATATACAAATGTTTTTTTTAATGGACGATCGGATAAAGAAAAATCTATTTATCAGACTTAAGTCATAGATCTCCAATAAGATCAACTGAGGAGCCAATTATGTCAAAAGTTTATCAAGACGCACAAAAAGGTTGTAATTGTTTGATATAATTCATACAAATTGTTAATTCAAATTGAAATTCGTAAATTAGTAATTGGGTCTTCAATTGGAAGTACCGCAATTGTATGGAACCCTGACTTACTTGAGACCTAGACATGATGGTATTTACCTTATAGTTTCGAGTATCATGACTATCCGTATATACCGAGGGTATAACTGCAGCTCTTTACCGGTAGTATATACGAGTAAATCCAAGACTTGAAATTATAAGCGTTAATGCTATCCAGATGATGATTTCGAATGTGGTTGATATGATTTTTAATTCTGTTTGGGAACTGATGAATTGATTTGGATTCTGATTGAAAAATGATGATCCCTGAAAATGGGTTGAAATGTAATAAGCTGAGCGAAACCACAATGTGGATGATTGGGAGGACGAGTCCCTGTAATGATAAATGATGAAAATGATTCAGCAAATCACTATGAGATTAGTGGATTGTGCTGTCAAATTGCTACTGTTAACACTTGACCGTTAGATCAAGTTAAGGGATGACAAATTGAGAACTTGCTTAACTTAAATTCCGTGGAGGAATGTTCAGAAGGAAATTTTTCGGTCTAATGGACCATTATCGTGTTAAAGATATGAATGATATGATCTGAATGAATTGTTATTTAATGATGAGTTCTATATAAGGGATATTTATCTCCATATTCTGTTGGGTTGACCGGAATATAAGGAACCCCAGAATAAATTGGATCTTAAAGCAAAAGAGTTGTCCTCTACTTGTTGCGAGATGAGGACATCTTGCACCTTTTAAGTGGGGTAGAATGTAAGATTCCTCCCCTAGCCTTAGAGGTATACAGCAGTAAGAATCTCCCTTTCTGATCTTATAATTATTCTCTCTCTAAAATAAAAGAAAGATTCTGTTTAAAAAGGGAAGACACTTTCCCCAGAATACTTCTCAAGAGTCACGCCGGTTTTAAGGATTCAGAACAATGAGTTCAGAAGTGAAAATCGGTATTTTGGATACCAAGGTTTTGGTTTTCATTTGAGTACGGCCCAAAAGAAGTTCTTTATCTCTTGGGGAGTATAAGAAGTTATTCCCTAGATATTGTGAGTCTTATATCTGAATTCAATGAAAGTAGGTGACTTAGCCTACAAGCTTCTTTTACCTCCTCATCTCAAAGTTCTTAATGTATTTCATAGAAATATGTGCCAAACCCAAATCATGGAAAGACGGTAAAACTTCAGTGACAAGATACCGTTGGCTTCTAAGTTACGCTAGTTCCTTCCTTTATATAAGTCGTAACTTTTACCTGTCGCTCACAGTAATCTTACTTCCATTGATCTCCCTTCTTCTTAATCTCCTTCATGGCTTGGCAACAAGAATTAGTTTTATCCATGATGATTTCTCACCTTCAAGACGCAAGCGAGTCTGTGAAAAAGATTTTATAGAACAGTATGAGCGCTCACTTTTCCTCACTTGGGAACGTCTGTAGCTCAGACCAAATGGCGGACCTATCAAGACATAACTAGGGTAACACCTTGGGGTCAGCAGCACTTTCGCAACAATGTCCGCTTGGCCATGGTTATTGAAGCCTTGGGTTTGGGTCCTCGATACTACTGCGTCATGAGATCAAGACATCTTGGGTTTTCTGAGCGGGTCTTCTTACTGGCGTGTTTTCTTCCTTATCAGAAGATATGCCTTTACCCCGTTTTTGGTTTACCTCTCAGAGGTCCTTTTGTTAGAACACCTCATACCACTGAGATAGGCGCGGCAATAACCAACAGAATCATTCCCATAGATGAGTTACCTTATACGTGCGCAGCTTGTGAGTGCTGCTTTTGTGATCATATGATCTCGGGGGGTGCACCTCAAAAAATGTAAGTCTACCACGTGCGATCATTAGGTGGGATTTTTTTAATCCAAAATATTGGGTAAATTTACAGAAATACAATTACAAGAGGGGTATTTTAATTGTACTTTGGAAAAAAACCCGTAAGTCTATAAAGAAAAAGGGGTAGTTTTATTAGCTCAAAATTCACAGATAAGGGGTTTTTTAAATACCCCTTGAACGCACGTCGTAGGAGGGGCTTCCATATAGTGCACCCCCCGAGCATATGATGGACGGGCTTATGGAAGTGTGAAGAGTTCTTCTATCTGTACTGTATATGTTTCAAGAATGAATAAAGTTTAAATCTTGTTCTTATCTCGAATCTTACTCTCTTTAAGACTTTTTTTTTGTGGTTAATCTTAATTAATTTTTCTCTAAGTCTCATATTCGTGCATCTTGCGAAATTATCCCAAGTTTGCGAGATGAGGACATCTCGCGTTTTTCAAGTGGGAGTGAATGTAAGATTCCTCCCCAGCCTCTCAAAATGTCCAGCATCTTCCCCTGTAATCAATCCCCTCTTCAGAAATATAAAAGACCTTGTTTCTAGCTGTTTTGACTTAGAGAGAGAGAATATTCTAGAGAGAGAATATTCAGATTTGGAATATTTGTAGATAGAAAAAATTCTCATCTTATTAAAATAAGTTCCCCTGAAACAGAAATTCAAAAAGAACTTTCCAATGTGTAATTGGAATTAATTGGAATTGAGTAACAAGGACCTTAGCCTAAGGGTCTAGATTTTCAGAAATTTTTGGATTATGGTCCAATTAAGGTTCCTATGGGCCAATAGCATCAATCCATGTGTAGGGAGGAGATAAATCCAATTTGTAAAAGAAGATACCCAAAAATGAGTAAATGCTCACATAAGATGAAGAGTTGAAAATATACAAGGTTTATTAGTAAAAAAAACTATGAGCAATATTAAAAATATGAGATATTTTGGGTATCCAAAAATGAGTAAATGCTCACATAAGATGAAGAGTTGAAAATGTACAAGGTTTATTAGTAAAAAACTATGAGCAATATTAAAAATATGAGATATTTGGGTATAATGATTCCATTTTGACACATATGTAAGGAAGGGGAGTTCTTTAAAGGAGGTGCATATTTCACATGCTTGAATGAGTTTTAAACTCATAAAAATTGAGATATTTCATCTCTCCTCTCTTCTAATTCAAGTCTAGTTCCAAAAAGTTAGCTTAACTGACCTAAAAATGGTCAAAAATTGACCAAACTGATTTGGAAAATTCTAGAATCAGTTTGTTTGGTTAGGAGCTCAATTTTTCCTATAAATAGAAGCCTCCCCCTTGTTGAAAAATATATAGTGTTTATGCATCGTTACTCTACTCCACCTAAGCCAAGAACTGTGAATTCATTTAATAATTCACTAGTTTTTGGAGCTTCCCTCTTTCTTCAATCCCAATTGGTGGCTCCATCAACATACTTAACCAATTGATTGGTTGGGGGCCTCTACTGTGAACAAAGAATCAAGCAATTTGTAAGGTAATTAGTGAATTTTGATCATTTTCTATAATTTCTCAATGTTTCTCTCTTCTTAACCCCTCTCAAGCTTGAGAAGCTTAATTGGAATGGTTTTTGAATGCTATTGAAGTTAATTGATGAATGGTAGTGAAGAGTTACATAATTTGATGAATGCTATTGAAGTTAATTGATTAATGATAGTAAAGAATTACATAAATTTTTATTTATGCTTAATCCTAATGATTTTTATGTAATTTCTCTCTCTCACTCAAGAAATGGTCATACTCATGACCCATTCTCAATCCAAATGAAGCTTTTCATAAAGCTTTTCCTTAATCCAAGATTAATCTATGCTTGAGGCCAAATTAATGGCTTTTTTCTATGCTTTTAGTTTATGTATTTCATGAATATTGATGATTCAATCCATTATGGATTAATGATCCAATTAGGGATCATTCTAATTATTTTCTTAATGATAAGCTTTATCCCTTAGAAAAATTGAGATTTATCAGTCATAGTAGCGGAGCTATGGCAAAATTTTATAAAAATTTACACATAAAATAATTTCATTCAAAGCATGAAAAGAGGATTTCCTACCATATTCTAAGAGTTATCATCCTAGATTAATTGAAAGAATTTCATAGTAATCATGAAAAAATTGAATTTTTATATTATGCATAAAAGATAAATATTTTATTATAAAAGTGTTACTTTTAGCATAATTGAATTTCATGTATAGAGGTATGCATAAGAGAAGAATATTTTATTATAAAAGAGTTACTTTTAGCATAATTGAAATTCATGCATAGAGGTATGCATAAGAGATAAACATTTTATTATAAAAGAGTTACTTTTAGCATAATTGAATTTCATGCATAGAGGTATGCATAAGAGATGAATATTTTATTATAAAAGAGTTACTTTTAGCATAATTGAAATTCATGCATAGAGGTATGCATAAGAGATGAATATTTTATTATAAAAGAGTTACTTTTAGCATAATTGAAATTCATGCATAGAGGTATGCATAAGAGATGAATATTTTATTATAAAAGAGTTACTTTTAGCATAATTGAATTTCATGCATAGAGGTATGCATAAGAGATGAGTTAGGATGTGATAAGATGAGTTAAGAAGTGATAGGATGTGTATGGGATGAGGTAAGAAGTGTATGTGATGGGATAAGATGTATATGGGTTGTGATAGGGTGAGAATATGGATGTAAATGTGGATGAGTTAGGATGTGATAAGATGAGTTAAGAAGTGATAGGATGTGTATGGGATGAGGTAAGAAGTGTATGTGATGGGATAAGATGTATATGGGTTGTGATAGGGTGAGAATATGGATGTAAATGTAGATGTGTATGTATGGATGTATGCATGTAGATGTGAGTGTGAATGTGGATGTATGAATGTAAATGAGGATGTCGATGTAGATGCATGGATGGGATGTGGATGTATGCATGTAGATGTGAATGTAAGCCTATAGATGTGGATGTATGGATGTGAATGTGAATGTGGATGTGGATGTATGGATGTGGATATGGATGTGAATATATGATATGTGATGTGAAGGAATCCGAAGTGAAGAGATGGAAAATGAGGTGATTGGATGAGTACACATATAAATGGAATGTGGAATAAGTAATGTGGATTAATGAGGGATAATGTGGAAAAATGAGAGTTAATATAGAAACTGTATTTGTAAACTGTTTGTAAATACTGTTTGTAAATGGCTGTTTTATGTCAAGAATGTTGGGGAAGCATTTTGACCGTCTTGTGATTAAGGTCGTGGAGACCTAACTGATAAAGTTGCATCTGCTGACGGAGAGTCAATGGAGGACATCTCACGTAGCAAGGTCGGCCGAGGTCTTGACCAGCCTCGGTTCGATTAAAATGGTGAGCTTCCGGTACGGTGGATGAGGGACCAAGGAAGCGGCCTATGAGTGAAGCGCTAGGTCACCTGCGAAGGATCCTAGAGGGTGCTGACCATACGGTGCTCGGGCTCTGGGTCGCCTAGGATACCCACGTGTGCGTCGAGGAAGATATTGGAACAAGGAGTAAGAGTTGTTTTTCTGAAACCGGGCATGGATCTGGTTGATTGACCTTGCTGGTCTTCAATGGATGAGTCCATGGCTCTTTTTATGGATCTGTTGGTTGATCTTGCTGATCTTCAACGAGAGTCCATCTTGATTTTTATAAGTGATTATATTGCCGAGTATTATGGGCTAGGAACTATTGAAAAGGCCCCTGAGTGGACAGGTGGTGAGCGTTCTAGTTGCCAATGATGCCATAGATACTCTGAAGAAGGAATGATGGAAAATTTGAGAATCAACCGGATAAATTGGAAGACTGTGATCAGTGGTACTATGGTTTCATTAAAGGATTGTTTTAAAGTTAGCTGATGCTAAGAAAAAGGCAATTTCATATTGTGGGTGTGTAAGTGGTGTGCCTAATTTTATGTTTGCATGAACTTCCGGCTAGGGGGCCTTGGAACTCTTTTCCTTGGTACCCGGGACAAAACCTAACCAAATTCCATATTGGATCCCATCATTACAGTGGTTGGGCGGTTGGCTAACCCATGGGATCGGATGGGGTTAGGCTGGACTGATGGATCCGTAAATCGAGACTCAATTTCTGTTATTACGATAGGAAAAGTAAATCCCGGATAGTAATTGTTCTATGGATAGGAATCAACGGCTGTGCCTCTTGATGGGGAAAAAAGTGTTGATCCCAATGATCCAAGTGCAAGTTTCTTCCTTGATCCGACCGAGTATCTTTATAGGTGCAGTCGGATCAGCGTGATCAGTAATGATCTTGACTACGTTAGAGTAAAAAGTTATCCTGGTGGAATCGCCCGTGCTTTCTGGGCAAGGGAAGTTTTTCCGAGTTCGGATTTGGAAAAAGCGACGGATTAGTCTCTTGTCCGGATATCCGTGGACGAGGCCTCGAGTGTGGGACCCTGCCCCGCGCATGAAGTGCTACTTCCGCTGCTAGTACCCCGAATCCATTGCGCGGTGGGGACAGGGATCTTACATTGGGTTGGGTGGTACTTCTCCATGATGCTAACTATAGCAACCTCAAACAAGCTGATCAGATTGGCATTCTGCTGGAGGTATTCTTCTTCTTCATCCATATCTAGTCCTTCCAGCATGTTGACTCCCTTGACTACTTTTGGCTGAGAGACGGGTTTTCCACTTTCTTTGGCTGGCCACTGACACTCTTACCTTCATCTTACCTCTCCAGATGGTGATCTTATCCACATCCTAATCTTGCTTTATACGTGCCTGTCGGAGCCATGGTCTACCTAGTAACATCGGGTAGGCACCTCATCTGGAGCACCACCATTTCACAGCGAATGGGGCTGGATCCCAGCTACTCAATTCCAATTTTCGGCATGTCGTATCTGACACAATATTGACTCCTGATCCTCCATCTAATAGTAACTTTGCTATGTCCATGCTAGATAGCTTAACCTAAATCATCGGGATGGCCTCATTATAGATTGGTCAGTGGAGTAGGATTTTCAGACTCCGTTCTATTAATGTGCATGGTTTCCAGAACTTGGGATGGACCTGTCCTCTCCTCCTAAGGCATCAATTGTTGGCGGACCAACTGCTCTCTGAAGTTCGGCACTAGGGTAAGCATGTGCTCCACTAACATGTGGATCTATTGTTTCATCAGATCTTCCTATAGATCATACTACAAAGTTTCTCCCTCTGCTACCTTGATCAACCTTTCTTCCTTCCTCCTTGGTGCCTCCACACTTTGTTGAGGGTTTACTTTGTCCCATGTCTTTGACGCTTTCCCCCCCCCCCCCCCCCCCCCCCCTTATCCTGTGACTTTTTGGATCGAATCACCAAATTGTATTGTGACATTAGCTTCTTGTTGAATTATCGGCTGTGGCCTTTTCGGCTCCTTCTTTTGAAGCGCTTCTTGAGCTTGCTGCTTCTGTACCCAATCGGACACCTATGTCCGAACCTTGTGCTGATCCTGCTGTGTGACCACCTTGTGCTTCCCTTTGTTATCCGAGGTCGGTTCTTTCTCCGCCTCTAGAGTCTCGATCTGCATTGACCTTGTCAACCGCCATGGCTAATGATTTTGCCTCCTCTATGGTCGGCATGTCTACTTCTTGCTTCTCCCGAGCTGTAATTTCCACGGCATTCACACTGCCGATGGGCCAGAGGTCGATGTTTGAGCGCCTTCCACATTAGCTCTATGTTTCTTCTAGATTTCATAGTCATACTTCCAATGACCCAGTGCATGACAATAGAAACATGTGAAATTCAGAGCAGGGTTCTGTTCACATGGGGCATCCTTGGGAGAAAAAATTACTTAGGTGGAATGGAGGCCTTCTGTATGGTTCCTGCAGAGCCATCTGTGGGGCACGTTGAACTACCACCACAACTGGGCCCGGTATCGTAGTTGGATGAGGTGATCTCCTTCCATTGTATCTACAAGCATCAATGTTGTGCATGGCAATCCTACAATTGGCACACTAGAGTGCATTTAAGCTGCATTCCTTAGCCACGTGGCCGTGATTCTGACATCTCGTACACCAAGTACTCGATCACTTTTTTGAGGGGACTTTGCTCCTTCACTGGACAATTGAGCCATGGCTGCAACCAGTTCCTTGGCCGCTTTCTCTTCCTTCTTACTCTTTGACCATGTCTTGCGGTTTTCCTCCTCATCCTCTAATTCTTCACTTGAATTTGAGAAATCAAAATCTTCCTCTTCTTCCTCATCGGAAGAGTTAGAAGTATACTTTTTTGATTTTCTTTTGCTTTTGCTTTTGTCTTTGACGGATGTCACCAACACTCTCTCCGCCCCGTGAGTACTAAGTCCACCAGCTGCTCCAGAGTCAGAGTTGTAAGATCCGCACCAGCAAATTGCCCTTTTTAGTTGCTTACTCACTCCCTTTATGAAGTAGGAATTGAGGATCTCTCATGTTGTGGGGCTGATTGGCCGCATCCAGTCTTCGGAGGAGCTTTTGAAACTTTGCTGCATAGTTTTCCACTATCTAATTTTTTTAGTTCATCCAGCATAGCTTATCTAGCACATGCATGAAGGTCCTATCCTCCCAAAATCTCTGGAGAAATGCATCCCCATAGGTCGAAAAATGAGCATACTCATAATGAGCAACCCAGAGAGTGGCACTCTTTTGTAAGGTTGGTACAAAAGTTGCCTTCTTCAAATTCTAATCAATCAGCCCGAGGATATTCATGTGCCAAGCACTATCGAAGAGAAGAATGTGTGCATTTGCATCCTCCAAGGATTTCATAGAGAATTTTGAATACTTCACCGTCATGGAAGCATGTTGTAGTGATGAAATCGAGGAGGGGTTGGCAAGGGCAGGGTGTGTGGTGGGTTTTGTGGTGGCACGTTGTTCCCAATGTCTGGAGAGAATGGACAAGTTACAAACTCTTTGTCATCCTCATAATCCTCCTCTAAGTGGAGTTTTGCTGCTGTTGGACGGAACTGGGAGGGCTCCCAGCAATTCCAACCCCGCCTCCTAGGCTATTGATGCATCCTCATAATCATCATCACATGTGATGATTCCAAGCTAGAATCAGCAAACGAACGTGCCCGAGCATGTAGACACGCTAAATGCGCCCATTCTTCCAGGGCTAACTCATCTTTGTACATTGACACAATCTAATACACTGTGTGTTGTGTGCATTCTTGCTTCTTCTTCTCCAAGCTTTGTGTGCTTGTCTGCAACCCTAATTCCAACAATTATATATATGTGTGTGTGTATATATATATCATTAATATAAATAATATATGTGTGTTGAGCTTGATATATATGTATACAACATGAATATATGTATTGCGTATATTATAAATTATTATTTAAATAAAAAATACTTTTTTGAAAAGTAATAAATCAAGAGTTTAATTAATGACATTTATAACAATATATTTTTTATTACATTTTTTCTTTTTAGTTAGGGTTTTTTTTGTTAAGGATATGAGATGATATATTTTTTCTTATGATGTTAATTACACTGATGGCTCAAAGATTAGAGAGGGATTGGGTTGTGGGTTTTATTCACATAAATAATAAAGTAGAAGTAGGTAAAGGGATAGTTCTACAAATCGAGCCAGGAAGAGATTTTGTTCATGGTCTCGCACTTCCTCATGATTATGTGGGTGTTCTTGTGACTTATTGTTGTGAGGAAACAAATGTGCCACTTTCATTTCAGATAGAAAATGGAGAGATTGTTTATCTTCATTGATGAAAAGCTTCATCATTTGGCCTATAAAAGATCTGGTAAGAATTCAACTTTCACTTCAATACTATATTATTCTTGGATATTTCGGAGTTAGTTTGGAGTCTAGTCAAGTGTCCTTATTGGTGTGAACACACTAGGTGTGAATACCCTCTTATTTAGGGACAAAAGATGAGGCTTGGTGCCTATAAAAGCATGTACTTGGGTCTTTCATTCTACACACAATGAGTACCATTCAAGTTGTGCAATCTTTCTCTCAAACTCTATTGCTTCTCTCTCTCTCTCTCTCTCTCTCTCTCTCTCTCTCTCACACACACACACACACACACACACACACACACACACACACACACCTCAATAATGGAGAGATTTCATCATCCATAGCTCCATGATTCTCAGTGTTTATGCTTACTTATCATCTACTCCACTCTCTTTCAACTTCATTAGCTTTATCTCATCCATACCCTAATCATGATTAATGATTGATCTCTTTTTCACCATTTTTGCCATTGAGGTAATCTCCCTCTTCTACCCACATGCAGTGGAGGATTGATTGCTCTCTACACACACCACCATTAATCAAGCCACAACTTGTAGCACCTTTACACTCCTAGGCATAGCCCTTAGCAACTTCAACTGGTCAGATTCACACGCGCCATTGCCAGCTAAAGTTGATTAAAAGAAACCTACTTTTATCGAAGAAAATGATACTATGCTTGTATCACTATATGGATTGGCACAATTCCATCATGCTCTGGGGGTTTTTCGAGGGCTGTGAATCCAACTACATTGTTTGTTTTGCGAATAAACGCATGTAGTAGGTGATACAGGATTGTATGCTTCACAAGTCTAGTTTTGGTAAAAGAGAGATCAAGATACACATATTATGGTTAATCTCATGTTTATGGGCTTCAAACACAAATAGACCTAGTGCTACAAGTGCCACTTGACACTTTCTTGAAGAAAACATGTGGAAGGTTCTCAATTGAAAGCTCCAAGTTGCCCCTTCTTCTACACTACAAATAGTTAATTGCCTATACTAATCAATGATAAATCAACATTAATCCTAGTTTTTTTGGACCATTGAGGGTTCAAACCTACCATTGGAAACTTGCTACATCTTGCTAAAGCTTCATCTTGAAAAAGCCCCTTGATTTACCCCTCTGAGGTGCTCTACAAATCTTGGTATTTTTTGCTCAATTAATTGAAAATTACTTTCACTAATACCTTGATTAGTGCTAATCATCTAGGGTTTTTAGGGCCATTAATAGTTCATATCTCACATTTAAGTGTTGCTAAACCTTTGTAAAGCATCAAATTAGATTTGCCCCTTGATTTAAGAGGTCAATTTGTTAATCCAAAATTGGGTATAAATTTGCATTAGCATTGTTTGAAACAATGGGATTTTTTAGCTTCAATGCTTCATGTAACTCATCTATCATGCTCATAAATCGATTGTAAAAGGGCAAGACACTAGCCCATTGATAAGGCTAAGACCCCATTAAGTAGATTTAAAGCATTATCATTTGAAAGGAATATGCATCATCATCATGTGAGGCTTCATGAACATATTAAGAACATGATCCATCTTTGCCTACATGGATTTCATCACATAATGAAATAAAGTATGAAGGACATCAAGATCTATATCAACATGAATAAGAACAAAGACTACATCGACATCAAGGAGATCTTTATCAGCATTTTAGTCATCGAGGGGGGGGATTATCTCTTTATTTCTAAATCAATTTTTTGTTTGAGTCGAGGGTTCTCTACCTGGGTAGTCCCCCAAAATGTGAGTTATGTATTTTGGATCCTTTTGGATTATGTAACACCTTGTTTCTATGAAAGGGTCCTCTCCATCATACCTTTTTGCCCCTGCTTTAGGCGAGGGGGGTTATTTTGGTATGTCGATGTAGGTTGTCTTTGTCCCCAGGGCATGACATGACCTCTGAGTCTTTCGCCAATAAAGCCTCTGAGCCATGCTTATTGAGCCTCTCAACCTTTTGTGCCATGCTCAATGGCCTTTGAGCCATGCTAATAAGTGGCCTCTCAGTCTGAAGCGGGGAATATGTCTTGTGTCTTTGCTTGTGTTGGTGTACAAGACTATTGAGGGTAATGCATGCAACTCCATGGTCACTCCGAAGTGGGGTTTGTTGGATATTTCGGAATTAGTCTGGAGTCTAGTCAAAGTGTCCTTAGTGGTGTTGTGAACACACTAGCCCTCTTATTTAGGGTTAGAAGATAAGGCTTGGTACCTATAAAAGCATGTACTTGGGTCCTTCATTCTACACACAATGAGTACCATTCAAGTTGTGCAATCTCTCTCTCTCATACTTGATCATACTTGAGCTCTATTGCTTCTCTCTCTCTCTCTCTCTCTCTCTCTCTCTCTCTCTCTCTCTCTCTCTCTCTCTCTCTCTCTCAAACTTGTCAATCATGGAGATATTTCATCCTCCATAGCTCCATGATTTATTATCCAATGATTGTCAACAATTATTTTACGATAAAATTATGATAAGGTGACATTTTATGACTTATGCCTAGGTATTAATACAAGGATCAAGAAATTATTTGAATGTTGAAGGATGGGAGAAAGAAACTCTGAATGCACTTAATGCGCCTCCAAAAAAGTCAAATTAAAGAAAGACACCCAAAGTAGCATTAGAAGTATCAAGCAAGCACACCCATAAAAAGCATAAGGTCGATAGGTGCCTTTGACGCCAACAAAGAAGGTCTAAAAATTAAACTGCCCGCAAACAAGAGTAAATTATGTGAAGGCCAAGAAAGAAGACCCCAAAAGAGGCAGTGTAAGAAGACAAAGATAAGTTGGGATGGATGTAGAGGAAGATGATGAGACGAGGTTGACACATACCAAAATTTCATAATAAACTACTTTAGCTGCTTTTGACTTTATCTTATTGAAAACACCATTGATCGTTTGATGGTAAGTAAACACATTTTTGTATGACAAATTTAAGTTAAAGTAAGGGTGTTGATGATCAATTAATAAGTATAATGATCAATTTTAAACAGGTGAAGAAATTGACTCCCTTACCTTCCGTTCCACTTTGTCACCTAGTTAGTAACCCTGCCAATAAGAAGGATTCACTCTAGGTACTAAAGGTTATGCGGAGTATTTCATGAATGGATATGTTAGGGGTAGGGCAAATTTTATTTTCTCTCTAAAATCATCCAAATTTGCTTTGCCAAAATAATGTGCTCTCTTGACATGAGAGTGAAAAAATAAAATTGCAACAAGAACAAACGTTGCACATAACTTTTATGTATAATGAACGTAATATGTTGATGTGTGTGTGTGTGTGTGTGAGAGAGAGAGAGAGAGAGAGAGAGAGAGAGAGAGAGAGAGAGAGAGAGAGAGAGAGATGGTAGGGAAAAGAGAGAAGAGGGAGACAGAGAGAAAAGACATAAGAGATGGTAGGGACAATGAGAGAAGAGAGACACACAGAGAGAGATAAAAGATAGAAGGGACATTGAGAGAGAGAGAGAGAGAGAGAGAGAGAGAGAGAGAGAGAGAGAGAGAGAGAGAGAGAGAGGACAGATATAGAGAAGGGGGGAGAGCAAGAGAGAGAGATGGTAGGAGAGAGAGAAGAGAGATATATAGTAGTAGATAGAGAGAGTGAGCAAAGAGAGAGAGAGAGAGAGAGAGAGAGAGAGAGAGAGAGAGAGAGAGAGAGAGAGAGAGAGAGAGAGAGAGAGAGAGAGAGAGAGAGAGAGAGAGAGAGAGAGAGAGAGATGGATGCTCATACTTTAATAACCGGTCGTGTGTGAGGATTCTAAATGAAGCTTATAACAGTCCTACAGCAAGACACACTAACTATGTGAAGACTTTCATGGCTTAAAGAGGAGTTTCTTTTGGCCTAGACTAAAATGGATGTATTTAGTCAGCCAAAGGATAAAAATGCTAGAAAAGTATATTTTACAGATGAAATGGGAGTATATAAGCATGGATTTCATTACTGGATTACCTTTGGTTAATGAAGGATATGATTCCATCTTAGTTGTGATAGATCGCTTGACAAAGGTTGCTCATTTGATTCCAGTGATGAAAAGGACTTATAATGCTGTTGATATGTTGCTAGATAGTCTTTTTGAAGAAAATATTTAAACTCCATGGGCTGTCTAGAAGGATTATCAATGATTGAGATACAAAGTTTACATCCTACTTTTGGATTACATTTTTTGTTGAAGCTATAGGAACCTCTCTATAGACCTTAGTAATGCCTATCATTGATGGTGGCTAGATAGAGATAGTGAACTAGGTGATCAACGATATCCTTTCAGTATTTTGTGGATGAGAACCCAAAAGATGGTTGAATTATCTATAATTGGTAGAATTTTCTTATGATGCATCTCATCATTGAAGCGTAGGGATGAGTCCAATTATGGCACTTTACGGACAAGATTATGTAGTGCCATTGAATTTGGTCCGACCCACTGATCAGAGTGGAAGTGTCAAAGCAAATGTTAGATGGAATGGATCATTAGATGTAGACTATAAAGAAGAACATCAAAGCTGCTTAGTATAGACAATAGTAATATCTTGATCTAAAGTGGACTCTTAGAGAATTTGATGAAGGTGATATGTTCATTCATGTATGACCCAAGAGAAGTTCAAGTTCCTTGGGAAAGTACACGAAGATATCACCCACATATTGTGGACCATATATGATTATGAGGAGAGTTAGAGATCAAGCTTATGAACTTTTACTCCCTCTATACTCAGATATTGAAATCCCCTTTTCTTTGTCTGCCACTTGACTCCGTTGTTGGTGAGCGGCACTGGTAGCGTTGCTCTTTAAATGAGCCATTGCCTTGTCACCAGGGTTCGAGAGTCATAACATCCCACTGCTGCCCCACGTGGCTCTGGATCTAGGGGAAGGGCTTTGGCCTCGTTCACGCCACTGCTACTGGGGAAGGGCCTTGGCTTTGTCCTACCACTTTAGGTGCTTCTAACTGGTCATGAATTTGGCTATATCATCCCAGTTGGAAGGCCTCATGGTGCCAGTCTACTATGTAGAGTGCACCAACTGCTGCATGCATTTGAGAGCCGCCTCTTTCCAAGTGCTTAGGCTCTTGTGGCCTAGTTCCTCCTGCAGCTTGTGTTGCACATCTTCCCATGCCTTCTTCTCCCTTTTGGCCCAGCTTTGGAAGTCCTGAACCATCTTGTCTTTGGAATGTAGTTCCTTGGCGTGGGCCTTTTTCATGGCATCCATTTGTTAGGCTTTTTTCTTGATGTCATCATTTGCCATTTGTTAATGCCATGTTCATCTCATTGATGCCTAGGTCACCCTTGTGGGTGTGGCTACTTCTACCTCTTTCTTCAATGCCTTGATGGTCTTGCCATCTTGCTTTTGTTGTTCTTTGTATTCTTTGATGAGCGCTTCTAGTTCCTCTATCTGGATATGTAGACATGCTTCATCATTTGCTTTCTCTTCAAACTTCTTCATGGCTGCCCATGCATGCTCCTTTAGTTCATTCGTCGCGGGATAAGGTCCAGTGTAGAGCCACTCCATAGCACGATCTCCTTTCCCTTTTTGTATGTTTCAGCTGGCAAGCTTCTTTCCCTCTCCTTTTTAGGATGGTGAGTTTCAATTGGCAAGCTTCTTTCCCTCTCCTTTTTCAGGATGGTGAATCTCCTTTTCCATGTCTCCACTTCCTGACACATATGTTCATTCTCCTTGTGCAACTCTTTATTCCTGCTGGCTCCACCTATGTTGTTGCTGCCCGCTTCTTTTTCAACTCCACTCGAGGCTAGTGCCTCAAGCATCTTTGCTCATTTTGAGTCTGAGGTTGTAACCAGATCCGGATGTCTAGATCCTCCGTCTAAATTTTTGTCTCTTGAACGATGGGGAGTTATTTGTTTGCAGAAAGGTGTGGGTACTTCCATTATTGAGGTGTCCAGTTTCCTGAGGCTTTCCAGAGGGCTTTGAGCTTTCAGATTTCCCTGGGGCATTTTCCTTTGAGTCCTCTTCCTTTTCCTTCTCTGCCCTTAGTTGATCCTTTCCTTTTGAACAATGCATTGAGCTAGGGCTTGATTTTTATCTTTGCGTTGGGCCTGGTGAGCATCCTGATCTGTGCTCCTTGAGGCTGTGGTAGAACACTTCTGCTCATGCCACTCTTGTTCCCACTTCTACATCCTTCTGCCGAATGTCTTTCTAGACATGCAGTAAGGTTTGTGGGTGAGGTTTATCATCCCCACCTCAAACCTCATGTGTTTTTTCCTATCTTCATCAGCTGTTCCAACTATTTTATATTCTTTGGCTCTCCCCTCCAATGGCTTGAATTTTGCAATCAGGTCATCATCCTCCCTAGGTTTGATCTCCACCTTATGTTCTACTACTGGTAAACGGAACACCTCGGCCACATACAAGGGGTTGAATTCCCTCTTCTCTTTTGAGAGCAGAGTGATGATGTTGGATCATTGGAGCTATTCCAGCTATTCACCTACTCTGAAGTTATGTTGGAGCTCCTCCCAAGGTAGTTCTGCAAACTTCAACCACTATGTTTGTTTGTTTGCTTCCTTGTATAGAGTGGACAACATGTATTCAAATTCCACCATCCTGTCAGGAAATAGGAAACAGATAACTAGGGTTGGGTGAGAGAAGGCAAGGATTACAACAAAGATTAGCAAGGAGAGGGTAGGAAGCACATCGAAGCAGAGAGCGGGGAATATAGCCTTTGTACAATAGAAACATGCAAACCAAGTATTCGAGTGAGAAAGTGTGATGCCTTTCGGTCGTTGTCGTGGCACACACCTCCCCTTGTACGACCATAATTGCCTAATATTTCCATGATTTTTCCCAATCTTTTTAAATTTTGTTTATCAATGCTTATTGCACAAGCCAGAGGTCATTTATGGCCTGGTTTTGGTGGGGCAAACTTGATGTGGTGCCACTCTCTTTCAATCCATGCACTCTTTTATGGGGTGACAATATCAATTTTCCCGCCACCTCCATGTAATTGCTAGGAGCTAGCTCCTCGTTTTCTGTACACATCAAAATCATATTTACACCGATAGTTTCTATTTTTGGATTTGTACTCTTCCATTTTTGCTCTCTCCAGAATCCTGTCCCACTTCCAATTCTTGATCCTGACTAGATTCGGATTCTGCTCCTTGGACACTCTCTGGATTTGGATGTGCTTGTCGTGCTTGGTTCTCTTCCTATTCTAGCATCCTTCCATGATCAAGCTTTAGCCTATATACATTCACCAGTTTCTTTAGCCTTTCTCCATCCACACTTTCTAGTTTGAAGGTTCTCCTTTCCGTTTTCTTGATGATTCTGAATGGGCCTATCCATCTCATCTTCAACTTTCCTAGGTGAGGTCCCATTCTTGAGGAGAATAGTAGGACTATGTCTCCTTCCTTGAAGATTTTGAATTTTATGTTCCTATCCACCTTGAGCTTCCTCCTTTTCTACACGATCTTGGTTGTCCATGCACTATGCAATCTCTTTTTCCATGTTGAATGGCGTAAGTCCAGTTGCATTCTTGTAAGCTATTCTAAATACCCATAATGCAGAATACAACCTTGTGTCCTAGTGTGTCCTGTTTTCATTTACCATCTTGACCAGAATTCCATTCAGGATTCTGCTTGTGGATTCCTCCTGACCATTAACTTGTGGATAGCAGATTGTTGATTTCTTATGTATGATCACATGTTGCTCTATCAACTTCTTAATCACTTCATTGAGTGGGAAGATGCTTCTCACCCGTCATGAGATAGACATGTTCTTGTGTTTTTTATGACATTCTGGTTAATTTAAAAGAATGCTGCCAAACATGAGAAGGATGTTTGAAAATCCTAAGAAGGTATAGACTCTTTTCCAAAAAGAGAAAATGTGCCTTCTTTATAGATTGCATTAAATATCTAGGATTCACTTGGTTGGTTAGATATTCACTCTAGTGATAGGCCATAAAAGTCTAAGATAGATATGTACCTTGAAGGACCTCAACATGTGTCAAAGAAGATGAATGCAAAAATGATAAGAGTTTGACTTTGAGATAAAGTATAGATTTGGGAAGGAAAATGTGGTTGCTAACACTCTTAGTCAAAAGTTTTCTTTGGTAGTAACTATCCTCTCCAACCCTTTTTTTGATGAGATGAAAGAGGTTTACCCTGATTATACCTTTATTGAAGCAAGAGAGCAAGTCTCCTTAAGAGTTAAGTAAAGTTTAGGGATACAAGGTTGAAGAAGGTTGTTTATAAAGTTCAATAATCACATGTCTATTCCTCAAAAGGGTGATTTTAAAAGAAGAATTCTAGTTAAAGCTCATGATATCCTTATTGCTGGACACCTTGGATATGTCAAGACATTCATGGCAATCAAGAGGAGCTACTTTTTCCTAAATTACAAAGAGATATATTAAATCATGTACGGTATTGCCTTGCATGTTAAAAGATTAAAGCTAAAAGAGTGAAGATGCTTGGAAAGTTGCATCCCCTTGACATTCCACAAATGTAATGAGAATGCATAAGTATGGACTTTATTATAGTAAGTGCAAGGTATAGAAAGTTATATCCCCTCGACATTCCACAAACAAAATGGGAATGCATAAGTATGGACTTTTATTACAGTAAGTGCTGGCTATGATTCCATATTTATAGTGGTCAATTAGCTGATTAAGGTTACACATTTAATTCTAGTAAAGAATACCTTTACAAACATTGGATATAGCCAAGGTATTTTGAGTGAAATATTTTGACTTCATGGATTACCCATAGCCAAGGTATTTTGCATGAAATATTTTACTTCATGGTACAAGCAATCATTGGTTCACTGGCCATGTTGGCCACACTGTCTACAGGTCACACAATCATTAGACCGATGCTTCTTGCTACCACACTGCTTGCATGCTCTCGGCCCCCATCAGCTAAGTCTATCCGGCTCTAACATACTGATTACAACACATAATGACTTCACAGAATATCAGGCGGATGCAGGATTGGACTTTGAACAAATCAGCATAATCTGACTACACGGTCGTAACCTCGGCATCACCTGTGCATTCGGATCTGGCGGAATCGAGTTGGTCTCTTTGGTTTCTAGTTAGTGAATCGGGACACTCTGGTCATTCTCATCTCGGTGGGTGCTACATTCTAAGTACTGGACATAATGGCTCCCAGACAATCCATTGCAGAGCACCTACGGACCGGCGATGGAATGATCCTTCCCAAAGCAAGAGCAAGGTAAGTGGGTGCCCCATTTACTCTCATTGAAACACATTGAATCTCGGCTATCGTCCGAGTGCTATAGACAATCCCGAAGGCTCACGATCTCCTACAGAAACCCTCTGAGAACAAAGCACTAACCCACAACAACAGCAGTTAGAATTCTCGCATCACTCAGTCTGCCACAAACATGATGAACTCGGTCATGCCCTCGCCCAGTACCATAGGATTCAGCAGGATGATTCTGTATATCCTATGCTATTACTTGTTCACCATACTCAAGGCTTGCTCCAAACTCAAATATTTGGAGATGCCGGAAAGAGATGTTGTGGGTTGCGTGTAGGTGTGTGGAGTACCAGTGGCGCCCTAGTGCAAGGAAGCCGCCCCTGCAAGCAGCGGAGCAGACGGCTCGGAAGACTAGTAAGGGTGGCACAAAGCTGGCCGGAAAGAAGCCAGCGGCTCAAAAAAAGCAGCAGTTGGAATTCTCGCATCACTCAGTCTGCCACAAACATGATGAACTCAGTTATGCCCTCGCCCAGTACCATAGGATTCAGCAGGATGATTCTGTATATCCTACGCTATTACTTGTGTCACCATACTCAAGGCTTGCTCCAAACTCAAATATTTGGGGATGCCGGAAAGAGATGCTGTGCAGGAGGTGTGTGGAGTACCAATGGTGCCCTAGTGCAAGGAAGCCGCCCTTGTAGCGGCGGAGGCGGAGCAGACGGCACGGAAGACTAGTAAGGGTGGCACGAAGCTGGCCGGAAAGAAGCCAACGGCTCAAAAAAAGCCTGCTGCAGTAACCAAGAACTGGATGCCGGATCAACCTTCCGGGTTCTCGACGTGGACTACCTTCCTGCCGTCTGGGTCAGCAAGCGAAGGATTGGTCCGCTTCCGGTTTTAGATGATCCGCTCCGGTTGCAGCACGCGAATATTTTATCCGCCTTCTGAGTTTTATCAAGCGGGGCAGGGTGCGGGAGAAGAGCGAAGGTGGCGGAGAGATATAGAATCTAGGATTGGATTCCGGCGGGAGAAGAGCGAAGGTGGCGGAGAGATATAGAATCTAGGATTGGATTCCGGCGGTTGTGGTCGTGGGCGGAAATGGAAGTCCGGGGTGGCTGGCGGAATTTCTGGTCGTGCGGCAGTTGGCGGAGGTTGATGAGTGCGAAATCGGGATCACGAGTCCCTTTGTGCTGCCTGCGCGGACATGGCCTTGGATGCAGTCGTGTTCCAAGAGCCCCCTTTTGAATGCCCGGGGAAGTCCCACACCATTGCCATCCTCAGGGCCAAAGTAGAAGCTTCTGTGCAAAGCGGCAGCAAGTAGGAGGAGCTACCTCAGACCACCTATCGCTTGCGAGGGTCTAGCAAAAATTACCCCATTGATCTGCTAGTGGCCTTTTGCGATTGAATCAACGGGAAAATGAGAGGTCTCTCTGCCTGTAGCTCTGTGCCCACTTCTGCATCAAACTTTATCTCCCAATAGGGGTTGCTAATATCTTGGGTTGCCAAAGTGTTAGTGGCATTCTTTCCCTAACAGAGAAAACAAAAGAAATAAGAAAAACCAAGAAGTATCCATTGCAGCATCTCTCAAATCCATAATTGTCTTCTAGCAACACACACACAACCTCTCATAGTGAATGCTCCCAATGCCCAACCACATAATAAGGTAGATGGACACACCTAACTCTGGCATGCCGACTCTATAATAAAGTGCACCGTTTTACCGGCTCTTACATCCAGTGGTGTTGATCCGATTGTGGATGGCCGACCGCCAACATAGGTTTTCACCTTAGTTCTAAGCTCCTTTTATGCTTCCTCATTTTCCCATTGTTGTGATGATGGTCCCTTAGTTGTGTTGATCTTTTTTAGATTCCCACCTTGTGACTACCCTCCTAGGATGCTTCTCTGATTAACTCTAAGGGTCTTAGTGTAAGAATCTTTTGAAAAAACATCATAAAAGGTCCTCCTAGTCCTTCTATTTCTAGCTGGGCCCGTTTGATACTATTGCTTCACTTAACCTCGAGATATCCTCTCTCGGGTTAGGGTATTCTTGTATCTTCTTAGGAAGGGCTTCCTCCTGCTTGGGTCTTGGTTTGGACCATCCTTCCACCACCTTCTTGGCCATTTCCAAGGGAGATTGTCCATCCTATCCACCACCTTCTTAGCCATTTCTAGGAGACTGTCCATTGTCCATTCTATCCCTGCCACCTTCTTCCACCACCTTCTTAGCCATTTCTAGGAGATTGTCCATTCTTTCCCATCATGATCAACCCGTCTCACTGCTTTCCCTCCCTAGTCCCTTATCCAAAGGAGATTGTCCATTCTTTCCCATCATGATCAACCCGTCTCACTGCTTTCCCTCCCTAGTTCCTTATCCAAAGGAGATTGTCCATTCTATCCCATCATGATCAACCCGTCTCACTGCTTTCCCTCCCTAGTCCCTTATCCAAAGTGATTTGAATTGGAGGTTCTAGAGCACATTTGATCTCAATGTATCATGGATCATCCTATGGGTTGATACTTGCCAATGAGTTTGACACAATTGTTCAAACCGCTTCACAACATGTGTAAATGTTGCAATAAGTTATTGGATAGTGAACAGGGATTTCATTAACGTCTTCACAATTTCGTGATTACGTTAACAAAACCTATTGTTAACATATTAAAACTTGTGATCACATTGTATATTCACATGACCTGAGAAATGACCTGCCGGAACCCACTATTCCAGTAACACCTCCGGGCTTCTACTATTCCCGGCGGGCCCGCCGGGGTATGAGGTTTTCCCGGCGGGCCCGCCGGGAAAGGTAAAAGCCCGGCGGGCCCGCCGGGAAAAAGAAAGAACACCGGCGGGGTATTATTCTGTATATAAACACTGCCCGACACCCGTCGTACAACTTTTGGGAAGATAGTCCTTGTTTTGGGGGCGTGATATCTCTCCTCAAAGTACTTGTGGAGCTCTCGAGTTGCTAGAAGTGTCCTCTTGGGAAGAACATCCTTATTTTAGGGGCTGTCGTCTTTCCTTGTAGGCACTCCTAAGGCTATTGGGCCACTCGTCCTTAGTTCTTTGAACTGGGGGCAGGGTGTGGTTCGTAGCTAATACTTGCGGAGATTTAGGGACAAATTTGGAGTCATTCAGCTTTGCATTTGAGCCACGTACGTAATCTACCTCATTCTGCTTTATGAATGGTTTGATGGAGCCAAGAGTCCTGCTTAGGGGCTTGTATTGGTTCTTGATACTTGATATAGTTTAGAGTAGACAAGGGTCTATTGTCCTATACTAGAGTATTGGGCAAGCATAGATCTTTGATTTTTTTTGTGAATGTTAGAGAAGGTCTATTGTCCTATACTAGAGTATTGGGCAAGCATAGATCTTTGATTGTGTAAAGTATCCTTAATTGGGTACAAAAGGCATCCGTCATTGGGGGTGCAATGTGCATGATAGTTTCGAAGTAGTTTTGTAGTAAGACCTTGCAAGATAGTTTGAAATAGTTTTGTGTTATGTGATGATCTTTTGTATTTGTCAAGATAGTTTCGAAGTACTTTGTCTGCAGATGTATGTTTTGTTATACGTGAGTGATTTGTTGTTTTTTCATTTGTGTATTCATTGTTATATGCTTGGTTGAATAGGTTATTTGTTGAGATGGAGGACAATGTTGGATCCAGTGGTACCTCCAATAGAGTCCAAATTTCAAATAGCAGGAAAAAAAAGGCACCTGGGATAGAGTGGCAATATGCAATTAACGTTGGTGATCGATTCATAGATTGGGAGTGTAAGCTATGCCATGCAGTAAAATCAGGTGGGGCGCCTCGACTAAGAGAACACTTTTTAGGCGGACCGAAGAAAAAGTCATGTACCCACCCCTCTGCACCTATAGTGGCCAAACGCATAAGAGAAGAAATTCAAAAGAAAGATTCAAGAAAACATGACACTCCTCCCGTTAATGTATCAAGGCAGCAAGAACACTGTTCTTCTAATCATCAAACTCCCGCTACATCGCCTACTTGTACCCCGAACGGCAATATGCAGCCAGAAAGTAATCTACCCAGTGCATCTTCTTGCAAGCAAAACTTTGACGTAGGAAATATACCCATGCGTCAAACTTCATTGCAAGAAAGCCTACGTCAAGGTCGACTCGATGATGCACAACTCGTCCTTGCTGAAGCGATTTACTTTTCTGGGAGTGCTATGATGATGGTGGACAGTGAGCATTGGAAGAGAGCATGGAAGAAAATTGGTGAGTTTGGACCAGGATTTTCACCGCCTACGTACCATGCTATGCGAAATGATCTATTAGAGAAATGTTATGCGCAGGTAAAAGAACGTGTACAAAGAATAATTCTTAGCAATATAGAGCTTTCTGGATGTAGTATAGTAAGTGATGGATGGTCTAATGTGCAAAGAAAACCATTAATTAATGTAATGGTTATTTCACCTAGAGGTGAGACTTTCATCCGTGCCGTGGATTCAGCTGGTTCAATCAAAACTGGGGCTTACATTGCTCAAGTTATTAGCACTGTGATAGAGGAAGTGGGTGCCAAAAATGTAGTCCAAGTCGTCATGGACAATGCAAAAAATTGTAAAAATGCATCCAGAATCCTACAGCGACAATATCCACATATTTTTCCGGTAGGCTGTAATACTCATAGTTTGAATCTTGTATTAAAAGATTGGTATAAATCTGATGATACCAAATGGTTTGCCTCAATCGTCGACACTGCTCGCCAGCTTGTGAAATTCATGCTCAAGAGACAGAGAGTTTTGGATATGTTTCGACCTCGCATGTCAGTTATGTTAAAGCTTCCAGCGGAGACTAGATTTTGCACTCACTTTTACACTTTTGAGTCTCTTCTTAGAAATAAAGATGCAGTTTGTGAAACATTTACATGCATGGCATTTCATGACTGGGAGAGCACTCAACTTGAAAAAGTGAAAGAGAAAATCAAAGTCTTGAAGGCAGCGCTTACGAGAAGAAGTTGGTGGAACAGTGTGATGGATGCATACCATGTAATGATGCCTGTTATGTATGCTGTACGAAGCCTTGATCAAAGAGCGCCTAATCTCGGAAAAGCATGGATGCAATGGTGGACTGTCCAGCGGAGTTTGGAGTGTCCTGAGAAATTAGAGCATTCAGTGTGGAGAAGCAATGGCGTGTACCATTCTCTAGTAGACAAAGAAAAGTTCTGTTGAAGTACTTTCATGCTAGATGGATTGGAGCGCATTCACCACTGCACAGTGCTGCTTACATGTTAGATCCTGAATATTGGAATATGGATTTGATGTCCAACGTTGAGGTGGTGCAAGATTTTTATAAAGTGGTAAACACTTTCTATAATAATGATGATGATCGTGTACAGTGCATAAAGGAGATGACCTCATTTCGGTTGAAAGAGGGTTTATTTTCCAACTCCCTTGTTCAACAAATGGCTAAAGAGCAACCTGCATGGAAGTGGTGGATGATGAATGGTGGTGAGCATTATGCTTTATTGCGCAACCTTGCGATGAAGGTTCTAAGTCAGTGCTCTTCAAACTCAGGCTCAGAAAGAAACTGGAGCATGTATAAATATATTCATAGTACTATTCGCAATCGACTTCTTGCAGATCAAGCAGATAAACTTGTTTACATGTACTGCAATGAAAAGATCTTGCGAGACATCGAAAGCGAAGAGTATGAAGAAGATATGCCCAGATGGATGTACAATTGTGAAGATGTAGACGAGAACTTTGATGTTGGACGTACGTTGTGCACCACCCTTGAGATAGAAGACAATTTAGACATTGACTTAGATGAGCTTAATTTAGTAGACGAGAGAGTAAATGGTGAAAGAATTTTGGAGCAAGATACTGACATAGAGGAAGAAGTCACTTCATTAATTTAATAAAAAGTACTTGTACAAATGATCATATTTGGAGAAATTATCAATACAAAAGTAGAATTTGTTTTTCTTAGCTCTCATCTTGAAATAAATTGCGAATTGCACTAGGAGTTGCATCTAAAGGTCCTGGTGGTTTATATTCGCTAGCCATGCCGAACACTGTATAAATACCTTGATTTATTGGGACACTGCACAATGCACATGTGGAAGTATTTTGCATTTGTCTCACTAAACATATTAAGTGGTAGTAGTGTCCACATGGTAGAATATACTGGCCGCTCCACCCATCGAATACTTTGTAACATACAGGACATTGGGGGGTGGAGGAACTTGTAGCCTCAGCAGAAACTCCCACAAGATCAGGATGTATCAAAAAATGAGAGATGTGGTTTCCTTGGCGCACAGGAGCAATACGTGAAGAGATGCTCTGCACGTCTTGGCTGATCTTTGTTAGCTGCTCTTGAATTCCTCTATTGGCCGGGGGAGGAGTTGACGCTTGAGTTAATCGGTCAGCTTCTTTCTCCTTCTCTGCTAGCTGTGCCCCTAAGCTTTCTTTGACCTGGTTTAACTCCAGTCCGGCGCCCTCCACCATAAGAGCAAGTTCTTCTCTTGTGAATGTAACTGTCTCTTCACGTATGTCGTGGGTGTTGACAGTGGCCTCTCTGGAGGCGAAGTCCACTGGAGTTTCCAGTACAAAGTGAGCATATAGCATTTTAGCAAAATACAGTGGAGCGTCGGCGTTATGGAGAGGACGACCGTACACCTCCAAGAAAATACGCTCGGCATTAGTTTTGATATCATTGTGAGTGCAACGAGAAATCTTCCATCTTCCCTTCTTTATCTCGCCATCTGGACATGGCCATATTGCCTTTATCATCTCTGTGGTTACCCGTTTGTTTATGTCTTTCCATTGGGCATATGTTGGATTTGTCCATTTCGATAATCTGCACGCTGTTCTTGTAGCTTCGCGGGCTGTCAGGCCATGTGCAAGGGCCTTCATTCTCTCGTATGCCTTCTTGGCTAACTCCTGATGCTCGTTCGCTTGCGCTTGCTCCATATCTGCATGAACGTAAACGACATTAGGATTTTAATGAACTGTAAAGATCAACGTAAGATAAATTGACCATTGCTCTCAAAATCTTGAAGTCAAACACAACGAGAGGAGATATGTATTGCAAAGACTCGATGAGAAATATCCACTTGACTCCAAAAACACTTCAAACAATGCTCGCACATCAAATTTTAAAGAGAAAACATAAACTTAAACACCAGAAGAGGAGAGAGATATTGCAAAGACCCAATGAAGAGAGAAACAAAATTTTGAAACATTGGACACATCAAATTTTGAAGAGAAACAAAATTTTGAAACATTGGACACATCAAATTCTCAAATTCCTGAAACTTCATCTCTTGATACTGTATCATTACAAAGTCGGGGTGAATGCCACCGATAGCTCTACAAGAGGACGTTGTGCCCTCGTAGGGTCAGTATTTAGTGACCTAAAAAATTCAACTACTTGCAAAATTGATTTTCGCTCATCGCGATTAGGCAGAAACATCCAATTTTTGACTCTATGAATAATAGTATCCATGGTAACTTTGTCATGGGAACTATTATCCATCCACAACTCTTGCACTTTCTTCCAAAAGTCATATAAAGTTTGTAATAAATATCCCAAGGTAAAAACATCAGACGCAGGAGTGTATGCATCTGCCAAAAATGGATCATAAAGCTCTGGGGCTATCCACGGCCGTTTATTTCGCTCTCTGTCTGCGTGGGAGACTGCCTGTGCCACCTTCTCGGGGTTCTTGTCTGCTTCATAAACAAAATTGAGAGACACCTGTTTTTTGGGCGCTCTCAGCAGTAATCCCCAATCGATAATACCTATGCGTGGCTTTAGCTCTTTTGTATAATCCAACACTACATTAAAAGGATGTAGGTCGGTATGTACAATACCTGCCATATGCGCTGCCGCTACACCTTCCACCAGGGCATGCATAATATGTGGCATGTTTATTACTACCTCTTTTATTTTTGAAAGTTCTAGATGACCTAAAGGGATATTATCAGGCGGCGGTTGTCTCCATCCTCGATCCAAACGAAAAATGGCTCTAGTGAACTCACTGAATCTGAAGGGAACCTTCAGTAGAGTATCACCAAGAGCGCCGCCATTAAAGTACGGGAAAATTGTGATCCAAGGAGCCTCTTTTGTAAAGGCAATGCATCGGACAATCGATGGATGTAGCACTTGCATACCCTGCTCTGCCTGGAAGCTCTCGAACTTCGCGCTGCCTTCTCCTTTGTAGTGCTTTTCGCAAAAAGTGATGTGCTCCGGTAAAAATGATATGCCTTTAATTGCATACTCTTTTACTGTTCCAAACACACCGGAGCCTATTGTTCGTCCTTCGTGAAGAGCTTCGTGCGGGATGCCAATAAGATGTGTGCACATAGAATTGTAGATGGTACGATTAATGACACCTGTACCACTTGCATCTGCCTGACTGGACGTTGCAGCGACGTCTTGGGCAATTCGCACTCTTTTGGGGAGGGACTCTGCATCCAACGCCTTCATGCGCTTGCTCTTGGCCCTTTGCTCGCTCCATACAACGTCCCATAACTGTAGACGTTGCATGTTGGCTTCAGGCGGGGCAGCATCTCGAAGATCACTGCACGCTACTCGCATGCTCCCCAAAATGGTTCGTGTTATGTGCTGATGGTTGAAATCTGCTATCTTCTGTCTATCCAGCAGCTCAGCGTTGCCTCCGCTTCGAAGCCGCCGCTGTGCATTTTCCCATATTTGGTCTATGAGATCTCGCATGAGTATCTCAGACTCGTTGATCTTCTTGACGACATCATCAGTACATTGTGATACTGTGATGACCGCTTCAACGCGAATTGCTCGCAGAACAATTTTGCGCTCTTCGGGAGTAAGCATGTTGATCGTCTTCGTAAATCTAGCAAATAACACTAAACATAAAAAAACAAAATATCAAACATTACTGAAATAAACATCAAGCAGACGTGAGAGAACAGCAACAAGTATATCAATATCGTCAATGTTCATACAAAAACGGAATATCAAATAATTTTAATGAACTCAATATCATCCAATACATCATCAAACGTGAGAAAACAGCAATAAGTGTATCATTACTTATCAATGAACAAACAAAAATAGAATATATCAAACATTACTGAACTCAACATCATGCAATACATTATCGAACGTGAGACAACCGCAACAAGCGCATTATTACTTACGAAGTGTATACATTATCGAATGAGAGAGAGAGAGAGAGAGAGAGGGGGAGGAAGAGAGAGAGGTGTGACAGATAGAGAGAGGAAACATTAAATGATATTTTTTATAGTTTTGTGAGTTCCTAAAGAGAGAAAAATAATGTTTTGTAATCCTAAAGCACTCCTCATCTACATACCTATCGTGATAGAGAGAGATGTGAAGTGTATCATGAGAGAGAGAGAGAAAGAGTTGTGAAGTGTATCATTGCGAGAGAGAGAGAGAGAATTGTGAAGTGTATCATGAGAGAGAGAGAGAGAGAGGAGAGGAAGAGAGAGTTGTGACAGATAGAGAGAAGAAACATTAAATCACATTTTTAATGTTTTTGGGAGTTCCTAAAGAGAAAAATAATGTATTGTTTTAATTTTTAAGTAAATAGAGGGAGAAAAAAGAAATTATTAAGAAGTATGTATATTTTAAGAGAGAAAAAAAAACATTATCTACACATCTATCGTGTTGTGAAGTGAATCATGAGAGAGATAGAGAAAGAGTTGTGAAGTGTATCATGAGAGAGAGGGGGGTAAGAAGAGAGAGATTCATATTTTTCGAGTTACGAATCACGATATTATAAAATAAAACGGTTAGACAATATGATGTAAACTTTGATCCATGAAATACTAATGCCGCGTTAGCAACCAAGTATCGCATGGATCAAACACAATAAAAACAATACAAGTCAAATCAAACAAATTTACGACATTTATTCGACCGCGTTAACGATCATATGCCGAAATACACAAGCAAATTTACGACACTTTTTCGATCGCGTTAACGATCAAATGCCGCAATATGCAAAAAACATTTTATGCACTAGCGGACGACACCAACTTGCCGTGTTAACGACAAAATGCCGCCCGATTCTATGGGAATACCAATAGGATACAAACATACACTGGCCGCGTTACCGACCATATGTCCGCATTTGACAAAGGGAAGGGAAGGGAAGGTGACATCGCTATAACGATACTATACTTGCCGCGTTACCGACTAGTACCGCTACGGCGTGCCATACTTACCATAGGACACAGACTAGCCGCGTTACGGACTAAGTGCCCCAGGGTAAGCACCATTCCGAAGAATGGCCTTACACACACACACACCAGTCGTGTGGCGGGCCACCCAAATCCTGCCGCGCATTGCGACAATGGGCGGCTGCCCGCACGAACTCACCCACACACACATCCCTCGTGTGGCGGACCACCCACATCTTGCCGCGCATTGCGACAGTGGGCGGCTGCCCGCACGAACACACCCACATACACAAACACACACACACACACACACACACACACAAGTTTTTATTACCTGTGTATGCTGTCAGCAATGAAATCCCAAAGGGCCCCCTGGGCCCATATATATAGAAAAATGTACCCTACCGGGATATGTGACGACCCCGTCGGGACCCGCCGGGTAAAGCATAAGCCCGGCGGGCCCGCCGGGGTATATCAAAAGCCCGGCGGGATTTTTCCCGGTTACCAGGTCGCTTGCCACCGGCTTTTTTGTGAACATGTTAACATGTGAACATGTTAATAACATGTTCACACATGTTATTAACAAGAAAAATTTTGTGATCACGTGAATATAAAATCCCTGATAGTGAAGATGAGAACTAGGACTATAAGCCTCTTTCGAGAGCCTGACAAATCTGAGGATTAGATTCATGCCTTGGCACAACCATGACACTCTTTTAAAAAAAATCTTAAAACAAGGTTTAGTAGACTGCACAGGATGAAAATTGATTCTTAGTGCAACATCCCTTTTGGGATGTTACAACAAGTTTTTAGATATAGTAAAGATGAGAAGTAGGACTATAAGCCTCTTCTAGATCCTAACAACTCTAGGATTAGATTCATGTCTTGGAAACCATGGACTATCTTCCACAAAATCTTGGAGCAAGCTTTGCTAGACGGGACGGGACGAGACGAAGATAATCTCAGTATTCATACTTAATGTAGCATCTCTTTTGGGAGTGGGAGCAACCATGGAAACTCTTCCACAAAATCTTGGAACAAGGTTTGCCAAACTAGAAGGGAAGGAAATATCCTCCCTATTATTGCTTAGTTCAACTTCCCTTTTGAGAGAAAACAATGATTTCAAACTAGGACTAGTAGCTAGTAATTCATCTACTATAGCGAGGACTCCTCCATGGAAGGATCAACTTTTGCATTGCCCATAATCACTTGGCTAAGAAGGAGAAAACCATATAGAAAGCCTAGGAAGTATCCTCCCTATATGGAGATGGATCTTCATTAGCTTTGCTATGTTAAGGCCATGTATTCACATGATATCTACTCTAGACAGTGGGAAGCTGACCTAAATAAGATCACCCTTCAGGCCAAGACAATGGCCACAATAAAGGTAATAAGTGTTGGATTTAAGGTTAGGGTTGCAACAATGCACACACATAAGATAGAGAAGCTTGAGATCACACAAACTCACTAGATTAGAATGAACAAATGTATGCAAAAGATAAGTATACATCCCAAAATGAGTAGATAAGAGGGTGTACATATGCATGAGAGAAAAAACCTCCTAGTGAGGGAAAAGGTGCCCCGGTGGTCCTAAGTGTGTTCACATACATCATTACCATATAATGCTACAAATCCCCCTTGGAGTGATGATGTGAACATTTACAGGGTATGGCCGATCAATCCTGAAAAGGCAGTAAACCCAAAGCTTTACGAAAAACTTCGAACTTTTCACGAGAGGAAGAGTCTTTATGAATAAATCTGCGATGTTGTCATGTGTAGGCACATAGACCAAGCTGATCTCTGCTGCTGTAGAGAGTCTTTCCCTGACATAGTGGTAATGCACCTCAATGTGCTAAGTGCGAGTATGAAATACTAGGTTCCTCGCAACTGCTAATGCGCTCTGGCTATTAGTGAAAATCATTGTGCTAGATGAATTCAGAATGTCCAACACCCAAATCAGCCACCATAAGACATCTAAGCCATGGGCCCCCCTCTTCAAAGCATGCAATGATTTGGCACCCCCTTCTCTTAATATGGAAAATAGTGGGCCATCATGAAAAGGAAACGGGCCACCCTCCTTTAAGCATGCATTGATTTGGCCTGTCGTGCGCGCCCCCCTTCTCCCTCTACTCCTCTTCTCCCTCTGCTCCGTTCCTGCATTCCCTCTCACCAAGCGAGCTTCCTGCCCATTCATCCCTCTGTGCTGCCTCGTATCACTCACGATTTCACCGTTTCACAGCCGTGTGCGCAGAGATGAGTGATCCCACCCCCCTAGGAGGTGCAAGAGACCCTTTGCGGATGCTGACTTAGTCGTGCAAACCCCTTCACCGATGCCAGACCAAGGTGAAGCTTCCCAGACAACATGCGGCCCCCCAACAGGAAAGTCCGCTCGGAAAGGTATTGTGCTCCTCTTCCATGTCTGTTGCATGCACATATCCTTCTTACACATCTCCTCCATTGGCTTTTGTTTGCACATTGTTTCCCTGTCAATGCATGCTCCCCTTGAGAACTAACGTTTGCTTGTTCTCTTATTGACAGTGTCATCTGAGTACGTAAAGCTCTCCAGTTTTTGCTACTTAGCAGAGCTGAGTTGCATGCTGAGTACGGCTTGAGCATGGAGGGCAAGCTGTCCAAAGACCTTACTGTCAAGGATTTGCCACCTGAGGAGTGGCTGACTGTCTTCAAAGTTCCCAAAAAGAAGAAGACAAAGGTCTTCCTGCATATGATGCAGGATCACCTATACGACGCTTGTCGTCTTTTGTATCAGAAAGTGTACTAGGTTGCCCCCTCTAATGGGGAACTAATGACAAAGTTTTCTAGGAGGTTTGCCTTTGAGAATTGTGTAGTTGCTAAAGCTCAACCCGAAAGTCACAAGATTGCATGGGCTGTGGTGGGTGGTATGGTCTTGGAGAATGTGAAGGCTCAACGGGGAGGTTTGAATCGCAAAGTGAGGAAGTTCATGTCCGATTACGGTGTTTCTGTCTTATATGGACAAACAGAGCATGCTGTTGACTCCTACGCCTTGACAATGTCTAATCACCCTGCAAAACCGACTGAGGTTGCATCCCAACCCCTATACATAGAATGGTTAGGTAGAATTGCTGAAGATCTTGATGGGCAGGCCCATATTGCTGAAGTGAAGGTTGGTTCTGCTAAATTAGTCTTAGCAGAGAAGAGGGATTTGTGGTTACACAACGAAGGCACCTATTCGGCCTATGCCCCGATTATAGTAGAGATGGAGAGACTTAGAGCAGACATGGAGATATTAAAAGCATCTCCCCTAGAAAATGAAGCTCTCATTCTGAAGAAGGAAGCTGAGATAGGAGTGTTGGAGAGGGTGGTCTCAGTGGCTTCTGGTGCTGTGACGTCTGCAGAGATGAAGGAGGAGGTGTCCACTATGCAGATACTTTTGAAAACTCAAGCATTTTTCTATCCTTTAAGTAGTGGTCCAAGCACTTGCAAGTGATATATGCACTTGCAAGTGATTTAAGCACTTGAAAGTGCTCATACATTTACACCACTTGCAAGTGCTTGTTTCACTTGCAAGTGCTTAGAGGTCATCGAGTTCATAGACCACTCATAAGTATTGAGACCACTTGCAAGTGCTATGATCACTTGCAAGTGTTATACCACTGTAAGTGCTTACATCACTAGCAAGTGCATAGAAATCATGCAAGTTCTTAGAAGTTTAACAAGTGCTTAGACAACTTGAAGGTGCTAAGACCACTTGCAAGTGGTCATACCTTTTGCAAGTGGTCATACCACTTGCAAGTGCTAAGGCCACTTGTAAGTGTTCATGCCTTTTGCAAGTTCTAAGACCACTTGCAAGTGTACATACCACTTGCAAGTGCCTAGGCCACTAGCAAAGTTCAAGACCACTTGCAAGTGTTCATACCGCTTTCAAGTGCTCATACCGCTTTCAAGTGCTCATACCACTTGCAAGTGCTTAGACCACTTGAAGGTGCTAAGACCACTTGCAAGTGGTCATACCACTTGCAATTGTTCATGCCTTTTACAAGTTCTAAGACCACTTGCAAGTGTTCATACCACTTGCAAGTGCCTAGGCCACTAGCGAAGTTCAAGACCACTTGCAAGTGTTCATACAGCTTTCAAGTGCTCATACCACTTGCAAGTGCTTAGACCACTTGAAGGTGATAAGACCACTTGCAAGTGGTCATACCACTTGCAAGTGCTAAGGCCACTTGTAAGTGTTCATGCCTTTTGCAAGTCCTAGACCACTTGCAAGTGTTCATACCACTTGCAAGTGCCTAGACCACTAGCGAAGTTCAAGACCACTTGCAAGTGGTTGCATCATTTGCAAGTGCTTAGACCACTTTCAAGTGCTTAGACCACTCCACTGGTGCTTAGACCTTAGGGCATTGCACAGACCACTGACAGGTGCTCAAACCACTTACACATGCTTGAAAGTTCTGATGGCTGGTTGTTTTTCATTATGTGCAGGCTTCCGTTGAGGAAATGGAGCATGTGTTATGTGAGCTGAGGAGACAGGCCTCCTTCGTGAAGGAGGCATGCACTTTCTTGAAGAGAGAGGGGAGAGCCCTTCTAGTGCCTACCCCGCCTGCCAAGTCTGCCCTTCTAGTGCCTACCCCGCCTGCCAAGTCTGTCCTAGGTGCTGACACTATCCTCATTGGTGGATCTTGTGTGGCTTGTGGCCAGCTGCTGCTGCTGTCAAAGCAAACATGCGGCCGTCGTTTATTATCTGCCATGTGCCCACAAGTACCACCCCTTATGCTTTTCCATTATCTGTGCGACTGAGCCCAAGTGCATTGTTCCGGACTATTCGTGGGAGATACCACTTGTAGCAAGATGTTGGGCACTTGGGAATGCATATGAGGAGTCCATAGGTAAGGCATGCCTCTTTCATAGGACAGGATTCATGCTACTTTTGATATGTACAGTAATTGTCTGTTATGTCTCAGGTGAGCCAGAGGCGGAGGTGAGGGGGGGTGGACCCAGCCGCTTCCACCTCGTCCATGCATGATGTGGATGCCTCCTTCGACCTAGATGCCTTGATGATGAAATACAAAAACATGGTGGGTGGTTGTAGTCTGTCTGCTGAAAAAACTGATGTGCTTGGTGATGGAGGCATCCTGAGAGAGACACCTGGTTCTGAGATCACACAAGGTAATTTTGGTTGCTGCTGTAACATGTTATCCTCAGACATGATTATCCATGATCATTGTGATCATATTAACTACCTGTGCTCCTAACTTGATTTCCTATTGCTATCCCAAGTACCGATGTCATTAAGACATTAAGTCATGTTAGTGCTCCAACTGGAGAGCCAAGCCGCGTCGACAAAGGTGTACATACTGAAGAGGAGTTGGGACCCAGATATGGAAGAGACCCTCCAATTTGTTGTAGGAGAGCTGCGGAAAAAGAAGAAAAGGTAGGTGGAGGATGGGCCTCTTCGGGACCCTAAGAAAAGTACTAACCCAATTTTCCCCAAAGCCCGAGCATGCAAGAAGCTTTAGCTTCTTGCAACTTTGTAGCTTTTTGCTCATGCAAGCCGCATTATTTTGCAGCAATATAATATACAAGTCCTTTGTCTTAGTATCTGTGCATGTCCTGACCATCTTAATTGTTGTGCATGTAGTTAAAATTTAAGTTGTTGGCTCGAAAACCCTACCACCCACTGATGAGGTAGAGCACATTGAGCACTGTCCTCCACCCTATCAGTTTCGATGCTTCAATGACTCTCGAGACCTGGCAGTCATTGTTGACTTCAACAAGGTTCTTTTGTGCGTGCACGATAAGCGGAGGACAGAGATTCCCCCAAATGTCTCAACGTACTTTTCCAAAGTCCGTGAGGATGAGAACATCACCTATTACGTACGGCAGGATGCAGAGGTGTTCTTACTTGCGTTGAGTCAGGTTGTTGCAGAGGTATTTGTGTGGACCTCCCACAGAGGTAGGGAATTGGAGACAGCCATGGATAAGTGCCTGCCTCAAGTCAAGAAATGCATGAGTGGATGGCTATCGCAAACCGCTTGCCGTGTTTGCACTTGGCGCTTTGATATTCCTCCTAGGCCAATGTTCTTGAAAAACCTGGAACCTTCTGGCATCTTTTCCTGAAATTCAATAAGACAAATACACTTGTGCTAGATGACTCATTGTATAAAATGTACTCTAATGATCCTGCATGCTATGTGATCCTTCCTGAAGTGGAGAAGCAGACTGAGGGGCAGTGGGAAAATTTTCTGAAATAGGATGTGGCTGACTTTGTGTTGCAGTGGGCAGAAAGTGCTGACAGAGCAAAAACTGTCAGAGAGTGCCTTTTAATGTCAGGGATGATGCCTTGCAACGGTCGAATTGGAGAATCGTGCAGAACAATGTTGAGGAAATGAAAGAAATTGAAGCCCCCAACCTGGATCCTAAAGAAAGAAAGTATAAGCGTCCAAAGAGTAAAACAACAAATTAGAAGTGCTTTTGCAAGCATTTTTTCCATTGTATAGAGGGCTACCTGTAGCCCCTTTACTGCCATGACACCATGCCCTTACTGTGTAGCTTAATATGCTCTGACACCATGCCTTTATTGTGTGGCTAACTTTCAACACTCCTTGACATATATACAAACAAAAATGGTTTTGATCTTGGAACGATTTTGTGTCGATCTGGTGTCATTTTCTTTAGTTTATACTGTGGTTGCATTTTGTGGACTCTTAAGAAAGTGATGGTTTGAAAGTGCTTGTCTAGGTACTGAAGTGCTTGTCAAGTGGTTTAAAAGTGCTGGTCAAGTGGTTTGAAAGTTCTTGTTAAGTGGTTTGAAAGTGCTTGTCAAGTGGTTTGAAAGTGCTTGTCTAGGTATTGAAGTGCTTGTCAAGTGGTTTGAAAGTGCTTGTCTAGATACTAAAAGTGCTTGTCCAGGTATTGAAGTGCTTGTCAAGTGGTTTGAAAGTGCTTGTCTAGATACTAAAAGTGCTTGTCCAGGTACTGAAGTGCTTGACAAGAATTTCTCAAGTGGTCTGAAAGTACTAAACATGTGCTTGTCTAGGTACTAGAAAGTGTAATCTGAAAGTGTTTGTCAAGGTGCTTAAAGCGCTTGTCAAGTGGTCTGGAATACTTGTCTAGGTACTAAAAGTACCTGACAGGTGCTTACCATGTGGCCTCCAAGTGCTTGTCAAGTGCTTGTGTAGGAACTTCAATTGTTTGGGAAGTCCTGGTCAAGCGGCTGAAAGTGCTTGTCTAGTTACTTAAAGTGCTTGTCTAGGTACTTAAAGTGCTTTTCAAGTAATCTGAAAGTGCTTGTGTAGATCCTAGAAGTAGGTACTAGAAGTGCTTGTCAAGTGGTCTTAAAGTGCTGTCAAAGAGTTGAACGTGCAAAATAGTGCTTCTTAGGAGGACGCATTGTGCTAGCTTGAAAGTTAGAACTTACAAGTTCTCCTCTGGGGGCATGCTATTATAGATTTGTTCAAATACATCATTTGACAATTCATATACATTAGGCTAACCTTCTACAGAGCACATCGAAAACCTGATGCATCGCAACAGGTGGGAGTAGATAAAAGCAGGGGGCTTGTCATCCAAAAGAACGTAGAGGTGTCATCTTGGCCATTTACATTGTCGTAGAAGAGTCCCTCAACGACAAATGAGTTCTTTTGAATATGGTTATGCCATTCATCCCTTTCAGATTTGATGGTCAAGCGCTTGGTTTTAGTGCACTACAAGATGTAGAAGTCTGCACCTGGCTCTTCTACATTCACTCTGCGAAGTTCTGGCCAACCATCAAGGCATCACTTAGGTGGCCAGCATACATGGGGGCTCCTGGTAACTCATCATCTTCGCTGGATGCTTCTCCATCGTTTTGAACATTGACAGTCAGTTGTATTCACAAGTACTACCACCTCTCAACGTGGTCCTTGTTTACACATCTCCTCCATTGGCCTTTCATGCATGCATGGCAAAAGCAGGACAATGGTCTGCAGCGTAGCGCGTGCATATCTGATTGACTGTAGCCGTTGACACAGTGGAAGGATCGAGACTCTTTGATCCACATGCAATCCCACTCTCTATCTCTGTCTACATCACCGAGCTTGACCTCCTAGAATCTACGATCGACTTTCTTCCCTGTCAATGGACATTCTTTCCTGAGGATTGTGTTGAGGAATGCCACCACACTTGAAACGTTATGTAACACCCATCCGTTAGATTTCAGCTACTCCTGTGTGAGAGCTCTTTTGAGCACCACACCAGCCCCATCGTGCTCGCCCTTCCCATGGCCGGATGCGAAGAAACTGTGCATCATCTCAATGCCTATCATATTAAAGTATCGGGCTACAAAATAGAAAGGGCGCCTTGCTTTGAATTGTGAAGCAGCGCCATCACCAGTGTCGCTTGACACTGCATCCTTGAGCTTTCAGCCACTCATTGTGCAAAATAAAGCAGTGCTGCACAAACAAAGTGTCATGGATTTTGTCATCAGAGATGTAGAAGTGGGTTGTCTTCCGAATGGTACCAAGAACATCACACAGGTACGAAATGTGGACCAAGATTGTCACCTGAGTTGAATACCAATGCATTGACTGAATTTCATTCTGCACCTTGAAGGAGTAATTCTCTGCAAAATCCACTACCGACACCACTACATAATTTGGAAATTTATCCAAACACTCTTTGAATTGTTCAGCTTGCCATCTGTACTTATAATTGTGTTTGATGAAGTTTCCCAATTTGCTTTGAAGCAAGGAAGTGAAAGTCCTTGGGCTGACTTGGCGACGAACAACAAGATCTTTTCGAGTTTTTGCTTGATCGTTCTCATCCACTTCCTGTGTAGGAACATCGTCAAAAAGCTTGACAGTCATCATAGAGATATCATCGCTTTTTTCATGTGGACACAAGGAGATCTGTTTAATGCCACAATGTTTGCATGTACCCAAAAGACATTGTCTATCCATGGTGATAAGCACAGTCAATGGGTTTTGGACACAATACAGACTCCCACAGGTCTGTTAAGCTTGGAAATGTGGCATTGGAGGCCGCGCACTGCGCTGTTCCATCATTAGAACTGCAAACAAGGCACCTGCAATGCATGGCCGGCCATGTAGCCCATATCTTCCCTGGCGCATCTGATTAAGAGCTTCCTTGAAGTAGACAAGCTGCACGTGGTATTCACAGCAACAAGTGTTGCGGTCCTTCAACTTGCGTACGAAGTATGGCTTTAGACCCTCAAAACATCTGAGGGAGATCCTTATGTTAGGATGAGCCACTTGGAACCGCATATAGAAGTCCCTCTCTGACAAAGAAGACAAATTTAGACACACTATCAAGCATTATAAATCATTTTGAAGCAACCTATAGCATTGGTAAGCATTATGACGCACTTTCAATCAGTGTAAAGCTATGACACTCATTGGGTAAAGCTCTTAGACGCACTTAGTAGCACTTTTTGCACCTGGCAGCACTAGTAAATGGTTGTAAAGCACTATAAAGCACTCTCAGGCACCTGCAAGCACTTAGAAACCTGAGGATCCATTTAGATGAACTTGGAATAACATGGAATTTCTTGGAAGCACTTAGAAGCAATTGGAAACACTAGCAAACACTTAGAAGCAAGTAAAGCATGTGGAAGCACTTAGAAGCACTTAGAAGCACTTGGAAGCACTTAGAAGCACATGGAAGCACTTAGAGGCATATGGAATCACTTGCAAGCACTTAGAAGCACTTGGAAGCACTTAGAACCACTAGCAAACACTTGGAACCACTAGCAAGCACTTAGAAGCACTTGGAAGCACTTAGAAGCACATGGAAGCACTTAGAAGCACATGGAAGCACTAGCAAGCACTAAAGCACTAGAAGCACTAGCAAGTACTTAGCAAGCATTTAGAAGCACTTACAAGCACTTGGAAGCAGTTAGAAGCTCCTGTTATCACTTCTGAAGCTCTGTTAAGCCATTACAAGCATAAACACTTAGAAGCATTTGGAAGAACTCTCTGGCACCTGGCAGCTTTTTGAAGCACTATTAAGCACTCAGAAGCAACAAAAGGCACTTAGAAGCACACAGAAACATTTAGATGCACTTGGAAGCACTTACAAGCACTTACAAGCACTTGGAAGCATTTAGAAGCTCCTGTTATCACTTTTGAAGCTCTGTTAAGCCATTACGAGCATAAGCACTTGGAAGCATTTGGAAGAACTCTCAGGCACTTGGTAACTTTTTGAAGCACTATTAAGCACTCAGAAGCAACAAAAGGCACTTAGAAGCACACAGAAACATTTAGATGCACTTGGAATGACATAAAATTACTTGGAACCACTATGAACCACTTAGAAGCACTTGTGATCACTTGAAGAAGTATGTCAAGCACTATAAAGCATGGTTAAGCAATATAGTGCACTGTCGGGCACTCAGAAGTGGTTTGAAAATGCTCAGAAGCACTAAGATGCACTCATGACTTGGAATTTCTTGGAATCACCATGAAGCACTCAGAAGCATCTGAAATCAATTGTAAAGCTTCGTAAAGCACTATAGTGCATGGTTAAGCATTGTAATGCACTGTGAGGCACTTGCAAACATTTGGAAGCATGGTAAAGCACTCTAATGCCCTATCATACAAAATTTTAGTACTGTCAAGCACTCTAAACCACTGACATTTAGAAATCAGTATCGTATAGAAGAGCATATCTGGATACACTATCAATCATATGCGAGCAACTATGTAGCTCTTACAACACACTCTCAACATAGTGATATACCTGAGGCAAATCGAGTAGATGCACTGGATGCAGTACATACGCAGTCTTGCCTATCCTCTTTCGAACAACATCTTTCTTGTTTGGGGAGATGCGAGTTTCCACTGACCAAAACTGAAATACGATTTCCCTGATTTCATTGGTGATGGTGCTTGCCCTATGCAATTGACGGTGACAAGAATCCAAGGAAAGTGACCCTTCCTCCGCTTCATGTTGCAGCCGAAAATTGGCCGCAATGACATTCCTTTGATGAACTCCTAAAGCCTTGGCAACTTCTCTACCACTCATTTGATTGTCAACACCAGATGCGCCATTGAGGCATGCTACGACAGTAGCCCACTTTAAAAACAACTCGTTATTTGAATGGGGTGTCTTCACCTCAGATAATGTATGATAAATGTTAGAGAAAATGAGTCTCTCAACTGTCTCTGACGTGTGCTGCAACACTGAGAACGTTGGATGACGGAGGAGCTGTTGTAAAATCTTTGTTTGAAGGCCCTCGGAAAGCCCGTTTGTTTGTTTGTGCCAGCACTGAGAAACTGCTCTATAGATTTTCTTTGCCTCTCGCTCATCAATGTCACCATCCTCGCGCGTATGTGCCATCCTCTTCTCAATGATTTTTTGCAACCCAGTAGTTTTGAAGACCTGGCAGAAGTTCTCTTGGGATGTGTTGTGTGATAGACAATGGGGGGAAGATATACAGAGCCTGTATTGCCATTCTGTACACTATGAGACTCCATGTGGAGCCAGTTATGAGGGAGCTAGGAGGCTGAGGTTATTGCAAAGAAGACCATTAAAGCAGTTATGAGGGAGCTAGGAGGCTGAGGTTATTGCAAAGAAGACCATTAAAGCACAACTGTAGTCTTCATGGAGAGAGAGAGAGAGAGGGAGAGAGGGAGATAGTACAGTTGAATACAGCTTGCGCTCAAGCGGGAAGAGAGGCCCTTTTGTGTAGGCGGGAAGTAGAGGCTAAGCTATGGCAGAGAGAGAGAGAGGCGGAGAATGAGAGAGAGAGAGAGAGAGAGAGAGAGAGAGAGAGAGAGAGAGAGAGAGAGAGAGAGAGAGAGAGAGAGAGTGATTGCAGGACCAGTGCTGCAGACTGAGTGGAGGAGAGAGAATATTCAGAAGCGTTTAATGGGCACGCCATTCCCTTAATGAATGCTCAGTTGCATTTTCAAGCCCGCCTCTATTTCAAATTTAAGCCGCTTTCTCCTCCCAAAGGGGTGGCTAATAGGAGTGTCCAAGACACTCCTTTTTGGTACCACCTATACATGCTTTCACCCAGCATGCAGCTGTGACTTAGCCCCCTTTGGATAAAATAATCCAAAATACTGAGTGCCGTGTGTAAATAGCAAAAAAACTTGCTTAACAGCCTGCCAATGCTTCATACCTAGGCTATGCATAAATCTTCTCAACTGTTAGACCGCATACTATATATCTAGCCTCAAGTTGCACATAAACAACCTGTTGATACAAACTAGCATCAAAAGAGTCTCCTGCATCTTGAAGACTAAGTCGAGTACCTGTCTCCATAGGTGTAACCACAGGTTTTCATTCTTCATGATTAAACCTCTTCAATAGCTTCTGTATATATTTAGGCTGCAACATAACAATGCCATCATTGTGCTACACAAAGTGAATCCCCAAATAGTAATGCAAGGGCCCCAAATTTGACATCTCAAACGATGACCGCAAATCAACCTTAAAGGCTGAAATCTGATCTATATAATCGGGTCCCATGAGCAGCATTTCATCAATGTATAGAATGATGACCAAAAATGTGTCCTTACTCCTCTTCACATAGAGGGTGCTCTCTGTTGGACTGTTGTAAAAATAATTTGCAACCAAGCATGCATGAATCTTCTCATACTATACACTAGAAGCCTGCTTTAAGGCCATAAAGAGCCTTTTTCAACCTGCATACTTTAGACTCTTCTCCTTTCATAGCCAAACCAGGAGGTGATACATACACCTCCTCATGTAAATCACCATTCAAGAATGCAGTCTTAATGTCCAACTGATGTACATTCCACCCATGATGTGCTGCCAAAGCAATGAGACACCTAATGGCAGTCATACGAGATGTAGGTGCAAAGGTCTCATTATAATCAATGCCCTTTTGCTGGGCATACCCCTTTGCAACAAGTATGGCCTTGTAGCTATCAATGCTACCATTTGATTTGCGTTTTAACTTGTAAACCCTCTTAGTACTAATGGCCTTCTTGCCATGAGGTAGATCTGTCAAATACTAGGTGTCATTCTTGAGTATAGAGTTATACTCATCCTACATAGCATGCATCCAATGATCATCATCATGTGCTTCCTCAAAGGAAATAGGTTCCTCATTACATAAAGTAAAAATGAGAACATGATCCACACGAGAATAATCTACATGATGAGAACCTGCATGAGTTTTGCTAGGTAAAGGAGCTACCACCTTGCTATCCCTCAATATCTACATAAGCCATTTTGGCATACGTTTAGATTCTTCTATGGCTGCTCTCTCCTCATCCACTACATCCTCAATAATTGCCTCATCAAAAGGAAGATTTGCAGGCTAATTTTGCACTTGCAAAGGCTGAATTTCAGCACTTGGTTGAGCATTCAATTGCTCTACATATGGCTGTCCTCCATTAAACAAAGATAGGAGCAAATCAAACATGTCATGTGAGCATACATTTTTCTATTTTTCGCATGAAAGCATGGGCAGAACTAAGTTTTCAACAAAAACAATATCTCTACTTACCAAAATCCTCTTTGAGGCCAGATGGTAGAGTCTATATCCCTTGCTTTCTGAACTGTATCCCACAAATATGCATTTGACTGCCTTATCATTAAACTTACTATGTTGTTGCTCAAGAACAAGAGCATAAGCAAGACAACGAAAAACACGCAAATGAGCCACAAAAGGCTTCCTTCCATGCCAAGCATCATAAAAAGGAGTTTTAGACTGCAAGGCCTTGGTAGGGCATTTGTTCAACACATAGTTGCCTCTAACCAAAAACCATGAGGTAAATCTTGGGCTTTTACCATACATCGTGCCATCTCCATGAGAGACCTGTTCTTCTTCTCAGCCACCACACCATTTTGATGAGGTGTGTATGGCACTGTAAATTGATGCCTTATGCCTTTTTAGCCATATATGCATGAAATTCCTTACTCCCGCCCTCGATCTAAATGAAGGGTGATAACTTTACATTCATATGCATTTTCAGCCCATGGATACAAAGTGCCTAAAGCACATAAAAACCTCTGACTCCTACTTTAATAAATACACCCAGCTATATCTAGAGTAATCATCAATAAAAGTGACGAAGTAGAGATATCCCCCAATAGATGGTGTCCTCATAGAACCACAAACATCACTAAGTATAAGCTGTAATTTCTTAACAGCTCTCATTGATCCATCCTTTTGGAAATGATGCCCGATGCATTTTACCAAGAATACACCCCTCACATACATGTCTAGCAAGGGTCTCAAGAGTTAGCTACTTAGACACCATATCATGCCTTTGAAGGCGTAACAAGCTGCCATAATTCATATGGCCAAATCGTGCATGCCATAATTATGCATCACTTATAGCACGAGTCATAGAGACTGAGCAAGCATCATGTTGCAACTTCTCAAATACATGCATCTTGTATAGGCCATGAAACAAGGTACCATCATTTCTATCCTAAACTGTATATCTATCATCCATAAATTTCATCATCAAGCCTGACAAGGCTAAGGCTGAAACTGACAGAGCAAGTTCTTCTTAATGCCTGGCACATATAAAACTTTAGAAAGAGTAAATGCGCCCCATTTGCAGGCAGCAATGAGGACAACTCTACCAAATCCTTTGACATGATATGAGGAACCATTTGCACATGTGATGATTCATGCACTTGGGACAGATTCCAGAGATGAGAGCAAAATTTTTTGTGAAGTAATGTGCTTACTAGCACCACTGTCAAAGTACCAAGCATCTGATTCTGCCACACTGACATGCATACACCATGAACAGAAGGGTCATATAACTGCAATGTACATTGCATGCCCAATCATCGGTCGTGAGCAAAACTTACAGATTCCTTCTTCTCTGCACTTGGCGCAGATGCATCAGACACAACCATGCCTAATTCTTTCTTTTTCTTCTTCTCTAGCTTTTTCTTGCACTCATTTATGTAGTGCCTTGGTTTCTTGCAATAGTGACACTTGCCCTTCTTTTTAGGCTTATCACCTTCGTTTTCTGCATCCTTACCTGAGGATTCTGATTTTGGCTTATAGCCACCATGCGAAGAAGCTTTACCTTTGCCTTTTTGACTGGCAACAAAAGCTTGGTCACACCAACTCGCATAACAAATCTGTTTTTCCTAGACTACTCTTATTTTTGCAAGAGTACTGAAACCAAGACATTTGGATTTCCCTTCATCATGAGTCTAAGGGTAGAGGCAAAACTTTGATAAGAATCCGGCAATGCATTGAGAACTGTGGGCACCGATGTACTATCAAGATATATCTCATCCACACTAGCGAGCTACTCCTTAAAATCTTTGATCTTGGTTAAGAAGTTGTCCATTGAGTCTCCCTCATTCATGTGCACAAACTCCAACTATTTGCGCTAATATGCAACACGTGCTTCATTGCACACCTGGTATAATGTAACAAGTGCATCCCATGCTTGTTTTGAAGTCTTACATGATCAAATATGAGGAATAATGCTTCGCTTCACAGAAAGTGCAAGCAATGCATATACATATCTTCCATCTCATCTCGTTTGAGAAGCAGTGGGAGGTACTGGTGGTGCATGTGGAGGAGCCACATCTGTATTAGATTCTACTTCAGATGTACGTACAGCACTTGGTTGCACTGGTAGTTGTGAAACAGGACGAGTTTCACTACCACACTGACCACATTCCAAAGGCCTTTAGCAACCAGTACATGCCTCATCATATAAGACCACAATGGGTAGTTAGTCCAATCAAGTTTGTCCTCAGCAGATAACATGTTGAATGCATGACTACTGCCAGCCATGACTGTCTACCAAATGCAAAATCTTTCAACACACTGCAAGTTCTGAGTATTCACCGCGAATGCAATCCCAGATGGCTGCCAACAACTGACTGAATCACCTGCAAAGTGTATGAAAAATAACACAAAGTAGAGAATAGAGTGTTACTGGAAAAGTTATGATGGTCGATGTTGTTGAAGACACTATAGATGCTATTGCATACGAATCTTTGCCATTGCATAGCCCAAACACGGGTTGAAACAATGCACACACACAAGATAGAGAAGCTTGAGAGCACACAAACTCACTAGATTAGAATGAACAAATGTGTGCCAAATACAAAAGATAAGTACACACCCCAAAATGAGTAGATGAGAGGGTGTACATACGCACGGGAGAAAAAACCTCCTAGTGAGGGAAAAAGTGCCCCAATGGTCCTAAGTGTGTTCACACACATCACTACCATATAATGCTACATTAGGAGCCCCGAGCTTTGAGAAAGTTAACAAACTCTACTAAGCTGCCAGCAATAGAGTTAAGGCTAAGACAAAGAAGGAGGCAAAACTCAAAGAGCTTGTCAAGCCTCAAGAGAAATACCTAAAGCAAGTACCCAAGTACTTTAAGTCCTACAACATTAGGGACATAGTGATACATGCTAAGAACACGACAAGAAATCTCAAAGAAATCCAAGTGGAGAGCCTCATGCCTCTTATGACAATCTCACTAAGCTCTCTAAGAAGTGAATCTACCTCAACCATGAGCAAGAAGGAGAATCAATATCCTTGCTCATAGAATTTCATGATATTTTTTCCTAGAAATACACTGACATGAAGAGAATCCCTCCGCGAAAGTGGTGGAACACACCAACCCCCTCCATGAAGACACAAAACCATCCAAATAGAGAGCCTATTACATGAATCCCAAGTATAGAGACAAATGATCAAAGAAGAGGTAGACAAGCTCATCGACTTGAGATTTGCATTAAAAAATGAGCACACCAAGTGGATGTTGCTTAGGTGTTCTTTAGTGATTGTTCCCAAAAATAATGAGAGACTTAGAATGTGTGTTAGCCTCAAAAAGGTTAATGCCATCACAAATTCATGATCAATACCACTTTCCTTACACCGACCACATGTTGGAAAGAGTTAATGGAGTAGAAGCTTACAACTTATTAGAGGGCTTCTCATGTTATCGAAGAGAGCAGAATCCAATTGATCAATATAAGGCAACATTTGCTAGAATGGGGAGCTTCCACCTTATCCCATCATGTCATTCAGCTTGACCAATGCCCCCACCACCTTCCAATGCCACTATGTAAAGCTTGCAAGGATCTCCTTTGGAAGATCTTAGAGATATTCATTGATGACCTATGTGTGCACTTGAAGTAGAAGGAGAATCTTACTCATCTTAGGTTAGTCTTTGAGAGATCTAGACTTCACTCCATCTCATTGAACCCAAATTTTAATTCTAGGTTAACCATGATGGATCCTTACACATTGTCTCCAAGAATAGCTTCTCCTTAGATAAGAACAAGGTCTCTATGATCTTTGAGCTACTATCACCATCCATTAACTACTACAAGGGGGTGCAGAGATTGGTACATATATTGGTGTAGAGATTCATGGGGCATGTAGGGTATTATATAGAAGATTAATCTTTGAGCTACTATCACCATCCATTAACTACAAGGGGTTGCAGAGATTGGTACATATATTGGTGCAAAGATTCATGGGGCATGTAGGGTATTATATAGAAGATTAATCTTCTCGTATACCATATATGCTATACCCTTGTATAAAGCTCATGATTGTCTTTGAATGGACATAGAAGAATGCCAATGGGAATGCAAAAAACTAAAGAAGGCATTAGCAAGTGCTCTTATCCTGAGATCCCCTAATTGGGATCTAATTTTCTATGTGTGCATCAATGCTTTACTATTGGGCGTGTGTTAGCATAGTTGAGGGAGCATAACATGGCCTTCCTTATGACCTTTGCTATTAGACATGTGGTAGCATAGCCAAGGGAGCACAACATGGACTTCCTTATGACCTTTTCTAGTTATCACAATTGACATCTAATTTTCTATGTACATATTAATGCTTTGCTGTTGGATGTGTGTTAGCATAGCTGAGGGAGCATAACATGGAGTTCCTTATGACCTTTGCTAGCCGTCAACTCAATGAACACTTGAACACAATTACACAACTACTAAGAGAGAGGGATTAGTCATGGTATATGCTATAAAGAAGTATAGGCATTATCTCTTTGCTACTAAGTTTATTTTCTTTATTGACTATATCAAGCAATGCTTTATCTGGTGAATAAGTCTTGCACCATGGGGCGCATCATGAAATGGTTGTTGTCACTGTGCAAAAGGGATCCGTATATATCTATGCTAACCACCTTTCTAGAATTCCAAGGGAAAAGCCCCTTTAGGAGTGGGCTATGATTTTCTTGATGCTCCATTATTCCACATTGACCATGTATGAGAATGGAGTGAAGCATTACCAAATGGATCCAATTGGCTATCCCATTAAGAAGGATAGAGCCAGGGACCTCATTAGGAAGGTGGTGGTCCCTTATCAATTGATAACAAGAATGCTTTGCAAGAAGGGTCAAGATGGCATCATGAGGAAACACGTTCATGAAGATGACTTTATCTCCATTCTTGATCAATAGTTTGCCGAGGACACAACTGCCCCACTGTGCCTTGTAAGGTTTTCCAAGGTAGACTATTGTAGCCTACACTCTTTAAAGATGAAGCCGAGTTTATCAAACATTGTGATGAATGCTAAAGGTTCACCATGGTCATATTCCCCCAACCCCTATAATATCAAAATAACTACTTGAAAAATGGGTATAAAATTTGTGGGTCCCATTAGCCCAATTGATAAGGAACCCAAGCACACTTCATAATATTCACCACTAATTACTTCATGAATTGGGCTAAGGCCAAAGCTACACAAAATGCTAAAATGCTGATGCAAGATCTACTGCCAAGTTCCTCTATGAGAATGTGATCACTCATTTGCTTCAGTTTTCCATTTGTGCAAAAGTGCATGTCTATTCTAATCACCTTTCTAGAATTCCAAGGGAGAAGCCCCTCTAGGAGTGGGATATGATTTCCTTGATGCTCCATTATTCCACATTGACCATGTATCAGAATGGAGTGAAGGCATTACCAAATAGATCCAATTGGTTGTCCCATCAAGAAGGATAGAGCTAGACACCTCATTAGGAAGGCGGTGGCCCCTTTTCAATTGATAGCAAATGCTTTAAAAGAAGGGTCAAGATGGCATCATGAGGAAACACATTCATGAAGATGACCTTATTGCCATTCTTGATCAATAATTTTTCAAGGACACAACTGCCCCGCCACCCACATTAGGGGGCATTTGGACATATTTTGGGCCTTTTACTAATGAAAGTAATTAGCAATGGACCAATAGGAATAAAGGATCGTGCGTGAAGGGGCCGCGGCGCCTTACAATATGTCTCCCATATGTTTGCTAAATGGCATGTAGGTTTCTTATGCCTGCAAGAACTGAAGATAGGAGATGACTATCCCCTTAATCTCGAGAGGGGTGGGGCTTCTTTCTTCATTAATTAATGCTCCAAGAAGCAGTTCGGGCGGGGCAGCCATCTTGCTTAAGCATGGATGGACGTGTTGGGGCAGCAATTCAAAGATAAAAAGGGGCAAACCCTAGCTCTTAAGGTTAGCAAATCCTCTGTCTGCTTCACCCTCTACTCTATTTATGTACCAAGCTCTGCATTCGGTAGGTCACCGACCATGTCGATCAGAGCTTCACCAGTCTCCAGTCAGGTAGTCCACCACTGCATGGCTGGTTCCCGACGTGTGCACAATGTTGAACTCGAAGTCCTATAGGATCAACATCCATCGAGCCATTTTTCATGCCAAACTCTGCTTATCTACTTGATAGAGCAATGCAAAGTGATCCATATGAAATGTAAAATTGTTGCCTAGCAGGTAGGCAGAACTTACTGACCAAGTAAATCATCTTGAGTGCCTCCTTTTATGAGTGGTGGAGTAGTTCCACTCTACATCTGAAAACTTTACATTTTGATAAGCATGATGCGAGATGCGTCAGGTGTTGACATGACTTCCTGAAGACATTGAAGTCATCAATGAACACCTGGATGAAGCTTGTCAAATGCTCTTTGAAAATTTCCTGAACCATCTCGCTGAAACGTGGTCAGAGCATTCTTCAGCCCGAAAGACATCATGTTGGATGTGAAGGCACCTCATTCGGTGATGACGAATGTTGTCTTCTCTCAATCCTTTGGTGCCATCTAGACCTGATTGTAGCCACTGAATCCATCTAGAAAGGAATACATTTCTTGGCCGGCTACTACATCCAACAGGGAATCTGTGATCGACAGAGGGAAGGGGTCTGTTTATGGTTGTGGCATTGAGCTTCCTACTATAGTCCACATAGACCCTGTGCTACTGCATCCAATAGGGAATCTGTGATCGACAGAGGGAAGGGGTCTGTTTATGGTTGTGGCATTGAGCTTCCTACTATAGTCCACATAGACCCTGAGCTTTTGATTTTTCTTGCCGACAATCATGATTGGAGTTTTTCTTGGGGACAATCATGATTGAAGACAGCCAAGTTGCTTGATCGATCGGATATATGAATCTGACTAATCAATCCAAACGGCTGTACTCTACGATGATTTGCCATTTTCACAGCGAATGGGGTGGGATCCCAGCTACTCAATTCCAATTTTTAACATGTCATATCTGATACAATATTGACTCGTGCTCCTCCATCCAATAGTAACTTTGCTATGTCCATGCTTAATAGCTTGACCTGAATCATCGGGATGGCCTCATTATAGATTGGTCAGCAGTGGAGTAGGATTTTCAGACTCCGTTCTGTTAATGTGCATGGTTTCCAAAACTTGGGATGGACCTATCCTCTCCTCCTAAGGCATCAATTGTTGGCAGACCAACTGCTCTCTTTGAAGTTCGGCACTAGGGTTAGCATGTGCTCCACTAAAAATGTGGATCTATTGTTTCTTCAGATCTTCCTATAGATCATACTACAAAGTTTCTCCCTCCGCTACCTTGATCAACCTTTCTTCCTTCCTTGGTGCCTCCACACTTTGTTGAGGGTTTACTTTGTCCAATGTCTTTGACACTTCCCCCCCCTATCCTGTGACTTTTTGGATGGAATCACCAAATTGTATTGTGACATTAGCTTCTTGTTGAATTATCAGTTGTGGCCTTTTTGGCTCCTTCTTTTGAAGCTATGGCCTTTTCGGCTCCTTCTTGTTGAATTATCAGCTGTGGCCTTTTCGGCTCCTTCTTTTGAAGTGCTTCTTGAGCTTGTTGCTCCTGTACCCAATCGGACACCTATGTCCACCTTGTTCTTCCCTTTCTTATCCTCCGAGGTCGGTTCTTTCTCTGCCTCTAGAGTCTCGGGCTGTTGCATTGACCTTGTCACTACCATGGCTAACGATTTTGCCTCCTCTATGGTCGGCATGTCTACTTCTTGCTCCTCCAGAGCTGTAATTTCCATGGCATTCACACTGTCGATGGGCCTTAGGTCGATGTTTGAGCGCCTTCCACATTAGCTCTATGTTTCTTCTAGATTTCACAATCATACTTCCAATGACCTGGTGCATGACAATAGAAACATGTGAAATTCAGAGCAGGGTGCTGTTCACATGGGGCATCCTTGGGAGAAAAAATTACTCTTAGGTGGAATGGAGGCCTTCTGTATGGTTCCTGCAAAGCCATCTGTGGGGTACGTTGAACTACCACCACAACTGGGCCCGATATCGTAGTTGGTTGAGGTGATCTCTTTCCATTGTATTTGCAAGCATCAATGTTGTGCATGGCAATCCTACAATTGGCACACTAGAGTGCATTTAAGCTGCATTCCTTAGCCACATGGCCATGATTTTGACATCTCGTACACCAAGTACTCGATCACTTTTTTGAGGGGACTTCACTCCTTCACTAGACAATTGAGCCATGGCTGTAGCCAGTTCCTTGGCCTCTTTCCATGCCTTCTTCCTCTTTGACCATGTCTTGCGGTTTTCCTCCTCATCCTCCAATTCTTCACTTGAATCTGAGAAATCAAAATCTTCCTCTTCTTCCTCATCGAAAGAGTCAGAAGTATACTTTTTTGATTTTCTTTTGCTTTTGCTTTTGTCTTTGACGGATGTCACCAACACTCTCTCCGCCGACCGTGAGTACTAAGTCCACCAGCTACTCCAAAGTTAGAGTTGTAAGATCCGCACTACCAAATTGCCCTTTTTAGTTGCTTACTCACTCCCTTTATGAAGTAGGAATTGAGGATCTCTCATGTTGTGGCTGATTGGCCGCATCCAGTCTTCGGAGGAGCTTTTGAAACTTTGCTACATAGCTTTCCACTTTCTAATTTTTTTAGTTCATCCAGCATAGCTTATCTAGCACATGCATGAAGGTCCTATCCTCCCAAAATCTCTAGAGAAATGCATCCCCGTAGGTTGAAAAATGAGCATACTCATAATGAGCAACCCAGAGAGCGGCACTCTTTTGTAAGGTTGGTACAAAAGTTTCCTTCTTCAAATTTTGATCAATCATCCCAGGGATATTCACATGCCAAGCACTGTCAAAGAGAAGAATGTGTGCATCCATATCCTCCAAGGATTTCATAGAGAATTTTGAATACTTCTCCATCATGGAAGTATGTTGTAGTGATGAAATCGAGGAGGGGTTGGCAGGGGCGGGGTGTGTGGTGGGTTTTGTGGTGGCACATTGTTCCTGATGTCTGGGGAGAATGGACAAGTTACAAACTCTTTGTCATCCTCATAATCCTCCTCTAAGTGGAGTTTTGCTGCTGTTGGACGGAACTAGAAGGGCTCCTAGCAATTCCAATCCCACCTCCTGGGCTATTGATGCATCCTCATAATCATCATCATGTGATGATTCCAAGCTAGAATCAGCAAACGAAAGTGCCCGAGCATGTAGACACGCTAAATGGCACTGCTCACGTGCTAACACGAGCTCTCTTGGTGGCCATGCAAAGAGTGACGGACTCAAAATCAAAGAAAATCACATAAAAAGCAAAACATGCAGAAAAAGTAAGACGCATCATCTCGCCAAAGTGTTATCAGGTGACTGTTGCCCAATACCCTACCGAGTTTTCGCTGGTTATGCACATAATATACACTACTGTAGTGCCAAACAAATACGCAAACAATTGTAGAAGACAAAACATACAGACAGTCACAAGAGACGAATATGATTACAAGAGATGAATTGGCATTGATATATTACCAAAAAGACTGATATACAAAGATGACACTTGATTGATCAAAACAGCCAACAACAACCATTGTTTTGATTTTCTTTACAAGTTTATACTGCTGAAGGCATAGTCACAAAAAGAGAAGTTCCCATGCTTTGAGCAACGACTGTGTTACATCCATGATGGCTACTAGCAGAGCTATCCAATCGACTAATCCGTTACAAGTGCTCGACTGGCCATGACTATGGTGTTTTGACTTGTCCGATTGTCTGGCCCCAACAAGTTGTTTGGCCCTTGAGGTGGGAAGCTTGTCAAGGCCTACATGTGGTAGTGTAGCATTGGTGTAGAAATGCTTGATCTAAGGCCCCAATTTCGAGTTTATTATAAGTTTGGGCCTATTGAAAGAAAAAGGGCACATGGATTTACTTTGAGGATTCATAAGACCACCTTCATCATATAATCTATGGTGGTCCAAAATTCTCTAGCAAGGTAATACAATCTCATGGTGATAGTAGAGATTGGGCTTCTTCATTGCTTGTTGCTTAGTGGTGAGGTTTTTGTTGTGATTGGTGAAGACAGTTAAAGAAGAGGTAAAAGAAACTAGAAGGAGCTATATACTTAAAGATATTTGGAGGGCAATAGGTCATACCATGGTCCCTTTATCTAGAGACGTACCTAGATGGTTATCAATGATGGGGCTTGATGCAAGTGTGCAAGCTATTGTGAGTGCCTATTTATGTAAGATGTGCTTATGAATTACCAATCCCTTATTAGTGATAATTACAGGTGACATGCATGGGTGGTTTTTAATTAATCACTTCATAGGTTACATGGTTTCACCCGCTCGACCTACCGTAAGATCTTACCTACCAAATACCCCAAGAAAAAACCTAGTAGAAAGTAAGCATGGAAGTTGGCTTGCAGAGCAGGGGAAGGGTATAGATGTAAGATATCTCTTTATGATACATGCACTATAGATATGGCAAATGCAATTTTGTAAAAAACTAAGGCCGTCTCTTACTCTTAAGGCAAGCACATAGGGAGAGGACCAAGCTTGGAGAAACTAAAGGAACGAATGTTTGTAAGCCTAACCCAAGTGGTCCGAATAATCAATTAGGCAACTAAAGGAACACCCATGTATAAGGTGCCTACCCCCCTGACTGGTGGCAAAGAAACTGCATGTCACAAGAGACTGGCCCACCACTGTGGTCATTGACATTGATGATGAGGTAATGCATCGTTCAGAGTATAAAGCGCATGTACGAGACCAAAACTATGCGGGGAGGCCATGAAAGATCAATTGTAAAGAGGATGTTGCAACCACTACTTCTCAAAGAACAGTGGAAGCCAAAAGAGGCATGTGTGATTGAGCGCAAGGTGAATCAAGCAATGTGGGAATCCAAAGGACATGCATTTTGGTAGCAAGGTCACAAGTAGTGGAACTCCTCGTGGTGGTAAGAGATGTGGGAAACACATAGCCGCATCTACAAAGGGTGTGCTTGCACCATCATTCGTCAAAGGGTATTGCAAACAAGCACCCTAATGGCCTCATCAGATAGTGGATGTGGTTTTTCCTAGATCACATTCTTCTTTGCTATTGTGGAGAAAAACATAGACCCGAAGGCCAATCTACCACCCAAGATATGGTCCATTGTTGTGGGAACTAATCTCATAGACACAAGGAGGTGTATTCATTATGGGAAGGTGGATACTAGGTGGAGAGCAAGAATGCAAAAGGTGTCATGCCCACCCCTCCTACTAGCGGTGGTGCTACAAGCTCCTTTGCAAACAGGAAGTAAGAAAGAACCACCATTAGGTCCGCCACTACAGGCACAACAGAGATAGGTGGCTCAACATGAAAAATGGCATCAGAGTTAGGTATCAAATGTCGATATCAGAGGAAGCGGCAAAAAAAAAGTTGGCTTTGAAAATGTAATCTAGGATGGTAGAAGAAGTGCAGAGGCTGGAGCACAAGCATGAAATCTTCATGATTAAATTGCACGAGGAGGATGCACATGTTGGAAAGCATGATGTGCATGTGAGAGAAGAACCGTGTTGTACATGTCCAGATGTTACAGATCGAGAATCCAAGAAGAAGCCTTATCTTGCATGTAAGCACTTATACTTCATATATTTGTGTGTTCTTGGCTTGAGCTAGAACAAGAATATGTTCATCCACCAACCTATCCTTTCTGACTTAGAGCTCTACAAAGCCTTGTCTCGTAGGAGAACCTACCCTAATTTAGAACTATGAATGTATAGACTTTCATATGCCAAATTTTGACAGTTCACATCCTATGGTATTTTGGGACTTTTCTAAAAGTTTTCATCAATGCAATACTTTTATTTTTTTCATGTTTATGGTGTCTTGCTAGCAACCTCATTGTAGAGGGTTTAATTGTGTAATATCTTATTTTGTGTTACCTTTGTGGTATGCAATTGAGAAAGTATAAGAGAGAGCGAGAGAGAACCGACAAGAAGGACTCGATGTTTGAAGCATATTCCACAACTTTGAAAGTCCTGAACCTTTTCAACAGCCTCATCTGAACCCTAGCAATGTTGTAAGCAAAGATATGTTTCGGTTAAAAGCTGGAAAGATATCTTCACTCCCTCTCCCTCTCTCTCATTTGTTGGAGGGAATATTTATGGAATCTGCTTGCTCAATTCCAAAAAAGTGCTCGTTAGAAATAGCTCGCCAAAAAATCCCCCAAGCTTTTATTAGGATTTCTTTTTGATTTTGCTACTATGTTAATCCAAGAAATCCTCTGACTTCCTTAATTGACTTAGGTTCATGCAAATCTATCATAGTTTGAACTTTAGTAGGGTTTGTAGAAATTCCATCTTTTGAAACAATAAAGACCAAATGCTCAATTCAATCAGTACGAAAGCTACATTTGATTTTTAGAGAATCGAAAAAACTTGCATATATAAGATTCATGGTCAGTAGCATTCTTTGAGAAAATCAAGATGTCATCGAAGAAGACAAGTACGAATTCATCTAAGTGTTCTTTGAAGATCTCCTACATTAGTCTATTGAATGTGGCAGGAGCCTTTGTTAATTCGAAGGGCATTACTATGAATTTGCAATGTCCATACTTTATATTGAATACTATTTTTTGAATATCTTGTTGCTTGATTCTGATTTGATAATACTCAAATTTTATATTTATCTTTGTGAACATCTGAGCACCATCATACAATTGGTCCATAAGTTCATCGATTTGGGAGATAAGATACTTATTCTTCGTTTTTGTCAATTAGTTTAAACCCTTATAATCAATACATCTCTTCTGAAAAATAACATGTGCACCCCATGGTGATACGTTGGGTAAAATCCTTGCTCCAACAATTGCCTCAATTGCTCTTTAAGTTTCATGGCTTCCGAAACTACCATCTTGTAGGATTTTTTTCTATAGACTATGCTTCTAGAATCAATTTATTAGGGGGGTTTAGAATGTGATCCTGTTGTTAGGAGTGTGCAAGGGCATTTTTATATTTCTAAATGATTATGCTAAAATGTTATCTACTCAATCTGCTTTAAAGGTATTTGCAATCAAACAAAAGGAGGATGGTATAAATCATCTTATACCAATCTAATCAGTGAGACATGTTGGAGAACACCATATTATATCTTTGATAAAGATATAATGACAGAATACCTTGTGGTTCCATTAGTAGGGGAGTCAAGCAACAATACAATGTGCATGTCAAGGCAACCGATTATTGATCTCACAATAAAAGAATCTCCTACATTCTCTAAAGAATATATAGATATACCCTATTAGAAGAGTGTGGTGAAATACTTACTATCTATGGAATCTCAATGCAAGTGTTCTTTGCGAAATGATATTAACCTGCACACTTATTGAAAAAGTGGATGAGATTCCACAAATTTACAATGGCAAAGTGGCTTTTGAGTTTCTTAAGGTAGTTCCTCAAGAATGGAGCAAGCACACGATGGGCATTGTTGCGTGAAACCTATGGAGAGTCATGTAAAGTTTCCTAGAATACTCCAAAAGAGTTGTGGAGGTTTGTTAGAATGCACTCATGCCATGTGTGGAAGTAATACTATAAACGGCACACCCAATAGAACATCATGGATTGGTAAGCTTTATACCTTAGTTTAATTTCAATAAACAATGATTGATAAGAGTATTTATTAGGACTTTATATTTTTTAAAATAATAGAAAAGCTCACATAAAATCTTCCCTCGCTTGGCTTAACGTCGGATTGATATGGCTCTCTGGCTTGCTTCTACTAACGTGTATGTAGAAGCATATGTGACGCTATAGTGTACTATTATATGCTTGATGACATGCATATGAGCAGACTGATAATACATCAAAGAGAACATTTTCATGAGAGAGAGAGAGAGAGAGAGTAATTCAGGTGAAATATATGAATATATACATACATACATACATACATATATATATATATATATATATATATATATATATATATATATATATATATATATATGAGAGAGAGAAAGATGTATGTATATGTGAGTAGCATAGAGAGAGATACATATACGTGTAGAAACATTCATTCTATGGTGTAGCAAGACTGCAACACATCGGGGAAACAACAACATTTTTTAGCAATGTTTCAGCGTTTTGGAAGAGAGAGTGTCGGGGCTTTTAATGCTGCTGAGCTACTAAAAACGTTATTCAACGCAACGTTTTTCGCTGCTCAGTAGCACTATTAACAACATTATTTCGCTGCTCAGCAAACGAAAAAATGCTGCTACACTATAAAAAATAAAATAAAACACTGCTGAGCAGTATGGCCTGGAAAAAGCAATCCTGCTTCTTTTTCCATCGTGCATCGATTTTTTCATTTGAATATCCTAACCTTGATACCTTGGGTTTTTTTATAGGTTCATATCTAATCTATCTTTTCTACCTCTCCTACCCTTCTCAAGCTCAAGCAAGGTATGTCTTCTCTTTTCCTTCATCTCCTACCCTTCTCAAGCTCAAGCAAGGTATGTCTTCTCTTTTCCTTCATCTCCTATGCAAACAACCTTTCCATGAAAGCTTTCTTGTGAGTATTTTTCTTTTCTTGTTTTTCCCTTCTCATTGAAGCTTAACCCTAACCCTTGCTTCTACATAGAAACCCTAATAAAGAACTTTGATGGAGAGCTCTCCATCAAAGCTCTCTCTATTAGGGTTTCTATGTAGAAGCTAAGGTTAGGGTTAAGCTATTAATAATGAGAAGGGAAAAAGAAAGATTCAATAAGTTTTTTATGTTATGCAAAAGCTTTCATTAAGATTTCTGTTAAGATTAAAGTTTTGTATATGCTTTCTATTAGGGTTACTATTTTTTTTCTTTATTTGGTTTGATTTTGTAGGTTATCCGCACATACAAGCCTCATAAGGTGAGAGATCTCTCTCTTTTATGTTTCCTCTCTTATTGTTTCACATGTTATAGGGTTTATAAGTATTAGGATTTGTTATTTTCTCTCCCCTCTATGGATAGCATAGCTCCTCTCAAGAGGTGGTCATATGCCTTAGCCTCATGTATGGGGCTAGTGCATAAACCTCATGCATGAGACTTATGCATTAGCCATATGCATAAGCCTCATGCATGAGGCTTTATACATAAGGTTTATGCATGAGACTTTTGCATAAAGCCTCATGCATACGCCTCATGTATTAAGCTTATACATTAGCGATAAGCTTCTATGCATAGCCTTATACATAAGCTTATGCATGAGGCGTATGCATTAGCCATATGCATAAGCATCATGTATAAAGCGATATACACAAGCCTTATGTATAAAGCTTATGTATATGGCTAATGCATAAGCTGGGCACATAAGCTTTATGCATGTGGTTTTATACATAAGCCTCATGCATAAGCCGTATACATGAGGCTTATGTATAAGCTCATACATAAACCTTATACATAAGCCATATACATGAGGCTTATGCATAGTTTTATTCATGCTAGAAATGCATAGCCTCGTGCAAGGTATGAATTCTATGCATAAGCCTTATGCATAAGGCTTATGCATAGTCGAGTGCTACCTAGGCATGCAGGTAGCCTATTGGCAGAGCAATGCACGGGTTGAGGACTCGTTTGACATTAATCTCATGTTAAGGCCACTTTATATGTTCAAGCACTATTACAAAAGATAAGTGCATGTTTAAGGCAGGTAAAATGGCAAAGCGCCTTATGGTGGTAGGTCGAGCAGGTGAAGAGATGTTAACCGACAAAGTGGTTAACACTAAGCAAGCTACATGAAAGTGCAGTTTTATATTCCAATATGTAGCTACACTAAGAGATGAGAGAGATATTCTTAAGGTCCCTTATTCTAGGTCTTCATGCATACAACCTCTATCTCATTAGCTTTCTTTCATCCCATCAAAGATCCTTTCTTTAAAGCACACAAATAGAAAGCAAAAGCCATTGATTAGAATATTTTTTATTATTATCCATCTCATTGAATTTGTAGGCTTTATTTGTGGAAGATCCTTCATTCATGTTTGTATTACAATCACAATCTATGATTGCTCACACCTTCTTCCACTTGGAGATGGGAAAAGTGGGACAACTCATAAAAACTTTAAGGCATGCTTCTATATTTGTTACTTCTAGATGATAACTTTATTTTGTTTGGGATCTTTTATTTTTTTAGGTGTTAGATTGACCTTACCATGGATATTCTCTTTCCTTGTGAATTTCAATACATGAGTTTATTTAATCTTGCAATTAGCCCCTTTTGTTCCTCATCATAGTGTTTTACCAAGAATTTCAAATTTTCTTCCTATGTTCATATATTAAGATGCTCTTGGTGATTACAAACCATTACTTTGCAATACATGAGTTGTGAGAATCCAAGTTGAGGCAATGTTGACTAGTGTTTCTTATAGGTGTACTCCTCTACTATGAAGCTTAAGAGCATAGGTGTACTCCTTTATGAAGTCTAAGGTCATATTGTTTTGAGGAAATGTTGACTAGTATTTCTTATAGGTGTACTTCTCTATGAAGTCTAGGAGCATATTATTTTGGTTGTAATGGCTACTTAGTTTGTGAAAATAGTATAAAGTGGTTTAGGTACATGGGTGCTAGCTAAGTATGATAAAGAAAAGTAAAAGTATTATAGCAAAGCAAGTGATGGGAAGATCATTTTGATAATAAATAGGTTCTATTTTTTAACCCCCCTTCCCGTCCTACCAACATTTATATTATTCCTTATTATAGGCACTTGCCGACACACATGGGGGAAATTATTCATAAGTGCATATTCAATGAAATTTTTGATACATATGTGCATTAATTATGTTGACTTCAAGTGTTCTAGTGAGATGTGCACATTAAAATGGTCCATTTCTAGAGTAAAGTTATTAATTCTTGAGCTATTTAATGCACACAACAATAAGCATCTCACCAAACCTTTCAAAAATAAAAGGGTGTACATGGTATGTTTTTTTCTATATAGGTTATATTGCCTCTTCCATAGCCTTCCATATAAACAAATGTGAACCTTGTTTTCACATTTTCTTATAATACATGTACCATATGTCCAACTACTCTTTTGTGCTAATATTGTTCCCCTCTTGAACCCTCATGTTTTTTTGAGATATTTGCACTCTCATTCCATGTTTTTTTTCCAAAAAACTTTGTATTTTATTTATCATATTTCTTTAAATAAGGCTTTCATACTTCTTATATTTTATTTCTTGTATTTTTTTAAAGAAGGCTTTCATACTTACATAAAAATCACAATTTATCATCTTGAATTTCTCATATTTCTTCAAATGAGGCTTTCATACTTTTTATTTTATTTCTCATATTTATTCAAAGGAGACTTTCATACTTACATAAAGGGGTTGTTGCAAGATAAGGGGCACCACTTTTGACAATTGGGTGCCTTGAAGTTAGCCTGAAAACAGGCATCTCCACAACTTAAAGCTCCAATCTCTCGTGGTTATGTTTGGAATTTAGTGGCATGGTGTTTGGGGCACATTATACATATAGTGGCTATTCAAATGGCACTCCCTAATCAGAAATCCAGTTTATTTTATGAATTGTTTCATTACATGGAAGTTTTGATATTTGTGTTTTCCAACTTTCTTTACTACAATATATGTCACACATAAAATGCTTGTGCATCCAAAGTCCAATGATCAACCCAATTTGTACATGAAAAGAACACATTGCATAGAGCTTAACTTGATATATTGGGAATTTTTTAAGGTATTTAACTATTTTTTTAAATATTTTTTATCCACTTTATATTGTAAAGCAACATGTGATTTTCTATCTTGGCAAATGTGAAGCTCATTGAAGATCCAACAGTGAGAAGTTAGACAAATATATCTAGAATGTTGCCATATTGTCAAATTACAATTTTAACAGTTGAATTTCTTCCGATCTTCTGTAGAAAATTCTCGCAATCTCTTAGAGGGCCTGTAGAAGTTTAATAATTTAATTATATAAATTTAATATGACCCTCATTGTACTCCAACTTCTTGTGGATCAAAGTACTTGTCATGATAAATTTTTAAAAAAAAGATTGGAGTGAATTTAAGTAAGGGAAGCCCATTTCCCAGCCGTCTTAATCAAATTTTCCATGTTTGTCCACCCAAAGTCTAAAACAAAGGATGCCTATTAGGGTTGGTGTTTTACCAAACCTAGAGAGTATGCCATTTGTCAAGCAATTGAGCTATGGTAACATAGTATTTAATTATATAAATTTAATACGACCCTCGTTGTACCCCAATTTCTTTTTGCATTAAAGTATTTGTCATGATAAATTTAACAAAAAAATTTTGGAGTGAATTTAAGGGAGGCCCATTTTCGAGCCATCTTAATCAAATTTTCCATGTTTGTCTGCCCAAAGTCTAAAACAAAAGATGCCTATTAGGCTTGGTGTTTAACCAAACCTAGAGAGTATGCCATTTGTCAAGCAATTGAGCTATGGTAACATAGTTTAGTCCTACATGTACATACCACATCATATGGAGGAGGAGAGTCCACATAAGCATATTGCCTTATCATTATGCACCTCAACTTAGTCAACAAGGTTGACTCCCTTAAGCCTACATGGAATGCAACATCACATGCATACATTCCACGTAATCAAGAATGTCCATGTCATCTTGCCACCTCAGCACAGCTAACTTAGTTGACTTTATGTGCCTACATGGCATGGCACATCATATGCATGCATGGCATTGCCACCTCACCTTTGAGCATGAGGAATGTCCACGTGGAGGTTCCATGTCAGCAGTGTTTTGCCACGTGGCAAAATGCCTTCCACTTCACCATCATTTTTCTTGATTTTATTTTTGAAAAAAAATAAATATTCATTATTAAAATTTCTTATTTTTAATAAAAATTTAATTTTTTTATGTAATATAATTTTAAGGCTCTCCTTGAAAATAAGAAAAACTTAAATATAAAACTTTTATCGAATAAATATTATTATTGAATAAAATATATTATTAAAAAATAAATAAAATTTCTTTTTATTTAAGTGAATATTATGATATAATTAAATAAATACTTACTATTTAAAAAATACATATTTTTCAAAATATTTTTTTTAGGAGAAAACTTGAAATATGTATTATTCATTATAAATAGGTCTAAGAAAATTTTAATATTATTTATGAATCAAATAAACTTTATATATTATATAAATAAAGTTTATTTATTAAATAAATAAAACTAATATTTATTATTTAAAATAATCAATTAATTTATTATTTTTAAAATTTATAATTATCTTTTAATATTTTTTAAAAAATTATCCTTACATTTAAAAAGATTAGATAAATTGGTAGAAACCCAGATTTTATCCATAATCTAATTTAGCCAATGAAATGCTAACTAGCTTGGTATAAATAGTCTAATTTTTTGAGTCACCCTCATTCCTAGAGCTTCACCAACTTTGGAGATAGCTCCATTCCAAGTACATACTAATCTTGTTCTAGTATTACTTTAATCTTAATTATCTTCAATTTTATGCGTAATCACTTTTTTCCTACATCTTACCATGGGTTCACAAAGTCGTAGGAGTAGAAAAAGTAATCAACAGGATCCTCGGATCCACCTTATTCATGAGAAGCAAGCAAGGGTTTGCATGGAAGATTAGAGAAGAAGAGAGCACGAGTGCAAAGCAAGGGCTCGAGCATTGCAACACACAGTGGGTTCGATTGATGAGGCATCATGTCCTCCCCCCACCCATTATCCATCTCTTCCACGTGACCCCATTCCACCTCCTTCTCCTTCTCATTCTCCTACAATTCTTTCTCCACACTATTTTAAGCCCTTTGCCACTCCTCCCTTACACCACCTTGCCCATGCAGTTTCACTCCACCCTCAGGTGTCGCCCATGAGGTGGATACTCCTATCTTCGGTGCCTCTCCACCTTTTGGCACACCCTCTAAGTTTGGCACTTCTCTCTTGGGTGTTACCCACCATGAGCTAGCCACGCCTCCATTGGGCGCCCCTCCATCTTTAGGTGCACCATCCGAGCTTGCCACTCCTTTCTCAGGCGCCTCCCATGAGCTTGCCACTCCTCTACCCACCAGTGCCTCTCTACCCTCGAGCATGCCCCATGAGTTTTCCTCACCTCTCTACCCTCGAGCATGCCCCATGAGTTTGCCTCACCTCTCTTAGGCGACACCAATGAGCTCAGCACTCCTCCATCTAGTGTGGCCCATGACCTTGATGCCACTTCTCCTTGGTGTGGTGCACATGCCCTTCCTGCTAGCACTCCTCACTTTGGCGATGCTGATGATATTGTCGACCATGTCGCTTGCCCCTCCACCCTCCGGTGTTGCTCATGAGGCATCTTCTCATGGGAAATCCCTTTCCAGGTCTAGTGCACGAAACCGTGCCAATGCTATCCTTGACAAGTACTTTGTTAACCTCGATGTGGCATCACAGTCTAGTGTGTGAGATGCATTGCTACAACACTCGCGCATGGCACAGTAGTGTACTGTCGCTTCCGCAATTTGCAACCCACATTCGAGGAGGGCCAATGCTAGTGTGCTACTGAGCACACTCAAGCGTAAGATGCATCCACATGGATTGGCTATAAGACGTGCCATTACGACATTTATTTCCAGCAGTGTCCTACCAGGTACGCATCACGCCACTTCTTGCATACTTCAGATTCTTCGTCGAGCACTTCATGCAGGGTTTGTGAGAGGAGACAGAGCTTGGATAGTGGGATTGAGGGTGCTCTATGGGCTAGTAGTGGTCATGCACCTAGATGCAGTCGTTTATTGGACCCTGAGATCAGGGCGATGATAGAGAGGTTTTGGGAGGAGAATTGTCATGCATCACCAAAGTACAAGAAGACATTGTGACGTAGGGTTCGTCGTGGGGAGTACATAGTGCATGTGGCTTGCTTTCTTGAGATGACACAGGCAGAGATGTACTTTGAGTTTAGGTCTACACACCCTAAGATCACCATCAGCGTTCATTTGAGGCTTGCAAGCCTTGGTTTGTGCACTACTTGAGGCAGCGTGACACATGTCTTTGTAGGTACCATGTTGGATTTTAGATTTTGTACGATGTCTTTTGTGGCTTGTCTGGGCATCGAGGGGTGGTGCCTTATAGACTGAGGGATTTTATTTAGTCGCTATTCTTCCCACACGGACGGAGGATGCCGTCTACCATCGGATGGCTTGTGTCATGGGGACATGTACCTCATGTGGCAGCTTGGCCATGCTTTACGTGTGTGAGTAGGATTCCTCGGTGGCTAAGGTGGTGACATGGCGATAGTATGAGTATGTGACAAATGGGCAATCAAGGAGATTACAACTAGTGGAGCACCATTCAACATGTAGTGGTGGCCATCATGGTGCATATTAGTTATCGAAATATAGTGGTGGCAGTGTGGATGGCATAGCAAGCACCCAGAGGAGCGAGTCATCATTAGAGAGTATCACTTTTACATTAGTGAGGATGATCGCTCTCATAGTGCCTACTTTGTGTAGAATTGCTTCCATCGTCATGATGATGACTTTTTGAGAGAGCGTGGAGTCACATGGACAAGGCGGTGGATATGGTCAAATGGATGTGGGACATAGTTCAAGAGTGCTTTAGTTTTATTGGCTGTATTCTTGGCATCCAATGATATGCTACTAGGTGATTTGGAGCTTCTTTGAGATGGGGCATGGAAAGGGGGAGCACGATAGTACGAGTGCATGTGTTGAGATAGGGCATGGAAAGGGGGAGCACGATGGTACAAGTGTGTGTGTCAAACACACCTCAGACATCACCATCTCCACCATGATAGTGAGCGCTTTCGAGATGCACAACAGGTAGTCGATTGGTGCAATGTGCATTTGACCACTGGTGCTGCCTCTTCCTTCCCTCAACGACATGCTAGGATTGTCAAGAGGTTCTTTTGGTGTGTTAACATTAGTGTCCTTGATGGTGCTTCTCTAGACTGTAAGACAGTGGATGGCACAATTAGTCTACACACCATTAGGAGCACATTCTACGATGACCCCACCATCTTCACATGGCGTCGTTCATGCTTTTGTGGGCCATGCAATGATGGGTGACTACTCCCTGTGCGAAATGGGAGATTCGGCTGATCCTTGGTTAGAGTAGGTGTTGAGGCCATAGTGAGGAGCATTATCCCCCACCACTTTAGATCCCCTCATACTACTTGAGGGGGCATATCATGATTGTTTGGTAGATATTTTGATAGTGGGTGATGTTTTTGTAGTCATTGCCAAGGAGGGCAATGACTACTTGAGGGGCAGATCATGATTGTTTGATAGATATTTTGATAGTGGGTGATGTTTTTGTAGTCATTGCCAAGGAGGGCAATGAGGAGGAGGCGGACTCCTATATTCTGAGGTGTACTAGGCCTAAGTGCACCCTTGAGTGTAATGTGACTAATGATTATGGATTCTCATTTGGCACCCACAACATGATAATTACAGGTCACTACTATGCACAGGGTCAACTGCACAAGGGAAGCATTGAGTTATACTTTCATCTAGTTCTTGATGTGAAACTCAGGCTTCGATGAGTTAACATCAAGAAGGGAGGCCCCCTACGGTGGTCAAGCACGAGCATGTGAGCATCTTGGAGACCCTCATAGCTAGAAAGTCTACCCCTTGGAACAAAATGTTAGTACAACATCCTTGCAACAAAAAAGTGGACAAATGGACGAATAAATTAGTGAAGAAAGTGTAGCATTCTATTCCATCTATTAATCACACATAATGTTTAAAGTGTTGCAATCCCATCCATCCATATTAATAAAAAGTCATGTCATTACATACAAAAGAAGGTCTTCATGCCCTAAGTGGACAATGACATTAGCCATTGAAGTTTTGGAATCCCTTTGCATCCATATTGTTCATAAGCCAAGTTCAAAAAACCAAAAAAAAGGTCAGCCTAATACAAATGTTTGTACTAGCTTACTCTAGGCTAACTCTGGGTATATCCTCTGTCTATTCAAAGCCTCAGCAGAGCGACATGCCTTTCAGTCAACATTGGTTGATGAATACACATATTCTCATTTTGGCTGAGGTCGAGAACCCTCAGGTACACAAAGTATAGGTGCTTGCATGCAAGATATGGCTTCCTCTTTTCAATCCTTCACATGAAATTTGGACAAGTGCATGTTGGATGGCCTTTGATACGTATATCATAAACACCAACTTCTATGCCTTCCCTAAAAGTTTGTACAGTGAAAACCACATGTTGTTTAGACTCAATCACCATTTCTTGTGTTACCCTTGCTTTTATTTCGAGAGCTCTTTTAATTCTTATTGCGGCATGCTCTGAGATAGATGTTAGTCATGTATCTCATGCGTCGCCCCTCTTGAGATGTGACATTTTTTGTTGTTTCCTCCTTTCAAATCTCCTGGCTCACTCCTTGTATTGAAGAGGAGGATAGGCCAAACTCAAGGGATGTGTGTGGAGGATGATCAATGTTCTTATCAATGGCCCATGTGCGCATTACATCTGTGTTGCAAAACCACATCATATGACTAGTCTTCCCAGCCACATGAGACCTTGTTGAAAAAAACAAGGGAGCAGGTGCCCCCTTTGTACATCCCACAATAGTTCGCCCACATTTTCCCATCCTTCCTAAATGCCCCAGACATTTGACCCTGCTATTTTCTGGAGTCCTCCTAATTTCCCAGAAGGTTTGATATACTGGTGCTTCCACCACACTAGTATATGTGGATTCACTGCCCACACTAGTATATGTGGATTCACTGCCCACACTTGTCTCTTCATATAAGAAATGATTCTTTCTAGGCCTTCCAATTGGTTTTCTATCTCGAATATGCACATTGAACTCTGGCCTATGGCTTGCATCATTCTCCACATCAGTTACTATAGAAGATTGCCTCTTACGCCTTGTTGACTCTCAATCACCACTTAAAGGAGTTGGTGCCTTGTACATGGGATTACCTACAGTGCTGCCTTTCATAGTCCGTATGACATGTGCTAGACTAGGAGTGGTAGAATTTGCCCTTTCAACAAGCTTCTCAAGACTAGGCCTTGCTCCAATGTGTTTGCCAAGGTTGTAAGGATTCTATTTTGCACTTTGCAAGAGGGCATTGGCCATGTTTGTAACACAAGCATCATATAATGATTTCTTTGCTTGAAACTCTCCCCGACTAGCCAACTTCCATGCTTGGATTCTGATAAGTTTGAGCGTGTTGTGCATGCTCGATCACTACTCTTCTCTACCTGCAATAATTACTCAAATAAGCCAATGCCAATAATTTCTCTGTAGGTTATGTTTCCAAAAACCCAAACTTAACAAGAGATAGGGGTAGTAGTCGTATAGAAATCATTATATTTCCCCAATGGACAATAAGAATTTCCCACCAACTAAACCATACGTCCATAGCAGGTATGTCTCAATCAATCACAATTGCCACTTCACTACCATTGTCGGATGACACGAGCTTGCACTTGTGCTACTATTTTTGTCATTGCCATTCGCCATTGCTCACACATGTTCTTGTGTACACCTTGAACTGCTTTTATGACATACTTTGTGGGATGAAGGTTGAGGCTTTGTACCCAGTGGAACAAGCATAACCATTCTCAACCCTTCAGCTTTATCCCTTCATTGTATACTTCTCTTATGGCATTCCAATTTGCTTGGGCCTCATCTGCCATGAACCCAAAAAAATCGGCCTTCTCAAATTCATGTGTCACCATGACATTATTCAAGCATTCCCAAAATAAGACTTGGGAGGTCTTGTCCTCCTCTTTCATTTCACATGTAGCTACTCTAAGAAGCTCCTACAAGCTACCACACAAAAACAACAAAAAAAAGTGATAACATGATGTACATTTAATGCTATTATAGTGTTTTCATAAATGAATTCCTTGATACCTCAAATCGTACTACACATGGCATGCCATTGTCACCCAATCTAAAATGCAATGTGTGTGGTCAAATTATATCCAAGCTCTCCTTAGATCACCATTGCCAGAATGTCTCATTCTATTTACAAGATCAACACCTGATGTAGGTCCCTTTGTTGATATCTTGAAGACAAAACATCGATATCAGAGTCACTCCCTTGGCCTAGAAATCTGCTTCCATGAAAGAAATCATAGGTACAATCCCTCTTCAACCACAAAAAAATCATCATAGCCAAAAGATCCTATTGGAGGACCCTTACATGCTTGCAATACTGACCTACAAAACCTACAATATACAATTGGTTAAATAAGTTAAAACCACCTCTTCAAGTAATTCTCAATGCATACTTACTTATTATTTTCAACTAGAGGTCCAAGCTCCTCCAACACATACCTGAACTCCTTTTCTCCAAGCTACTCTACATGGCCCCCCTTCCCTTATCAAAACAATGATGTCAGAACCAATTATTTGGCTACACACATTTGTACCCTTCTTGGATCGGCATTCCTATCAACACTAACCACTTTTTCCACCATTTCTCTTATATTGTATAATTTCTCATGTTCCTGCCTGCATAGTGTGTGAATGATTGGCCACGTGTATCATTAACCAAGTGAGGATCTCATCACTAGGCATGACATAATACACATAACAACCACATGATCCCTTGCATGTAGCTGGCTTCTTGTAGTAGTGGCAAATGATCTTCCCATTATGTATGGCTGCTAGGAGGCCCACTATGCAAGTCCTCTTCATGCATCCTTTGAAACAACTATCATTGTTAATGCCAGTGTTTAAATACTAGGGATAAGTTGTATTTGGGCACTCCACTATGCCGATATACAATGGCTAATCCTCCACACTCCTTTGAAAGGAAACATTTAAAGTGGCTGGCTTTGTCCAAATATGACCATCTAACTTGTGGTCCATCCCTGCCATTGTTGAACCAGATCCCTTTATGATTGGAAACTTGAATATCACATCTCCATCATAAAACCTTGGAAGCTCTTCAACTTGTATAACTCATTCAATTTGCCGCATAAGTTTTGTCAAAGTGTTGTCCTTCTTCATTGTAAGCAAGAAATTGGTGCTCTTACTATTGTGTGACAGGAAAGTGATCTTGTCTGAGGAACCTCTATTCGTAAGGGAACTACATCAACAAACTGTGAGGTACTTTCAAGATCCATAGACACCCGACTACACATGGGTGTATGACATCTGAAGTGAATGTCACCTCATACAAGAGAGAAAGTGACCCCTCAAGGATATAGAGGTCATTACCCTCCATATCTTGATGTGGAATAAGGCTCACATGCCTTTCCTCATCTTCTCTACGAATGATGGCATCTAAGGACTTGAACTCCTTGGGATAAGATTTTTCAATCAAAAAGTCCTTGCTACTAACAATACCTTTTCCATTGCACAATGGAACACACATGTCAGCATTAGTAAGTTGGGGGAATAGTAGCGTGGCCTCCATGAAGAGAGAGAGAGAGAGAGAGAGAGAGAGGATGGGAGGGCAAGGGAGAGATAATCCAAGAAACTTAAATATTTAAATTAAAAAAATTAGGGTTAGGGTTATGATTAGGGACTAAAATATGCTTAAATATATAATTAATAAATTACTTATTAGGTGGCACAAAAAGTAAGAAGAATATGCATAAATAATTAGTGGATGTGTCCATGGGTACAAAATTAAACTATTTTATAGATTATAATCAACCAAAAATAACCTTGATTAGAAAAATATCACTCAATTTAAGACTCTCTCTGACCAATTGTTCTTATCTTGTTCTTTATTTTTATATACAAGAAATATTTTATATAATTTTATTTTGTCAAGAAATGAAAACAATAGCTCCTTATTCTAGATATAGTTCCACTTCGCTTTCTCATATAGGAGGAATATGTACCTTAAGTAGAGAAACATAGGCTCTAAGACCCATTTGTTAAACCTACACAAAATTATCACAAAATTATCTATATTAGATTTCACATACAAAATTAACATATGGGAGGTCGGTCCTTGGGAGGAAGAATCTCCCAAAGGCAAGTGAACCTAAAATATTATCATATGGGAGCTCATGAAGAATCTTCCAAAGGTAGGTGAACCTCAAATATTGTTTGACCTAAAATATTACCGTATGCAAGGTCAGTCCTTTGGGAGGAAGAATCTCCCAAAGGCAAGTGAACCTAAAATATTAGCTATATTAGATTTGACCTAAAATATTACCATATGAGGTCAATCCTTGGGAGGAAGAATTATTGAACAAGAGTTTAAATCTTCCAAAGGCAAGTGAACTGAATCATTAGTTGAGAGAAAGCATCTTTGTGTGTGTGGGTCTAGTAATCTATTTTACTAATTTCAAGATTTGTGTGATTTTTAACCTTCCTTGTTGAGAGCATTTTATTTTGTTGAATGGTCTAACTTTTGTTTACTGCATAAGTTGCTAACATTTGTTCAATGCATGAGTTGCCAACATTTGTTTAATGCATGAGTTGGTAAAATCTCTTATCTCATAGAGTGGCAGCACTGTGTGAGAGAGAGATTTGCTTTCAAGATTGTACTAACACATACCTTCTTGTGAGTGCATTCAAGATATGTGTATAAGCTCTTCTTCTTCATGTGTGTGTGGTAGCATTGAGAAAAGGAGTAGCATAACTTTGTGAGAAGTTCTTTTTCACCCGCTTCTTAAGTGACAGAGGCATTAGCCTTAATATTTAATCTATTAACTCTAAGTGAGTAAGAGAGAGGAGAGAGACTTTCTTCAACTAAGTGAAAGAAAAGAGAGAGAGGGAGAGAGAGCTAAACTACATCTTCGTAGAGCAAAGAGAAGACTGGTCGGCAGCACCAGGAGAAGCAAGAGCTCAGTGGGGTTCTCTCTATCAAATAGAAGACTGGTTGGGAGCAGCAGAAGCAAGATCTCAGTGGGGTTCTCTCTATCAAAGAGAAGAGTGGTTGGGAGCAGCAGAAGCAAGAAGCCTCACGAAGTCAAAGTCTTAGTTTTTCCTCTATGGGGTCGGCGTCACATAGTCGCCTTATTTCTTTTTACCACTTGCCTAAACGTCTCTCTGAAGCATCGGCATCTCCTCACAAAAGAGATGTGAGCAGGCCTGGCCTTGACATAACCACAATCTCTGTATGAAGGCGGCGTGAAACTTCTACAAATAGAATACCAAAACTTTACAGAAAGTGGCCTTAACTGTAGCATCTCAACGTCGGGCTACTAGCAATATCCAGGCAATTCTGCCAGATTGAGCTGCACTAAATAATTGTAATAATTGATTAGTGCTGATTGACAAACTGCAGTAATCCAAGTGGCCGTTTTTTCTCCCCGTTCAGTGTGCCTCAGCCACATTTGCTTGTTGATAGCACGAAACTCATTGGTGTTTGCCACGTGTACATGCCACGTCAGATTGCTGACGCAGTTGGTAATTTGACGTGGCAGAGGCAAGTAGAGCATTTGCTCTACTTGCTTTTGGCACATGTACATGCCATGGCATATTACCGACGACAAGCAATCTGACATAGCAGAAGCAAGTAGAGAATTTGCTCTACTTACTTCTCCCACGTCAGATTGCCGACCAATCTAACATGGTATATGCACGTGGCATTTATGAACGGGTATTTCTAATCTTGGCGGCGCATGTGACATGCAATATGGCGGCGCATGCAAACTTCGAGAATTCCCAGGTCCTTCGTAGAGCAGTGATTAGTTCTCCTTCATAGCGCTTTCCAGGTCCGTGATTAGTTCTCCTTCATAGCAGTGGACTTCACCATTAAAGACCCAACCAAGCCATACATTAATCTTTCAACTTTATTTCAAGTAAGTGCCCCCAACTCTTTTGAAAATTTAAAATTTTGAAGTAGACATGCCCATTTGAACATTTAAATTGATTTGTTTTGAAAATTGTTATTTTCATGCTCTCTATGAATTTATAATAAATAGAAATAATATTTCATAAGAAAAAACACATCCCTTGATTCATGGTGATGACTATGATTTAATTATAGCTAGCCTTAGGTTATAGATTAGTCTAGATATATTTTTTCATATAACCTTGACATATTACAACCCATAGCCTGTAAACATCCTCCTTTTTGTTGTACTCTCCACTCAAAAAGCCTATCCTATATTTTTCCCAAATGAATCATTTTAGGACATAGAAAGTTAAATGTGCAATGTGCACCATAGAAGTGCATCGAATTGTGTATCAAGAAGTGCATATGGTCTTTTCTTACATTACATTTTTAATTCAGTCAAAGAGAGACCTTCCACATAAAAATGTGTAGATTTCTATGATAAGGATCCTAGATTTGACCATAAAGAATGATTGAAGGAACTATGTGATTTTAGAGAGAGAATCTTTTTTAGGAATCAATTGAAGGTCAAAAAAGAAAAGAAAGTTTCTTGAAGTAAACCGTCTCACATCTTACTTTACGTGGTTTAGATTTGCTATTTTTTTTGCAAGTTTTGCATTAGAAATCATTATTAATTTTTATTAATCCTTCTTAGGGTTTTTAATCATTATTAATTTTTATTAATCCTAATTACTTTTAGATTCGGGTTTTAAATCATTACTTATTTTTATGAATCTTAATTATTCTTTATAAATATAGAGCAAACCTCCATTCCATTGTAGCCTCCATTCTAAACCCTCCCCTTGCCAAGTTCTCCCTCCCTCCCTCTTTCTCTCTCTCTCTCTCTCCCCCTTCCTTCGTATTTAATTTTGTGATCATCATGGTGTTTTGTCTTTTAAGAGCCTAACAAGTGTTATTGTGTGTGAGGGTAGAAGATGGCTCTCAACCAGAAGGATCCAAAAGCACCAAAGTACCTCGTGTGAGTGAGGAAGCCTTTGTAGTCACACCCGCAATGGTGGATAGTCATGTTGGTGGCTCAATGACCCCCTAAAGCTCTAGGAAAAGGCTAGTTCATGAAGACCCACCAACACAAGATGTGCCTTCTTTGCCATATGAGTTTGGCCGATTGGTGTGACTACAGAACTATTGCAAGATTGGTTGTCCAAGCATTTTGTGGACAAGGAAGAAAGGCTTCCAGGGGTACCATTGTGTAGGCTTTTGGTGAACCCAACTATAAGGACCATGCATGATCATCTAAGAGAGCTCGAGGAGAGTTTTGATCAACATAGGTATGTGCCTACACACAGAGGGTGAATTTATTGTGTCAGAGAGTTTTCCAGGAGAACAACCAGTGGAATTTAACCCTCGAGAAGCAAAATGGGCTAATGGATTTTGGACAAATTAGTCCCATCGTTTCAATGTGGCAGTATGCATATCTCCTTATCTTTATTTTATTGATGCTATTTTATTTTGTGGTTTTTACACATGAGGATTGTGTTATGTGTTTCTGTAATTTGCAAACGATGGATTCACAGAGGTGGAAACACCTTCATAACAAGAAACTTATCGTATGGGATGGAAACCACAGGGTGGTTGCATGGACTAATGCAATATTTAAAAGTAAGTATTCTCCATCTCAATGCTTTATTATTTCCATTACCTATGTTGGTTTGATCTTACCTTTGATTGTAGAGTGGGATAAATTCCCCGAAAGATATCCGTTAGTTTGTTGTTATGGCATCGCCTTCTTCACGAAGGCAGAGAAGGCTGAGCTATTAATGTACCTAGAAAACCTAAACAAGTGACTTCATGAATTGACCTAAAATTATTGCATGTATTTTATAGTGTAGCTAGTCTTTGACCTTGTATGAGTTACTTTAAGCAGAGTGACATGCGTGCATGTGCCTCAAACGTTGGCCCATGATATATTTTTAATGCAAAGGTTTGGGCTTGCTAACCCAACCACCTAACTTGATAAGCTCACAGACGAGGAGCGAAAATGGGTTGAACTCATTGACGGCACATGATAAGCATAAGCCAAGGTCAAGATGGTACAAGGTGCCCATGACCTTGTTGTGCCAATTCGTATTCTAGGTATGCTATTTTTTCTTGCCTATTTGTAGCAATTACTTTACTTTTGAAACTTCACATCTTAATATATGAAGCTTTCATGCTTGAGTGAAATAGGAGGAGTTCAAAACAACATTTAACGTGAGGACACATTAATTGCCTAGTGGAGGCGATCACACAAAAGAAGAGGAGAAGGCATAATACCAAACACATTTGAAGGATGTACAAAAGGTCTTCACCAAAAGGGGGTATCTCTTGGTAGCCATTTCCAATCTTGCCAATGGAAAGGGATTCTTTGATGTAATTTTCAAATACCAAGATTGGAACGTGAAAGGCCAGCAATTGACCATGGACAATTTACAACTTTTGGGCCACTCAATCTTGCATGAGAGAAAGTAAGTGTCCAATACATAAGGTTGAAAGAACATGCATATATCTCTCTTTTGCACACAACCCTTATAATTTTATTTTAATTACATCAGGAAGGCAAATATTATACAAGTAATTGCGGGTGGAAAACAAGCAACCCTTATAATTTTATTTTAATTACATCAGGAAGGCAAATACTATACAAGTAATTGCGGGTGGAAAACAAGCAATAATAGATGCAGGTTATGGTCATAGTGACCATACATTCCAGTCTTTCTTGTGTAAATATGTTTATTGGTACCTGAAACAAACAACATTGGAGATATTGCTTTTGCTATTGAGTGTGAGTCTACACAGGTTCAAAAGGCTCACGAGGATGCACTGGATCTTGGAGTTGAACCATTCTTGACTTAGCTCAAGGAGTGCAAAAAGAAGTATTTTGCACATGCGTTTGGATCATGGATTTCTATTATGAAGCTTTCTTATTCAGCAAATGCTATGCCACACATGATGTCAACCGCACGACGAGTTTTATATAGGTATGAAACGAACATACATTAGTACTTTGAATATGTATACATTATATTTATGCTGACATATGTTCAAATAGGTGGTGGCTAACATTTAAAGAGCAAGTTGATGTCCCTTCCCTCCACCATCCAACCAAAGAATGGGTCACTAGTCAAGTGGAAGAGACAAGCATTTATCTTGAGATTTGGATTGAAGATCTCACAGGGATAGAGGAATGGGAATTGTGCCCATGGTGGCTGGAATATGAAAACAACACATATCCACCCAAAGAGAACGATTTGTGGATAAGTAAGTAAAGTAGTATTCATTTCTTTACAACAATGCATATTGACATCATGTAATAATGACATCATGTAATAATGACAAGTATTGGCATAGGGATTCACGGAAGTAAAAGCTCTAAAGATAAAGCAAAATCACGTGTGTCACAAGGCAAACAAAAAGAGCAAGCACCAGAAAATCTCCAAAAGGAAAAGAGGCCTCCAACATAAAAGGTAAAAACTCAGAAGAAGAAGGGGAAAGGCCAACAAGGGGAATCAAGTAGTGAAGAAGAGAGAGGAGTCTCCATCAAGTAGTGAAGAAGAGAGAGGAGTCTCCATCAAAATTTGGCCCATCAGAGAAGGGAGATGAGGTGCACTCCCAATCTAGGCATTCGACAAAAAGAAAATCAAGATCTCGAGCATCACACTCCAATAGGGATACAGCTAGTTCTGCTGGTCCTCCACCTAGTAAGTTATTCTCTTTCTAAGAATATTTTAGTCATTGCAAGTTTCATGATTTTGATTTAAAATATCATCTCGAGATTTAAAATATTCTATTGCAACTTTCATGGTTTTTAATATTCTATTTTGATTTAAAATAGCATCTCAAGATATTTATCCATGACATATGGTGATAGAAAAAAGCATAGTGTATGTGGCTGACACAATTCTAGAAGGATCTAGTTCATTGTGAGTGTATCAATTATTCAAACAAATAGATCATTGCTTTGTGTCTTCTGAAACCCATAACAATTGACCTTAACATTTCATGATTGTTTTTGTAGGAGGGCCACACATATGGCAAGGTTTATTGGGGGTCTCAACAAGTATAGGAGTATTGTTCATTTGGCCATGGCAGTTCAGGGATGCTCTTTAGTGTGGGTGGATTTCCCTACATCATTGATTGTGGATCTGGATTATCCCATTGTGCCTAGATGGAATGCCTGGACGAAGGACCTTGTGGTTGCAACATGTGTGTTAGCCAATGAGTTTTTAAAAGATAACGGGACATTTGTCATCATAGCAAGAAATGCTAATCATCTTCCAAGCATTGCCAGAGGTCGCAAATCTCACAATCTCTCTCTCCCTCGGACGGACACTATATCTAGAGATACAAGGAGCTTACCATTAGATTGATGATGATGGATCTCAGGAGCTTACCATTAGATTGATGATGATGGATCTCAGGAGGTGACCTACAAAAACTATGTTTACATATAAGTATAAAATAGTTTTTTCAATGGTTTGAACAAAAATGTCTAACTTGTAATTGTGGGGTAGGTTCCCATTATACTTATTGGAGTGTTTGTACGCAATCCACCAAGTAGATATAGCCCACAATATATCCAAGAGAATGGAAATGATGCAGTGGATGGGAAAGGTTTTGTGCCACATTCCATTGTTGTTTCAGAATGTGAATACTACAACATGAAATAACCCAATCTAATAATGGGTAGGGACCGTAAGCCTCTACGAGGTCCAGCTAAGATACTAGTGGTTACTGTAAGGTATGAAACAAGAAAGAGATTTTTTATAATTTGAATTTGTGAAATCATGTTCAAGATGTTAGGGAATGTATCTAATTTTTTTTCACTTTGCAGGTGGTTGCTTGGAACTTTCACCATGGGGGGGGACCTAGTTCTGATTGCTTTGCAGGGACAAGTAGCATGGCAAAGGCATGCAAACAAATTTGCATGACATAATCTATTGTAATTGTTTCATGCATGGAGAGAGGGCGAGAGAGAGGGGAGGGGTGTATCTTGTACCTTGTATATTAATTTTGAGTTGCATGGAGAGAGGGAGAGAGGGAGAGAGAGAGAGAGGGGTGTATCTTGTACCTTCTTGTACCTTGTATATTAATTTTGGTTTGCATCAAGAGATAATTAGTTGGCATAGGGGTCTAAAGAGATAGAAAATAAGACAGGGGGGTTTAAAGAGAGAGGGAGAGCATAGATGTAAGAGTGAGATCGAGAGAGAGAATGAAAGAGAGTCTCCTAGGGAGAGAGTGCGAGAGTGAGGGAGTGAGAGTAGAGAGAGAGAAAAGCGCTCCCATTTTGGAGAAATCGCTCACTAGAAAGTGCTCGCCAAAAAATTTCCCCCAGTGTTACCCAACAAACTTTCTGAATTTCTGCACTCGAAATCGTAAAGCTTGTACACTTTTGCATCAACTAGTCATCAACATGCTCTTTGCATAATATTGATGCCTAGATCTGTAATAAAATAGCATGGTATACTTTTCTTGATGAAAATGTACTAAAATGCTATAATCCAAAATATGTTCTTGCAAGCAGTGTCTTCTCAACACAACTATGCATGGATAGCTATGTTAAATGTACAATGGCATGGAGAGTTTACCGCTCCATGATTCTCCCTTTTCTATTACAAAAAATGTAAAGAGAGTGAGAGATAAGAGTTTAGGGTTTCTCTTTGCTAGACTAGAAGAAGTAGGTTGTAAAATTACTAGCCTAGATGAAGTAGATTGTTGTTTTGCTAACCTTTAGGCCATAGTATTGATTATTTAGATAAGGTATGCCATCATCTTGATAATTTATAAGATACAGGTCAAGGTATGATAGTTTAGTTAATTCTATGATGCTATGATTTTGATTTGCTAGATGATGTAAATCATAATATTCACAACTTTGATGATGTATGTGTTGTTGCTAGTCAAGATGATGCTCAAAGTAGTATAGCTAGTCTAGATTATGCATGTTGTGATATTGCTAGTCAAGTTTAAGCAGCCCAGGCCAGTAGCTAGTGTTGCTTATGTTGTTACTATTTTGGATGAAGAAGAAGATGAACAAGGTCAAATTCATACTGTTGTTGAAGCTAGCCTAACAACTATATCTACGGTAATCAGGAGACGTGTCTCTTTTGTTGTACCATCAGGGACAAGTGTTCAACAATACACCCAATAGTGAGCACACATGGCCAAGAAGGAGGAGTTCTGCTCTCCACAGGAGCCCACTATAGAAGTGTCTTTATCGTGGAAATAAGTTCCAATTCTTATTCGTTTGGAGGAACATGCAATCAAGCTCAACAATCTAGAAACACATTCTGAAGGAAAGGAGCTAGAATGTCTCAGTGAATATGTTGATATATTCCCAGATAAGCTTACCCACTTACCACCTTTCCAAGAAGTAGATCATGAGATTAAGCTTGAACCAAGATCTAGTCCTATAGCAAAGAGAGCCTATAGAATCTATGTGCCAAAAGCAATAGAACTAAAGGATTTGTTAAATTAACTTTTATACTAGAGGGATTCATACCACCTAGCGTATCACCCTAGTAGCGAGCTCCAAAATTATTCCAGAAAAAGAACGATGGTTCTCTCAGGTTATGTGTGGATTATAGAGGCCTTAATCAGTGTATTATCAAGAATAAATATACTATACCTTGCATCGATGAACTCCTCGTTGATAGGATTCATGGAGCCCATTACTTCACCAAGGTAGAATTTAAGTTACAATGCTGTTTAGGTTAATTCAAGATATGGTCACTATGAATTTCTTGTTATGCTGTTTAGGTTAACCAATACTCCCATAACTTTTAAATAGATTGATGGCCGATGTGTATTGGGAATAGCTAGATTCTTGTCTTCTTTGATGACTTTTGTGTGTGCATGTGTGCGCGTGCACGTGTGTGCATGCGACCGCAGACCGCACCATCCAAATGGCGATCCTACCTATTGGGCATCTAAGTATGCCGGATCCGTTCTTATTAATGGACGTCCATCTTGCTGTGCCGATTGACCCCCGACACTTCAGATCTTATAATGAGTGTGCCACAAAGTGCACACTATACTGCCTTCATGTCAAAAAAACACTTGGGCACATGACCAAATTTGGAGGCTTTGCGAAATAGAAGCTCAAAGGGTGTGTTTAGTAAAATGCATAGAAATACACACAATAATAAAAGAGGATGTTATCCATTCTCTTGAGATGAACTCAATGCATGAACCAATAAGTGTGATAAGAAAAAAGGGATGGGCATGTCCTACAAAGGAGCATGAGTAAGATAGTCATCACCCATAGTTCATAACTCTATGACAACAAAATGAGTGAGGGGTAAAAGAAGAAAAGCTGATTTTTCAAGACACTCAAGGTAACCAATTTGCAAAGAGATAGATACTCATGATGCCAATTGGGTGGTTAGAGAATTAAGCCCCATGGTGTTGTTATATGATTTAGGTTCATGGATCTTTAAAGGATCAATGAGCTAGGTAGAGGTGTGGATCATGGAGTGCCAGTGCCGTGCTTTAACTCAGAAGTCATCATCCTAATGGAAGCACATATTATAGCTTATATGGTTTTGCAAAACATTACTTTTACCGATACATAGAATGTGGATTGTTAGATTTCCGGTGTGTCTAAAAAGCATTGAGAGTATGGAAGGTTGCATCGGGTACATCTCACTATCCATCTCATTGATGATGACATAATATTGGTGAGATGGTGAAAAGTTGAGTAAGAAAGTACGAAAAGGCAATGGTTGAAATTGGACAAAGAAGATATTATTGTTCCAAATGAGGTGAATGTATTTTATGTGTACACTCTAGGATCAATTCACTAAGCACCTTACTTACTATGTGATAATTTCAAAGTATCCATGTTACATGTGCCTTGCCTTCACATAACAGGAGGCAAAGAAGAATGCATATATGCCTTGCAAAGTACATTTACCTTTGTGTTCATGGTTGTATTGGGATTACATGATGCGATTTATGAATCTATGCACTAGTCTGCTTTCACAAAGGTCAAGTTATTTCCAGATTTATGTAGTAAGAGAAACCTTGCTAGATGATGATATGTGAGCCCTACTATGTGTTTTGCTTGTCCCCTCCTCTTAGAAGGTTTCCCTCCATGAGAACATTTGGTTTTGGAGTGGAAGAGAACAAACACTTGCTATGGTGTTTTTCTCTACATGGCACATATGTGAGAAGTTTTCATGTCCATGTGTGGTCCTTATGGGGTAGAAGGAAATGGATCCCAACAAGTTATGCTTTTTTGTTTACATGAGGACAAACATAATATTTAAATCCTTTTTTGTGCATAATCAGCCATCTATATAAATAGTGGTGGTACAACAATGTGCAATGTTGAAGTGATCTTGCATTAACTTTATGACTTCCAAATATAAGTATGCCTTATATAATATCATATGTAATCAAGGCTGAGACACTTGTCGCTCACTTTGCCTTGCTCACTTATTTTGCTCTTCTTGCTTTCCTTCTCACTTTTTCGTAATCCTTGATTTTGGGCTAACTCATAATTCCAAAAACTCAAAGAAAGTATTTTCTAGTATTTAGGTATTTCTCTCTTGTTTTTTCTCTTTCCTCTTTGTCCACCTTGTTGTTATGCTATAAAAAAATATAATTATAATACTCTCTCTCTCTCTCTCTCTCTCTCTCTCATACACACACACATGCATGCACACATACACACATGCCTAGATGCACACAAGACTACCACTACTGTCACCACCACCAACAACAATAAAACAAAAACAATGCCAACAATAAACAACGAGGATGAAAATAATGATGATAACTAGTACCGTATAGAAGAATTCTTATCTTGCCATTAATTTAAAGCATTCAATAATTCATATGGTTGTACAATATGGTTTTTATTTCTCTAAATATATTTAGAACATGATTCTTCACCACATAAATGATACATGTATGATGATGCCACAATTTGAATCCAAAATATTGGGTGAGTGAGTAATGATTGTCCTTTAGGTGCTTTTATTTTAGGGTAATGTTTTGAAACAATTTAGAACATGCAAAGAATCGTCATAAGCAACATTATTTGTTTAGTACTAGATCAATTCATCTAGGTTGTCCTAAAAATTTATTTGTTTAGTACTAGATCAATTAATCTTCTTATTATGTTTTTCCTTCATATAGTAGAATATGCTCCCATCATAGATCCTCCTTATGTATTCCTTACTGACGTAACCATCATCATTCTTCAAAAGATAATGTGTGATTCCCCACTTAAGCTTTGATGCTAACCTGCTCAAAATGCATTCATATAGTAAATTAAGGTTTTGTACCCCTAACCAATCAAAAGGATCACTGACCAATTACAAAAGTATGTAATTTTTTCATTCTTACCTCCCTAATAGATTTGAATCTCTTTGGAAAGAATTTGTCATGGATGTAATTTGTTCCAATGATATGCAATCAGGATATGTTGTTGCAAATTTTGTGAATATTTTCTCAAAGTTGTAAGATATGAACCTACAAAAGGAAATTATTAATCAAAGGAACTCTACTAGGTTTACATCATTAAAACCATTGAAAGAACCCATAAGACCATTGGATACTAGTGTCTTTAGCTCTAATTAATAAGATACATTAAAGAACTAACTGGTCTCTCTCTCTCTCTCTCTCTCTCTCTCTCTCTCTCTCTCTCTTTGTGACACACAAGACACAAAAGAGAGAGAGAGAGAGAGAGAGAGAGAGAGAGAGAGAGAGAGAGAGCGAGAGAGATTCAAGTGACCAAAAACATGAGAATATGAACGATTAAGAGGTTTATTTGTATGTGAGTATGTGTTAATCCATTAATTCTCCTAATTCCAAATCACTCACCTACCTCCTTCATCATACACTTCTGAATCATTTCCATGCCTTGCACGATGAATATTCTTTATATAGATGGGAAAAAGTAGTGATGGTACCCAACTCTGAAAATTTAACAGAGGATTAATATATAACTTGTGAAACTCTCTAAAGGCACTTATTTTTTTGGGATCAATAATAATTATATATATATATATATACTTAGAAAATGTCCAAAAGAACTGCAATATAGCCAAGTTTTAATTCACACGTACATCAAGTGTATGATAACTAAAGGCAATGTTGAAGATAATTGCTGCAGCGAGAGAAAGTAAAATATTACTTCCAATTTCTCTAAAACCTGCAATATCTTTAAGTTATAGGCATTCAAAACGATTTTATTTTAAAATAGAAATGATGAAAGTATATTGCTTTAAAGATACTATTAAATTGATGCTCTTTAGTAGCTACCCTGGTACGTCTCTAGAGGGTAAACTATGCCATCCTTATTGTGGTCAAAGAACTCAACATGTTGCTGTAGAGGTGTCAAGCAAGTGCTTTGTTCTTTACAATCACATCTTTCCATAGAGATGCCATGATTACATCCTTGCATAAATATGTTATGAAATATCAGATCTCTCTCTCTCTCTCTCTCTCTCTCTCTCATTCATATACATATACATATACAAATACATATATATATATATATATACATACATACATAAATGTATATATATATATAAACATATATATTATACATACATACATATATGTATGTACACACACATACACATATACATATGTATGTGCGTCTATGTATATGTGTGTGTATATTATATGTATGTATATGTGTGTGTATGTGAGTCTATGTGTATACATACATATAATATACACACACATATACATAGACGCACATACATATGTATATGTGTATGTGTGTGTACATACATATATGTATGTACATATATATGTGTGTGTGTATGTGTGTGTACATACATATGTATATGTGTATGTGTGTGTACATACATATATGTATGTATGTATAATATATATGTTTATATATATATATATATATATACATATATATGTGTGTGTACATACGCCAGGTAAAGAATCAAATAAATTTCACTTAACTTTGCATGTTGCAATCGTGTGTATGTGTCCCTTTCCTCTCTCGTTAAAAAAAAAAATCCAATAAATCCCACTTGATTTGCATACGTAGCGATCCTGTGTGTGTGTCCTTCCCTTTTCCCCCCTCTCTCTTGTGTGTGTGTGCAGAGGGTTCGCTCGTGTCGCTCGTGTGTGAGAGGGTGGCATCACCGTAGAGCCCCGTTTGAGTAGGAGCCTTTTTAGACAAATGTTCATAAATAGTGAACCCAAAACCGCCCCGCACACGACAAACGTTGAGGGCCTTAATACAAAATGATAGCCTAAAGTTTTGTAGCATTGATTTTTCACAAACAAGGCGGATTTTTTATTTTTTTTGGGAGAATTTTTTAAGGTGAATAAAACGGAGGTAATGAACAAGAGAGAGGTGAGGAAATCATACGCGAGTTCTCCGTTTGGGCAGCCAGGGCCATTTGCAAAAATAAAAAATAAAAATAAAAAATCAAAGTTCTTTGAAATGTTTGATCCCTACCTGCCCTTTAAATAGCTAGGAGAAACTAAAAAAATTCATCCAACCTGAACCAACCATGCTTTTTACATGTCTTTTGGCGTCCACTCCACGCTTGCTTCTCACCCTTTCCACATGCCCCTTCAATAAACCTCTAATTTGGGCTACTACAAGCTAAGGTGCCCCTCCAATACATCTCCCAAAAAAAAAATTACATGCTTTTTGTTTTAAGTATATTGTCATAAAAAGTAACAAGCTTCTTTATAAAAACCTATTTTGTAAAAATCTCCCCAAGTATTGTCATATTTTCAATCTCTATTCTTGTTTTATTCTTTCTGTTTTTGAAAGATACTTTTGTTTTATTCTTTTCGTTTAAAATATAATTTTTCTTTTTGTTTAAAGATAAGGTCCCGTCAAATAAATCTCTAATTTGTCTTATATCAATCGCGTGTTAATGCAGTGGTAAGGAAAGCACTCAAGAGTCCCAACGTAATGGATTCGTATCCTCCCTATGCAAGCAAATGGCACATGTGTGTGCGTTGTTCTTCCAAATTTTCAGCCAATAAGTAAAATAAAATATTATCATATTTTGGCCTTTATAGTAACTAGTTGGGAACCCGTGCTTCATCAAATTCTACCCAAACCTCCTCTTCCCCTCCAAATTCTTGCCACATGGCAACTTTGTGAAACTCTTCCTTAAGATAATATAGAGATGTTAGCCCTCGACTTGTGGGTGTAACTTGGGGTTTGAACCCTTGCACAAGTATAGTACAAAATAATGACTAAACTCTTAAAAAAAAGATTTGCCATATTTTACCAATATTCAAGCATTCAGTTTTCTTTTAAAACTGTGAGTGCATGTAAGTGAGATGAAGGTTGAGTAAGGGGGGGAAAAAAGACACTAATCTTTTTTTTTCCACAAGAAAACATAGGTATGTGAGAAGGAAATACACATTTAACTCTAGGTTATTCAATTCCTCCATATTTACCTTTACATGTGTCTTGTCATTATCATCATGAGAAAGTCTTGTTAACCATATATAATGACCAACCACTGCTATATAATAATCACCAAAAAAAATATTACGTGTATTGACAAACTACTAGATAATAATAGCAAAAAATCTCAGATATTGCCAAATTGCATGAGAATGATAGATCTTCAAATACAATTCACACCTTGGTGCCCTTTAGTTTTCTTGATTTCTTAACGACGTCCACTTGGTTTGCTCTACCATCATATGTGAGGATTGCATGATGGCCAATTATCTCAAAAATTATTTTTGCCGCCGACCATTTCCATTCTCACTAGATTATTCGGGTTTCATGAAAAATGATTCACAAATAACAAAACCACAGTTAATCCATCCTTCTTTTGTAAGCCTTCTACTTGGACTTTGCAAGCCACTAACCCTATTCATCCTCAATTTGGTTATTGCCAGCATCATTCTTATGTTACTCTCTTGAATATCCTTCTCCTTTCTTTTCCTCTTCCTTTACCTTAGCAATTATTTCCATTGTATATTGGAAATAACAAAACCACAATCAATCCATCCTTCTTGTAAGCCTTCTACTTGGACTTTGCAAGCCACTAACCCTATTCATCCTCAATTTGGTTGTTGCCAGCATCATTCTTATGTTACTCTCTTGAAGATCCTTCTCCTTTCTTTTCCTCTTCCTTTACCTTAGCAATTATTTCCATTGTATATTGGGTCTTAGGGGTTGGGGCATTACGGGATTTGGGAGGTCTTTTCCAGTCTTTTAGGTTTAGAGAAATAAGTGATCCCCAAACAATAGTATTCAAGCTTTCGTAAATGAAGACTTTTAACCTTTTATTATAACTTTCGATGTTGTTACTATAGTGACAAAGACCTTGAATAGATAAGCCTTTTTTTTTATTCGTATAGAGCTGCTCATAAGCAATATCATTAAAAACTTATATTTTAAGCATTAAGATGATAAAAAGCATGCTATTCATACAATGACTTATATTGTTCACTCAAAACAAAGCAAAGTTCTTCCTCACAAATTTTTTAATATTTAACTAATGATACTCTCAATTGATTACAATTATTTAGTTAAGAAAGTAACACAAGTCTTACAATCTATATGATACCTATTTCTGAGATCTATCAAGCTTTCAACTTTTTTCTTTCATTATGGTAATGGATTTACAAGAATGTAAAAAACATCCTAGTCCCACAATTCGATCAAGTAATCTTTTGAATATTCTTGATGGAGATTATCGTTGGATTCCTTTGATTGTTGTGAAAGAAATTCGGGTCCTCTTATAAGCAAGGGAAAAAAACAAAATTATTCCAGTAAAGAGAAAGGTCATATAAAAGACTTTACACTTTGTCTAACAAAAAAAACAATCAAACAAGTTCTTGTGCATCATGTGTCTATGCACAAAGAGCTTCAGTTAGAGAGGAGTGGACAACAAATTTTCCTTACTATTAACCAAGGACTTTCAAAGAAGTTTTTTCCTTACCATATCGACCAAACTGTAAGTTATGACTTTTAACTATTTTTTCCCTTGTAACATAATACATGTTATGACTTTTTAAAAAAAATTATAATATAAAACATGTTATTATATGATTCTCTCGATTTTTAGAGTTTAATTCTTCTTAAAATATAGAATGGTAACCTATTCAAATGATTATTGGGATGTTTGATGTCATTCATTATTGGGAGAAGATGAGCTTAAGCTCCTTGCAACACAACACACATACAATAGTAGACAAGCACACAAATGAGATGGATGCCTGGATTTTCTTCTCTTCTCTTCTCTACAATTGTAACATAAAGATAAGAGTATATCCTATAGGGAAAAGTACTCTCCTACTATAACATATTAAGGTCGGTCCATAGTGTGAACCCGACTACATCAATTGCCGCTATAACTATGTCATAACTCTAATGAACCAAAGTGGCTATCACACACTTGCGACATATCAGCCAACCATGCCAGTGCTGTAATTGTAGAGCTATCATTCTAGTGTGTCAACCATATCCACACTAGTTGATATATGTAGAGCTATCATTCTAGTGTGTCAACCATATCCACACTAGTTGAGCTCGATATCTCAACACTCCCCCTCGAGCTCAACTCATACCCTATGCTCCAAGTAAGTTTCTGAATATACGGAGCTTTGCTGTACTCAATGCTGGGGATGGGCATGAAGCGAGCTTTTTAGCGAGATTTTTTTGACAACCAATATCTCTCTATACCCTCTATTGCATTTTTCTTCTCTCTCTTCTCCCTTGTCCTCCCTCCTGTTAGCCCAACCCAGCCTCCACTCGTCAAGGCCTCTTACCAACTTTTTAGTCATCCCAAAGAGGCTACCTCTATTTTCACCCACTTGACTACACAATTGGTTTTTAACTTAAACAAAGAAAAGGTGCTCCTGCTCAGTAGCTTGATTGTGAATCAAAAATTTCATCAATCCGATATTTCTAACTTTACTTATGGTTCAAATTAGTGACCTACACTTTTTTTTTCTCAAGCATTAAGGAGCCCGTTTGAAAGAGTAGGAAGGGGAGGCCTCTCCTGAGAATCAAGAGAGGCTTGATCTTATGATGGAATTAGATCTTAGTGTGCTAGCAAATAGATTAGAGCGATTAACACTCTTTAATTTGGGTTTGATAAGGGTAGATTAGGGCCACAAATCTATCCAAAAATAAACAATTAGACTCTTCTCTAATATCCATGCAAATTATCAACAATAAAGGGTAAATTGGTAGCTAATCAAGATCTCCTCAAGTGTTTGGTGGAAAGCCTTCATCAATCTACAAATCTTGGATAAATTGAAGATTAGAGGAGCATCTATTGTGGATTTCTTGATGTGGTGATCATCCCTTCAATAAATTATCAAGCAAAAGTCAACTTTTATCTCCTTCTTTTCACATAAAAAAATAACAAGTATTCTCCTCCTACTCTAGCCCTTGATTATTATGAGGTTTATGGTTTTGATACATCCAATTCAAATTATTATACTTGATTAGAATTAGGCTAATAGAAACTCATGCATGATTGTACTATCTTTTTGCAACAATGAATGGCGTGTCTTGCATAAGGATTTTTGTTAAGTTCCATTTATTATTAGAATGGTGGAATCATTAGTCTCTCTTATCTTCTGATTGTGAATAAATGAGCTATGCACCCCCTGTGCACACATAGCTATGTCAAACGTACAATGGCATGGAGAGTTTACCACTCCATGATTCTCCCTTTTCTATTTCAAAAAACGTAAAGAGAGTGAGAGGGAAGAGTTTAGGGTTTCTCTTTGCTAGCCTAGATGAAGTAGATTGTTGCTTTGCTAACCTCAATACTATAGGCCATAGTATTGAGGATAGCAAAAGAACCTACTTCATCTAGACTAGCAATTCTACAACCTATTGCAACAGAACAATCCCTTGATAGACATTACTCACAGACATCAACTCAAATGGGTAGAGTCCGCTGGCATGAGTTTCTATTAGCTTAAGAAAGGATAATAATTTGAATTGGATGTATCAAAACCATCAACCTCATAATAATCAAGGACAAGAGAAAGAAAATACCTTGTTATTTTTAATGTGAAAAAAGGAGATAGAACTTGAATTTTGCTTTTTGATAATTTGTTGAGGGATGATCACCACTTCAAGAAATCCACCAGTAGATGCTCCTCTAATATTTAATTTGTCCAAGATTTGTAGATTACTAAAGTCTTTCCAAAAACTTGAGGAGATCTTGATTAGCTACCAATCTAACCCTTTATTAATAATTTGTATAGAGATTAGAGAAGAGGCTAACTGTTGATTTTTGGACATATTTGTGGCCCTAATCTATAATTCTCAAACCCAAATTATAGAGGGTTAATCTCCCTAATCTATTTGCTACCACAACTTCTAGGCCTCATAGATATAATGATTCAAGCTCTAATTCCATCATAAGATCAAGCCCCTCTTGATTTTCATGAGGCATCCCTTTCCTACTCTTTCAAAAAGGGCTCCTTTATGCTTGAGCAAAAAAAAACAAAAATTGCACGTCATTCAGCCACCATAAGTAGATCTAGAAATATTGGATAAATGAAATTTTTAGTTCAAAATTGAGCTACTAAGTAGAAGCATCTTTTCTCTATTTAATTCAAAACCCAGTTCCATAGAGAAAAGGGTGAAAAACATGCCTCTAGGGACGGTAGTCCCATACTACTTGAAAAATAAAAGATATGAGGGGAGGTTGCCAAGTGGATTTCTAGAAGAGATGGGCATGGCCATTTATGCCATTCCCCACACAAAGGGTTTCTATTCATAAATTTCTCATTAATATTCATAATTTTATAAATCCTAATTATCACTACACCACCTTAACCATAATGCAAGCCTTAGCACTTCACTCATATTATCACCCTTCAAAATTTCCAAGGCTTTAATGCCAATTTTAATTCTAAGAACGTTGCACTCATACCAAGGTTAAGGGTTCTTCATTATAATTTTTATTCTATCTTGCAAATTTAGTACCTCGATGGGTATTTGGTCGACTCCTGTGATGGAATCAATTAGGTGGGATTTTAACAACTTCTGTACTAATAATCACCCATGCTATGAGACCTTAGTAGACTTTGATCAAAATCTTATCCTTGGAGTGATGATGATGACTCTAAATATTCTAAAGTATACATTTTTGATGATTCAATACTTTAATGCATACACCACTCAAAAACCATAATTTATGAAATCTAAAGGTTATGGGTGCCAAATTCACAAGGAAAATTCTAGTTGTTATCAAATCCCTTTACTTAATGACACATTGTCCTAGCGATTTATACAAGAAGAGAGTCTTGTCAAGACAACCACTAATGAAGCTGTCTCATGGAATCACGGCCCTTCTGGACTCGGATATCCAATATCGTCTCAAGTTCAGTGTGAAACTTTAATTGACTACTAAGCTCAATATGCTCATCATCACTGAATATATGAGTTTTTGTCAAGAATATAATTTTTAAGTAATCTAACATGGAACACATTGTGGATTCGAAGATGAGGAGGTAACAAAAGTCTGTATGCATGTTCTTGTACCTTTCTTATTACCATACATGGGCCATAATATTTGTTTGCCAACTTCTTAAATTTTCCTAATGGGTACTTTACTTGGGTTTAATTCTGAGAAACGCCATGTCTCCCTCTTCTAAAGTTCTACGGATCTCTATAGATCGGCATAACTCTTCATATGGCCTTGAGCTATCTTTAAATTTTGTTAGATATTTTTCATTTAAATTTCCATGTCTTCTAACATTTTTTTGGTGGATTTGAAGGGTTAGACCAAGTCAGTGGGGTGTGATGCATTCTTGTCCATACAAGGCCTTAAATGGTGACATGCCCAGGCTCCTATGAAATGAAGCATTGTAAGCAAATTTAACTAAGTGAATATAAGCCATCCATTTCCAAGGTTCTTATCCACAGTAATCCTTAAGCATATTTTCAATCACTTGAGTTATTCTTTTAGTTTTCCCGCTTCACTCTAGGTGATAAAGCTAAGCTCATATAGAAATGTGTTCCTATGGACTCAAATAGAGTAGTCCAAAATCTAGAAGTGAATCTAGAGTCTCGATCACTAACTATTATGCGTGGGACGCCATGGAGACAAACTATTTCTTTAAGAAATAATTTAGCTATATCAGCAACTACCTTCTTTACTAGAATAAGATGGGCTACTTTAGTTAGTCTATCAACTACTACCATAATGTGCACTTTGGAAATTCCAATGAAAAAGTCTATATTGGTACTCTTCCACTTCATTTGTAGTAAATACAGTGGTTAGAGGGATACTCTAGGTAACTTGATTCTTGCCTTAACTTTTTAACAAACCAAGCATCTTTTGACATAATTCAAGGCATAATTTTTTATACTAGCCATAAGAAACTCCTTCTTGTAGATAAGTAAGTCTTGTGATATCTAGCATGAGCAATCATAAGACTATCATAAGCTTTCATCAGAATTTTCTTCCTAAATTTTATATCATTTAGGGGGATACATAATCTCTTGTTGAAATAAAGTTTTCCTTCTTCCAGGATAAATCCTTCAAGTTGTTGATGCTCTTCTTACTGAAACTTCTTGAGAATTGGTACAAAATATTGATCTTTTGTTAATCCTTCCTTGGCTTGATCAAGAATATAATTTTAAGGCATAGAGATAGCAATAGCAATTGATTTTCTGCTAAGAGAATTGACACTACATTTTCTTTTCATGGCCTATACTAATCAATCTCAAAATCATACTCATTTAAAATTTGAACCCATCTTCTTTTCCCCAATAGATAATGTCTCCAAAGTTTGAGAGCATGGATGACAACTAGCAACTCCAAATAACTTTGGATAGCATGGATGACAACTAGCACTTCCAAATCATGGGTTGGGTAATTCATCTTGTAGGGTCAGAGTTTCCTAGATTCATAAGCTATGGGATGACCTTATTATATTAAGACTCCACCAATGGCCTGCCCACTAGCATCTACCACCACTCGAAAGGTTTAGAGAAGTTAGGGAGTCTTAAAATGGATAGGTAGCCAAGATAACCTTTAACTTATCAAAGCTACTTTGAAGATATGCAATCCATTTGAAAGGCAAGTTCTTCTTAAGTATTCTTGCAAGAGGTGAAGCTACTTTAGCATAATCATCGTTAATAAAAATTATGGACCATATAGTTAATCTTAAAAATCCATGGACTTTCCAAATTAATTTTGGGGTTGGCCAATAAACGAGGGCTTCAAATTTTTATGGGTCAAGAGTAATCTTAAGTAACCACAAATCCCAAGTAAGTGAGTCTATTAGAAAAGAATGCACACTTACTCTTTCAAGCATATAGCAGGTTTTCCCTTAAGATTTTCAAAGCTCTTCGGACATGGTGTTCATGCACTGCTTTAGTATTGAAATATACCAAAATAGACTTACGAACTACTAAAGAGACTAAACTAAATACACTTTGGCTAATAAGGGCATATTACATAATTAAATCATATGCATAAGACTATACTATTAGATGTAATACAAGATTACAAGAGAAATGTTATACATTATTGTATCAAAATACACTAGGAATTGAGTGAGTGAGCATCTACTTCTCTCACTTAGCTAAATACTTGCTATTCGCTATTCTCTAGTGTATCAAAATACTCTATAGAGTGAGTGAGATAGATAGTGTGTACTTCATAGGCGTCTGCACCTTTTGTGTTGCAATCTAGACCACGTTTAGTTATAGATCCTCTAATCTAATTAAATGGCTTCTCCATGGATAGATCCAGAATCTAATATACAAACACCTGGACATAAAATCTGGCTTCCATTTAAAATTTCATCCAATGGTCTATGTTTGTTCATCCTCCTCATTCTGACTACCACCTTTAGATAACAAAGTAGCCCTTTGTGTTGATGTTATACCTTGCCGTGCAAGATTGGAGGCTTTGTATATCTGAATAAACTTATGTAGCTTTCTTTATTGATCAACATTTGGTTAATTATCTTTGTCATAATCTTATGCTAGCCTTGCCAAACATTGTGCTGCATATTAAAGTTGTTCCTATGCAATATCAGCCTTGAGCTTATGCTTGCCTTTTCATTCTGCATTTTTTTTCTACATCTGTAGAGTTGATCTCTAGTGAAGCTCCCTCACTTATGCATCCACTTAAACAAGGTTTCCTTTCAGTTTCTAATACGGATGTCAAGTACTTAAGGTCCTCGCATATTGAGCTTGTCACACAGTTTCTTATGACTTTTGGGTTGCTTCTCTCTATGACCCAAATATGAACTCGCATCTCTGGTGGAGTCATAGTGTTGAGTGATGTTGCTAATATGAGTACTATTTATTTACCTTTATCTTTTTCTAGTTGAATTATAGATTTTCCCATGCTCTCTAGTTTTCTCTTTTTCTGCCTCATGTCTTTTCTAAATATTTTAGACTTGTGCCTGTAGTTCTTGTTGTGTTTTTTCTCTTCCACACTTGTGCTCGTAGTTCTCGTTGTGCTTGTTCTTCCACACTTGCAAGTGTTTGTTATGCTTACAATTCTTGTAGTGTTTGTTGTGCTTCCACACTTGCAAGTTACTAGTCCTTTGTTTGCTTACTATTGGATCATTTTTGGTGATGCTATTGTCTGATGGTGGCTATTCAGCTAATCCCTTACGCTCTCCTGATTCTCTGTCACGTCCATCTTTATCTATTGGTGGAATGAGTGATGGCTTGCATGTGACAGAATGACCATGAAGTCCTTGATTAGCCTTATATTCTCCTCCCATCATGCTCTCTGTGTCTTTCTGATCTCTTAGCCTTATATTCTCCTCCCATCATGCTCTCTGTGTCTTTCTGATCTCTTAGCCTTATATTCTCCTCCCATCATGCTCTCTGTGTCTTTCTGATCTCTTAGCCTTATATTCTCTTCCCATCATGCTCTCTGTGTCTTTCATGCTCTCTGTGTCTTTCTGATCTCTTAGCCTTATATTCTCCTCCCATCATACTCTCTGTGTCTTTCTGATCTCTTAGCCTTATATTCTCCTCCCAACATGCTCTCCATATCTTTGCGATATCTTATTCCCACACTTACATCATTTCTATGGGCTTCTATACTACATCAATATCTTCATATTCACATGATCCTCTTAGATCTATAACTTACCCTTGGTGGGGAACAATTCTCTTATGTTTGCCTTCTCCTACTGGTTCCACATTTTGAATCACTTTTGTGGCATGGACAGCTATTATGTTACTTATATTCACTGACGCCACCCCTGAAAAATTGGTTACCCAAATCATCATGCACAACGGGGTAAGTGATCGTAGACATGAACTAAGGCATGCCTTATCGCTCTCCACATTGCAATGTCATTGCAGTGTCCTGTATGCTCTAGCCATGGACCCAGTACTAGCAAAGCAATCTCGGACAACATCCCCGCCGGCGATCAGTGAACGTCCCGAGTAACCACCTGCCCCATAGTAGAAGCCCACAATTACCATATGTATAAATGGACGACAATGTCTAAGACATTGATTATATAACAATTTCACTACTTGAATCGTGCGCATAATTACTTTGTGAAAGGCTTGCTATGCTTAACAGTATATCGGATGGGATCCCCATCTACATCCAATTTCCTCCTATGCTTTCGGCTCTCCAAGAAGATATCATCGCCAACCTCAAAACCTCCGCAATCTGCAGCTACCTTGCTGCCTCCCCACCTATCATACTTTGGATGAGTGGACGTACTCTCACTAGGGTGCATGAAGATAGCGATGACCAAAGCAGAGGCCTACTTGCACACACTAGTAAGTACTTTAGGGATGGAAATCATTAAGCTTGACTCTCGCAAAAACCAAAGAATCCTGCACTCATCTCTTCTTGGCCATCTTCTAACATGACATAGAGATATCATTGTGGGATGTGCAAGAACAAAGTCCTTCGCGATGTGAAGTTCCAAGTTCCTGCCTCCCGCACAACAATAATCCCCAAGTGCTCCGCACATAGAGTGCACAACATAGTGCCATCAGCATGTAGGAACTCTACAGCAAGCACAAAAGCCGACTCCACAAGTATCTCCCAAAAAACATTCCACCGAGGAACCTCTAAAGCGCCCTTGTGGAGACACGTATCTATAGGAAAATTACATGTTATGAGCATTGATGAATAAATGATCTAATGAATGCTTTAACACATTAAGTTTACTTACTAGATCCCAAGAGGTCTGCCTCATCATCTTCTGAACTCTCCAACCCCATGTCGAGAGGTATTTCGATAGTTTTGTTTGCTAGTCTTTTATGTATTTCCCTATTTTTGTTTGCTAGTCGCTTATGTATTTCCCTAGTTTTGTGGGACTTGGTCTACGTGGCATTCGTCTCTAGCTTTGACAAAGTATCCATGTGTCCTTGCCCTAAAGCTCATCGATCCACTCTTCGGGGTAAAATCCTGTCTCCTCCACCTCAGACAACACCCATGCGTCTGAAGGGTGCTCGAGAATGTAGACCCAATCACGTACACTACTTCTCCACCACCTAATACATAGCCATTAGAAAGATCTAAGAAACCAATACAAGAAGCAGGAGAGCTTCTCCACCATACAAAGCAACAAAAAAAAAAACAAAAAAAAAAGAGTTGTGGTACTTTATACCTATACAAGAGGCATCGTGATGTGCATCGTAGGTGTGGTTGCTGGTTAGGATCCAAGGTAGCACGCATCTGTCCTTTCCACCTAACAAATGCCTTCTCAAAATGAGACTTCTCGTAAGATTTCAGGGCATCCATGATACCTACTCCAGAGTCTTATGTGGCTCTTTCGTGCATGCCAGCTACTACAGGTGAGCCTGCCTCCAGCTTCACGTACAATTTGAGCATGTACTCGGTCAATTGGAAACAGTACACATGACCATGGATCCACATGAAGAAGGCTCTATTGGATGGCGTAATCTACGCATCCTTCATATAGCAAACTCGCCAAACATGTGCTCGAGGAATCTCAGCTAGCTTTGGCATAGTGAATTTGCTAGCCTTTTCATCCCACCCTTGGTATGAGATCACTTTTTTAAAAAACTCTTTCCCACAGTCGGGGTTGGCAATTTGTGCCAGCTCATGTCTTCTTTTAGTGAAGAGTGCCTCCGTCTCCTTTAGGGCATCCCTATAGTTCTTGTTGAACAATTCTACATCCATCATTCTCTACTCCCTCACTCAGGCAAGCCATTGATCTTGTCCAAGAACGTGGCATCGAATTTTGACTTTATATTTATTTACGAAACATACTTCAAAATGAAAACATTAAGAATTATATTTAGAAATCAAAACATACTACAATGCGCACACACCTTGTGAAAACTAATTGTGACAAGAGTGCCATGGGAAGCTTCAACCACTTGGATTTGTTGGGTCCCCGATGAGTAAGCACTTTCTAGGCCCATGCACAATCAACGTCACTAAACTTTGACAACAACCATTGTGGATCGGCAAGACCCACACGTTGCATCATAAATATATCATATGCCATTGTGTTCAGCACATGAATGGTGGTGATCTTGAAAAATTTGCATGCATTATAAACAAGGCAAAAGATGACATACACAATGTTTCTTCATTGCATATACAGATTATACAATGCACCAACAAGAACTCCGCCTCCTCTTCCTCAAGGAACCGGACCACGTTGCAATTCGCCTTGGGAATCCTCTCTTTTTTGACTCGATTGGTATTCATCCATTCTTGTCAAGCTTTGAGTCAATGGTTGCCATCCCAAACAATGAACATCTTGCCAAGCATGTGTTTCCATCTTTTGGTCTCCTCTAATATCGTGTCAAATTCACCTGACAATGATAGATCGTGCCCGCCGGCTGCACTTCAACGGTCAAATGGAATAGGGGCTTTGCCTGGGAATCCCTCTAAGATAATGAATGCCACCATTTTCAATTGGTACTTACTCTCCTTGATGCTTTTGATCAGCCCCTTGACAGAATCCTCATTCATGTGGATTGGTGGGTTTGCAAGGAGGCGACAAAGTGGCACTCTAGGAAGCCGTTTTTGGTTGTCGACCAAGTGGTCCTCCACCCAATTTGTAGAGATGTGTCGATCAACCACTTGGCCGAAACTCTCTTTCACAGACTCCTCTTCTTCTACAATAGTGGCACTACTGGTGGCCACACAATTGTCGATGGCCGGCCATTGAAGAACCAACTTCCATAGTCAGCTCTGCAATTGTGAGGTGTTTGTCACCACTTGGTTGTCGACCAAGTGGTCCTCCACCCAATTTGTAGAGATGTGTCGATCAAGCACTTGGCCGAAACTCTCTTTCACAGACTCCTCTTCTTCTGTAATCGTGGCACTACTGGTGGCCACACAATTGTCGACGGCCATCGAAGAACCAACTTCCATAGTCAGCTGCAATTGTGAGGTGTTTGTCACCTCGCTTGATGTGGCCACTTGTGATATACCCACATCTTGCAAGAGAATGATCTCATCTTGCAATCCGGTAAACCCTTTCGATTGTAGACGAGTTTGTGGAGGAAGTTGTCTTGAATACACATCCATATTATCATCAATTCAACTTGTGATGCAATTATCTTAAATTAGTATTTAAACTACATTAAATTTTTATTCCAATTACATGTGATACTATTGGAATTATTATGCTATCCATATGAAGCCTACCTAGAGAAGTTTGATGATTGATAACTCTTCCTTCGACATTGAGGGCAAGTGAGGACCATTATTTCTTGAGGGTGTTCCAACCATTGAGACCGCTTCCAACCATTGAGGCGTGCTTTTGTTGAGAGAGAAAAGACATCTCTTTGTAGTGGGAGAGAGAGATCTCGACTCTATGAGAGGAGTTCAGAGAGAGAGAGAGAGAGAGAGAGAGAGAGAGAGAGAGAGAGAGAGAGAGAGAGAGAGAGAGAGATTGCACAACTGTTGAGGGGTTAAGAGAGAGAGGGGACCAAGGGGAAGAGGAGGGCGAGCAAGAGACGGCAAGCGAGAGGGGGAGCAAGGGAGAGAGAGAGAGGGAAAGTGAGGGGGAGCGAGGGGAAGAGGAGGGCGAGCGAGAGAGGGGGAAAAGAGGGGGAGCGAGGGAGAGAGAGAGGGCGAGTGAGGGGGAGCGAGTGAGTGAGAGAGAGAGAGAGAGAGCGAGTGAGGGGGAGCGAGGGAGAGAGAGAGGGCGAGAGAGAGAGAGAGAGAGAGGCTGTTATGTGGGGAAGAGGGGGAGCGAGAGAGAGAGGCTGTTGATGGCTCTTTTGTGAGCCCTCAACAGCTGCTATGCGCAATGGGTTAAGAGCCGTTGCACACCCACCCACGTGGCCACACAACGTGGCCTACATGGCCCATGTTGTGTGGCCACACGACTTGCCTGTGTGGCTAGCCGTGTGGCCTTTACCGCATGCCATGCATGCGCCAAAGGCCACATGCTTCATGGCCTTTACTATGCACGCGACAAAGGCCAAGCGGCCATCGCATGTAATGCCCGCATGCAGGCATTACACGCAGCATCGCCACGTGGACTAGCCTAGTGTAATGCTCGAGCGCGAGGATTACACTTGGCCATGCCACGTGGACTAAACATCCCATGTGGGTTGTTTTGTCCACATGGCTATACCACATGTAATGCTCGCACTCAAGCATTGCATGTGGCTAAGCCACGTGGACTATTTGGTCCACGTGGCACTACCACGTGTAATGCCTACGCTTGGGCAGAGCACATGGCATACTATGGTGTGCCACATGGCCTACAAGGCACACGTGGTGCCATCTAATTGGCACCATGTGTGCCTAGTGTGGCACCCACGTGGACTCAGCCCACCACGCATAGTCCACGTATGCGCCACGTGTAGTGCACGGTGCACGTGGCACCATGTGCACGGCACACTACACATGGCTCACACGTGTAATGCCCGCACTCGGGCATTACACGTGGCAACCATGTGTTAGGCCACTATCCCGTGCACGTGGCACCACGTGCATGGCACACTACACATGGCTCACACGTGTAATGCCCGCACTTGGGCATTACACGTGGCAGCCATGTGTTAGGCCCATGATCTTGGGCCTCACACATGGGCGGCCCATGAGGCCCACGATAGTGGGCCCAACACGTGGCATGCATGGCTATTTCGAGCCCTCTCGTGCCCTCTCGAAACCTCCTCTCACACCCTCTCGGCCCTCCTCTCATGCCCTCTCGACCCTCCTCTCATGCTCTCCTCTCGGCCTTCCTCTCGCGCCCTCCACTCCACGTCCTCTTGTGCCCTCCTTAAGCATCCCCTCCACCTTGAACCTCTATCAACAAGTGCTCCCTCTTCGAGCGTCCCTTCCTCAAGCACCTTCCTCAAGCGCCTCCTCAGCTCCTCCCAAGTGCCCACTTCTCATGCTCTCCTCTCGGCCTTCCTCTCGCGCCCTCCACTCCACGTCCTCTTGTGCCCTCCTTAAGCATCCCCTCCACCTTGAACCTCTATCAACAAGTGCTCCCTCTTCGAGCGTCCCTTCCTCAAGCACCTTCCTCAAGCACCGTCCTCTCGCGCCCTCCACCTTGAACCTCTATCAACAAGTGCTCCCTCTTCGAGCGTCCCTTCCTCAAGCACCTTCCTCAAGCGCCTCCTCAGCTCCTCCCAAGTGCCCACTTCTATGTTTATTTACGCATCATGGCCACACCATCGTTAGAGGGGCTTACCATCGAGTGTATCATCTTGCAAGGATACATGGCGCTTGATAAGATGTATAAGAATGACTCAATCAATCCCGACTTGTACCAAGCTAGAGAGATTTTGGGGAGTTTATTATTGGAATTAAAGCAAATAATCCAAGGAAAGGAGAACAACTTGGAAACAATAGATATGTTTGAGCTCAAAATATCAAGTGCAATTGCTTATTGGAGGACATACAATAGATATGTTTGAGCTCAAAATATCAAGTGCAGTTGCTTATTGGAGGACATACAAAGTCATTAACGATGAGAATGAGCAATTAATTGCTCGTCGTAGAAACTTATGAGTATCTTTTCTACTAAGTTTTGAGGTTTGTAATAATGTTTGCATTACTTTATAATGCAACTTCTTTGATATAGAAACTTCATAATGCAACTTCTTTGATATAGAAACTTCATAATGCAACTTCATAGTGCCAGCTTCTTTAATGTACTTGTCAAGTTTTTTAGATGGTTATGTTTTTTGATGTTCAACTTGTAAACCATGATGAAGGAGAGTACGGACAGAGATGAGGGAGATAGATGACTGGATGCTAATTTCAGAAGAAAAAATTTAATATATATTTATTTTTTAGATTTTTTAAAATAATTAAATTATAACGATCTAATTAAAAACGACCAACTTACTTAAGGGTCTTAATCACCATTCAGTACTTGAGTACTCCCTACCTATTGTACCATTCTTTTTTGTTCTTGGGTACTTCATTTTTGCTCCTCTTTACAATGAGTTACACAATCACATTCCCATCTTCTAAGAAAGAACTAAGTTTCATCAATGGATGGGTTGTGGTGAGTGCAAAGTTTTTACATGAGCAAGTAGCTCCCCACTCATTTTGTGGATTGTAAGCCTTAGTAAGTATTGGGACCTAAGAGTTGCACATCCCTCTTGAGGAAACCTCTAATCATGAGGAAGAGGAGTTCTACATACTTGAGGACTCTCTATCAGCCAACTACTCGGCAATAGTTGGTTCTTCATTGAAGTCAAACCTAGAACCAATAGCCATCTTAGACAACCCGCCCCCAGAGGTCTTCCAACTCTGAAGAATGTGATAGGTTTATGCAGACCCTTTTAAGATAACAAGGATTCTGATGCATCAGGCTCATCCAATGTTGCAAGAGGACAACGTAAAAGCATTTTAGAATACCTTTTCAGCATGAAGAAGGGAAACACATTAACAAAGATTTTACTAAATATCAAAGACATTATCAAGGCCGTGGAGATTCCTAGACAATACAATGGTGATATTGCATTTGAGTTCCCACCGACCATGGGAACACGCCGAGGAATGGACTCCATGGAGCATAAGTATGATGCCCACTGGTGGTCAAAGTCACAAACCTCTAACAATGCCTTCCCTAGAGTATGTCAAAATGAAGCCATTGTCTAGGTAGTTTGAAGTGTGTTAATGAACTTTGCCCCGTTTAAAGAACCACAGGGTGTCAAATACATCACATTTTACTGGAAGCATTCTAAAGGCACCAACAACTAGAGAGGAGTGCAGCAATGCATCTGGGTAGCTCCTTTGCCATTACTGCTCAGTTCCAGCGAGATGTGCATTACTACATGAAATTGCTACATCTATTATGTGATGCCCTCCGATAGACGATGAGCAAATTAATGATACACATTGGCACCCATCAACATAATGTACGTGCAAGCACATCAAAGGCACTAACTGATAGGACCAGGCAAATGGTGTCCAGGGTGGTAGGGGGTGGATCGCAATGCTGGGGCAAGGAAGGTTCAAATGTGTGTGGTGGCAAAAGAAATCATCATGGGCAGCACTAGTGCAAGAAGGTGGTTCCTCACATTTCATTGGGGGGAACAAGAGTTCATCAACACTGCAGAGGAGCTGGGACCACTAGCGGAAGAAAACTAGTAGGCTAATCTGGTTGGTAAATTTGGTAGGTGTTAAATAGTTATTAAAATCTTGATAAGATGCATTGTAATATTTGAACAATTTATTTTTTAGGCCCTTCAAAGGAGAGTTTTGGCTTGGATGCACTTCTGAAGATGAAGTGAGAGTGCACTTACGACTTCTTCCATGGAAGAAAATTCCCAGGTCAAGGGTCCTCAGGGGAGAAGTGCTATGTTTTCAAGATGTCCACCATTGGACCCGCTTCAGGGTTGGATTTGGTAAATAGAACGCTGCGGACCGGCTCTGAAAACTTGTGACATACGTGGATACAATTCGACCACACCCAACGAACATCAAGTTGGTGGGTGACCATGGCTTGTCATGTATATGATCCAAGGTAGAAAATTACCAATGTAGAGTATTTAGGTGGTTAGAGCAAGCTAATTGTACAACCTCTTAAATGACTCGTTTTCACGCAACAGCATGCAGAATCTTCTCACCACACTACAACATGTGAAATGAAAGAGGAGGATATGGATGCCCAATGTCTGTTCTGGGAATGCATTAATGAAGTGATGGCCAACCATGGTTGTGAGAGGTCAAATTTCTATGGCTTCATGGCAGACGAGAGGCTCAGGCAAACTGGAATGCAGTTTGACATGTGTTCAATGGTGGAAAAAACAACGTCTTGACAAATAGGGAGAGGTCTTTCCTATTTCATTGGGAGAAAAGCATGGTTGCCCACACAACAAAGTATGTGTGTGTTATGTCTCACGGAGAGCACAAAGCAATGTGTGAGAAGTAGCGCATGGCTCCTACCATTGAAGCTACATCAGTGGAGGCTCGTTTGATACGTCAATGGTTTCGGAGTGGTCATGTGATGGACAAAAATTTGTCAGCAATGGACTCTTGGTTGAGGTGGTGGAAAGTGTGCATAGCACATTGGGGTTCAGTCACATGACAATGATAGAGAGAAGTAATGATGGTCCAAATACCCCACCAAGAACAAACCTAGCAGAACGCAAGCATGGAAGTTGGCTGGCAGGGGAAGGATATATGTCACGTAGGCTGTAATGCCTGTGACCGACGGCAGACCGGATGGCCATGTCCGGGGTTCAGTGGGAGAGGACGCCCATGCGGAGTCATGGGCGGCCAGGCTAGTGTGGACGGCAGGCCACACACTATATAGCCTGGGGGATGAGGGGCAATCCTCATTCTTCCTCTATGGCTGGGTGGTGAGCCAGAGGCCGTCCCCTCTTGTGGTAACGCCCGTAGCGGCGTTACGGATATGTAACACTGGTATCAGAGCGTGGTTCGAGGGAATCGTGAGAGTCCGCGCGTGAACGGGGGACCGGAGCCCACTCGATGGTTTTCGACCATTCGTCTCCTTATCCTTATCTCGAATGGAGGGTGTGGAAGGAGGCAGCCATGGAAGAATGGAGGGGAAGAACTCTCTCTCTCTCTCTCTCCCCGACACACACAGTGCAAGCGAATTGAAGGTAAGCAATTTGAAATTTTCTTTTTGCTGCGTTGAAATCGTTTGAGTTGCAATTCGTTTCAATGAAGCTCCTCTATCTGTGTGTGGGGGAGGTGGGGGGGGGGGCGAAGAGCAGCCCCCCTGTCTGCGAAAGCTTCTTTGAAGCTTGGGTGTGGGGGAAACGTTGCAGCCCACGAATGCTACTGAGACGGAGAAGACCACGTTGAAGGGGGGGGGGGGGCGAAGAGCAGCCCCAGCCCCGTTGCTGCGTACGCGAAAGTGGGGGAGTCGACCACTTTCGCTGCTGGTGAGGGCGTGCGCCGTTTGAGCCCAGGCTGCGTGCGCGTGCGCGTTGAGGGCCTGCGAGCCTGCTTTAAGGTGAAATGATGCCTGCCGAGGCCCAGCCCGGCGGACAGAGGGGCCAGCCAGGCCAGCCAGCCAGGCCAGGCCAGCCAGCCTAGGCGGCGGCGGCGGCGGCTGCGTAGCCAGCCAGGCCGGCCAACCAGCCAACCAAGCGGCGGCGGCGGCGGCGGCGGCCAGCCAGGCCGGCCAGCCAGCCAACCAGGCGGCGGCCAGCGGCGGCCAGCCAACCGGCGGCAGCGGCCAGCCAACGCCAGCCAAGCCAAAGACCGGCCCGCCATCAGCAGCAGCCAACCAGCGCTGCAACGGCCAGGAAATTTTTTTTTTAAAAAAAAAAAGATGTAAAAAAAAGGGTTTTAAGAAAAAAAACCATTTATTTTTTAATATATTTTTAATTATTCATTTTTATGAATAATGAAAATATAGGCGGCCAATCCTTAGGCGCGCTCCCCATGGGCGGGCAAAAGCGGCAATGGCCGGCCCGGCCCATTATATTTTTTTTAAAAAAAAAGAAAAATAAATTGTTCATTTTTAATTTATTAAAATGACGCGGGCGGCCAGTCCAGCAAGCCGCCAGACTTGGCTCTAAGCACTCCCCACGGGCGGGCGGCCCCGCCCGAAGCGGCGAGGGCCGGCCCGGCCCGTTATTTATTTATTTATTTTTTAATTAAAAAAAAACACAAAACAATGGTACACCCCACACAAACAAACCCAACACGGCCGTCGTGCCGTGTGGCCGTAGTGCCTGTTTTCCATGAGAGAGACCCACCGCACACGGCCGTAGCGTCGCGTGCTAAGAGAGAGAAATCCCACGGCCGTTTATCGAGTCCTTCGAGACAAAGCCGTTCTATGGCCGTTGTGCCTAGTGAACACGTCTATGACCGTAGCCCGCGAGAATATGCGCAATGCCTGCATCCTCCAATGTTTGGTAACAGTTGTGGACGCATTGGTAGAGTCCAACCCAGTCGTGCCGTAGTGCACCCTGGCCAGTTGTGGCGTAACGCACTTGCTCGTGCGGTGCACGTACGTCTAAGGGTGCCGTAGCGTGCCCATGTCTGCTGAACCATTGACAGTCTTGCACACACGTCATGTCATGGCGTGCACATGTTGGTGTCACGTCGTAAGTGCACTCATACCCACATTGTGCCGTAGTGCACTAGAATTTTTTTAAGGTGGCAAGAGGGAAATCGATGGTAATGTTCTCGCGTAGTTCGAGAAGTATTCGTTGACAATACATAAATACATGATATAAATTCTCTCTGTTAGTGGTTTAACCATGTAATTCCCACAAAGTAATATGAGAGAAGATCAGACACATTGTTCTTGTTGAAAGTCCACAAGAAGAAGTTCGTGGCTCCAATGTGCTTAGACCCAATGAAAAATGTCTACTTGGACATGGTCCATTGTGACGAACAAATGTAGTCCGTAGAGACACTTTTGCAAACGCAGTCTTGCCATGGTCATGACTTCTAAAATTGGTCAATGGCATTTAAGATAGCTGGGATTGAGATCGCGTTTGTCGATTATCTGCTAGTAGCCTTGATCACATGACCCCATTAGCAACGTACTCTCTAGACATGACTAGTGTTAGACTTTGGGAGCGTAGCCTCGCCAGATTTCAATTTTCACTTTTGCGAGCGTCGTCTTGCTAGAGTTAAAGTTTTGTTCGGACAAATTTGTGTTTGTTTTGTAGTGACAAACAAATCTGAAGGGGTATAGTCTTGAGATGTAATGCTCAATGCCCTTATACAATTTGATCGAAGAGAACTGTTCTTAAACTTACTAAGCATGGTTTTCTCTTCATTTTATTGCCATGCGTCGACATCCCACTGCTCGAGAGTTTGTGGTGATCTTGCGAGGGGGGAAAGAGCCTTTTTATATGTCACATCAATTGGTTTAATGGTAATTTGATGGTATGGGACATCAAATTCTCACGGAATCGATTGTAGTCTTGGTGGAATGGGACGCCAAGGCTTGTGCATGTAACTTGACTCTTTGGCAGGTCTGTATGTACACTTGTCTGTAGTGATAAAGTGTGCAAGATAAAATTTGAACTTTGAAAATTACCAAATATAGCCATAAGTTGGGATAAAACCCAGTTAGAGAGTTCGGAGAAGCTCTAGGTAGCAAGACCATGATGGTGTGCTAGTGCTAACAGAGTGATTTAGTTCCGAAGTGATCTAAATCTAGAGGTTAGCAGTAAGACTAGTTGGTTGGACAATTTCATGCATGGGGGACGCCCTATAGCATTTTGCAAGCGTAGTCTTACCTATGTTCAACATAAGTGTGCGATTGTGAGCACATTTTAGTTGCTACCATATGAATTTGGGAAATATATTACTTTCCTACATAAGCAATTGTAATCTTGCATGACAGGCTATTTTGCTTACAAAGTTCATGTGCGTGTAAACCCTATAAGTCGTATGACCCCTTGGGAATGAGTGGAGCATTCCATGGATTTAATAAGGTTTTACATGGCAATAGTGAGTAGTATCTCACTCCAGATGAGCCTGGTTGTTGTTAGTATCGGATCCGACATATGAAGTGTACATAAACTTGGGCTGAGTTAGGATAGAAGGCTAAGCCGGAGAGCTTAGTGGTAAATCCTACTGTATCTGGTGAGTTTTGACTTAACCGGAGTGTTAAGAAGTAAACTCAAAGTTTGGGGTTGAACCGGAGTGTTCGGAGGCAGACATATCTTTTGTTAAATCGGAGAATTTAGCAAAAGATGAGCTTGGGGTGAACCATGGTACCCAGGAAAAAAGCTCTTCACACTAAAATAGTGCACAATAATTTTAGGGTGATAAAAATCCATCGCAGGAATGTTTTACAACTTTCCATAAATGATAGATGAAGACCATGTACTTTACGGAGTTAAAGTATATAGGTGGTGACTTCGGCGCCACATTTTTTGTAGGAAGTCACTAGTGGTGTGGTTAGGTCGGCCGAGACTCCACAAGACCTATGCACTAGTTTTTAAGTTGACCTCTATGATAAGGACGTCCAAAAAAATTTGTGTTGTAATATCGAAATTGTACTGCAATGTGCAATGGAGGGGTCAATTTGTGTAGTCACTTCTTAGCAGAAAGTGACTTAAGCATCTTGTTATAGATGGCTGTATATGGTACTCCCACTCGGGGGAGGTACGCCATTGGGTACGGAGTTACTCACAGACTAGTATGGAGCTACTAGTGTGATGATAGTGGGTACGTAGTTACTCGCTACTAATACATAACTGCTAATAACATTAAGATCCTCGAGTGAAAGATACTCTAGATCAACATTTTAAATTACCGAACCACAATCCATGAGTATCGAGGTACTCATTAATTGTTGACGTTGCTCAAATCGAGGGACCGATTTGTTCGATGGTATGGAATAAGCAAGGAGAGTGGAGTAACTTAAAAGTTACACATCACTAGTCCTAGTGAGTTGTCGAGGTAATCCGTAGTTTGATGATCCCCTCTACCTATCAGATAACATTCAATTTTGCAAGCCCTGGCATTTAATCCGTAGTGATTATGAGTTGGGTGTGAAATATGGTTATGAAGTTCTTACAAGAGTACTCGTTTATTTGCTTGTCATTGGTTATAGCTTGGTAGAGATTGCCACCTGTGATGGGTAGGTAGTTTTGCCGCTATGATGAGGAGGCAGCAAATAATGTTCTCATAGTTATACTTCATACCAACACCAAACAGGGATAGGATGAAATTCCTAAGTTCATCATCACGAAGTACTGTGATGTTTGCATTTATATTGAATGTATGATGTAATGAGACATTGGACTTGTGTAATTACCATCAATTATCTAGCAACCTATGGCTTCGCAGCAAGCTCAGTCATTATCTGTGGATTGATAATGTGGTTATTAGTGGTTTGGAATTTTTCTTGATAGATGGTACAATCCACCCAAATAATTCATAAGTGTGTAACCACTTATGAAGGGTAATAATATGCAACAATGAAGCACTTTGTTACAAGTGTGAAACCACTGATCTGTTGCAAAACAGTTTATCAATAGTACCACCATATGTGCTAAGACACTATACCACATCTTCATTGCAAGATGTTTAAAAGTTTCTTGGAAGGACTCAAGAATAAAAATATATTAAACATGGTCTAGATTTGTTCTTGGACCTATGACACTAGCGCGTAGTCCGCTTAAACTGGAATAGTTGTGTGAGTCCAGACAATACCTGAAGGGATGTGTCTGGTAATAGCAACAAAGAATTGTAAGTGATTGGATGTAACTCCAGACACCCGTAGTGGTGCAAAAATCTTTATCGAACATCTCCACATACTATATGGTCCCCGCATATATACTATGGCATAAGAGATAGGAAGTTTGATTGTTATATTTGAAGGGAAATCTTCAAAAAGTTACATTTACTCTGAGTTACAGTGGAGCTTAACCATCCGTAGATTGATGGTAGTTAGAAACTCAACAAGATTCTAGAGCATATGCTTGTGCAAAGATGTTACTCTGAAAGAGAAGTCTCTCAACTTTGGAACTAATCCTTGTGATGAATGATTAGATTGGCTCTAGTTTATTTCTCCTATGGCCGTAGAGCTTTCCAAGGAGAAGTTTTAACAAGTTGGTGAAGCAACATGGTAGCGTAGTCTACAAATATCTAGTAGCATAGTCTAAGAACTTGCGCTACTAGAGTGCTCTCCAGTACATTAGCTTCTGTGCTAATGACATGATGCAAAATCAAGACATGAAATTTGCCTTGGGGTTTTGGTTGAAATACCATATCACGGCTTGTGTGAGCATGATTCTGTCTTTACAGAGGTCTGGCGCGCTGTACGCGTATGCACTTTGTCACAGCCGCGCCCACCTTCCTCGCCGGCACGTAATGCTAGTCCGGAGAGACTGGCCGTAGGTGCGACGGGTAACGAGACGAGAGTTAGTCCGGAGAGGCTAGCCGAGTCTTCGGGGTATAGTTTTAATAGTCCAAGTGCGGGTCACCCTGGGATTCAGAAGACCTATGCACTAGTAAAAAGAAGGTTTTATTGGCCTAGTAGTGGACAACTAAACTGGCAAAGTTTATTACCATGAAGAAAACTGTAAAAACGCCAGAGTTGGCAAAACTCTTTATTGAACATCTCTACAAGCTATATGGCCTGCCCGCAGATATAGTGTCGGATAGAGATAGAAAGTTCAATAATCATTTTTGAAGGGAAGTCTTCAAAAAAGTTGGATACTACTCTGAGTATGAGTATGGTAGATCATCCGGAGTATGATGGTCAAACTGAAAAAGTTAACCAAATACTCGAGGATATATTGCGTTCTTATGTTGATAAGAAGCAATCAAATTGAGAAAAATATTTGCCCATATTGGAGTTTGCTTATAACAGCTCCAAGCTTTCAGCGACGACTGGATTTACACCATTCATGTTAATGTATGGATTCCAGCCGAGGTCTCCAATGGCTGTAGGCCTAGAAAAGGAGAAGATTCAATCTGTCAAGGATTTCCTTGAAGATATGAATGATATGCTCAAAGCTGTACGCGAGAGCATTCGTAGCGCACAGGATCGCGCTAAAACATTTGCCGATAAAGGACGCAGACAAGTGACCTTTGCAGAAGGTGACTTTGTATTTTTAAAGGTTCCTGCGCAGTCAGCAACCATGCAAACGGGAAAGTGTGATAAACTTTCTCCTAGATGTTGCGGTCCTTTCAAGGTCCTTAAGAAGATTGGGGACGTAGCCTACAAACTTGAGTTACCGGAGAGTTCTCAAGTTCATCCTGTCTTCCATGTTAGTAAACTGAAGAAATCAGTTCACGGGTTAGAGGACGTAGTTTCTCTAGATATTTTGGTGGAATTGATCACTCCACCAAAGATACCACATGAACCGGAAAGGATTCTTGGGTATCGAGAGACAGACAAACCCGACATAAATGTACCAGGAGGTACTTGTTAAATGGACAGATAGGGATGAGGAAGTAAAATCTGGGAACGCCGTAGTGCAATTTCCAAAAGGTTTCCCCAGTTTGTTTTCGAGGACGAAAACTCTTCTTAAGGGGGGGGTAATGTCACGTAGGCTGTAATGCCTGTGACCGACGGCAGACCGGATGGCCATGTCCGGGGTTCAGTGGGAGAGGACGCCCATGCGGAGTCATGGGCGGCCAGGCTAGTGTGGACGGCAGGCCACACACTATATAGCCTGGGGGATGAGGGGCAATCCTCATTCTTCCTCTATGGCTGGGTGGTGAGCCAGAGGCCGTCCCCTCTTGTGGTAACGCCCGTAGCGGCGTTACGGATATGTAACAATATAGATACAAGATTTCTCTTTACGATGCATGTACTACCGATATGGCAAATGCAATTTTGCAAAACACAAGGCAATCTCTTACACTCAAGGCAAGCACATAGGGAGAGGCCCAATCTTGGAGAAACTAAAAGAACGGTGCGCAACAAGCCCTACCCAAGTGGTCTGAACAGATAATCAGGCAACTGAAGGAACACCCATGTACAGGGCACCTACCCCTCTCACTGGTGACAAAGAGAGTGCACGTCACAAGAGACTGTTAAGGGTGGTAATTGATATTGATGATGAGGCCACGCATTGACCAGATTACAACACACATGTAAGAGATCGCAAGTATTCTGGGAGGCCATGGAAGATCAATTTCAAAGAACATGATACAAGAAAAACTCCAAAAAGAACTACAGAAGATAGAGAGGGCAATGTCATTGAGTGCAAGGTGAATGAAGCAATGTGGGTGATAATCCAAAGGACATGCATTGGCAGCAAGGTCACATGTAGCAGAACGCCTCGTGGGGGTAAGAGGTGTGGGCAACGCATAGTTAGATCTACTAAGGTTGTGCCTGCCCCTTCCTTTGAAGGCTATCGCAAAACAACAAGCACCCTAATGGTCTCATTAGATAGTGGATGTGGTTCTTCCCTCACCATGTGCTTCATTGCTATATAGTGTACAACAACATAGACCCACATCCCAGTCCACCACCCAAGATATGGCCAGTTGCTATAGGAACAAACCTCACAAACAAGGAGGTATATTTATTGTGGGAAGGTGGATACCAGGTGGAGTGCAAGAATGCAGAACGTGTTGTGCCCACCCTATCGTGTATAGCAGTGGGGATTCAAGGTTCTTTACAAGTGCAACTTCAAAAGATCCCCCATATGGGTCCACTACTAACATAGAGGGTGGTGGGTTAAGCATGCAAAATGGCATAAGAGTCAAGTAATGCACATCAATATCAAAGGAAGCAGCCAAGAAAATAAAGGCTAATTTGAAAATGAAAGCTATGGTGATAGAAGAATTGTAGAGAGTGGAGCACAAGTATGAAGTTTTCAAGATCGAATCGCACGGGGATGATGTACACATGGAAAAATACCAAGCGCTTGTACTTCATTTATTTATGTGTACTAGGCTTAAGCCAAAATGAGAATATGTTCATCCACCAACCTATCCTATCTAACCTTGAGCTTTACAATGTGTTGTCTTGTAGGAGAACATACCCTAATTTAGAAATTTGAATACAAGGATAATCAGTTGAGCTTAACCTTTGTGGATGTCACCTCATTGGAGAGGGTTCTATTGTGCAATGTCTATCTCCTTCAAATACATACTCGCTCTTTCCCAAACAAGTTCAAAATATGCATTTTTTATTGTGGTGCCAAAATTCAAGGAAATAAACCTTTATAAATGACATTAAAAATATATATATATACAGTTTTTTATTTTGAGTGTTGAACCTCTCCCACTACTATAAATATAGAGGCAAGCTCTAAAGCAGTTTGTTATATAGCATTGCCACCAAGTCTTGTTAGAAGAGTAAAATAACCTAAACCCTCCTTCTTTTTGTTTGTGATGGCTCATCAAATATCAGCATTGAATTTGTTGCTACGTGTATTGAGAGGGAGGCCACCGATGTGGAGATCAAGCAGAAGACCATAGATGGCACACAAGCATGGAAAGGTCTCACATCCTTTCCACTTCCTAAAAATGATGAAAAAAATCCTCAAGTTAAGGACAAAGTGGTGGGCTTAATTGTAATTTGGCGAGTCCATGGTTTTATTGATGAATCATCTGAGCGTGTCTTGCTAGAGGAAGTACGGAAGGGTACGAACACCATTCACTTACTTTGTGCCTACACCCCAAAGAACAAGCAAGGCCCATAGTAGTAAAGATGTTGGTTTTCACATTTCTGTATTTGGAAGGTGTACGTAAATGAACTTAGTTTTATTTTCAGTTTAAACCAATAACCCCAATGTAGAGGATGTGATGTTGATTTTCACATTTTTGTATTTGGAAGGTGTACATGAACGAACTTGGTTTTATTTTCAGTTTGAACTAATAACCCCAATGTAGAGGATGTGATGTTAACATGTGTTTATGTGTTCACTCCCACCGAAGTAATTATGTCATGTTGCTCTCTCTAACTTGCTTCGCCCCTCTCTCTTCATGGAGGGGGTCTTGGAATTTCTCTAATTGGAAAATGTACATTAAAAAACTAGGTTTTATTCTCAATTCAAACCAATAACCTCAATTATAGGCCCTCTTTGTCTTGGGGGGGGCATCTTTTTGGAATCCACCTACCCGATTCCCAAAAAGTGCTCGCTCGAAAATGCTCGCCAAAAAAAATGTCCCTAAGACATGAAAGTCATTAGATACAAATGGTTTTATAGAATTAAGTATAACGTGGATGGATGTCTAAACAAGTCAAAGGCAAGTCTAGTGTTAAAACCCTAAGATCTCCCTAGATAATTGTCATGCATAAACTCATCCACCTGACCACCCTCGAGCCCAAGGGATGCACACATGAATTACAATGAAGTACCTCATACCTTAACCTTGATGTCCCATACCACCAAGAGGTATGACTCCAATCCAACAACATGTAGCTATAGTGTGAAATGGCATGAGAGTAGATACAATCCTCTACACAAGAGAACCTAACATAACCTAGCCTCCCTTGAGTGTGCCCCATGCCCCTATTATATAGGAGGGCCCTCAAGTGACTCTTGACTCTCCATTTCCCATGTGTGACCCTTGGATGCCTGACCCTAACCTCCAACCTAAAGGTTAGCCCTAACCCATGTTGCACTAGAGCTTGTTCCTATTCTCCCATGCTCACAAGCCTAATGTGGGTTAGCCTCCTAGCATATGCACATATAATGTGCACACAACATACTTCCCCTCTCTCAAAACATTACACTCGTGCAATGAAAAGTTGGAAAACTATGTTGAACATTCTCAACCGACTCCCAAGTCGAATCCTCTATTTCCCTATCTTTCCACCTAATATTAATCTCAAGGTTTAGTTAACTTACAAAGTTTCCTTTCCCTGAATTCAAGCACCTTTTTAGGTTCATGTGGAACATAGGATAAATCTTTGACTTCAACGAGTTCTTGAGGAGTAACTATGTTATCCTCACCTCCCAGTTTCTCTTTCAATCTACTTACTTGAAAGACTGGATGAACTCTAACATGTGGAGGCAGTTTTAGTATGCAACCATGCCAATCCGACGTATAACTCAAAATGGACCACAATATCTAGGAGATAATTTCGAGCATTTTTCTATTGATAAAGTTTGAGAATCTTTAGGAACTTTTACATAAACCAACGCTCTAGGTTCAAAAGACCGAGGTGAGCATCCTCTATCAGCATAAATCCGTGCCCTATCTTGAGCACTCCTGATAGAATCCCGATATTTGGTCAGCATTTCATGCATATCACACAAGAAATCCCTCGATGCATCAAGCTCAATGTCCTTAAGAGATTGACATCAATAGGTGCCCTAGGTTGATACCCATACATAAGCATGAACGGACTAAAACCAGTAGCTGTATGTTTAGAACTGTTATAGGCAAATTCCATCATTGGAAGATACTTTTTTCTAATTTGATGGTTTTCCAGAGACATATGCACGAAGCATATCCTCTAGAATCTGATTCACACGCTCTGTTTGCCCATCAGACTATGGATGATCAGAGCAACTCATACTCAAAGTAGTTTTCTCATTGTAAACCATTTGGAATAAAGTAGGAAGACATGGCATTATAACAGCAGGAACCAGGGATCCATCGGCGGCCCGAGGTACCCACCTCTACACAGGGAATTATCGGTGTCCCAAGTTACCCATATCAACATAGGGAGTCATCAACGTCTCAAGCGATGAGTCACATATGTACATCCCGTAAACCATCAGGTGGACTGTATAAATCACCTAAAGGTTGGAACTAGAGAAAGAAATGCCAACAAAGGAAGAATCCAAAATTACTTAATCCGAACACAGCAAGATAAACTCGTTAAACTCTAAAGAAAGAGATTTCAACAATTGAAAATGTCGACGAGATTACACTCATCAAAACATGCAGGCTATATATAAAAAAAGTTTATCTAAAGAATGCCTACACCACAACTTCAAGTGAATTCAGAAAATGAGATTGTCTTTAAATGTTGGGGTCAACATGCCAAGTAATGTTAGCAAGGCAACAATCTTGAGCCCAAATTATCCCATAAGATAATATATGCAAGGAATCGCTAGCGTCCCATACCACCCATACATACCTTACCAATTTGGAACTCCCTAGTATGCCATCTAGGAAATATGAATAAAATCCTGCATAAAAGGATTGAGATGGCCTTATCCCAGACTTTCACGTACTAAAACCTGTCTCTATATACCTGAGACCACATGAAGGAATAACTCTTTCCAAGTACATCATTAGAAAACAATTTGAATCATTGACGCCTTTCTAATGATAACTACCCAATAAACACAATAAAGATGGGGTACAAAATTAACAATTCGCCTAGATGCATAAGCAACTAGGTATCTAAGTTGGAATATGTACAAGAGTACAAGGAACATACTCCAAAATTACGTGCAAAAATGAAGACAAATGCTACCTTCAAAGCACATAATATTATCCAAAATATCCTCATAAAACCATGGATAGAAGCATAGAAGCATCTTGAATCCATGAAAACCATATTTGATCGTAAAAATCAATACATGCCATCTAATGGTCATTAATGATGAAAAAAGAAGCATTAAAATTGGTGGCCAACTCATCAATCCGAAGTATATGAACGTGGTGTTGTTCAAGCAAAACTCCAAAGTAAGCAAGTGAAACACATGCATGTAGCACTCATTAAAAACCCCTAGACACACAAGTGATCTAGGCAGAACCTGATGAGTCTATATAAAACTTGGAAACCATCCAATAAAATCCACCAAAACAACAACTAACCCATGAACACCAAATAACCCTTGAAAATAAAAATTCTCAAGAAAAAGGGTATTACCATGATTTTTTCTAATATAGGAGGACCTCAAGTGACTCATGACTCTCCATTTCCCATGTGTGACCCTTGGATGCCTGACCCTAAACTCAAGCCTTAAGGTTAGCCCTAACCCATGCTCCACTAGAGCTTGTTTCCATGCTCCCATGCTCACAAGCCTAGCATATACACATATAATGTGCACATAACATCTAGTTACTTAAGGAATACACATAAACATATGGCGTGGAATATGAAGAAACTTACAAACTACTAAAGAGACTAAATAGAATACACTTTGTCTAATAAGAAGTAAGTGCTCACTCACTCAATTTCTAGTGTATTCTGATACAATAATGTATAACATTTATCTTGTATCACAACTAATAGTATAGTCATGTGCATCTGTTCATGACACTTTGGCTAATAAAGGCAGATCTGACGAATCAACACCTAGCATACTCGATAATTTTGCTTTCAGTAACCTCATGCCCTTGTCCAAGAAATGATTAGTCTGACCACCTTCATGAGGTCCAGCAACACTTTGGCTAAGGCCAAATCCCACAGATTAACATTTGGCATTCCCAATGGTTCTGCTTTTAGTAGCCTCATGCCCTTCTCAGAGAAATGACTAATAAAGGGGTAAAGGTGGTGTCACTACACTTGGAGGTTTCCAAGCCTCTCACCTTTCTTTGCATTTTTTCTCCACTTCATAGGCGTCTGCATGTTTTGTGATACACTCTAAACCACCTCTAGGTGTAGATCATCTAATCTAATTAAATGGCTTCTCCATTGGATAGGTCCAAAATCTAATATACAAACACTTGGACATAAAATCTGGCTTCCATTTGAAATTCCATCCAAGGGTCTATGTTTGTTCGTCCTCCTCATCTTAGGACATTTAGACTACCACCTTTAGATGACAAAGTATCCCCTTATTTTATTATAGAAGCAATTCTACTTCTTGCACCTGATGTAGCATCATGTACAAGAAGCAGCACATGATGCTATATGTGACTAGCAAGATGTGACTCTTGGATTGAGCAAATCAACTCAGATGAATTTGTGTTGATGTTATACAAAAATCGTGCAAGATTGGAGGTTTTGTACATGTGTAAGAAGTAGCACAGCGGATGCTACATGTGACTAGACATCACAAGATGTGATTACTGGATTGAATAGATCGGCTCATATGTGTTTGTGTCGATGTTATACCTTGCTGTGCAAGATTGGAGGCTATGTAGCTTTCTTTATTGATCAACATTGGTTAATTATCTTTATCATAATCTTATGCTAGCCTTGTCAAACATTGTGCTACATATTTAAGTTATTCCTATGCAATATCAGCCTTGAGCTTATGCTTGCCTTTTCATTCTACATTTTTCTCAGCATCTGTAGAGTTTTCTACTGAAGCTCCCTCACTTATGCATCCACTTAAACATGGTTTCCTTTCAGTTTCTAATAGGGATGTCAATTTTTTGACTTTTTTGTTCACATCCAGTAGTTTTGCATACATTTTCATGAGACTATTACATTGAGTTCATTTTGAGCCTTTGTGTTTTAGCAGTAGAGTGGCTTGTGTAATTTACTACTTTTGTGCATCTCTACTTTGATGGCATCTTCTGCTTAGGATCCCTTTTTCCAGCTCTCGATTGCTCTCTTTTTTTTTGCATTTAGAGGTCCTCCAATATTCAGCTTACCGCACTGTTTCTTATGATTTTTGGTTTCTTATCTCTATGACCCAAATATCAACTCGCACGTGATAGATTTTCCCATGCTCTCTAGTTTTCTCTTTTTCTACCTCAAGGCTTTTCTACATATTTTGGGCTTGTGCTTGTAGTTCTTGCAGTGTTTGTTGTCTTCCACACTTGCAAGTTACTAGTGACCCTCTGTTTGCTTACCATTGGATCATTTTTGGTGCTACTACTGATTATCTGATGGCTACTCAGTTGATTCCTTAGGAGCTCCTGATTCTCTCTCATGTCTATCTTTATCTTGTGGTGGCATGAGTGATGGCTTGCATGTGAGAGGACGTATGACCATGAAGTCCTTGATTAGATTTATATTCTCATCCCATCATGCTCTATGCGTCTTTGTGATCTCTTAGCCTTATTTTCTCCTCCCAATATGCTCTCCATGTCTTGGTGATCTCTTATTACTCCCACACTTATATCATCTCTATGGGCTGCTATACTACATCGATATCTTCATATTCACATAATCTTCTTAGATCTATAACTTACCCTTGGTGGGGAACAATTCTCTTATGTTTGCCTTCCCCTACTTGTTCCACATTTTGGATCACTTTTGTGGCACAGTCGGCTATTTATGTTACTTTGTTTATACATGCGAGTACCCAAACTCAATGGTTTGAGGCCCACCAAGGGGTGAACACCATGTGGCCCAAATCGGACATTTGATGCTAGTAGCCACACACCATTTGACCACCTTAATATACACAACATTGGGAGATTAGAAATCAAGAGCTTTAAATCCACCAAGGTGATTTAGATGCCAAGGCCCTCACAAAGGTAACCTAGAAGTAACAACTACTAGCCCAAAAGCTTTGGATAGATAGTGTATAAAGTGTGGCATTGATCATAACTGCCCTCTTAACCCAACAACTCTAAATCCCTTGATAAGTACATTATCTCTTGCCATATGGTTAGGGATAGCTATTGTGTCATGTCTATGATGTTGCCTTTGGGCCCAAGCCAAATAATTGCAAGATTAGGCAACCCTTTTCTTCATGAGAAGCCCCTAAAAAGTAAAAAAGGGAAAAGAAAAAGTAGGGACCATAACACAAAAAGGGAAGGCATGAGGAGTGCTAAATGAGCCTAGGACAAAACCACTTGAGCTAAGAACTTCCCAATGTTCCAAGAAGATAAGGAAAACCAAAGAGAAGGACCCTAGAGACCTACCAGGTTATTTTGAGATCGAGGATATTCTAGATTTCTCCACTCAAATTACCTCAAAATAAGAAAGATGAGCTAATTCTCATGGACATAATATAAGAACTTAGGGAGAAAGCCCAGAGAGCATCACAAGCCCATAGGGATCAAAGGTACAAACAAACCTTGATAAGCTAATTCTCATGGAAAAAACATCAGAACTTAGGGAGAAAGCCTAGAGGGCATCACAAGCCCATAGGGATGAGAGGTGTAAACAAACCACGAATCTAAGGGACGATCCAGGATATATTATTAAGATCCATGATTTTCCAGAACCTCTTATTCAAGTCATGAGGAACAAGGGAAGAAAAGTAGTGATGGATCAATCATGATGGATAGAATGGATAAGCTCCTATAAATGGCGAAGAAATTTATGGAAGGATAAACACTACATATATGACAAAGGTGACATAGTTGGAAGAGCCAAAGAAGTTTGAGGAGATTGTACAAAGCAATGAGTGGAAATCACTATGGATAAGGAAATTGATATGCTTAACAAGAATCAAACTTGAAAACTTGTACCTCAAAAAAGTCATTGTGTAAGATTCCTCCCCAGCCCCTCAAGATGTCAAGTTTCTTCCCCTGTAATCAATCCCCTTTTCAGAATAATAAAAGATCTTGTTTCTACCTGTTAGCCTAGAGAGAGAAAATATTCTAGAGTGAGGTAATTCAGTTTTTACATATCTTTGGATGGAAAAATATCCTTTCTTATCAAAATAAATTCCCCCGAAACATAAGTTTAAAAAGATATTCCTAAGGTGCATTAGAAATAAATTATAATCTGCTCAAAAGACCTTAGCCTAAGGGTCCAGATTTTTTAAAAATTTTGGATTAAGGTTCTGAGGCACCAATAAGATTAATCCAAATGTAGGGAGGAGATAAATTAAAGAAATAAAGAAAAACCCCCCAAAAATGAGTAAATGCTCACATAAGATGAAGAGTGAACTAAGGACCAAAGAAAATAGTTAAAAAAATTTTGACACCTCAGAGTGGGGATTCCCCCTCATGAAGGAGGCGCCCTTTTTCTCATCATTACTCCCCAATTTTAAATCAATTAAGTGAGATATTTCATCTCTCCTCTCTCCTATTTCAAGTCTCGTTCCAAAAAGTAAGCTGAACAGACCCAAAAATGGTCCAAAATTGACCAAACTGATCTCTAAAATTCTAGAATCACTTTGCTTGGTTTGAGGCTCACTTTTTCCTATAAATAGAAGCCTCTCCCTTTGTAAAAGATTAATAGTGTTTATGCACTGTTACTCTACTTCTACCCAGAGCCAATTACATTGGATTTTCTTGATAATTCAATTGTTTTTTACTTAATCCTCTCCAAAGTAATTGGTGGCCACTCTTGATCCAAACAAGAGTAGAACCCTCAATCCCTCAAGCCAAAGGAAAGCTTACAAACTCCATGTAAGCTAAATTCTTCTTACTTTTTAATTTTAAATCTATGGTTTTCTTGATTTTCTATTTTATAGTTGATTAAAGTAAATTATGATGCTATGCCTTGATGAAAAGGCCATCCCTTCTCTTCTTTACAATTCAGCCTTTCTTTATCCTAGAATGTTTAACAAAAACATTGATTAAACTTTTCTTATTGTTTACTCACTTGGAAATTGAAAATTGTGTAGATTAGAGTCCTATTCATCTAATTGGGGTTAATTTAAATTGAAAATAGAATGTTAAATATGAGAAATGGTCAGCCATACAAAAAAGGAGGTTATGGCAAAATTTTCTAAAATTTTGTGGAAAAGAAAGTTTATTTTTATGTTATTCCAAAAGAGTAATTCCCACCGTTTGTGCATTCTAAAAGAAATATTCTAATTTATTCCATGTACATATTCACCTATGAGTATGCATGGATATCACTGATATTAATTATTAAATTAAATTTCTATGCATAGAAAGATGCATAATGGAAATTTTTTTATTATAAAAGTGTCATTTTCATTGAATTTAATTTCTATGCATAGAAAGATGTATAATGGAAATTTTTTTAATGATAAAAGTGTTATTTTCATTGAATTTAATTTCTATGCATAGAAAGATGCATAATGAAAATTTTTATTATAAAAGTGTTATTTTCATTGAATTTAATTTCTATGCATAGAAAGATGCATAATGAAAATTTTTATTATAAAAGTGTTATTTTCATTGAATTTAATTTCGATACATAGAAAGATGTATAATGGAATTTTTTTTAATTTATAAAAGTGTTATTTTCATTGAATTTAATTTTTATGCATAGAAAGATGCATAAATGAAATTTTATTATAAAAGCGTTATTCTTGTAAAAATTGATTTTTATGCATAAATAGATACATAAAGAAATTCTTTTTATTTTAAAAGTGTTATTCCTATTAAAATTGATTTCATGCATAAATAGATGCATAAAAGGATTTTCTTTTATATAAAAGTGTTATTCCCATTGACGTTGAATTTTATGCATAAATAGATGCATAAAGACTTTTTATATCAAAATTAGAATTCTCTTTAATTCTATGTTTAATTTCTACGAGTATTTGATAAATGAATAAGTAAATACTCTAAGAGAGAAAATTCTATCGTTTTATATTCACTCGAATTGTAAAAAGAGAAAATTTAAAAAATCTATCAAAGTCAAAATACTCAGATAAATGATTAATTTTTTCCTCATCGAAATTTGTAATTAATTTAGAAATCAGTTAAGTGAATATTCAATGAATGGAATTCAATAAAATAGTAACTGAAATATCCCCCCTTTTCGAGAAAGATAGTTCTGAAAAAATCTTATCAGACTCAAACCTTCAATCAGACTATGACCAAGACCAAACTCTTTTGTCAGTTTCGAGGAAAGAAGATGTGACCAGTTCAGGAAAATACACTTAAATCTCCCGCCAAATCTTAAACTAAGTTTGAGACCCTTTGAATTGATCTATGAATCAAGGTTACAGAATTCGAGAAATTCTGTTAGAATTCGAGAAATTCTGTTATGAAATTCAGAATTACGATCAAGAAGTTTTGGGGATACTGATTCAAGAAATACTCCTTGTATTCAAAAGAAAATCAAACAAAAAACTTGCATAGAAACCCTGTTTTCTTAAAGGACTGTCTTACGCCAGAACGCTGGAGGGAGCATTTGGTATATGTTTTTCTAAGGGAAGTTCGGTTGCAAACAGCTGGCGCGGAGTGTTTAAAGGACAGCTCATGCGGTAAAGCCTGGCCAGCCTCGGTAGGGTTAAAATGATGCGCTTTCGGTACGATGGACGAGGGCCGACGAAGCGGTCCCTGAGTGAAGTGCCAAGACACCTAAGGAGGATCTTGGAGGGTTCTGACTAGGCGATGCACGGGCTCGCGGTGCCTAGGACACCCATGCGTATGTCGTGAAAGATATGTATGATGGACGAATGATTATTGTAATCTATTACTGGATCTCGTTGTTGCTGACCAGCTGGGCTCAACGGAGAGTTGCTGACCAGCTGGTCTCAACGGAGAGTCCAGAGTGATACTGTTTTTTTTTTAGAAACAAGGGACTGGATGGAATTTTTGAGTTATGACATCTGTAACCAATAACTGTTTGTCAATGGATTATTTTATAAGTTAAAGTTTTAAAGAGGAGTGTGTGCGTATTTGTATTCGAAAGCAAAAGTTAAAAAAGGTATTCAATTATGGGTGGGTGATGAGTAATTGTCTGGTTCTACTGATTCTAGTGGGGGCTAACCCATGGGCCGGATGGGGTTATGCTGGAATCAGTGGAGTTTTAATATTAAAATTGAAATAATAGGAATACGCTTAGAACTTAAGTAGTTAAATAAAAACCTGAAGACTTTCTTAAATGAATATATCAACACGGCTGTGCCTGATTTTAGTTAGGAAAAAAGCGTTGATTCTTCAAGTTAAGTCTGTAATAGTTTTCCTTCTATCTGGTTGAATCAGATGAAGGATAGTTTAGTCTCTTGACCCCGTTAGAAAATTCGTTAAGAAAATCAAAAAGGTGGAATCATCCCGTTTTTTGGGCAAGAAAAATTTTTCCGGTTTTGGTTTCGGAATGACCGCCAGATTAGTCTCGTGTCTAGATATTCGTGGGCGAGGCCCCGAGTGTGGGAAACCCTGCCCTACGCAAGAGTAAGCTACTTCTCTGCTAGCAACCAGGAATTCGGTGCACGGAGGGGGCAGAGGGGTCTCACAGCTGGTATCAGAGCGCTGTTGTAAACTTATGAAACAACAGCAGAAATTGCCTAAAATTTTCAAGTAAATCTGGGAAATAATGTTTTCACTTGCTAAGATTATGTTTGAAATGAATACATAAATTAAAAACTCATAAATTGAGCTAGATTTTTAGATGGATACCCCAAATCTGTCTAGCATTCCTGGACTTTCACAGAGTCAGGATATGATCGCCTTTGTCTTCGAAAATCTCATCAACTACTCCACTACAATTGGAGAAAGCAGAGTGAGGCTCGCTCCTCACTTTGAGGATCTATACTTTCCTGATCCAGTAGAGCGACATCAGCACATGTGGTTCTCTCGAGGGCGATGTATTAGCGTCAATACCAATCAGCATTAGAGACTTAGACAAAATATCTCGCTAGCCATGATCTTGATAAGGCTAGGAGTTATTCATTATGTCCCTATAATCATTCACACCGGAATTTTAGAATTTCTTGCCAAATTTTTAGACTTCTAAGCCACTTTATTCCTAGGAGCAGAATTATAGCACCATTATTAGTGATGAATCGTGTATATTATAGCATGTCTCCATCGCAGTATCACCTTTTTATGCGTACGCGATTGAGGCAGTGACTTTTGGAGCCGAGACGCTCTATGTATATATCAAAAACTTTTGATGATGTTTTTGCAAAAGATTCCAAGTTGTTCTCGTTATTGTAAATATTGGTTAATAAAATTATCAGAGTGTATTTTGTTTTCAAGAATTATGATGGAATATTTATTATTTAAGAAATAAATCTCAAAAATTAAATAGTCATAAATCTGATGACAAAGTTAAGTTGACAAAAATCTCGTTTTGTCACAATCATGAGGCGTGCGGCCCGTGCTAGGCAGCCGGATCCTCTTACCGATGATGAAGAGTTAGATCCGGACGTTCATAAATCCCTGCACCGATCCCAACCTGGTCCATTCAAGGGTGAAGGGGAACAGTTAGGAGAAACAGTGGAAAAATGGATCGAGGCAATGGAAGAGTACTTTGATGTAACCGATTATAATGAGAGGAGCAAGATGGCAATGGAAGAGTACTTTGATGTAACCGGTTATAATGAGAGGAGCAAGATGGCTCTCGCCAGATTAAAAATTATGGAAACGGCCAGGGTCGCATGGAGGAACCATTGCGAGACAACCCGTCTTGACCGAAATACCCAGACCTGGTTAGATCTTAAAGCTTACCTCAGGAAGAGGTTTTGTCCTCCGGGCTTCCTGGAAACCAAAATGAATGAGTTCTTGGAATTGAAGTAGGATAGCCGGACAATTAAAGAATACCATCAAGCATTTGCCCTTCTCCTCAAATATTCTCCACTTTTTTGGATGAAGAGCAGCTGATGGCCAGATTCATTCGAGGGATGAACGAGCCATTGGACACTTTAGTGAAAAATGCCAAACCAGTCTCAATGGCTGAAGCTATCAGAATGGCTAAGGACTTTGCCAAAGCATTTGTTGTCAAGGTCCCGCCAAAGCCTGCACCCTCAAACTTTAAAAGGTTCCAAACCCCTAGAAGCGCTTTCAAACTTTCCACCCCCAAAAAGGGCAGCAAGGCCCAAATCATAATCAAGATGCTGGGAGATTTAGAAGTGAAGGAAGACCCTTCCCTCAGAACCTTCCCTCAGAACACTTTCTCAGGAGCCGCAACTTTCTCAGAGAGGGATGAGCTTAGAAGTGAGAACAGGTGTTTTGGATGTCACGGTTTTGATCACCAGATTAAAGACTGCCCGACTCCTGCCGTGTCAAGAGGACAGGGAAGTCAAGGACCCAGAGTGCCGAGACCAGCCCCTTTGTATCAATCAAATCAGGGTCCGTCTCGCCAAAATCAGGGCAATCCCAGGAGGAATCCAGCTCAGCCATCTGCCTCTATTCAGAGTAATCTCAGAACTCCCTCCCAAAACTAGGGTAACCAAAGAGAAAGAGTTCCACGCTAATCTGTAGTAGTAGCTAGAGCAGTTACGATAGCAGAAGTAGTGGAAGAGAATCGAGGTCAAATTTTTATGCCGCAATTGAAAACCAAGGGCCAAATCTTCAATTCTCTGTCATCCATACTCTAGCTGAGTAGTATAAGGGTAAGCCATTTAAGCTTTTGATTCATTCAGACAGTACTCATTCATTTATTTCCCCAGGATGCTTGCGTAAGCTAGTCTTAGAACAGAAATCAGGGAAACCTATGCAGGTTGAATTAGCCAGTGGGAAGATTCTTTTCACTCACCATGAGACAGATCGTATTCAGTTTAATCTAGATGGGAATGTAACTGACTGCCAGTTCAGAGTCTTACCTTTGGGGGTTTTTGACAGAATCCTTGGAATGGATTGGCTCCACAAAAATCAAGCTGACATTCACTATCACAATGGAACCATTTCCTTCCGTGACCTTCATGGGAACAAAGTTCAAGGAACTGGAGTTTCCGGATCCCTAGATCTGCAATTAGTAAAAGCTTCTAAATTACTGAAAGGACTTAGAAAGAAGCAGCTCATTTATGTTGTCAAAATGAATCTGGTAGACACAAAGTTAAAAGCTAAAGAACCAGAATGGTTAAGTGAGTATGATTATATATTCCCAGCAGAGCTAACTGAGATGCCTCCAATTCGAGAAGTAGATCATGTGATAGAATTGACCCCCGGAGCTCAGCCAGTAGCCCAGCGCATGTACAAAATGCCAGTCCCTGAAGCCATTGAACTTAAGGAACAGCTTAGGCAACTGTTAGAACAAGGGTTTGTAAGACCCTGTGTTTCACCTTGGGGAGCGCGGTGCTCAAGCTCTGGGTTGCCGAAGATACCCATGCGTGCATCGAGGAAGAAAATGGAACAAGGTGTTAGAGTTGTTTTCTGAACTCGGGTATGGATCTGTTTGATTGTCCTTGTTGGTCCTCAAAAGGATGAGTCCATGGCTCTTTTATATGGATCTGTTGGTTGATCTTGCTGATCTTACGGAGAGTCCATCTGGATTTTGTTATGTGATTATATTGTCGGGTACTATGAGCTAGGAACTATTGAAAAGGCCCCTGAGTGAACAAGTGGTGAGCGTTCTGGTTGCCAATGATGCCATAGGTATACCGATGAAGGAATGAAGCACCAACTCTTTGCAGAAAAGAGCAAGCAGAAAAGAGCAAAAGCACTTTCTGTGCCGACTTCTGTGCCGACCATGTTGAATACTTGGGCTTTCTGGTATCCAAAGACGGAATTTCTCCAGATTCTACAAAAGTTCAAGCAGTCATAGATTGGCCTAAACCAGAGATAGTGAAAGAAGTCAGGGGATTCTTGGGATTAACTGGATAGTATAGAATTTTTATACCTAAGTATGCTCTCATAGCTTCCCTCCTGACTAATCTTCTCAAGAAGAATATCCCATTTCAATGGTCTGCCCCAGGTGTTAAAGTGCTTTTGATAAGCTGAAGACCGCCTTGGTAACCAATCTCGTTCTGAAGTTGCCAAATTTCTCTCTACCCTTTGAGGTAGTAATAACTGATGCCAGTGGTTTTGCCCTGGGAGGTGCACTCATGCAGGAAGGTCATGCAGTGTGGCCTATGAATCCCAAAAACTCAGAACACATGAGAGAAATTATGATGTCCATGACCTGGAGCTACTTTCAGTAGTTTATGCCACCCTGAAGTTATGGAGACATTACCTACTGGGTCAAAGATTCACTTTGATGATAGATCATTAGAGCTTAAAGTGGATCTTCACTCAGAAGGATCTCAACATGTGCCAAAGAAGGTGGATGTAGACCCTGCAAGAATTTGATTTTGAAATCAAGTATCGCCCAGGCAAAGAAAATGTTAGCAAGTGCCCTCAGCAGAAAAGCCTCCTTGCTTGCAATCACAGTGGTGTCAAATCCATTGATTAATGAAGCAAGAGAGGATCATGCAGGATAGATTCTTTGGCCCTATTGCTACCCTACTTATGCAAGAAAACAAAACTCCTCAGGAGTTGAATCGAGTTCAAGGGTACAGCTTGGATGAAGGAATTATGTATTGCAATAGCAGGCTATACATTCCCAATGATGAGGGAACTAAGGGTCAAATTCTGAATGAAGCCCATGATAGCCTTATAGCAGGACATTCAGGTTTCATCAAGACCTACATGTCTGTAAAGAAAAGCTTCTTTTGGCCTAGACTAAAAAAGGATGTACTTAATCATGTACGTCAATGCGGCCTGATATGTCAACAAGTCAAAGCCGAGAGTAAAAATGCGTGGGAAGTTACATCCATTAGACATCCCCCCCATATGAAGTGGGAATGTATCAATATGGATTTTATTACTAGACTACCTTCAGTGCAATCAGGTTACAACTCCATCTTCGTGGTAGTTGGCAGACTAACCACAAAGTTGCCCATCTGATTCCAGTAAAAGAAACCTACACTGCAGTGGATGTGGCCAGAGTGTTCCTCAAGGAAATCTTCAGATTGCATGGCCTACCCAGGAGAATAGTAAGTGATCGAGATCCCAAGTTCACGTCAAGATTCTAGACTGCATTTTTCGAAGCAGTAGGAACTTTCTTGGATCTCAGCAAAGCTTACCACCCCGAGACCGATGGTCAAACAGAAAGGGTGAACCAAGTAATCGAAGATATACTTCCATCATGTTGTGGGGCAGGGAACCCAAGAAGTGGCTAAGCTATCTGCACCTAGTCGAGTTCGCCTACAATGCTTCTTATCACCGAAGTATCGGGATGAGCCCTTTCAAAGCTCTGTATGGACAAGATTACCTAACACCATTAACTTGGTCCGACCCATTTATTAGGGTCGAGATGTCTAGACAGATGCTTGACGACATGGAGCAGCAGATGCAGTCAATCCGCAAAGATATAAAAGCTGCCCAGGATAGATAAAAGCAGTATGCAGATAAGAAGAGGTCAGAGAGAAAATTCAAAGAAGCAAATATGGTCTTCGTTCGAGTACACACCAAAAGAAGTTCTCTATCTCTTGGAAAGTACAAGAAGTTATCTCCCAGATACTGTGGGCCATATCTGATTACAAAGAAAGTAGGTGACTTAGCCTATGAACTTCTTCTGCCTACTCATCTCAAAGTACATAATGTATTTCATGTCAGCCTACTTAAGAAGTATGTACTGAGCCCGAATCATGTGCTTAATGATGAACTCTTAACTTCTTCAATCCAAGGGCTGATGGAACTCCAACCTGAAGAAATCCTTGATGTTCGAGAGAAGGCTCTCAGGAACAGAATTCTAAGAGAATTATTAGTCAAATAGAAGTTCTATCCTTTTCAAGATGCCACCTGGAGGAGAAAGAAGCCGAACTAATGCGGGATTACCCCCAGTTTGTGAGATCATGACATCTCGCATTTTTCAAGTAGGAGAGGATGTAAGATTCCTCCCCAGCCCCTCAATATGTCCAAATTCTTTCCCTGTAATCAATCCCCATTTCAGAATAATAAAAGATCTTGTTTCTACCTGTTTTGGCCTAGAGAGAGAAAATATTCTAGAATGAGGTAATTTAATTTTTACATATCTTTGGATGGAAAAATATCCTTTCTTATTAAAATAAATTTTCTCGAAACATAAGTTTAAAAAGATATTCCTAAGGTGCATAAATTATAATATGCTCAAAAGACCTTAGCCTAAGGGTCCAGATTTTCTAAAAATTTTGGATTAAGGTTCTGAGGGACCAATAAGATTAATCCAAATGTAGGGATGAGGAGATAAATTGAAGAAATAAAGAAAAACCCCCAAAAATGCGTAAATGCTCACATAAGATGAAGAGTGGACTAAGGACCAAAGAAAATAGTTAAAAAAACTGATTTTTGACACCTCAGAGTGGAAATTGTCCCTCATGAAGGAGGCGCCTTTCTTCTCGTCATTACTCCCCAATTTTAAATCAATTAAGTGAGATATTTCATCTCTCCTCTCTCCTATTTCAAGTCTAGTTCCAAAAAGTAAGCTTAACTGACCCAAAAATGGTCAAAAATTGACCAAACTGATCTGGAAAATTTTAGAATCACTTTGCTTGGTTTGAGGCTCACTTTTTCCTATAAATAGAAGCCTCCCCCTTTGTAAAAGCTTAATAGTGTTTATGCACTATTACTCTACTCCTACCCAGAGCCAATTACATTGGATTTTCTTGATAATTCAATTGTTTTTTACTTAATCCTCTCCAAAGTAATTGGTGGCCACTCTTGATCCAAACAAGAGTAGAACCCTCAATCCCTCAAGCCAAAGGAAAGCTTACAAACTCCATGTAAGCTAAATTCTTCTTAGTTTTTAATTTTAAATCTATGGTTTTCTTGATTTTCTGTTTTATAGTTGATTAAAGTAAGTTATGATGCTATGCCTTGATGAAAAGGCCATCCCCTTCTCTTCTTTACAATTCAGCCTTTCTTTATCCTAGAATGTTTAACAAAAGGATTAATTAAACTTTTCTTATTATTTACACACTTGAAAATTGAAAATTGTGTAGATTAGAGTTCTATTCATCTAATTGGGGTTAATTTAAATTGAAAATAGAATGTTAAAAATGAGAAATGGTCAGCCATACAAAGGAGGTTATGGCAAAATTTTCTAGAAATTTGTGGAAAAGAAAGTTTATTTTTATGTTATTCCAAAAGAGTAATTCCCACCATTTGTGCATTCTAAAAGAAATATTCTAATTTATTCCATGTACATATTTACCTATAGATATACATGGATATCACTGATTTTAATTATTAAAATTAATTTCTATGCATAGAAAGATGCATAATGGAAATTTTTTTATTATAAAAGTGTTATTTTCATTAAATTTAATTTCTATGCATAGAAAGATGCATAATGAAAATTTTTTTATTATAAAAGTGTTATTTTCATTGAATTTAATTTCTATGCATAGAAAGATGCATAATGAAATTTTTAATTATAAAAGTGTTATTTTCATTGAATTTAATTTCTATGCATAGAAAGATGCATAATGGAAATTTTTTTATAAAATTATTATTTTCATTAAATTTAATTTCTATACATAGAAAGATGCATAATGGAAATTTTTTATTTTATAAAAATGTTATTTTCATTGAATTTAATTTTTATGCATAGAAAGATGCATAAAGGAAATTTTATTATAAAAATGTTATTCTTGTAAAAATTGATTTTTATGCATAAATAGATGCATAAAGAAATTCTTTTTATTTTAAAAGTGTTATTCCTATTAAAATTAATTTTATGCATAAATAGATGCATAAAAGGATTTTCTTTTATATAAAAGTGTTATTCCCATTGATGTTGATTTTTATGCGTAAATAGATGCATAAAGAATTTTTATATCAAAATTAAAATTCTTTTTAATTCTATGTTTAATTTCTACGAGTATTTCATAAATGAATAAGTAAATACTCTAAGAGAGAAAATTCTATCGTTTTATATTCACTCGGAATGGAATGTGAAAATTCAAAAAATCTATCGAAGTCGAAATATTCAAATAAATGATTAATTTATTCCTCATCGGAGTTTGTACTTAATTTAGAAATTAGTTAAGTGAATATTCAATGAATGAAATTCAGTAAAATAGTAACTGAAATATCTCCCCTTTTCGAGAAAGATAGTTCCAAAAAAATCTTATCAAACTCGAACCTTGAATCAGACTATGACCAAGACCAAACTCTTTCGTCAGTTTCGAGGAAAGAAGATGTGACCAGTTCAGGAAAATACACTTAAATCTCCCGCCAAATCTTAAACTAAGTTTGAAACCCTTTGAATTGATCTGTGGATCAAGGTTACAAAATTTGAAAATTATGTTATGAAATTCAAAATTACGATCAAGAAGTTTTGGGGATACTGATTCAAGAAATACTCCTTGTATTCAAAAGAAAATCAAACTGAAAACTTGCATAGAAACCCTGTTTTCTTAAAGGACTGTCTTACGCCGCAAAAATGCTGGAGGGAGCATTTGGTATATGTTTTTCTAAGGGAAGTTCGGTTGCAACAGCTGGCAGGAAGTGTTGAAAGGACAGCTCACGCGGCAAAGCCTACCCAGGTCGTCTTGACCAACCTCGGTACGGTTAAAATGGTGCGCTTCCAGTACGATGGACGAGGGCTGACAAAGCGGTCCTGAGTGAAGTGCCAGGACACCTAAGGAGGATCCTGGAGGGTTCTGACCAGGCGATGCACGGGCTCGCAGTGCCTAGGACACCCATGCGTATGTCGTGGAAGATATGTACGATGGACGAATGATTATTGTAATCTATTACTGGATCTCGTTTGCTGACCAGTTGGTCTCAACGGAGAGTCCAGAGTAATACTTTTTTTTTTTTGAGAAACAAGGGACTGGATGGAATTTTTGAGTTATGACATCTGTAACCAATAACTGTTTGTCTCACAATGGATTGTTTTATAAGTTAAAGTATTAAAGAGAAGTGTGTGCATATTTGTATTCGAAAGCAAAAGTTAAAAAAGGTATTCAATTATGGGTGGGTGAGTAATTGTCTGGTTCTACCGATTCCAATGGTTGGGGGTGGTGGCTAACCCATGGGCCGGATGGGGTTAGGCTGGAATCATTGGAGTTTTAATATTAAAATTGAAATAATAGGAATATGCTTAGAACTCGAGTAGTTAAATAAAAACCTAAAGACTTTCTCAAATGAATAGATCAACGGTTGTGCCTAGGAAAAAAGCGTTGATTCTTCAAGTTAAGTCTGTAATAATTTTCCTACTATCTGGTTTAATCAGGTGAAGGATAGTTTAGTCTCTTGACCCCGTTAGAAAATTCGTTGTTAAGAAAATCAAAAAGGTGGAATCGTCCCCGTTTTGTGAGCAAGGGAAATTTTTTCGGTTTTGGGTTCGGAATGACCGCCAGATTAGTCTCGTGTCCAGATATTTGTGGGCGAGGCCCTGAGTGGGAAACCCTGCCCCGCGCAAGAGGAAGCTACTTCCGCTGCCTAGCAACCGGGAATTCGGTGCATGGAGGGGGCAGAGGGGTCTCACAGCTGGTATCAGAGCGCTGTTGTAAACTTATGAAACAGCAGCAGCAGAAATTGCCTAAAATTTTAAAGTAAATCTAGGAAATAATGTTTTCACTTGCTAAGATTATGTTTGAAATGAATTCATAAATTGAAAACTCATAAATTGAACTGGATTTTTAGATGGATACCCCAAATCTGTCTAGCATTCCTGGACTTTCACAGAGTCAGGATATGATCGCCTTTGCCTTCGAAAATCTCATAACCTCCACTACAACCCGAGAAAGCAAAGTGAGGCTCGCTCGTCACTTTGAGGATCTATACTTTCCTGATCCAGTAGAGCGACGTCAGCACATGTGGTTCTCTCGAGGGCGATGTATTAACGTCAATACCAATCAGCATCAGAGACTCAGACAGAATATCTCGCTAGCCATGATCTTGATAAGGCTAGGAGTTATTCATTATATCCAACTCTATAATCATTCACCCCGGAATCTTAGAATTTCTTGCCGAATTTTTAGACTTCTAAGACACTTTATTCGAATTACAGCACCATTATGAGTGATGAATCGTGTATATCATAGCATGTCTCCATCGCAGTATCACCTTTTTATGTGTACGCAATTGAGGCAGTGACTTTTGGAGCCGAGACGCTCTATGTATATATCAAAAACTTTTGATAAATGATGTTTTGCAAAAGATTCCAAGTTGTTTTCGTGATTCTAAATATTGGTTGATAAAATTATTAGAGTGAATCTTATTTTCAAGAATTATGATGGAATATGTATTGTTTAAGAAATAAATCTTAAAAATTAAATAGTCATAAATCTGATGACAAAGTTAAGTTGACAAAAATCTCGTTTGTCAGAATCATGAGGCGCACGGCCCATGCTGTTAGGCAGTCGGATCCTCTTACCGATGATGAAGAGTTAGATCCGGACGTTCGTAAAGCCCTGCATTGATCCCAACCTGGTCCATTCAAGGGTGAAGGGGAACAGTTAGGAGAAGCAGTGGAAAAATGGATCGAGGCAATGAAAGAGTACTTTGATGTAACCAATTATAAGGAGAGGAGCAAGATGGCTCTCGCCAGATTGAAAATTGTGGAAACGGTCAGGGTTGCATGGAGGAACCATTGCGAGACAAACCGTCTCGACCGAAATACCCAGACCTGGTCAGATCTTAAAGCTTACCTTAGGAAGAGGTTCTGTCCTCCAGGCTTCTTGGAAAACCAAAATGAATGAGTTCTTGGAATTGAAGCACGATAGTCGGACAATTGAAGAATGCCATGAGGCATTTGCCCTTCTCCTCAAATATTCTCCACTTTTGGATGAAGAGCAGTTGATGGCCACATTCATTCGAGGGATGAACGAGCCATTGGACACTTTAGTGAAAAATGCCAAACCAGTCTCAATGGCTGAAGCTATCAAAATGGCTAAGGACTTTGCCAAAGCATTTGTTGTCAAGGTCCCGCCAAAGCCTGCACCTTCAAACTTTAAAAGGTTCCAAACCCCAAGAAGTGCTTCAAACTTTCCATCCCCAAAGAGGCAGCAAGGCCGAAATTAGAATCAAGATGTTGGGAGATTCAGAAGTGAAGGAAGAGCCTTCCCTCAGAACACTTTCTCAGGAGCCCCACCTTTCTCAAAAATTCAGAGGAATGAGCTTAGAAGTGAGAACGGGTGTTTTGGATGTCAGGGTTTTGGTCACCAGCTTAAAGACTACCCGACTCTTGCCATGTCAAGAGGACAGGGAAGTCAAGGACCTAGAGTGCCGAGACCAGCCCCTCCATCTCGCCAAAATCAGGGCAATCCCAGGAGGAATCCAGCTCAGCAATCTACTTCTATTCAGAGTAATCTCAGAACTCCCTCCCAAAACTGGGGTAACCAAAGAGAAAGAGTTCTGCCCCAATCTGCAAACAGCCAGAACAGTTACGATAGCAGAAGTAGTGGAAGAGGATCAAGGTTAAATTTATGCCGTAATTGAAATCCAAGAGCCAAATTGTCAATTCTCTGTCATCCATACTCCAGCTGAGTATAAGGGTAACCATTTTAAGCTTTTCATTGATTCACGCAGTACTCATTCATTTATTTCCCCAGGATGCTTGCGTAAGCTAGTCTTAAAATAGAAATCAGGGAAACCTATGCAAGTTGAATTGACCAGTGGGAAGATTCTTTTCACTCACCATGAGACAGATCGTATTCAGTTTAATCTAGATGGGAATGTAACTGACTGCTAGTTCAGAGTCTTACCTTTGGGAGTTTTCGATGGAATCCTTGGAATGGATTGGCTCCACAAAAATCAAGCTGACATTCACTATCACAATGGAACCATTTCCTTCCGTGACCTTCAAGGGAACAAAGTTCAAGGAACTGGAGTTTTCGGATCCCCAGATCTGCAATTAGTAAAAGCTTCTGAATTACTGAAAGGACTTAGAAAGAAGCAGTTCATTTATGTTGTCAAAATGAGTCCGGTAGACACAAAGTTAAAAGCTAAAGAACCAGAATGGTTAAGTGAGTATGGTGATTTATTCCCAGCAGAGCTAACTGAGATGCCTCCAATTCGGGAAGTAGATCATGTGATAGAATTGACCCCTGAAGCTCAACCAGTAGCCCATCGCACGTACAAAATGCCAGTCCCTGAAGCCACCATTGAACTCAAGGAATAGCTTAGGCAGCTGTTTTAGAACAAGGGTTTGTAAGACCCTGTGTTTCACCTTGGGGAGCGCCAGTTCTCTTTCAAAAAAAGAAGGATGGAACACTAAGACTCTGCGTGGATTACAGAGGTCTCAATCAGCTAACAGTTAAGAATAAGTATCCTATCCCCATAATTGATGAGCTTCTAGACAGGCTAAGTGGAGCCCAGATGTTCACAAAGATAGATCTCAAATCTGGGTATTACCAGATCAGGATACCAGATCAGGATTAATGAGCAAGATATCCCAAAGACAGCCATCAATACTCAATGTTATGGGCACTATGAATTTACAGTCATGCCATTTGGATTGACAAATGCCCCAGCTACATTCAATCGCCTAATGCAGGACATTCTTAGAGAATACTTGGATGATTTTGTTCTTGTTTTCTTTGATGATATTCTGATTTACTCAAAGAATGCAGCTGACCATGAAGCTCACGTCCGTAAAGTTCTTGAGATTCTAAGGAAGTACCAACTCTTTGCAAAAAAAGAGAAAATGCACTTTCTCTGCCGACCATGTTGAATACTTGGGCTTTCTGGTATCCAAAGACGAAATTTCTCCAGATTCCGCAAAAGTCCAAGTAGTCATAGATTGGCCTAAACCAAAGATAGTGAAAGAAGTCAGGGGATTCTTGGGATTAACTGGTTGGTATAGAATTTTTATACCTAAGTATGCTCTCATAGCTTCCCCCTTGACTAATCTTCTCAAGAAGAATATCCCGTTTCAATGGTCTGCCAGGTGTCAGAGTGCTTTGATAAGTTGAAGACCGCCTTGGTAACCAATCCCGTTTTGAAGTTGCCAGATTTCTCTCTACCCTTTGAGGTAGTAACTGATGCCAGTGGTTTTGCCCTGGGAGGTGCACTCATGCAGGAAGGTCATATAGTGGCCAATGAATCCCAAAAACTCAGAACACATGAGAGAAATTATGCTATCCATGACCTGGAGCTACTTTCAGTAGTTTATGCCCCCTGAAGTTGTGGAGACATTACCTACTGGGCCAAAGATTCACTTTGATGAGACAGATCATCAGAGCTTAAAGTGGATCTTCACTCACAGAAGAATCTCAACATGCACCAAAGAAGGTGGATACAGACCCTGCAGGAATTTGATTTTGAAATCAAGTACCGCCCAAGCAAAGAAAATGTGGTAGTAGATGCCCTCAGCAGAAAAGCCTCCTTACTTGCAATCACAGTGGTGTCAAATCCATTGATTAATGAAGCAAGGGAGAAGATCATGCAGGATAGATTCTTTGGCCCTATTTCTACCCTACTTATGCAGGAAAGCAAAACTCCTCAGGAGTTGAACCGAGTTCAAGGGTACAGCCTAGATGAATGAATTATGTATTACAATAACAGGCTATGCATTCCCAATGATGAGGGAACCAAGGGTCAAATTCTGAATGAAGCCCATGATAGCCTTGTAGCAGGACATCCAGGTTTCATCAAGACCTACATGTCTGTAAAGAAAAGCTTCTTTTGGCCTAGATTAAAAAAGGATGTACTTAATCATGTACGTCAATGCCTGATATGTCAGCAAGTCAAAGCCGAGAGAGTAAAAATGCCTCGGAAGTTACATCCATTAGACATCCCCCAGATGAAGTGGAAATGTATCAGTATTGATTTTATTACTGGACTACCTTCAATGCAATCAGGTTACAACTCCATCTTCGTGGTAGTTGACAGACTAACCAAAATTGCCCATCTGATTCCAATAAAAGAAACCTACACTGCAGTGGATGTGGCCAGAGTGTTCCTCAAGGAAATCTTCAGATTGAATGGCCTACCCAGGAGAATAGTAAGTGATCGAGATCCTAAGTTCACGTCAAGATTCTAGACTGCATTTTTCGAAGCAGTAGGAACTTTCTTGGATCTCAGCAGAGCTTACCACCCCGATACCGATGGTCAAAGAGAAAGGGTGAACCAAGTAATCGAAGATATACTTCAGTCAAGCTATGGCAAGGAACCTAAGAAGTGGCTAAGCTATCTGCACACCTAGTCGAGTTTGCCTACAATGCTTCTTATCACCAAAGTATCGGGATGAGCCCTTTTAAAGCTCTGTATGGACAAGACTGTCTAACACCATTAACTTGGTCCGACCCATTGATTAGGGGCGAGAAGTCCAGATAGATGCTTGATGACATGGAGCAGCAGTAGATGCAGTCAATCCGCAAAGATATAAAAGCTACCGAGGATAGACAGAAGTAGTATGCAGATAAGAAGAGGTCAGACAGAAAATTCAAAGAAGCAGATATGGTCTTCGTTTAAGTATGCCCCAAAAGTTCTCTATCTCCTAGGAAGTACAAGAAGTTATCCCCCAGATACTGTAAGCCATATTTGATTACAAAGAAAGTAGGTAACTTAGCCTATGAACTTCTTCTGCCTCCTCATCTCAAAGTACATAATGTATTTCACATCAGCCTACTTAAGAATATGTACCGATCCCGAATCATGTGCTTAATGATGAACTCTTAACTTCTTCAACTCAAGGGCTGATGGAACTCCAACCTAAAGAAATCCTTGATGTTCGAGAGAAGGTTCTCAGGAACTCTAAGAGAATTATTAGTCAAATGGAAGTTCTATCCTTTTGAAGATGCCACCTCGAGGAGAAAGAAGCCGAACTGATGCGGGATTATCCCCAGTTTGCGAGATAAGGACATCTTGCATTTTTCAAGTAGGAAAGGATGTAAGATTCCTCCCCAGCCCCTCAAGATGTCCAGTTTCTTTCCCTATAATCAATCCCCTTTTTTAGAATAATAAAAGATCTTATTTCTACCTGTTTTAGCCTAGAGAGAGAAAATATTCTAGAGTGAGGTAATTCAATTTTTACATATCTTTGGATGCAAAAATATCCTTTCTTATTAAAATAAATTCTCCTGAAACAAAAGTTTAAAAAGATATTCCTAAGGTGCATTAGAAATAAATTATAATCTGCTCAAAAGACCTTGGCCTAAGGGTCCAGATTTTTTGAAAATTTTGGATTAAGGTTTTAAGGGACCAATAAGATTAATCCAAATGTAGGGGAGGAGATAAATTGAAGAAATAAAGAAAAACCCCCCAAAAATGCGTAAATGCTCACATAAGATGAAGAGTGGACTAAGGACCAAAGAAAACAGTTAAAAAGCTGATTTTTGACACCTCATAGTGGGGATTCCCTCTCATGAAGGAGGCGCCTTTTTTCTCATCATCAATTAAGTGAGATATTTCATCTCTCCTCTCTCCTATTTCAAGTCTAGTTCCAAAAAGTAAGTTTAACTGACCCAAAAATGGTCAAAAAATCACCAAACTGATCAAGAAAATTCTAGAATCAGTTTGCTTGGTTTGAGGCTCACTTTTTCTATAAATAGAAACCTCCCTCTTTGTAAAAGCTTAATAGTGTTTATACACTGTTACTCTACTCCTTTCCAGAGCTAATTACATTGAACTTTCTTGATAATTCAATTGTTTTTGACTTGATCCTCTCCAAAGTAATTGGTGGCCACTCTTGATCCAAACAAGAGTAGAACCCTCAATCCCTCAAGCCAAAGGAAAGCTTACAAACTCCATGTAAACTAAATTCTTCTTACTTTTTAATTTTAAATCTATGGTTTTCTTGATTTTCTATTTTATAGTTGATTAAAGTAAATTCTGATCCTACCCAATTACATTGAATGTTCTTGATAATTCAATTGTTTTTGACTTAATCCTCTCCAAAGTAATTGGTGGCCACTCTTGATCCAAACAAGAGTAGAACCCTCAATCCCTCAAGCCAAAGGAAAGCTTACAAACTCCATGTAAGCTAAATTCTTCTTACTTTTTAATTTTAAATCTATGGTTTTCTTGATTTTCTATTTTATAGTTGATTAAAGTAAATTCTGATCCTATGCCTTGATGAAAAGGCCATCCCCTTCTCTTCTTTACAATTCAGCCTTTCTTTATCCTAGAATGTTTAACAAAAAGATTAATTAAACTTTTCTTATTGTTTACTCACTTGGAAATTAAAAATTATGTAGATTAGAATCCTATTCATCTAATCGGGATTAATTTAAATTGAAAATAGAATGTTGAAAATGAGAAATGGTCATCCATACAAAAGGAGGTTATGGCAAAATTTTCTAGAATTTTTTGGAAAAGAAATATTATTTTTATGTTATTCCAAAAGAGTAATTCCCACTGTTTGTGCATTCTTAAAGAAATATTCTAATTTATTCCATGTATATATTCACCTATGAATATGCATGGATATCACTTATATTAATTATTAAAATTAATTTCTATGCATAGAAAGATGCATAATAAAAAATTTTTAATTATAAAAGTGTCATTTTCATTGAATTTAATTTCTATGCATAGAAAGATGTATAATGGAAATTTTTTTATTATAAAAGTGTTATTTTCATTGAATTTCTATGCATAGAAAGATGCATAATGGAAATTTTTATTATAAAAGTGTTATTTTCATTTAATTTAATTTCTATGCATAGAAAGATGCATAATGGAAATTTTTATTATTAAAGTGTTATTTTCATTGAATTTAATTTTTATACATAGAAAGATGCATAATGGAAATTTTTTTATTTTATAAAGTGTTATTTTCATTGAATTTAATTTTTATGCATAGAAAGATGCATAAAGGAAATTTTATTATAAAAGCGTTATTCTTGTTAAAATTGATTTTTATGCATAAAGAAATTCTTTTTATTTTAAAAGTGTTATTCCTATTAAAATTGATTTTATGCATAAATAGATGCATAAAAGGATTTTCTTTTTATATAAAAGTGTTATTCCCATTGATGTTGATTTTTATGCATAGATGCATAAAGAATTTTTATATCAAAATTAGAATTCTCTTTAATTCTATGTTTAATTTCTATGAGTATTTGATAAATGAATAAGTAAATACTCTAAGAGAGAAAATTCTATCGTTTTATATTCACTCGGATTGTAAAGAGAAAATTTAAAAAATCTATCGAAGTCAAAGTATTTCGATAAATGATTAATTTTTTCCTCATCGAAATTTGTAATTAATTTACAAATCAGTTAAGTGAATATTCAATGAATGAAATTTAGTAAAATAGTGACTAAAATATCCCCCCTTTTCGAGAAAGATAGTTCGAGAAAAATCTTATCAGGCCCGAACCTTGAATCAGACTATGACCAAGACCAAACTCTTTCGTCAGTTTTGAGGAAAGAAGATGTGACGAGTTCAGGAAAATACACTCAAATCTCCCACCAAATCTGAAACTAAGTTTGAGACCCTTTGAATTGATTTGTGGATCAAGGTTACTGTAGAATTCGAGAAATTCTGTTATGAAATTCAGAATTACGATCAAGAAGTTTTGGGGATACTGATTCAAGAAATAATCCTTGTATTCAAAAGAAAATCAAACTGAAAACTTGCATAGAAACCTTTTTTTCTTAAAGAACTGTTATGCCAGAATGTTGGAGGGAGCATTTGGTATATGTTTTTCTAAGGGAAGTTTGGTTGCAACAACAGCTGGCGGGGAGTGTTCAAAGGATAGCTCACGCGGCAAAGCCTGCCCAGGTCTTGACCAGCCTCGGTACGGTTAAAATGGTGTGCTTCCGGTACGATGGACGAGGGCCAACGAAGCGATCCTTGAGTGAAGTGCCAGGACACCTAAGGAGGATCCTGGAGGGTTCTGACCAAGCGATGCATGGGCTCGCGGTGCCTACATGCGTATGTCATTGCGTATGTCATGGAAGATATGTATGATGGACGAATGATTATTGTAATTTATTATTGGATCTCATTGATGACCAACTGGTCTCAACGGAGAGTCCAAAGTGATATTGTTTTTTAAAAAAAACAAGGGACTGGATGGAATTTTTGAGTTATGACATCTGTAACCAATAACTGTTTGTCTATGGATTGTTTTATAAGTTAAAGTTTTAGAGAGGAGTGTGTGCGTATTTGTATTCGAAAGAAAAAGTTAAGAAATGTATTCAATTATGGGTGGGTGATGCGTAATTGTCTGGTTCTACCGATTCTAGTGGGGGCTAACCCATGGGCCGGATGGGGTTAGGCTGGAATCAGTGGAGTTTTAATATTAAAATTGAAATAATAGGAATACGCTTAGAACTCGAGTAGTTAAATAAAAACGTGAAGACTTTCTCAAATGAATAGATCAACGGTTGTGCCTGATTTCACTTAGGAAAAAAGCATTGATTCTTCAAGTCAAGTCTGTAATACTTTTCCTACTATCTGGTTTAATTAGGTGAAAGATAGTTTAATCTCTTGACCCCGTTCGAAAATTCGTTAAGAAAATCAAAAAGGTGGAATCGTCTCCATTTTTCGGGCAAGGGAAATTTTCCCAGTTTCGATTTTGGAATGACCGCCAGATTAGTCATCCCGGAAGGACAAGGAGGAAACCCACATGGATAATGCTTACACTTCGAGATGCTGATATATCAATGGCGATGTACATGAAGCTCTAGCATCTTTGTCAAGACACCGTGATGGGTATCTTGGCTCCCATGGATGTTAAGTCATCAGGTTTTGGTGTTCTCTCTATTTCATTTTGTGCTTTATTTTCTTTTGTCATTGGAGCTCAGGGATCATGTGTTGATAGGAGTGGTAGTCAATGGCGAAGATCCAGACATGTGGAGCCAAAGAAGAAGTAAAGGGTAGGATTGATTAGGCATGAAGCATAGTTATTCGGGTGAAGCAGGGGTGATTTAGATGATCCAGGCAATGGGTCGTACCATTGACCAGGCTTGTGCCCACCATGGTCCCCCATCCAAAGATGTACCTAGATGCCTACCAATGATGAAGCTTCATGCGGTGTGTGTGCATAGGTGTGTGTGCATAGGACAAAGCCCTATCAGAATTGCAAATGTTGTGCATGGGTAAGGGCAAAAGGTGTGCACGTGGTCCTAATCACCTAGAGACTTTTTGTTTTGTCTTTTTTTTTTGTTTATTGGTCAAAACCCCTAAAGAGGGTTTTATATTGAGTGGCCCATGTGGCTAGATTTGTGAGCTTACCTTTGAGTTTATCTTTGAGTGGTTGTATAAGCTCGGCCATTTGTAGCACTGCCCCTTGAGTGGTTACCTTTGAGTTTATCTTTGAGTGGTTAGATAAGCTCGACCATTTGTAGCACTGCCCCTTGGTTTGGTGAGATGAACGCGAGGGGTGGGTTGGAGCATCATGGACGAGGCTCTGTGGGTTGAAAGGGCTAGGTGAAATACGCTTTTGGTTGCCCATGGATGGGATGTGGGCAAGTCCATAGGATTTTGTCGAGGAGGAGGGGACTTACCTGCCCGTTGGTCACCAAACCATCTTCGTCAATTAGATGGTTATTACTGAATTTTGACAACTGAATTTTGGCAGCATGGACAGTTTTAAGAGGGTTTCCCCAAAGAGACCCATGTTTCCCATGGCAAAATATTGTGGCTAGTTGTGGGAGATAGCAAATCCCGTTTTTGTTGCATGTTTTTGCCAAAGGGAAAATCTATCCAGACCCTAAGAGTGGTTGTTTCAAGTTGTGGAGCTACACTTACACTCAAGGTGTTAAGCGAGGCAGTGGCCTTATAGGGTTCATGAAGGGTCTAGCCATTTGGGAGCACAAATTGTGTGCTGAGTTTGCGATCAGGGAGGGTGTCAAGTGTAGCAAGGATTTTCAACCCATGGTCGACTTCCTCATCACTATTGACAAAAGCGACCGTGCCTGGCACCCGCGCGTCATCAAGGGCTTGATGACCAAAAGCATCGTATAAACAAAGAGCTCGTTGCTCCTGGTAGTGGTTACCGAGTCTTCAGCAAAGGGAGCTTTGGCCAATGGGATGTGAGTGCTAGGTATATAAATTGACCTTAGGCATTTGAGACCCTTTGCAGAGGTAGACATGATGCGTGTCCCATCAATTGTGTTTGGCACATGAAGGGTCTACCCAAGATGTTGTCATATGTGGCATTACAAAAGTCCATGACCACGAATGAGGAGGAATTTCATGTCACGGACTTTTTAACCTTGAGGTCATGCACTATGCCTAGGGGTTTTGCAGATTTCCCATCCGCGAGCTTAATGAACAATGTGGTATGATCAAGGCGTGGTTGGTCCCAGTTTTCCCAACATGTTTGTGTGAGGATGCTTATGCTAGCACCTCCATCTAGGATGCCTTTGACCACATGTCCGTTCTAGGAAATGGGCAAGGCGGTGTTGGTGTCATCACCTTCAAAGTAGTGGCCCAACACATTTACGTGAATTGTTGGTGCGCCTTTGGATTGTGGGTGGTGGTGATGGGGTAAGTCTAGATGATGGTGCTCAGATTCATTCGAGAAATCTGAGTGAGCTGCCTCCTCCTCCAGAGAAGCCCATAGTTTTCTTTCCATCCAATCCCAAAGGTCATTCCATAAATTTGGACTACCTTTTAACAAGGTTCCAATGGGCATTTGGATTTGGGAGGAAGGAAGGTAGAGAGGCCAGCCAGGTCGCATAGATGAGAAGGAGCTTCTTGAGGGGTGGGGCCTTGATCATAGGGTGGACTAGCAATAGTATATGGAAGTTCAATGTGGTCCTTATTTGATAGGGCTAGAGGTCGAGATTTAAGTGTCGTAGGAGGATAAAATACCTCAGCAAATTTGGTGTGCGGACCTCGTGAGTCACTCTCGGACTCTGTGTCACTATTCGATCGAGTTGTTCTATGTGAACATGGGATTTGGGCTTGGCCCTTTGTGGAATAGGCACTGGAGGATAAGGAGGCACATGAGGGAAAAAATCTTCGTTTGTCAACATCATGTTGGTGGCAAGCAGATCTTCCTCGACCCCTTTAGCATAAACAGGGACTCCGACCTTACCTGGTGTGGAAGTTCAAGTGCAATGGGGGACGGCAGCAGCACTGGGGCAAAGTTTACAAAAACGGGCGACGGCTCTAGTTGAGCTTGGTATTACTCTACTAGGGCTTGGGTGTCCTGATGATGTTCCTTCTCAAGGATGGCATTGGGATATGTGGCCAGTTATTTTTCCCGTTTGGTGAGTTTTTGGTGGGCTACATGGGGGAGTGGCAGTTCAGCATGATCATCACTCTCGGAGGATGTGGTCTTTATGGAGCTAGTGCCGATGCTAACCCGATATTCACCTTGGTCAACATGCTTAGACGTTGTTTCTTTTGGGATGTGGCCTTCTTTAGCTTGGCTTGCAATCATGTGACGACATTCAGTGGGATAGTCAAAATCTTCCCATGTTGAACGCTCAACACGTTGATGGATGACATGCCTTCGACTATGGATTAAGAAACTAATTGCAAAGGAAAATCCTTATAGTAATAGTCAATTCCACAGCCATGACATTGGGGTGTCACTGGCAAGTGTTTCTTTTAAGGGCATTCAGGCACTATATGGGGTCCATGGGCAGAGGAAACATAGAAGAGGTTGCTTTCCTTGTGGGTGCACCTATAGTGTGCACAAGTGGTTTAGGGTCACATGTTATCATCAAGAAAGATCACCCATTTGTGCAGGCTTGATCAAACGTGGAGGAGTCCTTAACCAACATGTGGTCATGAAAAGCTTTGGATTGTGCAACCCCGTGAGAGGAAATGATTCATTAAGTGTTTGTCACTCAATTTTTCCTCTCTTCGCAACACAAACCAAGGTATTTGATGTGTGATATGTAGTCGTGTAAGGTTTCATCTGGTTTTTATTCCAATTGGAACAGTTGGATGATGGGGCTTCATTTGGGCCCGTAGGGTGCAAAGCCAAGTATGATGGCCTCTCTCACTGCTTTGAAAGTGCCTTTGTGCCGAGGGTCCAAGGATTGGAACCATTGCATGGCCTTGCCTTCAAGGCTAAGGAGATGGACTTTGGTTGCATCGTCAAAAATTTCAAATGCCTGACAGATTTGGTTAAAGACCTTGACATGGAATACGGGGTCTCCAAATCCATGGAATTTTGACAGAAGTTTGCAAATTTTGGCCCACATAGGTTTTGGATGTGATGTTTGTGGGTGCAAGTGTTATGACACTCCCCTTCCGAAAGCTTGTGCTAAGCTCAGAATGTCAAGTTGTGCAAGGGGAGGTGGTGTGAGGGTAGGGGGTGGGAATAGATCCATCGTGGATAGAGAAGAAGGTACGTGAGTGTGCTCGGAGCATCTATCCACATTGGGGTGCATGTATGGAGGGGACCCACTAGATGAGAGCTCTTCAAAAATTGTTTCGCCCTCATGGCAAAACATGTGTGGCGTGGCAACCACATGTGAATGTGTAATTGGGACACCGAATGGAATGGGGGCATGCAACCATGACCAAAAGGTGTCCATGGTGTGCATGGAAACTTACAAAAGCATCAACAATGCGTGTGCGGGCCCGAAAAACAAGTTTTAACCCACTTTTATCTTGCGTGTGAATGCACCCTTAAGGTTGAAATGGTCTTTTGTGGTGTTTTATACATGTAAAAACAACCCTAGTGAGTCGGGGAGGTGGACCATAAGCACGTCGAAAGATTTGGAAATTTTAAAATTTTTGAATTTTTTTTAAAGTACGTTCATACGCTTAGGATGGTCCACCCATGGCTAAGGTTGGTATGGGTGTATGCTTAGGATGGTGGCCTATGGCAAATTTTAAAAAAAATACATTTTTTTTCGAGATGGTGAGTCTGTATGCTTAGGTTGGTGCGGTCGTACGCTTAGGTTGGTACGGTCGTACGCTTAGGTTGGTCGTAAGGATGGTACGCTTGTGGCAAAAAAAATAGTTTTGTACGATTGTCCGCTTAGGAGCATACGCCCGTGTCCTTAGGTGTGAACTGTCATGGTGCAAGTTGAAATTTGATTTTGAATTTTAAATTTGGAGGGAAGTGAATTTTAAATTTGGAGGGAAGTGAGTGAGAGACAACTAAGACCCCCTCATTAATGCTAGGTAGGTGGGAAAACGCTAGAGTTAAAGGCTACCTCTAAATTAGTGGATTTCAACTAATTTAGAGATACTCTAACTTAACTAATGATTAATCTTCTTAATCCCATTGTTCATAACTCTTTAACCCTCTTCTTTGACCCCTTATTGGTGAGGAGTTTAATCATGGGGATTTGATAGGTGGATTAGCAATGTTTATGTTAATCCAAAGATGTGATTACCTCTAAATAATCTCACTAATTAGGTCTCTAATTAACCCACTCAAAAGAGAAAAAAATAGACAAAAGAGACCAAATTAGTGATAATTCTTGCTAATTAAGGCCTAATGGGAGTGGACTAAACATGGATTTGGGTCAAGGTAAGTGTTTAGAACACTAATGCCACTCCAATTAGTTTAATTACATACAATTAGGCTCAATGTTTTGGTTTTTTGCTCTCTTTAAGCCCACTAATCACACTAACCAATAGATTAGTGAAAATAAAGAGATAGTTTATGGTCTTTTGGGTTTTTTAATGGATTGGGATTCTATTTAACTATGCTAACCTACCTATGCAAAGAAATTAAGCAAAAGAAACAAGATTAAGCTAAACATTAAGAAAAATAATCTAGGTTTAAGCAAAAACCCTCTTGATTAAGCTTTCTAATCACCCAAATCTCAATTTTTTTTACTCAAACAAGTAGTAATCCTACTCTAAACACAAAGCTATACATGAATCACAATAAAAACATCAACAAAAACCATGCAAAACATCAAAATACATCAAAAAAATCAAAAAACCGCATGCCAAATAGCTTACCTAGCACCGGCGGGCTATGGAGACTCTGTCGGATTCGAATCAAAGATAGCATAGACAAGTAGCAGATTGGCACTCCCTGACAGCAGCAGCAAAGATGTTAAGGAAACCCTACCATAACGTGTCATGGGAAGTTACCTATCCGCCAAGCTTGAGCAAGGCTCAAGAGCTCAACCATAGCCCCTCGTCACCGCCATCCTCCCACACTCGTTGTCACCCCGAGAGGTGGTTTCTCTAACCTAATGAGTAATGCCACCTCTCTTGCAAAAATCGTGTGGGAGTCCTAATCACTTAAGCAAGAGGGAGAGAGGGGGCAAGAGGGAAACAAGTGATTAGTACTAATCACTCCCAAACCCTAACCCTAAACACACCACACATGTTAGATTAGAGTTAAGAGAGAGAGAGAGAGAGAGAGAGAGAGAGAGAGAGAGAGAAACACTCCACTTCTATTTCACAAATGGGAGAGTGAGTTACAAAGAATAAAAATTGGCTTTTATAGTTCCAAGCCTTTTCCCACTAGGCCGCTCGAGAGTAAGTGACCTGGGGCACCCAAAACATAGTTTACAAGGCTTTTCTCTATGGTTTGGCCAAATGACCAAGATCCTCTTGTCTATCCTTCAAAGCTCAATACTTGGAAGCATCTTTAGGGCATTTCCCTCATCAAATGATGGGATTTACAATATATAGTGCTAGCGTCCACCATTACATAAGTGTGCAGACATAGTTGTCCTAGGAAAACCAATATGTGGTTAACAACGAGAGAGGTTTGACAAGGATAGACAAAAATACCAGTTCAAACACCCACAAATAGCCTTCATCTCATAGCCCGGCCTAATGATGAATAAGGAGCACATAGAAATCGATGTCTTGGCTCCCCCTCTCTTGTGAGCCTCTTATGCTAGTGGGTTTGGCCTTGTGCATGGTTGACTACTACCTAGTGGGTTTGGTCTTGTGCCTAGTTGACTACTGCCCAGTGGGTTTGACCTAGTTGGCTAGCTATATTTCTCGAGCCCTTGTGCCCGGTCCACTGTTGCCCATTGAGGCTACTCTTAGTAGCTATAAGCTTATGCATTATCTTCGCATGCATTGCACCTTCCTAGAGGCCATCGAAAAGTCCAAATCACCAACTTTTTTTCCCAGAAACCTTCCTGCCCACCAACTCTTCGTCGGAGACACTCTGTCGATGCACCTTGCTCTAATACCAATGATAAAATAGATGCGAGAGGAAGCTCGAATTCTTGACAATTAGTTATGAGAGGGTATAACCCTTTTTATACAACTTATGAAGAAAAGAAAATCTCTAAAAACAATGGAAAGCAATCTGCTTTTAATAAAAAAACACCTAAGTTCTAAAAATACACACTCCAACTCAGGGCTATTCACACATGCATGTGGATCATGCTAAAATGTGTGTTCCAAACTGTTGAAATCATCTTGCATCTATCTTTGACTTGATTGAGCTTGTCTTTTCTCAACACTCTTAGATCCACAAGTGATATGTTTGAGCCTTAAGACTTCTTCGCACTTCACCCACATCTGGGCCAGCCCCACATAGAGCCTAAGCCAAAGGATGCCCATCACGAGAGTCACCAAGTGACCCATGATCAGGTCCCACCACCCTCCCCAAATTCGTTCACCAACTCCTACTTCATCCCAACCTCTATAATATCCACTCTTATCGACCTTCTTCCACCCTTGGGACCATCCCCCCATATCCATTCCTAATGACACACTTAAGGATGCCATAGATTGGTCTCTCATAGACCATCTCCTTCCGACCGAACTAGCCCATGACTTTTAGCTCCCCTAGTATAAATTGATACTCATGAGTGGGTTGAGCTTATCAGCCATGTAGGCAAAACTTCCAAGTGCCATATCCAGTGGATCGAGCTTATCAACCATGTAGTCGAAACTTCCAAGCACCATATCTTATGGAAAACAACAAGAGCTCAAGAGCTAGGATACATATATTCAGGAAGAGCACTGGAACCTTAGCCATTCCCAATAATCACGTCAGTGCACCCATGTAGCTAAAAATTTCAAGAGCCATATCCTCAGACAAATAACAATTTGGGAAGAATGCCAAAAGCTTAGCCATTCCCAACATATTCTCCAGACCACCCATGAGAAGAATGCCAAGCTCTAAGTCGAGCTCAAGAGATCCACACATGAAATTCATCGGCTTCACAATAAGCTCATGGTGGGTGGTAAAGCCACCCAAGAGGAGCTAGCCCATACAAGCATAGGACATGGATGCCCTCTAACTACAATACCAAGCCCTAGAGACCACCAAGATTGTAATAGCCTAGGCACATGAAGCCCAAAGAGACCAACTTCTAAATTCGTATACATACATACATACATACATACATACATACATACATATATATATATATATATACACACACACACACACACACACACACACACACACACACACAAACACACACATATATATATATATAATAAAAAGAAATGAGCATATATACATACATAACATACATACACACACACACACACACACACACACATACACATATGTACATAGAAACACTCAATCATTTTTGGGATTTTCTAATCACCTTATGATTGTGCATTGAGCTCAAATAGAGGTGCCCCTATATGCTATGGAAAACCGTTTAAGTCAAGCATCAACCATAATTCCAATCAGTGTTAAAGCATTACACGTGGCAGCCATAAGATTTTGAATCATTCCAAACTTATAAATCATTTCATCTCATGATCCATATCATTTCATAAAGGATTTTCCTTAATATGCTTCACAAATCATGCTTTCATAAAGGATTTCGCTTAGTATGAAAAAGATTTGAGGGTATAAATATTAAAATATAATATACATATATCCATTAATTTATTTTTTAAAATTAATATTCTTTCAAAAATAATAATTACATTAAAATGATCAAATAAAAAATGGCCACATTATTTAAAGGTATTAATCACCATTCATTTCATGTGTACTTTGTACTTGTTGTGACATTCTTTTTTGTTCTTATGTACTTCCTTTTGTTCCTCTTTACAATGAGCTGCACACTCTCCTTCCCATCTTCTAAGAAGAATCTATGTTTCACCAATGGTTGAGTTCTCATAAGTGCAAAGTTTTTACAAGGTTAAATAGCCTCATGCTACCCTTTATTCTCTCCCAGTAGATTCTTCTCACCTTTTCACAGGTTCTTTCACAATTACATCTTCTCTTTTACAGCCTCTAACCAAGGGCTTGTTCCCGCACACACCCTATTCACTTGTATTTTCAACACCTCCCCTCAAGTGAATACTCCTAGTACACCTAGACCCTATACCAAGTTTGCCTCCCCTGACTTGATAGTCCGCGACTAGTGTCTACTCCTCCCCTCAAGTTATCTCAGCACACCTGGACCCTGTATCAAGTTTCTTTCTTACTTGACAGTCCGCGACCAGTGCCTCAAGTCCCTAAACTCCATAGTCCTTGACACTCTCTCTCTCTATGTGTCCAAGGCTACTATAAGTGCCCGCGACCTTGACTAAAGTACTCACACATACATCTACCACGTGGCCTACATCATCAGGGGCTCAGAGGTGGTTTTACTTTGTTGGGGCAGGTTACATTGGGTTGTGGGGTCTCTCTCTCTCTCTCTCTCTCAGAGATTTTCACATGGCTCCTCACTCTTTGGAGCCTCACATCTTCTCTTTTCTTCAGTCTTCTTGTCGTAGCGGCTTCTCTCCATGCGTCCGTCTCTTCTTTCAGTCTTCTTGGGGCAGCTTCTCTTCTCGTGTCCATGTCTTCCTTCAGATCTTCTTCTCGGTGTGGATCCTCTTCTTGGAAAGAGATATTCTTCTTCTTTCATGGCTGGGGCCATGAGCTCGTCCGTCAGGTCATTTTGCTCCATGTGAGCAGCATGTTTCAATGTTTTGCTGATAGTTCCTTTGGGCTTTTTATGTTTATCTTGTATCATTATGCAATGCAAACCCAAATTTATGCAGGAGGTCTTACCTCTTGCCTTATTCTAGACAAGGGCAGTGTCTGTTCCCGGTTCTTTCACAATTACATCTTCTCTTTTACAGCCTCTAACCAAGGGCTTGTTCCCACACACACCCTATTCACTTGTATTTTCAACATTAACCTCCACTAGATTTAGACACTTGGCTTCGACACTAACCCTTATTCCTTTTTGACTTGGGTATAACAGAATTCGAAGGAGCTCAATTTGGGGAAGGGGGGAAAAGGCTTCTGCTACGCCGTCTCTTTGGGAAAGGCTTATGCAAAATCTTTGGCCATCCTGACTGATTTAGCTATAGTTGAGGGCTTTGCATTCTTCACTAATCTTTCCAAAGAAGGATTCAATGTTCTTACTTAAAAATGGATGGAGAAGGTTCTCATCATCCACATTGGAGCGTATCTGGCAATACTTGCGTAAGACTGATGATGTGCCTCAATTGGTTTGCCAGCTTGGGAGAGCTCTAAGAATTCATTCATTTTCTCTTATTGAAATCCACAAGAATAAAATATCCAATGAAGGTAATTGGTCATGTCCTCCCATCCCAACTGGTCCTAATTAAGATGGTTAAATTCAAGATAATTCCTCCAACTACTGTAGGGTACAATGATAGGAGTAAGAGCCATCTTACTCCTATCATTGTACCCCACAATATTAAAGTACTTGTCCATACATTCTATCCAATTTAATAGTGCCATTTGGAGGTTGTTGTCTTTGCCGTGAAAGGGCTTGGTTGAGATCTATGGAGTGCTTCTTTAGTGGCTCTATTACAGGTATTGATGGCCATTGCCTCATGATTCTTTTGAAATAAAAGACTTTTCTTAATTCAAAACTTTGGTAATGATTACATAATAAGAAAAGATGCCTTTTATTTCCTCAAAACTTTTATTACATGGCCAAGGGGAAAAAGCCTCAACCCTGGGATCCAAAGAGGTGAAAATAACAATAATAGCCTATAATTACAAACTTTCTGTCAGGAAGATACATACTCATATGATTTAGTCTAGCTTAATACTCATCTAGGATAAAAAGACTTCTACCACAAATTTTGTATCCTTAACAAAATCTAGGCTTTCCACCATGATCATGGCCAAGCTCAGATTGGAGGCATAGGACGAAAGATAATCTATGTTTATCACTCACTATAATAATTCGTTCTTTGTTCTCATCCCATTGATAAAGTCACATAAACAAGGATTGATAAGGTTGCCCAAAATAAAATTTTCGACAACTAAGATAAAAACTTGCAGTCCCATTACTATGTCAGTGGGATAAGTGATCATTCAAAAGCTTCTTAGATTGCTTGTCTCTCCAAGGAACAAGACAAGTTTTGGGCCATATTGCATTTCAACTTACACATTAAAACATAAGACAATTATAAGAAGAAAGAAGACATTATATATTTATTATATCAATTTATTTTTGTACAAAGTTTCAAGCAAGCTCAAAAAGCTTAGATTCTTGCATACATAGATTGTCTATAAGCATGTCTAGACATCCCTTGAACCTCTATCCGAGAAATCTGAGGGCAATTTAATCCTATGGGCTGAAATATAGGAGCAAAGAACTCTATAGGCCCTATGCTAAACTTTAAGATTGTGCCTTAGAGGTCCATAAAGTTTGATCTTCGGGACTACGCCAATGCGAATCAAAATCATCACAAGTGAGACATTATCCGACCATATCTCACTCTTAGCCATGGCAATAATCCTGTGACCATAGTACCATTATTGTCTCTGAAGAATAAAAGTAGGAAGTAGAGCTCCTATAATGTTGAGAGCACCTCTCTCCTCTGATCTTCCTCCTTTGATCCTATAGTAGACAAGAGATGCTAGAAAGCGAATGCGATCATTTCCTGCTCGAGAGATAACCCAAAAATCTCGAAAAGGCATAGTTGAGTCATTTGCTGGGCCATTTGAAAGGAACATCTGAAAGGAAACCTAGTAAAATACGGTAAGTTTTATTTCCAAAATGTCAAACTGTGCTCTAATACCAAATGTGAGACCCCTACCTCTCAAGAATTTTATAAAACTATAGTAGAAGCTACTATGAGGGTAGAGCATCCCACTTGGGGCCTCAATGTATCAATATCCTAATGGTTGGCTATCCAAAAGCTTTTCACATAGCTGATCTGGGATAGACCTTATGCTAAAAAATGAACATGATTCCACCAAGTAAGTGTTTTCTTCATAATTCTCATAAGTAGGACCTATCAATGGCTCCTTGAGGTTTAACACAATGCCTAACTCCTCGATTATGAAAATGATCAATTTTACTAAAATTTACTAGTTCATTAAATCTAAATCTATTTCTTATTTTTCCCAAGCGTCTAAATTTTTCAAGCAGATTGGGTCTCATGTTTGGAAAGCACCCATAATCTTAGTTCCACCTGGCAACTTTGTTTCCAAGTTTGATCTGTTTATGACTTCGACCAAGTTTCTCCAAGCGATGGGTCATACCATGGGCTAGGCTTACACCCACAATGGTCCCCATCTAGAGATGTATCTGGAGGGTTGACGTTGACAAATTTTATCGTAGGTGCATGAGTGCATCCATACTATGAGATGCAAGATGTAAAAAAATGTGACATCCATGTGAAATATGCAGGTGATGTGAATAGGCAATGGGCTAAAGGTGTGCCTGTGTGTATGTACTCCTCCAACACAAAGTTTTATTTGACTCTCTTTGTTGCTTTCTTTGACATCCCTTTTCTCGGGGAGTCAAGATCATTAGATTGGTGATGTAGGGTAGTTTACTTTACCCATAGCTGTAATGGAGCTAGGTGGCCTCTGGGATTTGGCATTAGCAAGCACTAGGGATAAAGGCAAGGTGGGCCAAGAGTTGGTGTGGTCAAAGATGAGTTTACAGAAGGTTCCTGCTAAATTTAGGAAGGTCCTAGTGATAGGTTGTACCATGGGCTAGGCTTACACCTACCATGGTCCCTTGTTTAGATATGTACTTGGACGGTTTTGTCGATGATGAGGAGGCTTAATATAAGTTCTTAAAAGAGTGCTGCCTATGTGTCTAGTACATGTAAAACCCATGCGTATATTACAAGTGTAGTGTAGAACCCATGCGTATGTTACAAGTGTAGAACCCATGCGTATGTTACAAGTGTAGTGTATATATTCGAGCATATATTATAGGTGCAGAGCTTATGTGTATATTACAGGTGTAGTGTATATATTACAGGTGGTGTATATATTCATGCATATATTACAAGTGCAGAGCTTATGTGTATATTACAGGTGTAGTGTATATATTACAGGTGGTGTATATATTCATGCATATATTATAGGTGTAGTGTATATATTACAGGTGTCGTGTATATATTACAGGTGGTGTATATATTCATGCATATATTACAGGTGTAGTGTATATATTACAGGTGGTGTATATATTCATGCATATATTACAGGTGTAGTGTATATATTATAGGTGGTGTATATATTCATGTATATATTAGAAGTGCATAGCCCATGTATATATTACAGGTGTACATGTAAAGCCTGTGTGTATTACAAGTGTAGTAGTGTATATTTTCATGCATATATTACAAGTGCAGAGCCCATGTATATATTACAGGTGTACATTTAAATCCCGTGTGTATATTACAAGTGTAGTGTATATATTTGTGAATATATTACAAGTGCAGAGCCCACGTATATATTATAAGTGTCGTGCGTGGGCATTGGGCAAAAGGTGGACTTGTGTAGAAGCTTTTTTTGCTAAAAACTCTAGCATACTACTTTCTTTGGCACTTCTTCTATTGAAAAATCCAACACACTATTTTCTTTGACATTTCTTCCAATGAAAGATCTAACACAACCTTGATTTCTTTGATACTTTTAAGTTTTATTTCTTCATCTCTATTTTTCATATGTATGCAGCACCCTTAGACAAAGGGTTTTGTACTAAATGGGGGCCCATAAAGAATGTGGAAAGTAGTAGACATGGCCAACATGGGGTGAGACTTACAAACCTGCATGGGTACCAAAGATATCTCCCCTGGTCTCTCATAGAAAGCTATGATGAAGGGCTTGTTGTAGGAAATCCATTGACTAGATCAGCGCCGCATAATCTCCAAAATCCAGTGTTTGGACTGTCTTCACAAAAGTGACCAATCTGTGGCCATGGAAGTATTTGACCTGTTACCATATTATAGTAGTGATGTGTGTGAACACACTTAGGACCGCCGGGGCACTTTTTCCCTCACTAGGAGGTTTTTTCCCCCGTGCATTGTATATACGCCCATTATCTTCTAGGGCTTGTTATCTTTCATTTTGGCACTCATAATACACTACTGTGTTGTGCTCAAGCTTCCTCATCTTCTTGAAGTTGTGTGTGCATTCCTGCAACCCTAATTCCAACAATTGGTATCAGAGCAGGCTTCCTCCTCCCGGGCAGCATCACCGGCACCTGCCGCTTCATCTCCTCCGATTGCGACGAGGTTTCACGAGCGTCAGCAGGTTTCACGAGCGTCAGCAGGCAAAATCGTCCTACTGTGCAGATTTTCTGTCAAGATTAAAATCTGCAGGACAGGTGCCCATTCGTCTGTTTTTGGGCTGTGCTATATAGCACAGGTCGATTTTATACAGGTTTTCCTCTTGCAGACAGCATTTACATCTAGTAGTACAGTCATTGGCCATGGCTGACAACAATGATGTATTCCGCATGTTGGCTGCTGAGGATAAGTTGGATGGCACCAACTATCCATTGTGGGCATATATGATGCGACATGTATTGGTAGCAAAGGGGTTATGGAATATTGTGCAGGGTATTGATGCACGTCCTATTGTGGCTGGGAATGCTGCAAACACATCAGAAACAGGTACTGTTGATGATGGTGCAGGCACAAGTGCTGTAGCAGCTGTTCGAGAACCACCACTTTCAGCAGAGCAGATTCGTTGGGATGGTAGAGATGCGCAGGCTCATGCCTTGATTGCGCTGTCTGTCAAACGTACCATTATCCCACATATTCGCTCCTGCAGGACTTCTAAGGATGCTTGGGATGTACTTGCCACATTGTATCAGGCAAGAAATGAGGCTCGTGTTGCTTATCTCCGAAAACAGTTGGAGAATGAGCATATGAACGAAGGTGATTCTATGGATAGCTTTTTGACAAAGATCAAGGATTTCAAAGAGCAGCTCATTTCTGCAGATGAAATCCTGTCAGACAGTTCACTTGTGCAGACTGTTTTGAATGGTCTACCAGATTCTTATCAGGGTTTTGCTTCCACTCTTCGCTTGATGATGAAAGGCAATCCCAATGCCTTATCATTTGAGGAGTTAGTTTCTGTTTTGCTGCAAGAAGACCAGTCAAGGCAAAACAGGAATAGTATGCGTGTCGCAGATCAAGCTTTCGTTGCTAATCAGAGAAGCGGGAAAGGTAAAGCTGGCTTTTCTTCTAGTAAGCAGAAATCTGCAAATGCTGCGCAACCAAAGAAGGAAGACAAAGATGAGAAGAAGGGTGACAAACAGAAGACATTTTGCAAGTACTGTAAGGGAAATGATCATGTCATCAAAGCGTGTCCTAAGCTGGCTGCGAAAGAGGCTAAGAAGAAAGAGGCTGGTATGGCTGTTGCAGATGCCTCTCCTTCTAACAATGAATCTGCTAATGTTGTGCTAGATACAGAATGGGCATTCAATGCGCAGTGCAGTTATGACCCATCTTTGCATGACACATGTATGTCTGCAGTAGATTCAGATGTATGGTACTTTGACAGTGGTGCCACTAAGCATATCACCTCGCAGCGCAGTTTATTCACTTTCCTTGAGTCTGCTCCCACAGGGAATACTGTCACTTGTGCCAATAACTCCTCTTATCCCGTTAAAGGAGTTGGACAGATTGTGCTGAATGTTGCAAATGGCAACACCTTTACACTTTTTGATGCATTGTATGTGCCAGGGATCAAAAAGAATCTGCTGTCAGTCTCCGCATTTGCCAAAACAGGTTTGGTTGTAAAATTTGTGGATGACAGATGTACTGTTCATGATCTCTCTTGTGGTGACATCATTGTAGCATCTGGTTCACTATGTCGAGGGCTGTATAAGCTCAATATGGATGGCAAATGTGTAGAGGATTCAGCATGTGCTATTATGGATACGCAGGCTATTTCAAATGCAAAACTGTGGCATGCACGTTTTGGTCATCTGAATTTTGCAAGTTTGCTGCGCCTGCAGAAATCTGAAATGGTGTCTTCTTTGCCTAAGCTTGAGGCACCTGTCAAGCATGTTTGTGAGGGCTGCATATTGGGTAAAATGCAGCGTGCTTCCTTTCCCAAAGATGGATCAGTGAGAGCTGAACGCAGATTGCAGCTTGTTCACAGTGATGTTTGTGGTCCCATGCAAACTCCATCATTTGGAAACTACCTTTACTTCGTGACTTTCATTGATGATTTTACCAGGCATGCATGGGTATATCCTTTGAAGGCAAAGTCCGAAGTGTTTTTGTGCTTCAAACAGTTTTTGGTTATGGCTGAAAATGTGTCAGAAAGTAAGATGGGCACCCTCCGTTCAGATCGAGGGGGGGAGTATATGTCTTCAGAATTTAATGCATTTCTGGCTGAGCGTGGGATAAAACACCAATGTACAGTGCCGTATACACCACAGCAAAATGGTGTGGCTGAGAGGAAAAACAGGTCTCTCATGGAAATGGCAAGATGTATGGTTAAGAGTCAAAGTCTACCACATGGTTTTTGGCTTGAGGCTGTCATGTGTGCCACTTATGTACTAAACAGGTGTCCCACCAAAGCATTACAGGTTGTCACTCCATATGAGGCTTGGCATGGCCGCAAGCCATCTGTTGGCCATTTACGTGTTTTTGGTTGCCTGGCATATGCATTAGTGCCTGTGCAACATCGCAGAAAATTGGATGACAAAGCTGTCAAATGTATTTTTGTTGGATATAGTGCTGAGAGCAAAGGCTATCGTTTGTATCATCCACAGACAAAGCGCATTTTGGTTAGCCGTGATGTTGTATTTGTGGAAGATGCAGTTCAGCCCTTGGTTTCATGTATTAAGGAGACAGATATCAGCTCACGTGATGTCTATGATACATTGTTGCCTCTTTTCAGTGGTGCACAGTCAAGTGCAATACCTCATGAGGCAGTTTTTCAGCCTATGCAGGTTTTAAATGATGGCACAGATCAGCCTATATCTGATGCAGATGTGCATGATGCACTTGAGGATGAGAGACAAGAGATTGAGGGCTCTAGGAATATGCCTAGATGGCTGGTGCAGACTTTGCGTGACAGCAAGTTGGATGCCCCTTTGTCTAGTCGCACTCGTTCTGGCTCTCATGGTGCCTCTTATGCGTCAGATTGTTATGCATTGGCTGTTTCTAGTATGTGCGATGAAAGTGAGCCTGTTTCATTTGATGAGGCACAAAGTTCAGAAAATTGGATGGCTGCTATGCAAGCAGAATACGATGCTATTATGAAGAATGGTACATGGTCTTTATGTGACTTGCCCCCTGGCAAGAAGGCCATTGGCACTAAGTGGGTATACAAATTGAAGCGTAAGCCTGATGGCACAGTGGATCGCCATAAGGCTAGGCTTGTTGCAAAAGGTTATGCTCAAGAAAAGGGCATTGATTTTGATGAGACTTTTGCTCCCACATGTCGTATGACCACTGTTCGTAGCATCTGTGCATTAGCAGCTCATAATGGTTGGAATGTACATCAGCTGGACATAAAGACTGCGTTCTTGAATGGAGATTTGCATGAGGAGGTGTATGTATCGCAGCCTCGTGGTTTTGTTCAAAGAGGGCAGGAAAACAAAGTGTGCAGGTTAAAAAAGGCTTTATATGGTTTAAAGCAAGCTCCACGAGCTTGGTATGAAAAAATACATGCATATTTGACTGCACATGGGTTTCAGAATAGTCCAACAGAAAGCACTTTGTATGTTAAACGTGTGGATGGTGTACATCTAATCATTGCTCTCTATGTCGATGACATGCTGCTCACAGGACCAAATGAGAGTCATATTGCTGATTTTAAGGCTGATTTGAATGCCTCTTTTGAGATGTCAGATTTGGGGCATTTGCATCATTATTTGGGGATACAATTTAAGCAGTGTGATGGAGGTATTGCTTTGTGTCAGACAAAGTATATTGAAACATTGTTGCGGAGATTTGGCCTTGAAGACTGCAAGCCTATTGCTACTCCAATGGAGACAGGTTTGAAGTTGAGTCTTCATGATGCTGGAGATCACTTTGATGTCACACTCTATCAGACAGCTGTTGGTTGCCTCATTTATGTATGCATTACGAGGCCAGACATTCAGTTTGCAGTCTCACAGGTGAGCAAATTTATGCATAGCCCAGGCATTAAGCATTGGCAGGCAGTGAAGCGTATCTTTCGCTATTTGAGTGGTACTCGGCATCTTGGGTTGTTTTATCCCAAGGGGGGATCATTGCCGCCAGATTTACATGCTTTTTCAGATTCTGACTGGGCTGGTTGTTATGACACACGCGTGTCCACGAGTGGTTTTTGCTTCATGCTTGGAAGCTCATGCATATCATGGTTGAGCAAGAAGCAGCCTACTGTGGCCACTTCTAGTTGTGAAGCTGAGTACAGGGCAGCTTTCACAGCTACGGTTGAGTGTGTGTGGCTCAGACGCCTTATGGCTGATTTGGGTGTTGGGCAGCCATCTGCCACCACCATCTTCACTGACAGTCAGAGCGCATTGGCAGTTGCGCGGAACCCAGTGTTCCATGCTCGTACGAAGCACATTGAGGTGCACTACCATTATGTCAGGGAGAGACTCTCTGCAGGAGAGATCAGTTTGGCTTATGTGCCAACACAGGATAACCTTGCAGACCTTTTCACAAAGGCTCTGCCTCGTGAGAAGTTCGAAGCTTTTCGCAAAGCTTTGGGCTTACTCCCTTTTGTGGATTCGTCCACATAGCTAGACACTTCCCTATACATGAGTGCTAGCTCTTGTTCACCGCATCACTCCAGGGGGGATTTGTTACCATATTATAGTAGTGATGTGTGTGAACACACTTAGGACCGCCGGGGCACTTTTTCCCTCACTAGGAGGTTTTTTCCCCCGTGCATTGTATATACGCCCATTATCTTCTAGGGCTTGTTATCTTTCATTTTGGCACTCATAATACACTACTGTGTTGTGCTCAAGCTTCCTCATCTTCTTGAAGTTGTGTGTGCATTCCTGCAACCCTAATTCCAACATGACCATGCCGTAGAGATTCATCTACTGGAAGAAGTTGGTACCTTTATTGAGATCTAGGATCAACTGCTCTTTCCTTGTCCCCATTAGTCCTTGGGCACCTCCTCAAGGATGAGGATGATGAGCTCAAAGAATCAGCCTGAGGGTGACAAGAGCAGGATTGTGGGGACCTTGGAGTAGTATAGGGAATTAAAGTTCTTTATTTAAAGTGTATCTCCATGGTGGGGTGAGGGGTGTGGGGCCATCAATGTAGGGGATAGGAGGCTTGCACTTTTCCTTTCATACATAGGAACTTGCACCCAAGGACCACTTTCTTTGGATTAGCATGTACTTGGGGTCAATACGGACTTCTCTAGGTGTGGCGGCCATGCATTCCCACCACATTTGGTGAGATCACTAAGGAGATAGGGTATGCACTGCTTGGGTTAGGACTCGTATGTGACCTTGGGTAGTCCCTAGGATTAACAAAGTGCCAGTCTCCTTTGCCACATTGGTGTGAGTAAATAGGTGATCCATGTGTTGGTTCATCCGACCGGTGGATTTTGATCATGTCTAAAGGTGTATCCAGGTGGTTATTGAAGTTGCCTTGGAATGTGAGATCCCGCATGGTTAGCATCGAAATGTGAGTTGTTGTTCATAGATAGGCAAGGACACCCCTGGGTCCTTCTCATCCTCATGTTTAGCATTGAATTTTGCTCATGGAATGTTTTGAGAATGGGGGACTTGTGGATGCAATTAATGAGGTGGTTGAGTTGGGAGAGAAGGTCTAGGCTTTAGGGTTAAAACATGGATGAGGTGGGCTTCCATGGAGGATGGTGTAGATAGATTGGAGAGAGGGCTATGGGTGAGGGCTAGAGTTGGGCCGGTTGGAGAGTTGGGTGGATTTGGCTCCTAGGGATTTACTTTGTTGCCCAAACTATCCAAAGACGGGGCTTGATTGGTTTGTAGGGAATCTTCTCTAAAAGAAGCCTTAGAAGATTGGCGTGTCCTAGTTTCTTTCTAAGGATTTCTCAAGGTCTTTATCTTCATTGTCAGGATTATGGCTTTGGAAAAAGGTGAAGGCCTCCTATTCCTCATCGATGAAGATGTCTTGTGGGTAAGCCACATGACTTTTCTAGCCAGCAAAGTCAAGGGCTTGCTCGAGATAATTGTAGACTATTGGATATACAGAGGATGCCAGTGGGTTGTACTAGTTGTTGGGCATGTTACAAAGATCACGGAAAGTAGACTTCATTGCTTGGCAAACAAGGGTCTTCAATGGTTGAGTGAAGTGAGTCTACTTGGATGGGGAAGTTAAGGCCGAAGTAGTACAAAAGTGACTAATTTGTGGCCACTGAAGTATTTGACCATGCTGTAGAGATTCATCTACTGGAAGAAGTTGGGACCTTCATTGAGATCTAAGATCAACTGCGCTCTTTCCTTGTCCATTAGTCCTTGGGAACATCCTCAAGGATGAGGAAAATGAGTTGAAATGAGGCGACAAGAACAGGGTTGGGGACCTTGGTGTAGTAGAGAGCATTAAAGTTCTCAATTTAAAGTGTATCTCCATGGTGGGCTGAGGGGTGTGGGGCCATCAATGTAGGGGATAGGAGGCTTGCACTTTTCCTTCCATATATAGGAACTTGCACCCAAGGACCACTTTCTGTGAATTAGCATGTACTTGGGGTCGATGAGGACTTCTCTAGGTGTGGCGGTATTCTCGCCACATTTGGTGAGATCACTAAGGAGATAGGGTATGCACCACTTGGGTTAGGACTCGTATGTGAACTTGGGTAATCCCTAGGATTAACAAAGTGCCAGTCTCCTTTGCCACATTGGTGGTCAATCTTCTATTCAGTAAATAGGTGATCCATGTGTTGGTTCAACCGACTGATGGATTTCGATCATGTCAAAAGGTGTATCCAGGTGGTTATTAAAGTTGCCTTGGAATGTGAGATCCTGCACGGTTAGCAGATATGTGAGTTGTTGTTCATAGGTAGGCAAGGACACCTGTGTGTCCTTCTCGTCTCCTCATGGTTAGCATTGAATTCCACTCATGGAATGTTTTGAGGATGGGGGACTTGTGGATGCAATTAATGAGGTGATTGAGTTGGGGGAGAAGGTCTAGGCTTTAGGGTTAAAAGGTGGATGAGGTGGGGCTTCCATGGAGGATGGTGTAGATAGATTGGAGAGAGGGCTATGGGTGAGGGTTAGAGTTGGTTGGTTGGAGAGTTCGATTGATTTGGCTCCTAGGGATTTACTTTGTTGCCCAAACTATCCAAAGAGGGGGATTGATTGGCTTGTAGGGAATCTTCTCTAAAAGAAGCCTTAGAAGATTAGTCTGTCCTAGTTTCCTTCTAGGAATTTGTGAAGGTCTTTATCTTCATTGTCAGGATTATGGATTTGGAAAAGGGTGAAGGCCTCCTATGCCTCATCGATGAAGATGTCCTGCGAGAAAGCCACATGACTTTACAAAGTCAAGGGCTTGCTCAAGATAATTGTAGACTTGGATATATAGAGGATGCCAATGGGTTCTACTAGTTGTTGGGCATGTACTAAAAGTAGACTTCATTGCTTGGCGAACAAGGGTCTTCAATGGTCAAGTGAAGTGAGTCTACTTGGATGGGTAAGTTAAGGCCGAAGTGGTGCCGTATGAGGTAAATAATCTTCCTTGGTAAAGAGTAGAATTTGTGGCACCAAAAAGTGGCAAAATTTGACACAAATATATGGGATTCAATGGGGAGTATTAGCAAGTAGTGTCCAAGAATGGCTTGGTCGAAGAAGAAAAAGATGGCACGGGTGGGTTGTCACATTGTGTTGATGATGCAGGATAAGATGGGGTGGAAGGTGGGGGGTTGAAATGGGTTTGATAAAAAGATATTTAATTGAAGCAAATAAAGGGCCAGTGTTTGGTGAGGGTAAGGCTATCCATGGGAGATCGGCTTATGCTCGACAAGGTTGATAGCCTATGAGAGGCATGTGTAGCTTCTTTTATCTTACACCCTTCCCAATGGGGTATCATCCGAGGTAGGATTTCCGTCTTATGAATGTCGGAGTGTGCCTCGGTGATGAGGGATTGTTTGTGTGGTGGAGATCTTTGTAGGATGATTCCCGAGAGGTCACTTTGTTACACCTCATGGAATAATGCAGTGAGAGATTTAGTTACCTCATCGGCTATGGGCAAGCAATATCACACTCTCCCTTCCAAATTGATTAGCCACCACATAGGCCACTTGGGCCTGTGTGGAGTTATTCTGGGAGATATTCAGGGAAAAGAGAAGAGGTGGAGAGAATCAGGCAAGAGGTGGAGATATTCTGGGAGTGAATCATGGAGAAATCAATGGGATTTGATGCTTGATGTAAACTCTATAAATTGAGGCATAGCCCTAATGAGAATTTGCTGGTTTTTGAGTATCCATGCCTACATTAATCTATGAAACAACTCTTAGATCAAGGATTTGTTCGACCCAATGTATCCACATGGGGTGCGCCAGTTCTATTCTAGAAGAAGAAAAATGGAAGTCTCAAATTGTACATTGATTATCATAGGTTGAATCAGTTTGTTATCAAGAATAAGTATCATATTCGCAAGACAGATGAGTTGTTAGAACGCTTGCATATAGCCTAGATATTCACAAAGATTGACTTGAAGTGGAGATATTATCTCAAATTGTACATTGATTATCATAGGTCGAATCAGTTTGTTATCAAAAATAAGTATCATATTCGCAAGACAGATGAGTTGTTAGAACGCTTGCATATAGCCTAGATATTCACAAAGATTGACTTGAAGTGGAGATATTATCAGATCAGGATATTCCCAAGACGGCTTTTAATACCTGGTATGGATATTCCCAACATAGCTTTTAATACCCACCAATATGAATATTCCCAATATAGATTTTAATACCCAATATGGATATTCCCAAGATGGATGTTAATACCTCGTATGAATATTATGAGACAGCCTTTAATACCCGATATGGATATTCCCAAGATGGCTTTTAATACCCAATACGGATATTCCCAAGATGGCTTTTAATACTCGGTATGAATAAAGATATTCCCAAGATGGCTTTTAATACCCAATACGGATATTCCCAAGATGGCTTTTAATACTCGGTATGAATAAAGATATTCCCAAGATGGCTTTTAATCCCTGGTATGGATATTCCCAAGATAGCTTTAATTACCCGATATGGATATTCCCAAGATGGATTTTAATACCCAGTATGGATATTCCCAATATAGTTTTTAATACCCAATATGAATATTATTTAAGTCACTTTACAGACAAGATTATGTGATGCCACACTGAATTGGTTAGTCCCACTATTTCGAGTGGAAGTGTCGAAGGCAAATGTTAGGTGAGAAGGATCATCATATGTAGTCAATAAAGAAAGATATCAAAGCTACTAAGGACAAAAATATGCCAATCTAAAGCAAACTTCTAGAGAATTTGAAGAAGGTGATATGGTCAAGGATCGAATCAGAAAAAATCTTCGCTCTTGTTATAACATTGCTTAAGCAAGAAAGTAAGACAGCTCAGGAAGTAAAGAAAGTTTTGGGATTTAGATTAGAAAGTGGATGTTTGTACTTCAATAATCAATTATGTGTTTCTAAAGATAATGATCTTAGAAGAAGAATTTTAAATGAAGCTTATGACAACCCCAACTATGTGAAGGCTTTCATGGTAGTCAAGAAAAGTTTCTTGTGTCCAAGACTTAAGAAGGATGTACTACAACATGTTCTCGTCGTCAATGCTTAGTCTACTAGAAGGTTAAGGTCAAAAAGGATAAACATGCTAGGAAAATGTATCCCTTAGATATTCCTCAGATGAAGTGGGAGTGGATTGCATTACTGGATTGCGATTTCCTTCATTTAATGTTGGATACGATTCCAGCTTAGTTGTGGTAGATCTCTTGATAGAGGAGGTCACTCATCTAATTTCATTGAAAATATATATAGCTCTTAATGCTGCTAGTTGTGGTAGATGGCTTGATAGAGGAGGTCACTCATTCCATTGAAAATATATACAGCTCTTAATGCTACTAGTGTCTCTTTTTTTGAAGGAAATATTCAAACTCCATGGTTTGCCTAGAAGGATTATCAACGACCAAGAGGAAAAGCTCACATCCCACTTTTGGACTGCATTTTTCAAAGATGTGGGAACCTCTCTAGATATCAGTATTGTGTATCATCCAAAGATTGATGGCCAGCTAGAGAGAGTGAACTAGGTAATTGAAGACATTCTTTGACCGTTTTGTGGAGGAGAGACCAAGAGATGGATGAACTATCTTTATTTGGTTGAATTTACTTATAATGCATCTTATCCTCAAAGCATAGGGATGAGCCCATTTAATGCACTTTATGAGCAAGATTGTGTAACGCCCCACTGAATTGGTCAATCCTACTATTTAGAGTGGAAGTGTTGAAGGCAAATGTTAGATGAAATGGATCATCAAATGGCTTATCTAAAGCAAAATTCTAGAAGAATTAGAAGAAGGTGATATGGTCTTTCTTTAAATAACAACCCAAGAGAAGTTCACTTTCCTTGATAAAGTACAAGAAGCTATCACCCAGATATTATCGACCATATGAAATCATAAGAAAAATTGGAGATCAAGCTTATGAGCTTTTGCTTTGTCCATATATAAAGATCCACAATGTCTAGGGTTCCAGATCCAAGTCATATATTAGATGATGAGCAAGTTGCCTTTATCGCTCAAGGCCAAGTGGAGCTGGAACTAAAAGTAGTTTTGGATGTCAAAGAAAAGCCCCTTAGCAAGGAATAGAATCTTAAGGGAGTATCTGATTAAATGGAAGTTCTCCCCAATTGAGGATGCTATTTGGGAAAAGGAAGAGGATATAGTAAGAGATTATCCCCAATTTACGAGACGAGGACATCTCAGCTTTTTAAGTGGGGAAGAATGTAAGATCCCTCTTACTCATGTATTATTATTTTGCCAATGATAAATTAATATAAATCCTATTGTAAAGAGAGAAACTATGTAAAAATAATATTTTTATGTTGAAAAAAGTAAAAATAATAGGGACACTTCCCCCCCTTAATGGTAGATTAGGTACAATTTTTAGGCTTTCACTCTTCCTCTCTCTCCCCTTGTGCTAGGCTACTTTGGCCTTTATGCTACTTTGGCATTATAGCTACTTTGGCTATGAATTTCAGCTTGAGTGCATCATATGGCCTCAAAGGCTGATTACATCACACTTTTTGTAGAGATAAGAGGGGTGAATATAGTGAGATGGGTAGCTTCTTTGATGTGGACTAGATGCAATTTCCCATTTATGGTTTTCACACATATGCTCGCATATACTGATGTGGTTGCGGCATTTTTACAAGGGTTGCATACTTCTTTTCCACACATACTAGCGTACTCATTTGGCCGCTGATTACAAACATTTTTTTCTCTTGGTTACTCACATACGTCCGCTCATATGGGCGGTTTACAAAAGTTACATATTTTTCATAAAGACATGTTTTGTCAATGAAGTTCTTGTTTTGTTGATGTAGAATCTTGTCATTGTGGAGGCTTTTGTTGATAATGATATTGGTGTGAGGATGCCCAATTATTTAAGGTACTTATAGCTATTTTAATGATATGCATGTGAACACCCCTTACCAAGGACACTTCACACTCGAGTTTCCACCCACAAGGGTTTTTTTTTAATATATAATTACAAGCTTATCTTGAAGCGACGTTTCTTGCTCGTATCGTCAAACTGCTTCTTCCCTCTGCTCACGGCAACCCTGCGTTCTTTTGCTAAGGCTATTCTCCTCTCGTTAATATGCTATTGATGATGTGCTCTTGCTTCTGGGACGCTACCAAAGAACACGTGTTTCACTTGATGTATTCGTTACTGCTATACAAAAAGCAACTCACAAAGGGCCGCCACGGTTCCCAGCTTGTGAAGCGGTGCGCCATCTTCAACCTTCCTGTGGTGGCAGGGGGCGACTTTCAAGTTACCTTCGTGGCCATCTTTTGAGATGCCTTCATGGCCAGCTTCTTGCGCAGTGCTTTCTACTGCGAGCTTCTAATTTCTCCCTCTCTCGTGGCTCATTAATGACTTGCTTGCTTGTTTTGTTGTGCTCTCTCTCTTGCCTGCCGACGCCTCTCCCAGCTCTCAATTGTGATGGCCTGCACTACCTTCTCTTCCTCCCTCTCTCTTCCGTTGCTCGTTGCTCTACACCCAACAACCGAGAGCTATTGACTTCTCTCTACTCTGTAAGAACCACTAGAAAACGTTCTTTCTCCACAATCTCCCTTGTGCCTCTGGTTCATGCATGCACAAATGCTAAGTTGAATCGAAGATCTAGACTCCACTGCTTCCTTGGGAGTTGCTCTACTGAGAAATTGCAGATGAAGCTAGATGACTCCTCTCTCCTCTTGCATATAGCTTTCACTAACAATTTTGGAGCAACAAAAATGTGGAGATGGCTAAGTGAACTAAGAATCCTAATCTTAATAAAATGAGAAGAAAGAAGAGACTAATTTAATTGCTAGTTGTACCTTAATCACCTCAACCTAATGAAATGCTAATGAGTTGGACCTAAGCTAGGAGAGTTAGACCTAAGCTCTAATACCATGTTGAAATCATGGATCGAGCTCTCCTAACTACACATCCTAATAACAAGACATTTACCTAATCATAAACTAATCCTACACTAATCACAATGTTAAACTAAGGTGAATAGAAATGAAAAGGCCTCATCAATGAGTGTGTGCAAATTAAGGTTTAGACTCAAGTTCAATTAGGTTATAAGATGGAAAATTGTACTCATAAAAATACTTGAGATGTTGAGCTTACATTCCAATGTTTGAAATGTCCTTCTTTTATATGAGGAGAGTACAACATGGCCTTTCTCTTGCATATGGGATAATTCTCACTTGGTGATGTGGCTTCTCACACTCACTCCATATTTTCCTTGTGCTCTTTGGCACCACATTTCTCAACAACCCCCCCACTCAAGTGTACAATTAACTACCATCATCGAGAATGATAAAAAACATAAAAAAACCCCAAAAACATGTTTACAATCATCAAAAGCAACTAAAAACATTCACGTGCACACCTATGTATCTCGTCACGTTTTGAAATATGTAATCTTGTCTCATTTTGTTCAGCTTTGGATGGCTGGTGTCACAATATTTTACTAATGAATTTAATGTTTTACTTTTTAATTTAATGTTTTACCTAATCTAGACTATGGCCATGCTGAGAGAGAGAGAGAGAGAGAGAGAGAGAAAGAGAGAGAGAGAGAGAGAGAGAGAGAGAGAGAGAGAGAGAGAGAGAGAGAGAGAGAGAAATGTCTTATTGTTTTTGAATAAATTGCAGTCAACTAAAGTAAACTGAGAGCACTCCAATAGGGTGTACTTGATGTGAGACTTGATGTATTGTCATAATCTTTCCACCAACTTGGTGATGTCGACATTTTCATAATAAAACAATCATCCAAAATATCGCACGATATTGTTACATACCGCACGAAATTGTTGTGTGTTGAATACCGCCCTAGAAGCTGATATTGAACTGTATCTCGAAGTCTTCTTCTATGATGGTGTGCAAGAGATTACACATCACGAATTTCTTTTGGTACACAAACATGAATGCATTGTCAAAGCAACTAATAAACCAAACTCGGACTTTTACCGAAACCGATCCGAGTTTACTTTTACAGTTCGAGATTACTTTTGCTGTGCAAAAATTACATGCTCTGTCTGGAAAGTAAACCCGAACTGTCAAGGTAAACTCGACCGAGTTTACTTTCACAGTCCGGGTTTACTTTCCAGGCAGAGCAGGCACAGCATGTAATTTCTGCACATCAAAAGTAAACTCGGACTGTAAAAGTAAACTAATACCGATTCGAGTTTACTTTCACAGTTCGGGTTTACTTTCCCTGATACTAATGAATTTAATGTTTTACTATTCAATTTAATGTTTTATTGTTTTACCTAATCTAGACTATGGCCATGCCGAGAGAGAGAGAGAGAGAGAGAGAGAGAGAGAGAGAGAGAGAGAGATTTCTTATCTCCCATTGTTTTCACTGATAGATTTCTTATCTCCCATTATGCTTAGAGAAATGTCTTCTTGTTTTGAGTAAATTGCAGTTAATTACGCTAAGGTAAACTCAGAGCAGTCCATATATAACTCACTATGGCCATACTGAGTTAGATATGGCCATGCCGAGAGAGAGAGAGAGAGAGAGAGAGATTGCATGGCTCCAGGAGTGCATGAAGCCAACATCCGGGGTTGAAATTTTTTCATGTCTCCCATTGTGCTTAAAGAAATGTCTTATTGTTTTGAGTAAATTGCAATCAACTAAAGTAAACTGAGAGCAGTCCAATAGGGTGTACTTGATGTATTGTCATAATCTTTCCACCAAGTTGGTGATGTTGACATTTTCATAATGAAACAATTGTCCAAAATACTGCACGATATTGTTGTGTGCTGAATACCGCCCTAGAAGCTGACTGTACTGTATCTCAAAGTCTTCTTCTATGATGGTGTGCAAGAGATTACACATAGATGTGTATACTTCGTCACGAATTTCTTTTGGTACACAAACATGAATGCATTGTCAAAGCAACTAATAAACCAAACTCAGACTTTTATCAAAGCCTTTCACAGTCCGAGTTTACTTTTACTATGTAGGAATTACAATGAAAGTAAACTCGGACTGTTAAAGTAAACTCGGAGAGGTCCGAGTTTACTTTCACAGTCTGGGTTTACTTTTCAGGTAAAACATGTAATTTTTGCACAGCAAAAGTAAACTCGGACTGTCAAAGTAAACTCAGACCGAACCGAGTTTACTTTCACAGTCCGAGATAACTTTAGCTGTGCAGAAATTACAATGCTCTTCTTGGAAAGTAAACTCAGACCGTGAAAGTAAACTAAGACCGGCGGTTCGAGTTTATTTCCATAGTCCGAGTTCACTTTTGCTCTGCAGGAACTACAATGCTCTGCCCACCTAGAAAGTAAACTTGGACTGTAAAAGTAAACTCGGACCGATCCGAGTTTACTTTCACAATGCGAGATTACTTTGTAAGAACTACAATGCTCTGCCTAGAAAGTAAACTCAGACACTGTAAAAGTAAACTCGGACCGGTCCGAGTTTGCTTTTGCTATGTAGAAGCTACGGATTGTGAAAGTATTGCTTCATGCCTTTGGAATACCTGTGGAAGAAGATTCTCCACCCATGCATTCTTCGTATGAAACTAACATAGTAAAACATGGCATGACTTTTTCATACCTCCCATTGTGCAATGAGCTTTACATACTACAATGATGTCAACACGGCTTATGGAATTATAAGAAGTACAAAAGTGGCATCAATAGCTTTAGAAATGATATCAATGCATGAATTATGAAATTACAAGTACATGAATGGCATCATTCTTGTTTGAGATGCCAATGCTTTCACAATATCATCAGTCTCATTGAGGAGCCAAAAAAAAGTATTGCTCATCATCTTGAGAGTTACCATACTCAATTGCCATGATCCTGTAACGCCGAGGTGGAAAATTACCACAAATTTGCACTTCCTTGTTGATGAGAGTCTCCTCAATGCCAAGTGGGGCATGCCTCATGGTCAAAGGCAATAATGCATGAGAAGTGTGACATGATATGGTAACTAGGGGATCTATCATCAATGTTTTTGTACAACAATGAGGACACCAAATGCGAAGTCTCCTCGTTGATGTTTTCACCTAGAACTCCAGTAACATGAGGACGCTTAGGTTGGGGAGAATCCTCATCTAAACTATTAGGTATATTGTGTGGAATTCCATGACCTATTCTAGTGCATGTAACATCTGCTTGAATTTGGCGAATGCTCCCACGTGTTGGCATGTCAATCTTCTTTGGAGCTACCAAGCTCATGAGGTTATCCTTGGATATCTTTAATTGTTATAGTAGAATAGATGTCTCTATCTCATCTTTGTTTTGCAAACCATCTTCAATTTGACAAAGGATTTCCCTAAACTTCTCTATACATTTGGGTAACTCCTCACTCATACCTATCTCACAGAGGTCTTGATCATCATTTTGAAGAACTGGTTCTTCATTGTTGATACCATGGTTGACCAATGCATGTGCACTATCAACAATTGGCAAGATGGAAAGTAAATGTGGAAAGTGGCTAGTGATAATCAACCTCATACCAATGAGATGCTTGCAATCACTGCTCCAATCAAGGCAATCACAATAATTGGATTGCATGCTAACATGATACCATTGACCTTTTGTTGAGATACTTTGTAGCTTGAACAGTAATGTCATCTCATTCACAATTTCCAAACATGATGGATTGCCTTGATAATGTTGAAGAATTCTCTCCCCTTCAAGAAATCGTGCCGTATATCTCTTTGATGATCCATGGATGTTGTAACGTCCACAATCAGCTGCCCATAACATAAGATGTAAGAAAATGACATGGGAAATTGCAAAAGATTCATGCGAGTTGTAAATTACAAAGATATTAGTTGTGTGGTGGTCAACCTATCTCCTGTTTTTGTTTGAAGAACTCAAGCAAAGTTCCACCCATGCGAGTGCCAGTTTGTGAATCTCCAATAAGTGCATGTATAAGATCTACCAAGGATCTATTAATCCTTGCATCCAATAGGGTGTACTTGATGTATTGCCATAATCTTTCCACCAAGTTGGTGGTGTCGACATTTACATAATGAAACAATCGTCCAAATTTAGGCCACCTCCTCCCCATATACAATTGTGACCACACCACCCATTCGTTACATACCGCACGATATTGTTGTGTGTTGAATACCGCCCTAGAAGCTGACTATACTATATCTCCAAGTCTTCTTCTGTGATGGTGTGCAAGAGATTACACATAGATGTGTATACTTCGTCTCATGAATTTCTTTTGGAATCTAAATTGAAGGTACACAAACATGAATGCATTGTCAAAGCATGTCAAAGCAACTAATAAACCAAACTCGGACTTTTATAGAAACCGGTCCGACTTTACTTTCACAGTCTGAGTTTACTTTTATTGTGCAAAAATTACATACACTGCCTGGAAAGTAAACCTGGACTGTGAAAGTAATCTCGGACCGGTGCGAGATTACTTTCACAGTCCGGGTTTACTTTCCAGGCAATGCATGTAATTTCTACACAGCAAAAGTAAACTCGGCATGTGAAAGTAAACTCGGACCGATCCGAGTTTACTTTCACAGTCCGAGATAATTTTAGTTGTGCAGAAATTACAATGCTTTGCTTGGAAAGTAAACTCGGACTGTGAAAGTAAACTCGGACCGTGAAAATAAACTAAGACCGGTCTGAGTTTATTTCCACAGTCCGAGTTCACTTTTGTTGTGTGGGAACTACAATGCTCTGCCTGCCTAGAAAGTAAACTTGGAATGTAAAAAGTAAACTCGGACCGGTCCGAGAGTTTACTTTCACAGTCCGAGATTACTTTTGTAGGAACTACAATGCTCTGCTTGGAAAGTAAACTCAGACTATAAAAGTAAACTTAGACCGGTCCGAGTTTTCTTTTGTTGTGCAGAAGCTACAGATTGTGAAAGTAAATAGTCATGGAAGAATGGAAAATAACACACCACAATCTAGAGCAATATTGCTTCATGCCTTTGGAATCATACCTATGGAAGAAGATTCTCCACCCATGCCTTCTTCGTATGAAACCAACATAGTAAAACATGGCATGCTATTTGTTGAACGACAACCTCTGTCTCATCAACAATCCAACAATGTGTATCTTCATACACGACCTTAAGTATTGCATCAAGCTCTTGTTGTGACTTGTCAACAATCACAATAGCAGTGGGCCGAACATTATCCATTCTTTGAAAAATAATGTGAAGTATCTTTGATAAGGCAATTACTTCTTGATTGCTACCCGGGTCATTAGAGCACAACATGAACCATATTGGAATGCCCATTCCAATTTGATTTGGTAGAACTGTAGCATACAATGGTAGCCCAAAGACATTTGTTTTAAAGGTGCTATCTATGGCCCAAGAATTATTACGCGAGAAGCGTTTGGCCATTTGGAACATCCATTCATCTTGTATAATAAGAATAAATGACTTATCCTTATCTTCTAGTACATTAGGACAATATGGTTGACAATATAGAACTTGCATGAGAGTGTCGTCGGTTAAACAAGTTAAAGCACAAAACCATGTGACACGATGAATGTTATAAACAAATAAAATATTATGGTACCTTATTTTGTTCACGTAGCTTTAAACACTCGATGTACATCATGGTCCAATCATCTTTTGAGATTTTTCCTATAAATAGAGATAGATCTTGTTATATTAAAAAGAATTAGTATTTAAGTTTATAAAAGTCACTAAGCAAATATCATTGATATATTACCTGCATTGCGTACTCCATATGACATTAAAGCCACTTCCTTTGGGATCATAAAGAACCGATAGATAGTGTGGTCAAGTGAAGAGGCTTGTTTCAAATGAATTCTCTCCTTTGACAGTGACATCTTTGCCACATGTCGAGATGTGCCGATGTCAAATAGATCTTCCATGCAACATTCATTGACCTTTGGATGAATGGGTAAGTGATATAAATCACTCTATGACTTCTCGCGGCACATGTCCTTCATGAGTAGAGTGTATATGAATCAAAGCTTCTGAATTGCCACTTGGATACTCCACTTGAACCTTGAACGGACAACCACATTTCTTAGTTGATCTTAATCTCCTAATGGTTCCCTTTCGGCTAAGTGTACCACCTCTATGGCACATGTAATCAACCACAAACTTGGATACACCATTTTTTTGGTTGATCAAACCATTACTAGTCTAACCTTGTGCTCGATCATTATCTCTTTCAAGTGGTTTTCCACATTTGCTTTATCTGCAGTTAGTACTGTTGCTTATACTCTTTTTTTGGCTTGGCATTCTAATTCTCCTCCATGGTTTGATCTCTTACAACCACATGCATTGATGAAGTCCCTAATAAAAGAGGTGGGTATCTCGTGCTTTCTAATAACAGTACACCATCTAAATTTGATTGTTTCTATTGTCTCATTTACTCCTTGGTGATAATCATCCTCCACAATATAATGAGACAATGCCACAATGCTTCCCCACTCTTCTAAGCATGCAATCCTTAGCTTTGGTGTGCTAAGCAAGACAAGGCGCACCATCTTCTTTCATCCCCAAGCAAAGGCCATCCATCATTCTTCTCCATTTCTTTAAGTCTTGATTACCTCTAGAATCATTATTAAAAGACTAAGGTCATGTAAAAGGGTAGGAGAAGGGTGTGTGTGTGAATGGACTTATGGTCTACTAGCTCACCTATTTAAAGGCAAAGCTAGAAGGCATTATGTAGAGTGTAAAGGCCAAGTTGTATGCATAAGCAACTTAATAAACAAGATTTGTTCTTGTATTTTTGGGTCTCTCTCCTCCACCCATCTTGATCTAGCATAAGCACCACATTCTCTCAACATGGTATCTAGAGCTTGGGTAGATTAGGTCACACTTTTTATGGTGTAGACTAGGTTATCCTACATCTCACTTTTTGTGGAGCTGAACCCCCAACTAATGGAGGCCTTCCAGCAGCTTTTGGAGGCCGTATCTTGGCTTGCTCTCAACTAGGAAGTTCAAGAGGACCTCCGTGTGCTCGGATTCATACCATCAATTGCTAGGTTTACCCTCAGGAGGCCATGACCTTGAGCTCTGAGTAGGCCGGCGCACGTTTTTCTGCACAGCGCTGATGTCGTACAGCCCATTCGCCATCTATAGGCGATTAGGGGAAATGTGAGCTTAGGGATTTTAAAGCCCATAACCTAAGGGTTTACTCTCTTAAGTTTCAACCCTAATGGCGGCCTGAAGTGCGCTCAAGAGCCACAAAACCAGGGTACCCTGTGAGGAAGCCATGGAAGCTTCAAAATAGTGTTTTTTTACACTAATCTTTGTTTAATTGATCTTAATCACTTAAGTGCTCCTTGAAAGTGCTTTTGATCCAGATCTTCTGAAGTGGTGGGCATACACCATGAGGTGTTCATAAGCCTCATTGTCTCATCAAGCTTCATCAAGTGTACAAGGTTCCAAAGTGTGCTTATAAGCACTAAAGGTGTTGCTAAACACCATTGGTGGGTGTAGCCATCAGTAAAAGGGAGCCTCTTGACATTATGGAGTGCTTCTAAGCACTAAGAGTGTTCTTAAACACTAATTGTGCATCTAATCACTAATGTAAGTGTCATTTGACACTAAAAAAATGTGCTCTTAAGCACTAATAGTGTTGCTAAACACTAATGGTGATCTTAATCACCAAAAAAGTGTTTCTTTGACACTAATGAAGCTTATCTCCATCAGAATTTGTGGTTAGGCACACACCCTAAGTGCTAAACCATAAGCTTCATCAACTTAATCTCTTTTTATGCAGCATCCTTGGTTGGATTAAGGGTTGTTGCACTCTTATAAGCCATTCTCTTTCTACTTAAGCCAAAACATCACAAATTTTCTGGTTTTCTTCTTCATAAATCAACCCATTAACACTCTTGTAATCTCCCTTCAATACCTAATGTCAAAGGAAAACACCCAAATTAAGAAGTTCTCAGGAGAGGGCCTCTACACTTGTGGCAAGTTCTTGTCAAGTATAAGATGATGTCCAAAGGTTTTTGGCCATTCATTTCCGGCACTAAGGTTATTGATCAAACTAAGGTTGAAGATATTGAAGATGATGAGAGGGAACAAGCCATCATCATGCTCCATCTTGATGAGGCTCTTATTCATCATGTGGACCAGCTCCCGACTGCAAAGGAGAAATGGGATGATGGAGCTCGTGGTTGGTAAGAATTCCAAGATCTCACTTAAAATTGAATTTTTCAGCTTGGAGCTCAAAGAGAGAGACGAAATTGGAGCCTTTATCTCTCATTTGAAGGGCCTTATGGCTCAACTTGCATCAGTGAATGCAAGAATGGATGAAGATGATACAGTGGTTGTTTTGTTAAAAGCAGTCAAGCCTACCTTAGTCACCACCCTAAAGAACATACCTAATCCCACTCTTAAGGGAGTCATTCAATCTTGTCTTGATGAAGAAAAGAGGCCAAAGGGAGGAGCTGAATCTTCAAGTGCAACAACTTCATCGAATATCGAACAAGCTTTGTCACATCAAGTGATCAAAGTAAGGTGTGTCCATTGCAAAAAGGTGGGTCATTTGGCAAATAATTGTTGGATCAAATATCCCAACAAGATGAAATGTAACAAGTGTAAACAAACGGGACATATCACTTCTAAATGTCCTAACAAAGAGTCAGAGGCTAAATTTGTATCAGCCTCTCACTCCACTGAGCACTTGTTTTAAATCTCAATGTAAACACCTATATTCCTAACCTTGTACGCCTAATGTTATAAAGGTAACCTATGTCCAATACCACCTATTCCAATTCTTTCATAGTTGGTATTGAGGGGGGGTATTAAAAGACTAAGGTCATGTAAAAGGGTAGGAGAAGGGTGTGTGTGTGTGAATGGACTTATGGTCCACTAGCTCACCTATTTAAAGGCAAAGCTAGAAGGCATTATGTAGAGTGTAAAGGCCAAGTTGTATGCATAAGCAACTTAATAAACAAGATTTGTTCTTGTATTTTTGGGTCTCTCTCCTCCACTCATCTTGATCTAGCATAAGCACCACGTTCTCTCAACAATCATAAGCTTTCAAGGTTTCCAGTGTGACTAGATCACATCTCCTTGAATGGCTCTCATCATAAAATTATAGCTTGCTTTGTCAAATGAAAAGTATTTAGGAGACAAATATAACATGGGATTGGGTGAAACAATGTTACTTTCATTGGATCAAACATGAATACTTTCGTTGCTATCTTGAAAGAGAGTTCCCACATCTGAATCATCACTCGATGAGGAGTGACTACTATCACCATTGGAGCACTCTTCAATATTGAAGTCACTCTGGTCTTGGTTCAATGACTCCATCCTTCAAAGAACATAAATTGATTAAGATTGTGTACAGTTTCATTTCAACAACACAATACATATCCCACAATATCACTTCCTATCTATTGTAGAGGATAACATACATAACTGAAGAATATACTTACAAATTTCAGAGAAAGATAGAAGAAATCTCAATATGGATGGAGAAGTGATTCAAAAAATGTAAGGAAAATGCACTCCGAATAGACTGTGTTAAAAATTAATAGCAGGTAATGGACCGAGTTTACTTCGGGTCCGAGTTTTACCTTGGGTCCAAGTTTACTTCTGGTCTGAGTTCACTGTCAGAATATCCCCCATTAAAGACCAAAGATTTTACTTGCACGTGCGTCGTAATGATAATTATGGTGGTCCGAGTTTTACCTTGGGTCCAAGTTTACTTCTGGTCCGAGTTCACTGTCAGAATATCCCCCATTAAAGACCAAAGATTTTACTTGCACGTGCATCGTAATGATAATTATGGTGGTTCGAGTTTACTACTGGTCCGAGTTTACTCCTGGTCCGAATTTACTTTAGTTCACAGTGACTTTGTTCCCGCTGTTCACTGCCCAGTGACCAGTGTTCTTGGTCGGACTGTACTTGTGGTCTGAGTTTACTTTGGTGGTGCGGCGCAGATCCGATGGTGCACGATGCTAGATGTCATCATCAACTTTTTCGGCCATTGATCCCAACACTCTAAGCCCGTGTGACTTAGTCATGAGGCATTGCACATGTTGTGCCTGAGCCTGTTCTCTCAAGTCTAAAAGCTTGCCTGTTTTCACCATTGAAGCACTGTAGAGAAAGCACCAGCTGTACCGACTTGCAAAGAACACTGTGCCAATCCTAAGAGAGGCGATGAAGCCAACTGCATTTTTTTTATATTAAAGAAATACCACACTAATTTGCACTATGATTTATTGTTCTCTAGTTGCATGTTCCATTAACTGCATTGTACCCCTGCTAAGCCTTAAAGAGGCGATGAAGTTATGCCTGCTGAGCCTTGAACATCGATGAAGCTATGCCTGCTGAGCCTTGAACAACCATTCATTGTACATCTCTTGAAGTATCTCTAGGTTGTGAAGATCTTTGTTGAGAATCAACTTAAAAGCTGCACCAAAACCAAGCCAGACTAGTAGATGAAACGTTTGTTTCCATGCAAAAATCCATGGAATAGCACACAACGATTCAATTCCTCTACTGGGTTTTCTCTTGATGGTCTATGCTATAGTCTGTGCACGCTTAGAACCTGCTTGCTTTCTATGGATGTGCACGCTCAGAACTTGCTTGCTTTCTATGGATGTGCACGCTCAGAACCTGCTTGCTTTCTATGGATGTGCACCTTCTCAAATTGTTGCTTGATCTCTTCAAAGTCCTAGGCCGGTTTAGTTCCCTTCAGAGCTGTTCGGGGAAGCTAAGGCCTATTGTGCTGATGTGGTAGAATGCTGATACCAAAGTCTCTCTCAGTTCTTAGTGCTATTCTAAAACTTCACTACAAGCTACATAAGTCTGGACTTCTACGAAAGATTTCAGCTCTGCACACTTCTTCACCAAGCTGCATAGGAAATCTTCACTCTATTTTGTTTCTTGACAGCATATCTTTTCACAGAACTGGCTCTTTATAGAAAATTAACCAAGAATAGCAAAAGATTGAAAGATTTGTAATAATCTGCAAGAGATCTTCACACTCAAGAAACCTTGTATGCAAGTTAGGAGAACCTTGTGGTGTATGGGGAACACTTGCTCACACCAGTGGATTGGGTTCAATTCCCAGCAAGCCCATACTTGCACACAGTGTTACCGAACATGTTTTTTTGGCTAGCATTTTTCAACACCTCCCCTCAAGTGAATACTCCTAGAACACCTAGACCCTATACCAAGTTTCCCTCTTACTTGATAGTCCGCGAGCGACCAGTGTCTAGCACACCTCCCCTCAAGTTAACTTAGCACACCTGGACCCTGTACCAAGTTAACTTAGCACACCTGGACCTTGTACCAAGTTTCTCTCTTACTTGATAGCCCGCGACCAGTGCCTCAAGTCCCTAAACTCATAGTCCTTGACACACTCTCTCTCTATGTGTCTAAGGTTTACTATAGTTGCCCGCGACCTTGACTAAAGTGCTCACATATACATCTATCTACCACGTGGCCTACATCATCGGTGGCTCAGAGGTGGTTTTACTTTGTTGGGGCAGGTTACATTGGGTTGTGGGGTCTCTCTCTCTCTCTCTCTCTCTCTCTCTCTCTCTCTCTCTCTCTCTCTCTCTCTCTCTCTCTCTCTCTCTCTCTCTCTCTCTCTGAGATTTTCACATGGCTCCTCACTCTTTGGAGCCTCACATCTTCTCTTTTCTCCAGTCTTCTTGTCGTGGGCAGCTTCTCTCCACGCGTCCGTCTCTTCTTTCAGTCTTCTTGTGACAGCTTCTCTTCTTGTGGCAGCTTCTCTTCTCGTGTCCATGTCTTCCTTCAATGCTTCCTCTAGATCTTCTTGGTGTGGATCCTCTTCTTGGAAAGAGATATTCTTCTTCTTTCATGGCTGGGGCCATGAGCTTGTCCGTTCAAGTCTTCTTGCTCCATGTGAGCAGCATGTTTAAATGTTTTGCTGACAGTTCCTTTGGGTTTTTGATGCTTATCTTGTGTCATTATGCAATGCAAACCCAAATCTATCCGGGAGGTCTTACCTCTTGCCTTATTCTGGGGACAAGGGCAGTGTCTGATCCCATATTTACACTGATGCAATGTGCCCAATACATAATGCATATGGCATTCATTCTAATGCACATTCCCAAATGCAACTCTGGCTGTGAATAATCTTGAATTTGAGTGAGATTTATAGGCATTAACCAAGGGTTAAATGCAAAAAGATGATTATCACAAATTTATCAGCATAATTTTCCTAGAAATTACATTAAATCAAGGGTAACCAATTTGTACGGAATGGTTGGAGTATCAAACCAACTCCGAATTGAAATCTGAAGTTATAGGGATCTGTATCAAATACCTAATGGTTAATTTGAACCCTCAATTGCACCAAAATACAGTGATTAGCACTGATTAATCACTGATTAGCAAATTAATCCACTATTTTGTGTGCAAAAAATAGAGTATGCGGGGAGTCCAGATCTGGTGCCTTAGACTTCAAATGAGCTCAAATGCTTTCAAAGCCATCAATAGCAATGAGTCTAGTAGAGGATTAAGCCAATAAACACAAGATTTGACCAAATATTGAAAGCTTAATCTCTGTTTTACCAAAGTCACCTACAGATTTGATGAAGAGCTTGGATCTCACTGTAGACTTGATCAAATTGAATTCTGTCTTACCAGCTTGTAGAGCATGCTTGAAAACCCCCAGGGCTAAGAGGAATTAGAGCAATTTGATTGGATGAGGACAAGATCTGCAATTTCATCAGAAAAACTTGCGCTGACTAAAATTATGATTTCTCCTTCGTTCGCCGGCGGTTTGCGCTTCTTTCTTGACTGGCTGGAGCACAAGGCTTATGGCTAGCTATGGTTAGAAGGGTTTGGCCTAATTTTATGTGTGCAAGGAGCTAGAGCTCCTCCACCAGCTGGGGGTACAGAGGCTAGTTGAAAAAAGAGAAATTATAATTTTCTACTAATCCTAATTAGCAAAATAATTAGCAAGATAATGAGCTCACAAAATGATGGATTCTAGGCATGGCTCTGATACCATGTTGAAATTAGAGCAATGTGATGAGCTATGGTGGATCAAATACTAGAATCAACATCATTAACAAAGTGATTAGCAAATAATTAAGATGTGATTAGAGAGTAATTAACAAATAGCTTAATGTAGGCATGGATAATCAAAAACCATCAAATTCTCATTAGGCCAATGCCTCAATTTATAGAGTTTACATCAAAGCATCTAATCCCACTGATTTCTCCTTGATTCACTCCACCTCTCCCAGAATATCTCCACCTCTTTTGCTTGATTCTCTCTACCTCTTCACTTTTCCCAGAATATCTCCACACTTCCTAAATCTTCTCATGCTACCCTTTATTCTCTCCCAGTAGATTCTTCTCACCTTTTCACAGGTTCTTTCACATTTACACATTCTCTTTTACAGCCTCTAACCAAGGGCTTGTTCCCGCACGTACCCTATTCACTTGTATTTTTAACAAGGTTATCTTCTCATGTTCGTCTCGCGATGATGAAGAAAGGCACTTGCTTGAGTACATCTTTGGTAACCATTTCTAAACCTTAGAGAGGAAGCAAAATGAACATGATGGTGATGATGCGCTTGTGCATGATGATGGTCATAGGTTCCTTTTAATGTTGGGCTCATTGGCATTATTGCATGGAGATGATAAGCAACAACAATGATTAAGAACAAGAAGCAGTAGGGCAATCCTATCCTCCATAGCACCATGAGGAAGGAGCCAATAGTATTGGTTAAAAAATGATGTGATTGTATTGAATAAACGACTTTCTTTAAAATTGTATCCATGGGAATTTTAGTCATTAATTATTAAAGAGTATTCATCCTTGGGAATTTTCATCATTAATAAAAGTAACTATAGGGATGTGCACTTTTGAGTAACCTTTTATATTCAAGTTTTTTTTTGGGAAAAAATTAGAGTAATGAAAGGTTGTAGCCCTTCCATACCATTTTTTTTTCTAAAACTTTTGTCTCTCTATCTCTCATCGCAAAAAAAGAACCCCAATAGGGACCCCATTAGGGCCTTCCAGCTTTCCCTATTTGATTGTAGTTCAAATGTGTCTCTTTCCCTCTCCCTGCACTGAGCAAGGGCACTTGCTCAATGAGTAGATGCTCGTAGTTCAAATGTCTCTCTTTCCCTCTCCCTATACCAAGCAAGGGCACTTGCATCGGCATGAGTAGATGCTCGTAAGTGTAGTACATTGTATTGGTGATGGGTGTAAACCATGAGCAATGAGGCTTGTATTATACAAACAAAATTGCTTACACAAACTCATTACTTGGGTCATGTCAAAAGCCCTAATCTCTCTCACTGAAGGGGTCATCTCAGAAACCCTAATCTTAGGCTATCTCAAGGTTTTTTGTGTGCTTTTTGTCCCCCATAAGAATTTTACTCAGTTTTTTTAAGTAATTGTGGAGGTAGATTCAACAGGGCTTCAATCAAACTTAGGAGCTATGTTTTTTTTTCATAAGTAGAGCCAGTAGGGATTAGGAGCCAGTAGAAAAAGCTAAGAAAAAGAGGTGGGACTTACCAAGAATGCTCCAGGCTTGACAATATCTCAATCAAGATCACCAGTAGCTCAATTGAGATCATCAGCAGCTCCATTGAAGGTGACAACAGCTCAATCGAGATCACGAGTAGCTTGATCAAGATCAGCAGGAGCTCCACTAAAGGCAGCAGTAGCTCGATCGAAGGCGAGAAAAAAGGGATAACGAAATACCGATCGAAGGCGAGAAAAAGGGGATAACGAAATACCGATCGAAGGCGAGAAAAAGGGGATAACGAAATATCGATCAAAGGTGAGAAAAAGGGGATAACGAAATACCGATCAAAGGCAAGAAAAAGGGGATAACAAAAGACCGCTCGAAGGTGAGATACACAGATAACGAAAGATGTAGAAAGTTTGGGAATTTTAGGGCGCTAATATCTCGGATGAGATACGTGGCCACCAACACCTATTTTCTTATATTAATAATTTGCCCGAGAAAAAATTGTTAATAAAAGTATCTTGCCCGAGATAAACTCATTAATATAAGTATCTCGCTCAAAATAAATTAATTCATTTTCACGCTTGTTTCTTGCCAAGAAATATTAATTTATTTTCAATTTCAGTATCTCGCCCCATATATATTAAATAAATTTCCGTTTCTCACCCATTAAATATTTTCTTCACTACCATATCTCGCCCGAGATATGTTAATTCAATTTCATGCATATATTAATTCAATTTCATTTGAGATATGGTAATTTAATTTCATGCATATATTAATTCAATTTCATTTTTGGTATCTTGCTCGAGATATATTAAATAAATTTTCATATCTCACCCGAGAAATAGTTTCTTATTTACCATATCTTGCCCGAGATATGGTAAATCAATTTCATGCATATATTAATTCAAATTCATTTTTGGTATCTCGCCTGAGATATATTAAATAAATTTTCGTATCTCACCTGAGAAACATTTTCAAGATTATTTACAATATCTTGAGCCCATAAACATTTTCTTATTTATAATATCTAAGCTGAGAAACATTTTCTCAGTTTTCATAACTTGCTCGAGATATAACTATACATATTGAGTTGGCATGGCACCATGACCAAGCAATCTAGTCAGCAACTCCACCTATCTCGCCCGAGATACATTGAGATGTTGACTAGATTGCCCGGTCATGATGCCATGTATCTTGCCCGAGATATAGCGTGGCAATTCTTCTCCAACCTACGTGGTCGTCACATATCTCAAGTGAGATATGTGACCATGGTAGCTTGGCAATGTGTGATTGGTACTTTTTAACTCACCCGAGATACCCCAAACACGGATTTGGGAAGCTAAAAAATGTCCCACTTCTGTCCAAACTGCCCCGAAGAAGCCAGCTTATCATGCTACTGCCCCGAAGTAGCCAGCTTATCATGCTACTGCCCAAAGATCACGATTATCCTCTTGAATTTATTTTCTTGTGTCATTTTTTTTGCTCTTGGATCTAATCTATTTTTCAAAACTTTATTCTCCTCATGTGAAGAAGATAAATTTCCCTGCATTGATGTGATCTTCTTTTCTTAACTAATGAGCACGTCCCTTAATAGAGAAATTATAAGCTTTGTGTTTTATTTCTCATATTTCTTCAATCGAGGCTTTCATACTATAAGTTTGTATTCTATTTCTCATCTTTCTTCAAAGGAGGCTTTCATACTATAAAGTTTGTATTTTATTTCTCATCTTTCGTCAAAGGAGGCTTTCATACTTACATGAAGATCACGAATATCCTCTTGAATTTAATTTCTTGTGTTGTTTTTTTTGCGCTTGGATCTAATTCCTTTTTTTTTAACTTTATTATCCTCATGTGAAGAAGACAAATTGGGGTCTTTTCTTAACTAATGACAATGTACCTTACTAGAGAAATTATCTTTCTCAAAGAAACTTGAAAACTTTTAAAAGCTTTTAATTATGGCACCTCCAAGACTCTTAAATACCTCTTCAAAGACCTTTTCAACTTTGTTCACAATGACTAATTGGTGAGGGCAGCTTTGTGAACCAAAGTCTGAGGTGGAGATGGAGTTATTAATGTGGTGGCACTAGGTGCTCACAAAAGATTGGTGCCAATACATTATCTTTGAGGCATACGGCTTTCTTCAAAGGTTAACCTTTGATTTTTGATGTTTTGAACTAGAACTTGAGAGAGAGAGAGAGAGAGAGAGAGAGAGAGAGAGAGAGAGAGTGGTGGCACTAGGTGCTCACCAAAGATTGGTGCCAATACATTATCTTTGAGGCATACGGCTTGCTTCAAAGGTTAACCTTTGATTTTTTATGTTTTGAACTAGAACTTAAGGCCCATAAAGAGCATAATGAAGTGAAAATCTAAGAAAGAGAAAACGAAATGACATAGAAGAGAGAGAGAGAGAGAGAGAGAGAGAGAGAGAGAGAGAGAGAGAGAGAGAGAGAGAGTAGATAGGAACTTAGATGGAGCTTACTTATCATAACAATTACTTAGCAAGAAAAATTCTACTGGGATTGTGATATCTTTTATGAAAAAGACCAAATAATTATACATGTTTGGTGTGTGTGTGGTTATAGTTGTACACACAAAGACTTTGCATAAGCATACTATAAAAAGTGTCGGGGTGGGATTTTGACAATGTGCTATGTGTTTGTTAAGATCTTTCATTTGAGGCTTCCTTAAAAACATATACATAGCTAGTTTACCATGCTAAGTCATCGTCATCTTGTCCCCACAATAAAAGTAAGGGATGTGGATAATGTGCTATGTGTTTGTTAAGATCTTTCATTTGAGGCTTCCTTAAAAAAATATACATAGCTAGTTTACCATGCTAAGTCATCGTCATCTTGTCCCCATAATAAAAGTAAGGGATGTGGACATAAGAAGCTTCCCAATTTTGGTGGATTTTTTCCATAAATATGCGAACCAATTTTTAGGTGAAAACAACATTGTGAATTGGTTACTTTTGTGCAAATTTTAGGATCCAAAAAGTTAAATGAAGTGTTTCATAAATAGATTGGTTGGTGGGGTACAAAAAATATGTCTTCTTTCTTGGCCACAGATATATGTCACATGTATGCTATCATTGAGTTGTAAAGACACCAAAACTTATGTGTCTTGGGAATCATAAAAAGCATCCTTGCCTTGCTTTCATTTTATGGTTGTAACTTGTGAGGTGGAGATGGCAATGAGTGCTATTCCTTTTCTAACATAAAGGATGAAAGATACTATGTAGTGAAGGTGTTGGTTGCATATCGTTATCTTTGTTGGTGGATGGTGAGTATGTTTTACGATGCATACTATGATGTATTTGTGTGTGTGTGGAGAGAGAGAGAGAGAGAGAGAGAGAGAGAGAGTATAGTCAAATGTGCCATGTGATGGAAAGGGGTGGCGGAGAGCCTTCTCTTTTTTGTTTCAAATGTGGCTCAATGTTAACTTGTCAAGAAAGGTTCAAATAGAGTAAGTTCACATGGATGAGAGTGACTTAGAATTGTGAATGCTAGTGGTATGTACATAGTTTGGATACCAACGAAGGGGGATCATGGGTAGTAGAAGGAGGCAAGATTGGGGGGGGGGGGGGGGGGGACGAAGGTTTATACCATTGTACATTGAGACATATGTGGAATTTTTAAGGTGAACTTGAATTGTAAACTAAAAGATTTACTTAAGGGATGATCACGAAGGACATCTTTGAAAACATTACTTGGGGAAAACAAATATTAGTGTTGTTCAAATAATTACATTGCATTGCTTCCATAGAGAGACATACAAGAGGATTTTTTATTACATCGTGTCACATGTGTAAGTTTGGCTTGTTACCTCAATCCCCCCACCCATGATAATAAAATTTAACTTTGGCATTGATAGACAAGAGCGTACATTATGCATCATGATTACCATTTTTGCATGTTCCTTGTCCGTGGACCTTTATAGTCTTTTAGTGTCTCACCATCAAAGGTATCATCACAAGATGAACTTTTCCTTATCATGTTACAACACATTCTTTGCGCAAATTTAATAAAGGGGTTAGCATAATGCCTCGTTATATATTATTGATATCTATGTTTTTTGCATATGCTAGAATTCATTGAGTGAGTAAGCGTGTGCCTATGCATGAGTGAGTGAGTGAGCGTGTGCCTATGCATATACTAACATTCATATGGTGAGTGAGCGTGTGCCTATGCATATACTAACATTCATTGAGTGAGTGGGCATGTGCCTATGCATATACTAACATTCATTGAGTGGGTGATGAGCGTGTGCCTATGCATACTAACATTCAAGTGAGCGTGTGCCTATGCATGCGTGTGGATGTGTGTGCACACATGCATATACAAGTGTGTTGTGCTTATGCTACATGAGCATGTGCCTACGAGTGCATGTGCATGTGTGTGCACGCATGCATGTGCAAGTGTGTGCACATGTGCACACATGCATATGCAAGCAAGCGTGCGTGTGTGTGCGTGTGTGTATGTTCACATAAGCATGTGCAAGTGTGTGCATGCATGCATGCGTAGGTGTGTGCATGCATGCGTAGGTGTGTGCACATATCTTTGTGTGTGTGTGTGTGGCGTGTGTGATTTAAAAGTTGGATCCATAGAGGATTAAAAATATAATCAAAATTTGTGGTTAATCTAAAAGATAGTAACACACTTAATTGCGATTGAAGAGACTCAACGATCAAACATTTCAAAATCTCCATAATTTTCCATTACCATGAGGGCTTTAAATACCCAAGATTAAATACCATGAGGGCTTTTTAAATACCCAAGGTTAAATACCATGAGGGCTTTTTAAATACCCAAGGTTAAAAGAAACTTTTCTTCTTCCATTCCCTCATATTCACTCTATAACTCCCATGTGACACCTTCATCATTGCTTACATCTTTGGATTCACCCATTTACTTTTACCTATACACATACAGCATGACACATAACCTTTGAACCAAATGCACAATAAAGAAGCATGCTCTCTCTCCAATTATAAGTCACAATTTTTAACACTCTCTCTTCATCTAGTGATTCCAGACCCCTAGTTACACTAAGATGGATTCGTGTGGCGTCTAGGATCACTAGATCAAGAGAGAGTGTTAAAAATTATGGTCTCTAACTCCTACATTGTAGCCTTGGCCTACATGACTCTTTTGATCAAACGTGGGAGAAAAAGTAACTTGTAAAGTATGAGGGGTTACAAGCATTTTCCTTTGTTAATTAGTCGCTCATGAAAATTCTAAGAGCCCACACTAGTCGCATTTTCCTTTGTTAATTAGTCGCTCACGAAAATTCTAAGAGCCCACACTAGCTCTTTACATGCATCGATAATTACAACCTTTTTTGACCCATGGTAGGGGCACGAGGTAGAACACTCTACTTCTTGCCAAGGTGGCAGAACCACAATGATCAAAATTTTAATGAAGTAAATTTAAAGAAAAATGTCAATGAAAATAATTGCGATGAAATTGTGAAAACTTAGATGATGCCAATAAACTTATCTCGTTAATGGTGATGTAATATATTTGAAGTTTTTGTTGATGAAGTATGTGAAAGGGGTTAGTGCAAAATAGAAATTAATAACCATGAGGATTTGAATGCTTTACAAGGGTTTTTACTTTTGAGGCATGTGAATCACCTCAAATTTAGGGTTAGATGTAAAGAGATCTTAAAAAAGCTTTGAGCTTGAGGGTTACAAACCAAAAGAAACGATGGTAATTTTTTTTTCTTATCTTTTTGTTTGTTGCTCTGATGATGCATGGAGTGCAGGTTGTACATGGGGAGATAGAGCAAGAGCTTCATTGTACTACATACTTGCATGTACATAGAAGCCCACATAACACACTAATATGCATGAGCGCGCGCACACAGAGAGAGAGAGAGAGAGAGAGAGAGAGAGAGAGAGAGAGAGAGAGAGAGAGAGAGAGAGAGAGAGAGAGAGAGAGAGAGAGAGAGCGAGCATTGCAAATTCTTTGGTCCAACCATCACAATCTCCTAAATGTCAAAAATTCATTGATTTTCTTAATATTGAGGAGTTTTAACAGATGTAAAATACACAAAATGCCTTTTTTTTTTTTTTTTCCGAGAGAGAGAGAGAGCATTGCAAATTCTTTGGTCCAACCATCACAATCTCCTAAATGTCAAAAATTTGAGGAGTTTTAACAGATGTAAAAATACACAAAATGCCTTTTTTTTTCTAGCACTACCCTCAACATGTTTTTCCATTAGATTAATCAACAGGGGACATAATCAAGGTTGAATCCTTAGCTTAAGATCACTTAATTTTAGTAAAATTTTTATTTGTGAAATTTGAATAAACATGCAAGTGATAATAACCTAAAGAGAGGACAAGTAGTATCATGTGTGTGTGAGGGGGTATCCATGCCCTAATGCTTTGGCTGGGCATACGGATTCATTACCCCATCCCCCTCCTCACCTCTTCCCCTTCATACATCATAAGGTGTGGGGTTATAAAAATCCTCCCTGGCAATTTTTTTTTTTACACCCCCACGGTGCGCCTCTAAGTAGTACCAAGATTACGAAGATGGGAGGTGGTTGGAGGAGGGGTAGTAAGTTGACCCAATTGGGGAGCTTGCTAGTCTAAACATTTATTTTCTCGGTTTGTAACATGTATATTTTTACTGGTTTTTTGACAAATAAGCAAAAATTAATTTTCACCCTGCTAAAAATCAAACCTTGTAGTTACTGGGGCCAAGCCAATGGGCTATGGCACATGAAATCAAGCCTGTGGGCTATGTGACATGAATGGCACATCAAATCAAGCCTCCTAGTATACCTAAGGGCCAAACCATGGGCTATGTGACACATGAAATCAAGCCCACTAGTATCCCTAGGGCCAAACCCATGGGCTATGTCACATGCATGGCACATGGCAGACACAAGAGAAACCGGGAGAAATGAAGATCACGTGCATAAATTTGAGAAGATGGCGTTAAAAAAAAAGCTTTATATATAAAATATCTCTAAAAAAGACTAAAGCTTTTGACAAAGCTGGATTTATTACTTGTTTTTTCTTTAAATGCCTTATAAAAACTTAATTAACTATTTTCGATCTTGTTGAGGCATAATTGTTAAAAGAAAAACAGCGTTTCATTTTCCAGGGAAATTTTTAAATGATCAAATATTTTGTTTTTTTTCTCAAAAGCACGCGCATTTTATCTCTAAAAATACTATTTTCCCTTTTTTTTAAAACAAAATCTTTTTTATAAGTCATGTGGATGATGAGTCTTGCAGAGAAAGTTTTTCTACTATCTAGGATTGTGGGTCACTTTTGGTACACAGACAGAGAGAGAAAGAGTGCAGTATACAGCCGTGTACTGTTACCCTAATTTTTTCCCCTTCTGCACAGCATAGTGCCAGTCGGTTCTGTGCATTTGAGAAAGGGGCAGAACCCTAACCTACTGCTCTTCTGCACTTTGATAGCCTAATTTCTGCTACTTCTGCGCATCGAAACCCTAATTCTCGCTCTTCTGCACTTTGAAACCGTCGTCTCTTCTTTGCCGTACTTCGAATGCTTCCTCTCTCGTGCACTCTGAAACCCTAGGTCTTTCTCTTCTGCATCTTGAAACTCTAATTTCTTCTCTTCAGCATCTTGAAGTCCTATCTGCTCTCCTGCATTTGCTCTAGCCATGGCAGCAAGGGAGAACCATCACCACAGCCTACCTGTGGTCGATTTTTTCTCTGCAGATAGCAGTAGATGTGAGTTTCCAGAGAGAGACCATGGAGAGGTCTCATTCCAGCAGAGATTGAATCCTCCTCCGCCCCTCTCCCTCAGAACCAGGGAGAGCTCTGCCCTTGCCCTCAAACACATCTTTGATCAGATCAACTCCAGTGCTGAGAGTGCTCCCTTCAACAACAACAACAACAACAACAACAGCAGAGCCTTTGAGAAGAAAGACAACATCGAGATGCATGCACCGGACAAAGATAGACAAAGTACAGGTATGCCCGCAAACACTTGACCCCAAACCTATGGTGTTTAGGGCTAGCACATGTGATTTTATACGCAATTTATGCGGAATACAAATGAATTATTCGTAAATCAAGCTTAGATTGAGTGATATATGTTGTCTTGTGCAAATTAATCCCAGATTAGATGATATGTCCGATTTTTGTGTACATACCAGCAGGTCTCCAAGGTGCTAGAAATCAAGCTTCTCCACTTGCTTGGCAAGAGGTAAGAATTCTTATCATCAAGTGGACCGTACATCCAAAACGGCATTTGATTATGAAAGCATCAACGTTTCCTGCAGTGATGACAACGCGTATGGGTCGAATTTCAGCGTGTTTGTTTAATTTTTTATTATACCAATGCATGTTGATCACGTGGCATGATGATGTTGAGTTTTAATCCGTATTTAGACATTTTAATGTCCGTATTCGTACGTTTCAGAGGCAACCAGTACGTAGTGATAACTATGCCGTACAGTTGTCTCAAGCAGCCTTTGAACGGTTTCTATGGGCTTTTTGGTCATGGTATTAAGCTTATTGCAAATGCATTTTTGGTTTACATTCTCGTGCCCACACCCAGGCTGGGTCAGCAGTGTTGTGGTTCAAGACTTCCCCTCATGGGGCAGGGGTCTTTTAAAGACCCAGAAGGATGTGCTTGCCTCATGAGATGGTACAAAATTAGTGGTTTTCTAGCACATAAATGCCTTTAAGCATGGTGTCATAACTGAAATTGTATGCATTTTAGGGCATTGTAATGGTAAACAAGGTTTTTGATTCCGTTTCATGAATGTGTTAGAAGGAGCACAGAATGCGTTTGTTGGAACTGGATGCATCTTTTATGAAGTCTCAAGGCCAAGATTTCTCTGCAAACAACACAGTGCTTGGCTCCCCTTTATGTACACCATCAAAGCTTCAAAATGTCTCGGATAACGCCAATCATCCTGTACATCAAGGTTTCTTGCCGTGGGCTGTAAGCAGGTACTATTCAATCCAGCTCACATTTTCTTTATGTTTTTGGTACGAATTTTTTTCCACCTTCAGATACTTGTGGTTTAACATCATTGATTTCATGCCTAATGTTAATATCTTAGCAGTGACAACTAACCATATGAAGCCTGCCAAGGTGACATGCCAATAGATACGTGATGTAATTCTTCTATACGGACGAGAGTTCTCTTTCTTTTTCAAAGAGCAAGTTTCTGAGTCTCAAATTAAGGCTTATGTCTGGGACGGGCATGCGGAGTAACAAAATCATTGCTGCTTATCATGTGAAGTTAAAAAATTATTGTTCCCTTGTCTTTTGACTGCCGAAACAAAGGAGCTTTTGGTCATTACGTTCACTTGCAAAGAGGTCTAAGCTTTGAGATCGCATTTCATGAAATTTGCAAGTTCCTCATTTTGTGCAACGTTGTAATTCCACCAAAAATATTACAAAGGCAAGCTCAATAGTTTCCCCCCCTCCACCCCCCCTCCCCCCTCTTCCTTCCCCCCCTTTTCCATTCCTTCTGTAGTTGCTTGTTATCACTAACAAAACGAGTAGTATTCTAGCCAGGAAGTGCTTTTTTGCACTCAAAAGCAATGGTTGGCTGGATGAAGAATGCCACTTTTAAGTGACTTTTAACGTTGAGACCAGCAACCAATGTTTGTTAGCACTTTTACACGCATTGATTGAAGTAATGCCAACATGAATGGTTGGAGAATGTTGCTTTTAAGTGCTTATCAGCACTATCCATTAGGTAATTTCCCAGTCAAAACCAGTGCTTATTAGCACTGTCCAGTAGGTAATTTGCCAGTTAAAACCCATTAGACTGAATGTATCCAAATGGTTGAGCTTTTACTTCAAAGCCATGTTACCCATTGTTTGTGAGCTTTGAACAATCGTTGTAGGGAGGTAGATGGTGCAACAGAGTATTGAAGAGTTTTACAGGAGTTATTGTAGTCATAAATACCTTCAATTTCTTATGTAATGAAGTTATAAGGTAAGGCCTCTTTCACTGCTAAACTGTGGGCTTTATCACAGACAATTGTGTGAAAATTCAAAAAGCTTTTAGGCGAGATTTCTGCTTGTATATTTCTGCTGTGGTAAGCTTTACATACGCTTTCCTGGGAGTGTTCGGCAAATCAGTTGACGATGGTGTGCTGTAGCTTCTTCCTCTTCACTATTGTGTATTCAGTCAAGCATTTAGGTAGGTGCTATAGGAGCTTCGTTTTCTTCACTATCATCATCACTCTCGAAGAGGAGGACAAGTCTTGGCTCTGTTCGGAACCACTCCGTATGGTAACTCTGTCCTCACCTTTTCCAACATGTTGCTATAGGAGCTTTTTCGTCTTCACTATCATTATCACTCTCCCGAGGAGGAGGATTGCAAGAAAGAGATCTAGTGAGAGAATAGAACTCACTGGTTGGAGTCCTCACAACTAGACTCAATGGATTGAGTCCACACAGGTTGCTCCTCAATGCCTAGAGTAGCCATAGGTTTGTGAAGAAAGCCATGAAAGCTTGTGCAAGAAGCTGAGGGCTCCGAGAAGATAAAGTGTATATTATGTAAAAGGTAATGAGGTCTACCAAATACTCCACAACCACGACATGGTGTCAATGGGGGTGCATCCTTTGAGGCATTCTCAGAGTGTACTTTATAGGACAACGCTCATCCACTCAATGGGGCCCTTGGCAGTGGGAAAACTAAAAAGGAGGTTTCCCTACAGGTGCACCAATGGTGTGCACAAGTGGGTGTGGGGCAATTTGAGGCACAGGTAAGATAGATTACTCTTCTTGAGAGCATCATGTGGTTGCACAACTGCTCACCAAAATGGGAACACTTGTGCCTTTGCACGAGGGGAAGAAGGGAAGAAATAAAAGGGTAGGGCATAAGCAAGGCACGAGCTTTAGATAGTAGGTATTCTAGATAATACACATTTGCGTAAGCATGCAGTGCATGTTCACGTATTGAACCTGCATAAATAAACTTTATACGTAACAAGCATATGTAAACCATCATAAGACTGGAATACATCCAAGCTTGCAACTGAAAGTCCACACACACATCCTCCTTTTTGAGCCTATAACATCCAAAGTGTAAAATGCTATACACCTGTGACCTATCTAACATGTCCAATACATATGCGTACACCTCTCTTCTTGCTAATCTAGCATGTCCAGTACTTGAGGTCCCTTTTGGAATCAGGGTCAGGTTCCTCTCTATGATGTCATTGCTGGCAGCTTTAAGTGCTTGTTGGCAAAGTCCTCTGTCTCTATCTATATATTTTTTGCCTTGATCTTGGAGCTAATATTTTGGATATTGTAATTGTCTGCCACTTTCTCTGCTACCTTAAGGTCCTTAAGAACCATGGTAGCTTGTAGAACTTCCAGGAAGTTTGATGAGGTCCATGATCTCTACACCTAAGTAAAAACCTTCATTGTGCGTATAGATTTTGATAGAAAAAGAGCAAGGACGCAACTGTGGGAGTGTGAAAGAGAGCAAAGGGAGTGTATAATCTAGCTCGTCTAACACATTATATGATAATCAAACGGGCCTTTGTCTGCATGTCGAATCTTGTACTGGCCTTGTGCTGATCGATTGTATATTGACACATGCATATGCAGGCCCAACCCATCCAGCCCTTCACTCAGGAAACCCACAGCTCAGCTGACTATCTTCTATTCGGGAACAGTGAATGTTTACGATGACGTCCCGGCTGATAAGGTGATTAATGAATTTGCAATATAGTTTAACCTCGTAAATTTAGAGAGAAACAGTATGGCAATTTAATATTTTAAGAAGCAATATGGCAATTTAATATTTCAAGAAACATTTTCCCACCAGATCTTTATAGAGCACTCGCACGGTGGAACTTGGGGGGGGGGGGGGGGGGGGATATTTTAAGCTTTTTCATTATTTCTGCAGGCAAATGCCATCATGCTCTTGGCCGGTACTGGGAATTCATGGTCTACAAAATCAACAGATGAAGAAGACAAAGAGAGAGTTTCCACACAATTGAATTCTCCCTCTGCACCTCCTCATGTAGGGACGCCATTGCCTGTTTCTTTGGCTATGGTAGCTCCCACTGTTACCACCACTATGGCAACAACAGCAACAAGCAAAACAATGGGCTTTAGTATGCCTTCTGTGCCTAGTATGGTTACAAACACCATAATCAACACTGCTACTACACCTCCTCCTCTGTCACCGTTGCCCTCTCTCCCAGCTGAGGCCAAACCACAGGCTGCACCGAAGAGACCACATACTGGAATAGGTATTTTTCTTGTACTTTGATGTATCACTTAGTTACATGGCATCCATTCAGTCTCTATACAACGTTAATACTGACTGGGCTGGCTGTTTGTGTTGGCATCACAGAGCTTCCGCATGCAAGAAAGGCATCCTTGGCGCGCTTTTTGGAGAAGAGAAAAGACAGGTAGGTTAAGACATTATCCAAGAGGATGCGGTTCTACTGTGTGTAATAATTTACTGTTGAGAATAGTTTTCTAAGGCTCGTTACACAACATTTCCGGCTGGGTGGCCTGGATGGGCCCCCACTCAGCATTGATGTGCAGGGGTGGTTGTGTAACCAGCCCTAGACCTAGTGGTGGCAGTTAGGTACGAGTAATTCAGATGGTTTTCATCGTAATGAAGAAAGGGATTGTTTTGGGGCTTGCACAATGTCTTGCAGGGTGCAAGTCAAGCAGCAGCTAACAGGCGCTGTTCCTCAAACTGAGGATGAGAAAGGTGAGATGAGCAGAGATGAGTGGCCTTCTGGTCCCAAGAAGCCATGTATGTCAGGCTTGTCATCGCCAGCTGGTAACAGTAATAAGGCCACTAATCATTGTAGCAGCTTGCCATCTGCTTCACAACATCCATCTGCTGATGCTACTGCTGCCATGATGGCCTTGAATTAGTGCTGTTTTATGAATGGCTAGAAATTTAACAGTACCGGTGAGACAGTCTCAGGTGAAACAAAGAGATGCTGAGGTCCCTTTCATGGACGCATGAGAAATTTATGCGACAGCTTGTACTGAACGTAGTTTTTACACCTTAAGAATGATAGTATGTATATAGGACAGCCAGCTTTTTACAACAGAAACTTAATTGTTTCATGCTCTTTTTTTTGAGTTGATAATATGTTCACTTGCCCACAGTATCCTCCCCTGACTTTTGCTTTGAAGTTTGGGGAGAACCAACAAGGCAAGTTATGAAGCAAAGTGAGTCACAGAGTCTATCTATGGACCTGCAAGCAAGGCACCACCAAGGTGCTTAAATTGTAAGTTTCTTCTTATTTCAGCGTTGTAGCTAGCTTCCTATTATCATACATGTTGCGTAAAATATCTCCACTTTATATTCAAATTTGTGTAATAAGATAAAACGTATGCATTATTTGGTTTACGTGTGTATAAAATGTGCATGGGTGCATGTATATGTTCTAGCTAATGCAAGTCCCATATGAGGTTTGGTGGCTGCTACTGTATAGTTCTTGACTTGAAGGCTTTCTGTAGTCACCATGTGTGGTCTGTTGCAAAGCCTGCCGATCGAAGACCTTTTTCCATCAAGAAAGAAATCAACTCTCATTAAATCTTATGCTTTTTTTTTTGGGGTGTCAAGATGAAGCTAATGCATGGGTTCATATTTAACTCTAGTTTGTTATGTGCTTTTTTGACTGTATATTGACAATGTACAAAATGATTGAGCCAGCCCAGAATGTTGATTGCTCATGACCATTTTACATCCATCCTTAAGCTGTAATTTGCAGTATCTTAGCCATGTTACCCTTTAACCCCTGTCCCCTCCTCTTCTCCTACTGATTGTCCAGCCCATAGTTAAAAAAGTCAGTAAGGTCACGGCTAGGATGGTAGTGTTCCTTCAGACGTCGCACCACAGGTGTTCTGACTGTGGACTGGGAAGTGCGATATCCTCCATAAAAAATAGGCTTTTGCCCCCAAAATCTCGGTAAAAAAAGTTGGATTCTTTTTATTTACAGTACTGAACTTGATTTTCCATCTTCATGCTTCCCTATCAGTCAATGAATGCCTTCAAAGTTGTGTTTGGAGCAAGTCTCTTCTCATCAGGAGCAGCCATATCAGATGATTTTTCATAACAAAAATGGTCTTGATGGGGCTTGATTTAAAGTACTGCTGTCTCCTTTGTTGTTAGGATTAGGATACACAAGGACTTGAGTGACTTACTGCATAACTGGGATGCCTTTTAAATAGTAGTTTTATGTTCTGTTTAGGCTTTTTTTTTTTCCCCAGCCTTTTGTTCGGTTCTTTTTGGTTATTAAAAGGGTCCATCAAAAAGAGAAGCCCTCTTAAAGTCGAGGGCAATTTTTTAAATTGAAGCTTTTTTTTAAAAGAATTGGTTTAACCAAATAAAACAAAAAGTTTTCAAATCTTTATGGTCAGCACCTACTTGTCCTTGATCTTCTCCTTGACTTCATGTGAATCCAATGTTTTGTGAGGAGTTTTTAGAAATTGGGATTCCACACGAAGATGTCCGTGAAGCTTGTTAAGAGGTAATGGAAGCAAGAGCAAGGTGTCAATGGATCTTCGCCTTTGAATGTGTTGTCGAATACCTCTTCTTTGAACACAAGCCACTCCATCACTTGATCTTCAAATAATCCATGCATATACACTTGATGTGGATCCCTCTGTCCATGGTCCATGGTCTCTTGGTAGCGATTCCGAGTCTTCACGTTCACTTGATCATGCCACACTTATGTATCAAAGTGTGTTCATAGAAATATCGTTCCCTCTTGTCAAACCATTATGCCATTGTCCAGCTTTGTCACTTCATCAATGGACCATACGTGATTCAAATCAAGCATCAATCCCCTATTTGAGTTAAGTGCTAACACGTCTTCTTGAAACGCAAAACATGTGACCATAGAAAACATATTAACATATAAATGACTTCCATGCCATGGTCCATGATCTAGTGGCAACAAATGAAGTGATGATGTCCCATCAAAGAGCCACCACACCGATAATGAAAACACTATGATGTTGAAACCATGCCTTTGAAGAAGAAAATACACCCAAATTGGGTACCGATTCCACAATAAAGTTGAAGATTATCTCCTTGTGTATGATCAAACATAAAATGTGGTGAAGCCACAATACTGCCACTGTAAATTGACTTCATGCAATCATAAAGAAATTCATAACATAGCCTTTGATGATTTGTTGATGGATGCACATGATGATGGTAGGTCACCTTTGGCACATGTTGATGAGGGTAATGCTCTATGATGGTTTGCCTTTTTTATTTGCCATTTGAGGAGTTTGGGATCCATGTGGTGCATGAAGATCTTCTTGAGAGTGATGTGCATGAGAAGCCAATTGTTAATGAAGGATTCAAGGAGAAAGTATATTGTTTGCTCCATGTTGGTAATCACATAGACATGGATTGCAAACATGTGAATGGGGTTGGCATGTTATGTACTCTTTGTTTGTTACTTTTGAGACACCTCCATTATATGCATCACCTTGTTTAACATAGACAAAAGGAAACTCTTTATCATCATATGCATCTAGATTATTAAGAATTCTTCAATAACTTGGTTATCCTAACATAACCATCGCGCAAAACCACATTATGTATGTCAACCATAGCCCGATCATCACAAGGCACCAATATCTTTCTATTTACCTCAAAAGTTAAAGTGCAACTTTGCTCTTGGTTCTCATGCTCTCGGTCTTTTTGGATGTCCAATGTATTTTCAAAGCGATCCACAATTATAGTCCTCCTCCTCATGTACGCACACTACATCAAAGTTCTCAAGAACCTCCAAAGAAGGAAATCCACATGATCTCTAGTTGTTGACGATGATCGATTATCTGATTGTTCAAGTCAAGTGCTTACCTTACCCTTGCCAAAGCATGTGTTGTCGGGTCTTGCCTTTGAGCCATAAATGCAACTTCCCATTGTGGATGCACTAGCTCGTCCGTCACGTCCTCACTTTGTTGTCACCCCGGAATGCTCTTTGCCAAAGGGGTGAAGGGAGAGCTCTCAATGCCTAGATGGAGGTAAGACGAGATGGTTCTTTCTCACAAAAAGCAAGGGAAGAAGAAGCTAATGAAAGAGGAAAACTTACAATCAAACCTATTCAAGCAAGCATTCATCTAACAAGTAGGAATTCAAGAGCATATAAGCATACGATCAAACCTATTCGAGAAAGACTCCATCTACCTTCAACATGAGGTAGTTGGTAGAAGCGATCCACACCCTGTGGTGGTTGGTAGAATGAGTGCCAAGACCCCATGGAATGATTTGTATGGGTAGATGATGGTTCGAAACTTCATGGCACAATATGAGAGTATGCCTTGATATCTCCAATGATATACATGGAGGTTGGGCGTTAATCAAGTTAGTTGCAAGTGCAAGGGTTTGTGTGCACTATGAGATGCAAGAAGTGAAAAAAATTGTGATGCCCATCGTGAAATATGTAGGTGATGTGCACGGATAATGGACAGAAGGTGTTCCTGTGTGTGTACATTTCTCTATTATGAAAATTTCTCCAACTCAACTACTTTCTTTGACTCTCTTTTTGCTACTTTCTTTGATATTTACCTAACATCACTTTTCTTGGGGAGTTAAGCTCATGACATTATTTGAGGTAAGGTAGCGGACTTCGGCATGGTTGTGTCCATAGTTGCAATGGAGCTGGGTAGTCTTTATGGCTCGAAGAATTTGGCATTGTCAAGCACTTGGGATAGAGCCATGTGGGTCAAATGAGTGGTGCGGTGAAAACAAGGGGATGACAGGTCCCTTTTGATTGTAGGAAGGTCCAGGCAATGGGTCATACCATGGGCTAGGTTTGTGCCCACCATGGTTCCTCATTAAGAAGTGTACCTGGATAGCTATCAGCAATGAGGCTTAATGAGGGTTTGTGAAAAAACAATGCTTATGTGTCTATTATATGTAGATCTCATGTATATATTGTAGATAGGTGGTGTGCATGTGCATTGGGCAAACATATGGGCCTTGTTTAGAAGCTTCTTTCGGTGAAAACTCCAACATACTGCTTTCTTTGACACTTATTTGTCTACTTTCTTAGACTCTTACACATGGTTTGAGATAAGGAATTAGTGATTGATATGTAACGAGGCTGGCTAAAAAGGCAGGTGGAAAAAGTTTGGGTTTTTCATGAGAATGGAAGAATACCCAGATTGGTAAGAACATTGTCAAATTGCGAACTATGGGTGGCTTGCCTAGACATGACTGGATGGATTTGTGTGCTTCTTGATCATCTTTTGGAAATGTTGGTGGCTATTCGGCCTACTTGCTTGAAGCATTGTGATGTTGGCGGGGAGAAGGAAAGCATTACATGGCTTCCGTGGCTTGGGGGTGAAATATGGGATTGCCAAACCATGTCGATCTTGGCATTAGGACTTGTTTGGGGTCTTCTTGGGCCCTTTTATTTGGACACTTAGTGAAATGCTTAAAATGCTAATCAAGCTTTGACCAAGCTAGTGGCCTAGGCCTGAAAATGCATTTTTCCTTTTCTACAAAAAAGAAAATAGGCCAAAAGGTGATCTAATCATTAGATCTTCTGTCCTTGGGAAGGAATATGGACCTAACTGTCTTTTTGTCTTGTAGTGAAGTACCTTTCACAAAGAATGTTTGAAAAAAGTTTTCGTCACTTTGTTCCCTCCCTTTTTGGAGGCGTTGCAGATCCCACTCTCTCTCTACACACTCTCTCTAAAACGAGTTTAGGGTGTTTTACTTGGGTAAGGGCTTTTTTTTCTCTCTCTAGGAGCCATGGCCTGCAGATCTGGACCTCCTACTCCATCATCCTCTCCACCAGCTCTCATGGAAGAGCTCACCATCCCCTCCTGTGAAGGTACAGATCTACATATCCTTGCAAGCTGAAGCTCTCCATCTCCATCACTAGCAAGCTCTCCATATCTATCTCCTCAAGGCCTCCATTTCCATCTCTATATCCATCTGCATCTCCTCCACCTCCATCTCCATCTCCATCACCATCTCCATCTTCATCTCCTCCATCTCCATTATCTCCATCACCATCCACATTTCCATCTCTGTATCCATCTACATCTCCTCCATCTCCATTTGCTAGGTACAATGGCTCTACGGGACATCACCAACAAGCAATCAAAGTTCCGCTTACACGTGGACTTAGACGAGGAGTATGCCACAATGCGAAGTAATCGAACGAAGGGATGTATTCCTGCTGAGGTGCTGCGACTTCAAGGTGCAAAAGCCATTGATCTTTGGACTGATGGAAGCATTTATCCCCTTGATCCACAGACTGGTGCACCTCCCCCTTTTCGTAATATCACGCAGGTCGTACGCTTCTTGGGTGTGACGGTTATAATGGTTTCTTAGGGTACTGTCAGAGGCTCTATTCTTTGTACTTGGAACTCTCAAATCAAAATCACCTCAGGAAGCTTCTAGAATTATGCAAGGCGAAAAAGGAAGAATGTGCGTCAACTTTCATGGCCACAAAGGAACATATGCTGGCTCGAGTCAAGGATCTAGAGAAGGAGGATGCAGAGCAGAAGATGAAGCTTGATGAAGGAGTGGAAAGCAGGGATCGAGTTATAGAGAACTATCTCCGTCTTCGAAACTCAACTCGGAACCTTCGCCGACGTGTCGATCATTTCACTTACCTCCCTGTGGGATATAATGCAAGGCAGCGAAAGCGCAAGCCTTTGAGTCTTCTTTCCAAAGATGGGGAGGCTCGCAAGCGACGTGTGCGTCAAACAAGGTAATCACAGCTTCAAAACTAGCATTACATTCTTTTTTCATATAGTTATGTCATTGACTCTGTACTATGTGATGTCCAAGGAATGTGCTAAAGCAATATTAGGTTGTTCCAATACTGAGGAGTCTATCCTTGAGCACATTATTCCAGAGCAGAAAGTAATCAATATGATAACCAATCCAGTAAATGGTGCGTTGCGTGACAGGATTCAAAAGTATTTTCTCAAGGATTTCGAGCAGATTGTCAGTCCCATTGACATGCTCACTGTGTGTGACACAGCAGGTATCAGTGATAAGGGATACAGGGCTTTGTATACTTGCATCATAGCACGTCTACGAGGCAAAGGAATGACACGATCTATACTTCCAACACCATACAGTATAGTTATGGCAAGGAAGTCAGCAAACAACAATATTGCCGACTTGCTAGGCGGCTACTACAGATGGGTGGATGGTAGCATGCCAATGTCAAATTCAAAAGATTTTGCTTACAACAAGTTTAACAATGTTTACGTCGAGGTGGAGGCGCTTCAACGTTCTATGATTCAGTTTTATGATATGACATTAGAGGAGACGGATGGAAAGGCTATATTTGTCCTCAAATTGGATGAATGTCAGGTTGTAAAGGGCCAAAGGGTGGAACGTACAAGTCTGACACTCATGAGCAGGGCATTGAAGCGAAAGAGCTTAGACGGTGAAGATGAAACAGGTGATGCGGAGAATAACTTGCACACAAAGCGACACAAGCAAGATTACTTTGGAGTGCAGTCTGAGAAGAACATATGGTGGGACAGGCGGCATGGACCCTTCCGCACGAGGACCATGACAGTCTGAGGTGGTACTTCACCTGTACAGGTATTCAAGGAGTGATACACAGGCAATCAAATGGTGAAGTCTTGCATGTTCCTGGCACTGGTGACTTTGAAATAGAGTGGCACCTTGGTGGTGATCTCAAGACCCTCAAATGCATGTTGGGAACTAAAAGCGGTGCTAACACTTTGTTTCCATGCATCTTTTGTTGTCATCCAAGGATAGTGTCGCAGTGGGGAAGGCCAAACAAGCAACCAAGGTGAAAGGTCGTAAGCAGGCAAGTGCAAAGGGCTCAAATCAATTACAAAAAGGGAAGGGTATGCACGTCTGGCTCAATGGAATTATGAGCTACAATCAAAGCAAGGCACCATCTCGCGCAGAGGAGGATGCTACTTGGAACCCTATTCTTTCAATTCCACTGTCGCCGAGTACATGTGTGTACCTTGCACGCAAGACTTAGAATTCTGGACAAATTGTTGATGCTCCACATCAATTATGCTTGGAACATGGAGCCAGAGTCACGGCGAGAACAGTGCATCCACAAGAGCTTGAAGTTGTTTTATCATCCGTGGGGCTTCACGCAGGTGCTGTCACCCTCTCTAAGGATCGCAAAAACCCATCAAGTACCCAAGATAACCCTAATAAGATATGTATGGGTGGTGCAAAAGCAAGGCACCTGCTCTCAAACTATGGTGAGGCTCAAAGCCATACACATTTTGAATTATGGAAGCAGATTTGTGATGTAACAACCTATCGAGGCAATGAGGCGACACTAGGATTGAAGCGTACACATGTGTGGGAAGCTTCTGATGAGATGATGAGGCTTCTTGAGCGCCCGTATCTTGATGAAGCAGAGATAGCTACATTCAAGACTTCGATTGACAGATTCACAGAAGAAATGATCGATTCTTGGGGGGAAACTCATATAACACACTACATGCATATTCTCTATGCGCACAGTTCCTTCTTTCTAGATGAATATGGGTCTCTTGCACTCTGGAGCAACCAAGGCATGGAACGATCACATTACCAAGCCAAGGCAGCCTATTTTAAGAACACGGGTCATGGCGGTGGCAAGGTTCGCAGCAATGCGTTTCACGAAATGTTCAATTGGTTTTACCGTGCACTTACTAGGAGAAAGGCCCAAAAGCGAGCCGAAAATTTATCTTTGAGGCATAAAATTATGAAGGTGGTAGGTGCAAGGCGAAAGAGAAGGGTGCAATGCGTCAATGGCACGTGAAAGAGCGAGGCAATGGCACAGTGGTCGACAAAGAAATGGCCGCGTGTGGTTACCCACCCAATAATTCTTGTTCGCCACTTTTTGGCGCGTTCATTTTGTAAATTGACTTTTTTGTAATTTTGGCCCCCTATAAATATCAAAGTGAGTTTTATTGTCATTTTTAAAAGTCGACTTGTGAGCTCTCTCTCTCTCTTCCTCTCCCCTTGACTCTCCCTCTCGCGCACTCTCTCTCTCTCTCTCTCTCTCTCTCTTTCTCTCGCTCGTGCACTAATATCTCATGCACATGGAGCCCCCAAATGATCCTTCCTCCAATACGCAGGATGACATTTTCAGAGACCTTGGGCCCTTACCCACCGCACATAGAACTGAAATCCCAAACATTTACCCACAAGCCCAAATGGATCTGGGAGCTGAGCGTGTGAGGCTTGAGCAAGAGGCCCAAGAAGCCCAAGAACTCCAAGAAGCGGAGAGATTACAGAAAGAAGCAGAGGACATGGAGGCAGCTGAGAGAGCAAGAAAAGAAGCCGAAGAGACCGTCAGAACACAGGAGGAGGATGAGGCAGCAAAGAAAGCACAGGAGGATGAGGCTGCCAAGAAGGCGGAAGAAGACGAGGCAGTTAGGAAGGCGGAGGCATATAAGAAGGCTGCAGAAGAAGCTTAGGTCGCCGCAAGCAATGAGAGAAGATTTGCATTCTTTGCTACGGAGGAGGATTGGCTTAACAGACAAGCTCGCGAATTTGTTGCTGACTTGCGAATGGCCAGATACGAAGATGACACGATTTTGGAAGCGGCTATACAAGGTCTTCGAGCAGAATATACAGAGGAGAAATGAAGACACAGTAGAAAGGGAGCACCTACCGAGTAGTAGGATTCTCAATGCAATGTTAGATAGAGTCTTGGCTCGTGCACTTGGTAAAGGAAAGAGAAAACTCTCAGCTCAGGAAGTAGAAAATAAGAGACAGAAGCTTGAACGAGAAGCCAGGGCAGCAAACGCACGGAGGCTTTGTGAGGAAAAAGAAAGGAAAGATGAAGAGGAGTGAGTAAGGAAGGAGGCAGAGCAGAGAGCAGCTCAGAAGACTCCATCTGCAAAGGCAAAGAAAACTCCAACACTTGCAACGGCTAAGAAGGAAAAAACCATTCCTAAACGCACAGAACCCCCTTCCGATAACTTCCAAGAGCGGCGACAAAAGTTCAAAAATGACACGCCAGCTTGGACTCGCCACGCGCAAGCACCACCGCTCCCAACAACGCAGAAGAAGCGAAGCTGGAGACCAAGGACGGTTGCCCTTAGAGAAATTCGCAAATATCAGAAGAGCTCCACACCAATTATTCCAAAGGCACCTTTTGCGCATCTCGTCAAAGAGATTATCCTCGACCAGCGCCGGGATGTCAATCGTGTGCAAGCGGTGGCACTAGGCGCTCTGCAACAAGGTGCCGAGGATATTTTGGTTTCGCTTTTCCAAGACACGGTTTTGTGCATGGTGCATGCAAAACGTGTCACTATCAAGCCATCTGATCTTCGTCTAGCTAGGCGTATCCGTGGAGACCGTATCCGTGGAGACGACGTTCTCTTTCACTAGATAGGAGAAGCCTTTGTAATGCAACAAATCCGTGTTTTGTAATCTCAATTTGATTAATGAAAAACCATGTCTATTTTCAAAAAAGTTGTGTTTTCTATTGCAAGTGATTGCCGTCTTGTCAAGGTAATTGTAGTCTTTTGCATGTAATTATTGTCGCTACGTACATTCGACCTCATGTGAACGCTCGTCTGCCACCACCCGTTCGACTTTGGCTCGACTCGAGATGGGCCGATTTCTCCTGCGTATGGTCCCAAAAGGGTAGATCTGATGTGTGGGGTGTGCCGGGGCCGCCCGGGGGGGAGGGGGGGGGGCGGTGGTCGCGCCGTGGACCCTGTGCACCACGGAGCGACTTTTGCCTATTTGACCAGTATGGCCCCAAAAGGGTAGATCTGATGTGCGGGGTGCGCCGGGGCCGACCGGGGGGGGGGGGGGGGGCGCCGTGGACCCTGTGCGCCATGGAGCGACTTTTGCCTGTTTGACCCAGGTCAAACAGGCAAAAGTCGCTCCGTGGCGCACAGGGTCCACGGCGCGACCACCCCCCCGGTCGGCCCCGGCGCACCCCGCACATCAGATCTACCCTTTTGGGGCCATACACAGGAGAAATCGGCCTGTCGAGTCGAGCCAAAGTCGAACGGGTGGTGGCAGACGAGCGATCACAAAAATTGATTGAAACATCATGACACGACACGACACGACAACAACATATAAACACATCAAAAAGATAATTAAAACTTAAAATCAGCTCGACAAACATCTTGATGTCATTAATTGTTTGATTTTCACAAAAGGCAAATGAGTACATTGGATCTAGCCAACTCGCTTGATGAGCTTGGTGAAAGCCTCGTGGGTGAGAGTCTTTACCGATGGTTTGTCACCAATGCATTCGGCTATCTCTTTGGCATCAATGATGCCTTGTCCAAGGCTAAGGCCACAAAATCCTAGGAAAGACCCCGCACTTTTATCATCAAAGCTATATATAGTTGCTTCCCTATTTACAAGAATACATTTATGGGCATTTTGGGCTATAGGGGCTTCAGACAGGATGGCGCTTAGGGCTCTGCACTTCAAAAATTCAGCTTGCGCGTCATTTGAAAAGTCGTTGTGAATCACGCGAAGCATCTCGGCATTGAAGCTCGGGATGTAGTGCCATAGCGCAGCATCTTTCCCCTCCACCTCCTTTCGTGCTCCACCCTTTCGGCTTGCGAACCAGTCCATTTCTCTTGCGGTCTACAAATTAGATAGAAGAATGAGTTGACTTCAAAAAATTACAAATTAAGAGGGAAGAAATTGGGTGTACTACCTCAGTGGCATCATCATGATCCGCAAGGTCTGCATCACTAATATTGATGCTCCCGAGGCTGACGGAATCCGAAATGGCAAGCGGCTTGTGAGAGGCAAAGCTAGTTTCTGGCACACTCTCATAGAAATCCTTGCACTGGGATATTTGTACAAGAGTCTCTGCCACCACAAGGGGCTTTATTGAGGCATGATTTTCCGGGAGCGCAAGCACCTTTGTGACATCTGCGGAACTGAAGTCAATGCGGATGTCATCATCTTTGGACAGCTGTTGTGTGTCTCGCATGCCCGCGTACATAGCAACGCGTACATAGCAATGACTGAGAGAGTTTCATCCTGGTGCAGCCCGAGGACATGGGCGATGTCATCCAAAAATAAGAACTCTACACCTTCTACTATGATGGGGTGTAGAGTTCGCACTTCGAGCTCTGGAACTTCATCCATGACATCATCCCCTTCGATGTCTCGTTTCACAGCCTCAGCTTGCCGCTCTTCCGCCAGAGGCACAAGTGCAAGAGATGCTTCTTGCACTGGGGTGACAATCTCCTCCTTTGGGTCAGCTTCCTTGATCAAGAGATAAGGTGTGGCTTTCTTTGGAGGAGTGGCCTTCCTCTTTCCCTTGCTTTTCTCTGTTCCCTCCAAGATCAGGAGGGCAAGAGTCATGTCCCACCTCAAAAAACTTGTGCCGATGTTGCCCATTCCAAGATCTACCAGGTTATCTTCTTCCTCCTCCCTTAGATATGTGCTACTAAGGCCTTTGAGGAATCTTGCAAGCCTGAACTTGAAATTTTTGTCCGCTTTGTCACAAATCTTGAAGATTGATCTAAGAACATGGAAAGCACACCCCATGGAAGGGTAGTTGTTTGGTAATGACTTGATCACAACGGAACAAACCACATCCATAGAGATATGCCAACCTGCAGAAGGGGAATCCAAGGATGAGGAGGAAACAAGAATGTATGCATCACTACCCTTGTCTTACCATTCTGTTGAGAGGGAAATCAACAAGAAACATGCAATGACTGGTTGCCATAGGCACCCAAGTCCCCTCCTCGTCTTCAAAGTTGACACAATATTCAGCCATGTATGTATCCATGTAGCTAGTGAACGCCCCAAACAGGTTATTATGGAGTTCGGCGGTGCCTTCCATGTCAATAGATGTCTGAAAGATGGGTGCAAGCTTCTCGATCAAGTGACCGAGGTCAAGCTTGTGCAATTGAGATAGGAGAGCTTGGGCAGGGGTGGCCATGCTTGAGTAGCGAAGAAGGCGAGGGGACCGCAAAGATGCAGAGAGTGAGGAGATGAACTCAAAGTGGCCAAAAGTGACTTATACAGAGGTCTTTAAAACTTTTTTTATGTTTAAAAATTCACTTAAAACCTCCAAAAAAATAAAAACACGCGACAAAACTTAAAAGTGCACAAAATTGAACGCAAATTGCGAGTAGCCAAAATTGTTTTGAATTAATCTCTCAAAATCTGTTACATAGCTTGCTTGATATGGATACATCTAGGGAAGGGAATGCTTTTACAAAAGTAAGATGCCTCTTTCCTCTTACGTAGAGGTGTGTTATCAATCACAAATGAAAAGTCACCTTTTAGTGTAAACCTAAGGCCTAAGTACTCCCTTAGGTTCGCCATATTCCAATCAGCATTTACTATGATATCCCACACATCAACTTGCGTGCTAACATGTACATCAAGCTGTTCTGCATCGTTGATGTCCGAATTGAGTGCTTGCCATTCGCTTCCAGTCAGCTTCCAACGTCTGTAAGGAAAGATAATAGAGAGTTGTTGCTTTCCAAGCTGGTACCGAACGACCATCTTCTTCGACACCACCATGCACTTTATCTTGTCACCCTGATGTTGAATAACTTTCAAATCCCACGAAGGTGGCAGAAAGGCACTCATTGCTGTGCCTTCCTTTGCAATCCACATTGTAGGAGTCCAGTGAACATCAGCATCCTTGAACAAAAACACAAACAAATGTAAAGGCATGAAGAACGTGAGAGTCGCACGATGTGACCCATAGGTGCACTTCATTGCATTGCACACATCAATCTCAATCCGACGTCTGGTTAGTGCAACCAAAGTATTGTCGGGCTTTGGCCAATCATGGTCCGTGAGACTTGGTGTAGGGAGCCTCCGTAGAGTCCCAGAACCATCTCTTGACGTGGGTACAATATACTCTGAATGAAAGAAGAAAACTGAGCCCTCTAAAAGCTCTGATGCCGAACAAACAACCAATATATAGTAGCTTGCCGATTTCAAAGTGGTGCACCTCAAAGGTTCCAAAAAGGGCCTCTAAAGGCTCCCATTCCACAAATGTCGACGGAAAGATGTCTGCACAAGAACACACTTGAAAAAATCAAGCTTCCGTAACATGAAATGATGATATTAGCATGTCTCAGTGTAGCCCATAAAACAAGAAGCACAAATAAAACTTACAATTTGTAGGAAAGCGTTTGTGATTGGCATTGTCAACACGGAGTTGCGATGCCTTGTAGACGTGTTGGATCATCACCTGCTTGCTTCCGTCAGCCCCTTGCTTGAGATCCACTATGCGACCCTTCCAATGGTGCGACTTTAACCCTATGTATCTGCGAGAGACTTTGTGGGCTCCCCTTGTGCTTGGACGCATCGTCACCCACATGGGTGCTTGTAACCCACAAGCCAGTGTCGTCTTGTTCGTTGCTGCTGCTAAAGGACTCCACCCTTGAACGAGGTCGGCGACTCATTGTGCTTGGCTAACCGATTAAGCTAAATGCTATGAAGTTGTAGGTGTGTAAGAAGATCTCTATAACCTAATGCTAGCAGAGCATATAAGCTGGCAAGAGGAGTCAAGAATGTGTATAAGCTAGCAAGAGGAGAGTGAAGAATGTGTGCAAGCAAGAGAGGATGGACTTGATGGGGAAAAAAGTGGACTGTTTTCCAAGCTTTCCATAGCCAAGAAGGCATAGAAAGATAGATCTAACTTTAGGAGGGAAGGGGAAGGCTGAATGGGGAGGGAGGAGGCCAAAAAATGACTCTTTTAGTTAGAGAGAGACTCAAAACCGAGCTTGCTAGTTTTAGAGAGAGGAAGAGGGAGTGGGGAGAGGAAAAAGTAGCTTTAAATGAGGGATAATGATGGGGGGGCGTTTTTGGCCCTAGCCCACTTTTTGAGATGGGGTCATTTATACCAGTTTGAGCTGTCTTTATTAAAAAAGGTGGGAAATTTGATTTTATTGAAAGATTTTACATTTTCAACCCATTTTTTTAAAAGAAAATGGTATGATTCAAGTTTGACCCCTACATATTAGGGGCAGGGAAACCCAACATTTTTCTCCACATGGCCTTCTCCCATTGCACCACTCCTTAATGACTGTCATTAGGCTTGGGGCAAATTAAAGGGCCCAAGAAGACCCCAAACAAGTCCTAATGGGCATGTTGACGATGTTTTGACCTTTTGGTGGGTGTCTCTATCTCACTTGATTGGCACGGATGTTGGCAAGTTCTATGCCATGGAAATGCCGAGCATGGATGATTGAATCATTGGTGTGTGGGTGAGTCTGCACATGGGTGAATGTGTATGTGCGAAAGTGAGTGTCTTGCTTGTGTGCAAATGTACGGTGCATTTTCACGTGTGCACACCCCACACACTTTGCGTGCTCGAGGAGGGGGGTTTTAAATAAAAGAGGAGGGCGACTTTGTGTGCATGTAAGCATGTAGGGCGGGTGGGTGTGCAAATTGGTGGCACATGGAAAAGGGTTCATAATGAGTAGAGGTGTGGGTGTGCACAAAGTGCAAGAGTGCATGCACACACACACTACATGGATGGCGTGTACATGTTTAAGGGAAGGGGTGGTCGTGCACATCTAAATGCAAGAAGGTGCAAACATGTGTAGGAGAGAATGTGTAGGGGTGGATGTATGTAAATGTACATGCACACGCAATAAAAATGGGAGTGTGTGTATATGGGAGAGCAATGCACATGCGAGTGAATGTGGTTGTGCACACTTGCGTGTGAGTGCATGTGCAACTATGTAGGTGGATATATGGAATGTTAAGGTGCACGTACATACAGTTATAAATGCGTTTTTGCATGTACGCATGCGTGGTGTGAGAATGAGAGTATAGTGCATGCATGCATGGGCACAAGGGGACGTGAAGGTGTGCACGTGCATGTATGAGTGACTATGGGTGCATGTATGAGTGACTATGGATGCACGTGTGAGTGTAAGGTATGGGGTACACGTGTGTGCACATACGAATGAATAAATATGCATGCATAGGGATGGGTGCAAGTGTGCATGCATGCAGATGTGTGGGCATAAGCAAGGTGTGCACGTGAATGTTTTTAGTTGCTTTGATGATTGTTAACATGTTTTTGGGTTTTTTTTGTGTTTTTTATCATTCCCGATGATGGTAGTTAATTGTACACTTGAGTGGGGGGGTTGTTGAGAAATGTGGTGCCAAAGAGCACAAGAAAAATATGGAGTGAGTGTGAGAAGCCACATCACCAAGTGAGAATTATCCCATATGCAAGAGAAAGGCCATGTTGTACTCTCCTCATATAAAAGGAGGACATTTCAAACAATGGAATATAAGCTAAACATCTCAAGAATTTTTATGAGTACAAGTTTCCATCTTATAACCTAATTGAACTTGAGTCTAAACCTTAATTTGCACACACTCATGATGAGTCTTTTTCATTTTTATCCACCTTAGTTTAGCATTGTGATTAGTGTAGGATTAGTTTATGATTAGGTAAACGTCTTGTTATTAGGATGTGTAGCTAGGAGAGCTCGATCCATGATTTCAACATGGTATCAGAGCTTAGGTCTAACTCTCCTATAGCTTAGGTTCAACTCATTAGCATTTCATTAAGTTGAGGTGATTAAGGTACAACTAACAATTAAATTAGTCTCTTCTTTCTTCTCATTTTATTAAGATTAGGGTTCTTAGTTCACTTAGCCATCTCCACATATTTGTTGCTCCAAAATTGTTAGTGAAAGCTATATCCAAGAGGAGAGAGGAGTCATCTAGCTTCATCTGCAATTTCTCAGTAGAGCAACTCCCAAGGAAGCAGTGGAGTCTAGATCTTCGATTCAACTTAGCATTTGTGCATGCATGAACCAGAGGCACAAGGGAGATTGTGGAGAAAGAACATTTTCTAGTGGTTCTTACAGAGAAGAGAGAAGTCAATAGCTCTCGGTTGTTGAATAGGTGTAGAGAAACGAGCAACGCAAGAGAGAGGGAGGAAGAGAAGGTAGTGCAGGCCATCACAATTGAGAGCTGGGAGAGGCGTCGGTAGGCAAGAGAGAGAGCACAACAAAACAAGCAAGCAAGTCATTGATTAGCCACGAGAGAGGGAGAAATTAGAAGCTCGCAGTAGAAAGCACTGCGCAAGAAGCTGGCCATGAAGGCATCTCAAAAGATGGCCACGAAGGTAACTTGAAAGTCGCCCCCTGTCACCACTTGAAGATGCAAGATAAGGTTGTAATTATATATTAAAAAAAAAAACCTTGTGGTCGAGTGTGAAGTGTCCTTTGTAAGGGGTGTTCACATGCATATCATTAAAATAGCTATAAGTACCTTAAATAATTGGGCATCCTCACACCAATATCATTTGAGAATACTTTCACAAACAACATTATCAACAAAAGCCTCCACAATGACAAGATTCTACATCAACAAAACAAGAACTTCATTGACAAAACATATCTTTATGAAAAATATGTAACTTTTGTAAACCGCCCATATGAGTGGACGTATGCGAGTAACCAAGAGGAAAAAATGTTTGTAATCAGCGGCCAAATGAGTACGCGAGTATGTGTGAAAAAGAAGTATGCAACCCTTGTAAAAATGCCACAACCACATGAGTATGCGAGCATATGTGTGAAAACCATAAATGGGAAATTGCATCTAGTCCACATCAAAGAAGCTACCCATCTCACTACCAAAAAAAATTGGAAATCCTACTTCCTACAAAAAGTGCTTGTAACTAGCCTCTGGGATCGATGATGTACCCAAGCTAGAAATTCATCCCTCGTATCTCTACAAAAAGTGTGATGTAATCAGCCTCTGAGGCCATATGATGCACTCAAGCTAAAATTCATAGCCAAAGTAGCTATAATGCCAAAGTAGCATAAAGACCAAAGTAGCCTAGCACAAGGGGAGAGAGAGGAAGAGTGAAAGCCTAAAAATTGTACCCAATCTACCATATTAAGGGGGGGAAGTGCCAAAGTTGCTCATTAGCACATAGGGGAATATAGAAAGGAAAAATTCAAACAACATTATGTAACCAACATCCAACCACCTTGAGTAGCCCAAAGATTTAGCACCAAGGGGGGTTGTTGAGAAATGTGGTACGAAAGAGCACAAGAAAAATATGGAGTGAGTGTGAGAAGCCACATCACCAAGTGAGAATTATCCCACATGCAAGAGAAAGGCCATGTTGTACTCTCCTCATATAAAAGGAGGACATTTCAAACAATGGAATACAAGCACAACATCTCAAGTATTTTTATGAGTATAAGTTTCCATCTTGTAACCTAACTTAACTTGAGTCTAAACCTTAATTTGCACACACTCATGATGAGTCTTTTTCATTTCTATCCACCTTAGTTTAGCATTGTGATTAGTATAGGATTAGTTTATGATTAGGTAAATATCTTGTTATTAGGATGTGTAGTTAGGAGAGCTCGATCCATGATTTCAACAAGGGTTAGGTTACATATGTACACATGGACTTAGGATTAGAGGCTTATCGTGCACATTTGTTTTGAACTAATTGTGTGTAGTATGCATGTGCACACTCTAGGGAGTCATAGCTAAATTTTTATGCACATAAACCCTATTATTTTTATACAATTGATCTTTCTAAATTAATACAATTAGTTATAAGATTTTAATAAGGCTTTATACTTTTTTCACCCCATAAAAATATTATTTTTACATAGTTTCTCTCTTTACAATAGGATTTATATTAATTTATCATTGGCAATAATAATACACATGAGTAAGAGGGATCTTACATTCTTTCCCACTTAAAAAGCTGAGATATCCTTGTCTCGTAAATTGGGGATAATCTCTTACTATATCCTCTTCCTTTTCCCAATAGCATCCTCAATTGGTGAGAACTTTCATTTAATCAGATACTCCCTTAAGATTCTATTCCTTGTTGCTAAGGGGCTTTTCTTTGACATCCAAAACTACTTTTAGTTCCAGTTCCACTCGGCCTTGAGCGATAAAGGCAACTTGCTCATCATCTAATATGTGACTTGGATCTGGAATCCTAGACATTGTGGATCTTTATATATGGAGAAAGCAACATAAGCTTGATCTCTAATTTTTCTTATGATTACATATGGTCCATAATATCTGGGTGATAGCTTCTTGTACTTTATCAAGGAAAGTGAACTTCTCTTGGGTTCTTATTTAAAGAAAGACATGCTTATGCACTCCCACTTCATCTGAGGAATATCTAAGGGATACATTTTCCATGCTTATGCACTCCCACTTCATCTGAGGAATATCTAAGGGATACATTTTCCTAGCATGTTTATCCTTTTTGACATTAACCTTCTAGTAGACTAAGCATTGACGAGAACATGTTGTAGTACATCCTTCTTAAGTCTCGGACACAAGAAACTTTTCTTGACTACCATGAAAGTCTTCACATAGTTGGGGTTGTCATAAGCTTCATTTAAAATTCTTCTTCTAAGATCATTATCTTTAGAAACACAATCGATTATTGAAGTACATACATCCACTTTCTAATCTAAATCTCGAAACTTTCTTTACTTCCTAAGCTGTCTTACTTTCTTGCTTAAGCAATGTTATAACAAGAGCGAAGATTTTTTCTGATTCGATCCTTGTCCATATCACCTTCTTCAAATTCTCTAGAAGTTTGCTTTAGATTGGCATATTTTTGTCCTTAGTAGCTTTGATATCTTTCTTTATTGACTACATATGATGATCCTTCTCACCTAACATTTGCCTTCAACACTTCCACTCAAAATAGTGGGACTAACCAGTTCAGTGGCATCACACAATCTTGTCTGTAAAGTGACTTAAATAATATTCATACTGGGTATTAAAAACTATATTGAGAATATCCATACCAGGTATTAAAATCCATCTTGGGAATATCCATATCGGGTATTAAAAGCTATCTTGGGAATATCCATACCAGGGATTAAAAGCCATCTTGGAAATATCTTTATTCATACCGGGTATTAAAAGCCATCTTGGGAATATCCATATTGGGTATTAAATGCCATCTTGGGAATATCCATATCGGGTATTAAAATTTGTCTTGGGAATATTCATATTGGTGGGTATTAAAAGCTATGTTGGGAATATCCATACCAGGTATTAACAGCCGTCTTGGGAATATCCTGATCTGATAATATCTCCACTTCAAGTCAATCTTTGTGAATATCTAGGCTATATGCAAGTGTTTTAACAACTCATCTGTCTTGCAAATATGATACTTATTCTTGATAACAAATTGATTCAACCTATGATAATCAATGTACAATTTGAGACTTCCATTATTCTTCTTATAGAATAGAACTGGCGCACCCCATGTGGATACATTGGGTCGAACAAATCCTTGATCTAAGAGTTGTTTCAACTATTCCTTTGGGATGACCATTTTGTAAGCTCTTTTGGTAGTTGGTTTGGCTCTAAGAATCGACTCTATCTCATGATCAACTTCATGAGTCAGGGGCATTTTAGTTAACTCTTCAAGAAATATATCAGCATACTGACTTAACTATTCGAGTTTCTTGTATCTAAATTTTTGCCTATAAGATCAAGCTTCACAACATAAATTGCTTGCTTCTTCTATAGTTCCTTTAATAACTTTGATGCCTTAACAAGTTGTAGGGAAGGAGCTCCTCTTACTCCAATCCCTTGCACCTTGTTCTTGCGAAGATCCTTGAAGGATATGGTCCCTTTGTGATAATGAATATCAACTTGGTTTTGCGTGAGCCAATCTATATCAATAATCCCATCATAAACACCTAAGGGAAAGACATTGAATTTACATTCAGCGTAAGGGAAAGACCATGAATTTACATTTAGTCTAAGGGAAAGACCATGAATTTACATTCGGCTGGGTTCTAATCCATATCAATAATCCCATCATAAAGGCCTAAGGGAAAGACCCTGAATTTACATTCGTCCAGGTCCCCATCCAAGTATGCATGACTCGTGGCATGTAAAAAAAACTTTTCCATTTGTATTCGTCAATTACTAACTTACACAAACATCCAGGTGAAATGAAAGAATGAGTGCTGCTAACCTGGGTACGAGTTAGCACATTAGTGGGGCTACAATGCATCCTAGTTGTATACTTATCAAATGGAGGATTAGTGGAAGTTGTCACTTACCCACTTGACTTGTATGGAAAATCCTTGATTAGATGGTCCACTCCACGCTTCGTAGAGGTAAATGCACTGGAGCCATTACTGCTTGTTGTGAAGCTTGTTGGTGGCTGATGAGCAAGAGCAATCATTTTGTGTGGGCACGTTACTACTCTCGATACCGGTACTTGACAATGATGGCATTACAATAAAGCCCTCTGAGATGTTGTATTCATGTCTCTCCCCTTCCATTCGATAGAGGTTTGAAACACCCATGCACGTGCATCGGTGTTGCTCCTTGCATAATGTAGAAATCAAGCACAATAGGTTATGGCTCCTCATAATAGTTATGATTTAGTAGACTCACGAGGAAATTAACTTTCATCCATTGTGGCTCTTTGACCAAAACTTGATTGATCGTGGTGGAGGTGGTTGTGGTGGCAAGATAGGTGGAAGGGAAAGATCCAACAAACACAAGAAATGTTGAGTTTAGAGTTTGATATGATAAACCTTGGGCTTATGCATTTTTGTTTGGGGATTGAGACCTAGCAAGAGTGAGATGGAATCTTCATTTCTCAGTAAAAGTATGCATAAGAAATTCTAAAGGCATTTAGCATAGTTGAGTGCATGTCAATGGTACCCATGGAGGCTGGTAGGGGTCTATATCACTGAGAATTGGTGGTTCCAACCCAGTGCTCAACCAATGACATGGATTCTACCTTTATCTTTGTCCTCCTATTCAACCACCATCATCATAGCATTGAAAGCAGTTGACTAAGCTGGAACTGACATCCTCTAATTTCTCCAATTTTAAGGTGGAGGTCCCAGATTATTGGGGGTTAAAACTGTAGGTCTGTGGAAATGAGACCTTGAAGCAGAGGGAGTTGGATAGGCAATTGTAGTAGTTAGTGGATTTGGGCAATCACATTCATTAAATGCCTTGGTTGTTGGCATCTAAAGCACTTATGCTCACTCCTAAGCTGGGATTGCAAATCTATCGACATTTGAGAGAAAGAGTCTTGACCTCTTAACCTCCACTAGCTTTAGACACTTGGCTTCGACACTAACCTTTATTCCTTTTTGACTTGGGTATAACAAAATTCGAAGGAGCTCAATTTGGGGAAGGGGGAAAAAAGGCTTCAGCTACGCCGTCTCTTTGGGAAAGGCTTATGCAAAATCTTTGGCCATCCTGACTGATTTAGCTATAGTTGAGGGCTTTGCATTCTTCACTAATCTTTCCAAAGAAGGATTCAATGTTCTTACTTAAAAATGGATGGAATTGCTTCTCATCATCCACATTGGAGCATATCTGGCAATACTTACGTAAGACTGATGATGTGTCGCCTCAATTGGTTTGCCACCTTGGGAGAGCTCTAAGAATTCATTCATTTTCTCTTATTGAAATCCACGAGGATAAAATATCCAATGAAGGTAATTGGTCATGTCCTCCCATCCCAACTGGTCCTAATTAAGATGGTTAAATTCAAGATAATTCCTCCAACTACTGTAGGGTACAATGATAGGAGTAAGAGCCATCTTACTCCTATCATTGTACCCCACAATATTAAAGTACTTGTCCATACATTCTATCCAATTTAATAGTGCCTTTTGGAGGTTGCTGTCTTTGCCTTGAAAGGGCTTGGTTGAGATCTATGGAGTGCTTCTTTAGTGGCTCTATTACAGGTAGTATTGATGGCCATGCCTCATGATTCTTCTAAAATAAAAGACTTTTCTTAATTAAAAACTTTGGTAATGATTACATAATAAGAAAAGATGCCTTTTATTTCCTCAAAACTTTTATTACATGGCCAAGGGGAAAAAGCCTCAACCCTGGGATCCAAAGAGGTGAAAATAACAATAATAGCCTATAATTACAAACTTTTTATGAGGAAGATACAGACTCAGATGATTTAGTCTAGCTTAATACTCATCTAGGATAAAAAGACTTCTACCACAAATTTAGTCTAGCTTAATACTCATCTAGGATAAAAAGACTTCTACCACAAATTTTGTATCCTTAACAAAATCTAGGCTTTCCATGATCATGGCCAAGCTCAGATTGGAGGCATAGGATGAAAGATAATCTATGTTTATCACTATAATAATTCGTTCTTTGTTCTCATCCCATTGATAAAGTCACATAAACAAGGATTGATAAGGTTGCCCAAAATAAAATTTCTGACAGCTAAGATAAAAACTTGCAGTCCCATTACTATGTCAGTGGGATAAATGATCATTCAAAAGCTTCTTAGATTGCTTGTCTCTCCAAGGAGAACAAGACAAGTTTTGGGCCATATTGCATTTCAATTTACACATTAAAACATAAGACAATTATAAACAAGAGAAGAAAGAAGACATTATATATTTATTATATCAATTTATTTTTGTACAAAGTTTCAAGCAAGCTCAAAAAGCTTAGATTCTTGCATACATAGATTGTCTATAAGTATGTCTAGACATCCCTTGAACCTCTATCCAAGAAATCTGAGGGCAATTTAATCCTATGGGCTGAAATATAGGAGCAAAGAACTCTATAGGCCCTATGCTAAACTTTAAGATTGTGCCTTAGAGGTCCATAAACTTTGATCTTCGGGACTACGCCAATGCGAATCAAAATCATCACAAGTGAGACATTATCCGATCATATCTCACTCTTAGCCATGGCAATAATCTTGTGACCATAGTACCATTATTGTCTCTGAAGAATAAAAGTAGGAAGTAGAGCTCCTATAATGTTGAGAGCACCTCTCTCCCTCTGATCTTTCTCCTTTGATCCTATAGTAGACAAGAGATGCTAGAAAGCAAATGCGATCATTTCCTGCTCGTTCGAGGGATAACCCAAGAATCTCGAAAAGGCATAGTTGAGTCATTTGCTGGGCCATTTGAAAGGAACATCTGAAAGGAAACCTAGTAAAATATGGTAAGTTTTATTTCCAAAATGTCAAACTGTGCTCTAATACCAAATGTGAGACCCCTACCTCTCAAGAATTTTATAAAACTATAGAGCATCCCACTTGGGGCCTCAATGTATCAATATCCTAATGGTTGGCTATCCAAAAGCTTTTCTCATAACTGATCTGGGATAGACCTTATGCTAAAAAATGAACATGATTCCACCAAGTAAGTGTTTTCTTCATAATTCTCACAAGTAGGACCTATCGATGGCTCCTTGAGGTTTAACACAATGCCTAACTCCTTGATTATGAAAATGATCAATTTTACTAAAATTTACTAGTTCATTAAATCTAAATCTAATTCTTATTTTTCCCAAGCGTCTAAATTTTTCAAACAGATTGGGTCTCATGTTTGGAAAGCACCCATAATCTCAGTTCCACCTGGCATCTTTCTTTCTAAGTTTGATCTGTTTATGACTTCGACGAAGTTTCTCCAAGCGATGGGTCATACCATGGGCTAGGCTTACACCCACAATGGTCCCCATCTAGAGATGTATCTGGAGGGTTGACGTTGACAAATTTTATCGTAGGTGCATGAGTGCATCTATACTATGAGATGCAAGATGTGAAAAAATGTGACATCCATGTGAAATATGCAGGTGATGTGAACAGGCAATGGGCTAAAGGTGTGCCTGTGTGTATGTACTCCTCCAACACAAAGTTTTATTTGACTCTCTTTGTTGCTTTCTTTGACATCCCTTTTCTCGGGGAGTCAAGATCATTAGATTGGTGATGTAGGGTAGTTTACTTTACCCATAGCTGTAATGGAGCTAGGTGGCCTCTGGGATTTGGCATTAGTAAGCACTACGTATAAAGGCAAGGTGGGCCAAGAATTGGTGTGGTCAAAGATGAGTTTACAGAAGGTTCCTACTAAATTTAGGAAGGTCCTAGTGATAGGTTGTACCATGGGCTAGGCTTACACCTACCATGGTCCCTTGTTTAGAGATGTACTTGGACGGTTTTGTCGATGATGAGGAGGCTTAATATAAGTTCTTAAAAGAGTGCTGCCTATGTGTCTAGTACATGTAAAACCCATGCGTATATTACAAGTGTAGTGTATATATTACAAGTGCAGAGCTTATGTGTATATTACAAGTGTAGTGTATATATCATAGGTGGTGTATATTATAGGTGTAGTGTATATATCATAGGTGGTGTATATATTCATGCATTTATTACAGGTGTAGTGTATATATTACATGTGGTGTATATATTCATGTATATATTAGAAGTGCATAGCCCATGTATATATTACAGGTGTACATGTAAAGCCTGTGTGTATTACAAGTGTAGTGTATATATTCGTGCATATATTACAAGTGCAGAGCCCATGTATATATTACAGGTGTACATTTAAATCCCGTGTGTATATTACAAGTGTAGTGTATATATTTGTGAATATACTACAAGTGCAGAGCCCATGTATATATTATAAGTGTCGTGCATGGGCATTGGGCAAAAGGTGGACTTGTGTAGAAGCTTTTTTTGCTAAAAACTCTAGCATACTACTTTCTTTGGCACTTCTTCTGTTGAAAAATCCAACACACTATTTTCTTTGACATTTCTTCCAATGACACAACCTTGATTTCTTTGATACTTTTATGTTTTATTTCTTCATCTCTATTTTTCATATGTATGCAGCACCCCTCTAGATAGGGTTTTGTACTAAATGGGGGCCCATAAAGAATGTGGAAAGTAGTAGACATGGCCAACATGGTGAGACTTACAAACCTGCATCGGTACCAACAAAGATACCTCCCTTGGTCTCATAGAAAGCTATGATGAAGGGCTTGTTGTAGGAAATCCATTGACTAGATCAGCGTTGCATAATCTCCAAAATCGAGTGTTTGGACTGTCTTCACAAAAGTGACCAATCTGTGGTGGGCCATGGAAGTATTTGACCATGCCGTAGAGATTCATCTACTGGAAGAAGTTGGTACCTTTATTGAGATCTAAGATCAACTGCTCTTTCCTTGTCCATTAGTCCTTGGGCACCTCCCCAAGGATGAGGACGATGAGCTCAAAGAATCAGCCTGAGGGTGACAAGAGCAGAGTAGTATAGGGAATTAAAGTTCTTTATTTAAAGTTTATCTCCATGGTGGGGTGAGGGGTGTGGGGTGTGGGGCCAACAATGTAGGGGATAGGAGGCTTGCACTTTTCCTTCATACATAGGAACTTGCACCCAAGGACCACTTTCTTTGGATTAGCATGTACTTGGGGTCAATACGGACTTCTCTAGGTGTGGCGGCCATGCATTCCCACCACATTTGGTGAGATCACTAAGGAGATAGGATATGCACTGCTTGGGTTAGGACTCATATGTGACCCTGGTAGTCCCTAGGATTAACAAAGTTCTAGTCTCCTTTGCCATATTGGTGGTCTTCCATTGAGTAAATAGGTGATCCATGTGTTGGTTCATCGGACCGATGGATTTTGATCATGTCAAAGGTGTATCCAGGTGGTTATTGAAGTTGCCTTGGAAGGTGAGATCCCATACGGTTAGCATTGGAATGTGAGTTGTTGTTCATAGATAGGCAAGGACACCCCTGGGTCCTTCTCATCCTCATGATTAGCATTGAATTTTGCTCATGGAATGTTTTGAGGATGGGGGACTTGTGGATGCAATTAATGAGGTGGTTGAGTTGGGAGAGAGGGTCTAGGCTTTAGGGTTAAAACATGGATGAGGTGGGCTTCCATGGAGGATGGTGTAGATAGATTGGAGAGAGGGCTATGGGTGAGGGTTGGAGTTGGGCCGGTTGGAGAGTTGGGTGGATTTGGCTCCTAGGGATTTACTTTGTTGCCCAAACTATCCAAAGACGGGGCTTGATTGGTTTGTAGGGAATCTTATCTAAAAGAAGTCTTAGAAGATTAGCGTGTCCTAGTTTCTTTCTAAGGATTTCTCAAGGTCTTTATCTTCATTGTCAGGATTATGGCTTTGGAAAAAGGTGAAGGCCTCCTATTCCTTATCGACGAAGATGTCTTGTGGGTAAGCCACATGACTTTTCTAGCCAGCAAAGTCAAGGGCTTGCTCGAGATAATTGTAGACTAGTGGATATACAGAGGATGCCAGTGGGTTTTACTAGTTGTTGGGCATGTTACACAGATCACCGAAAGTAGACTTCATTGCTTGGCAAACAAGGGTCTTCAATGGTTAAGTGAATTGAGTCTACTTGGATGGGGAAGTTAAGGCCAAAGTAGTACAAAAGTGACTAATTTGTGGCCACTGAAGTATTTGACCATGCCATAGAGATTCATCTGCTGGAAGAAGTTGGGACATTCATTGAGATCTAAGATCAACTGTGCTCTTTCCTTGTCCATTAGTCCTTGGGAACCTCCTCAAGGATGAGGAAAATGAGTTGAAATGAGGCGACAAGAGCAGGGTTGGGGACCTTGGTGTAGTAGAGAGCATTAAAGTTCTCAATTTAAAGTATATCTGCATGGTGGGCTGAGGGGTGTGGGGCCATCAATGTAGGGGATAGGAGGCTTGCACTTTTCCTTCCATATATAGGAACTTGCACCCAAGGACCAACTTCTTTGAATTAGCATGTACTTGGGGTCAATGAGGACTTCTCTAGGTGTGGCGGCCATGTATTCTCACCACATTTGGTGAGATCACTAAGGAGATAGGGTATGCACCACTTGGGTTAGGACTCGTATGTGAACTTGGGTAATCCCTAGGATTAACAAAGTGCCAGTCTCCTTTGCCACATTGGTGGTCGATCTTCTATTGAGTAAATAGGTGATCCATGTGTTGGTTCAACCGACTGATGGATTTCGATCATGTCAAAAGGTGTATCTAGGTGGTTATTGAAGTTGCCTTGGAATGTGAGATCCTGCATGGTTAGCAGATATGTGAGTTGTTGTTCATAGGTAGGCAAGGACACCCGTGGGTCCTTCTCATCTCCTCGCGGTTAGCATTGAATTCCACTCATGGAATGTTTTGAGGATGGGGGACTTGTGGATTCAATTAATGAGGTGATTGAGTTGGGGGAGAAGGTCTAGGCTTTAGGGTTAAAAGGTGGATGAGGTGGGGCTTCCATGGAGGATGGTGTAGATAGATTGGAGAGAGGGATATGGGTGAGGGTTAGAGTTGAGGGTTAGAGTTCTATCTCGTGTATCTTCAGTTCAGGTACATTCTTTAGTGTTGCTACAATGTTTTCATAATCTCCTTTGTCCACACTCTTCAAAAGTACAGCTAATGCTTCATCATCTTCTACCTTTTTGCCAATAGCTGCCAGCTTTGCTTAATGCTTTTATATTTGTTCAAGTGTGTGATTAAAGGTTCACTTTCCTTCATGTCCAATTTGTAGAATTGCATTAACAGATTTATCTTTGAATTTTTTGCTTGTGTACCAAATAACTTATTGAGTTCATCCTATGCATCTTTTGCCCACTGTATCCCTGTGATGTGATGAATGATTTCATCATTTAAACTGAGTGCAATAAGTCCCAATGCTTTTTCATTCCTACTCTTCCACTCATTTTCTCCTCTCTCTGGGCATTCATCTCTCCCTTCAACTAATCCCCACAGATTTTTCCTCATCAACAAATACATGGTTTTTGTCTGCCATGTATAAAACTGTTCCCCATTAAATTTGGCTATTTCCTGTGCTGAACTCATGGTGATGTGAAGGGGGTCTTACCTCTTGATCCAATTTCAAGATTCAAGGGCAGTGTCTACCCTTTTACAACTCAATCTGGTGTTTAATAGATGATTACAACAATTTTATCAGCATAAAATCACCAGAAATTACATTAAATTAAGGGTAACCAATTTGTACGGGATGGTTGGAGTATCAAACCAACTCCGATTTGCAATATGAAGCTTTAGGGATCTGTATCAGATACCTAATGGTTAATTTGAACCCTCAATTGCACCAAAATATAGTTATTAGCATTGATTAATCACTGATTAGCAAATTAATGCTCTGGTTTGTGTGCAAAAAACAGAGTATGCGGGGAGCCCAGATCTGGTGCCTTCCACTTCAAATGAGCTCAAATGATTTCAAAGGCATCAATAGAAATGAGTCTAGTAGAGGATTAAGCCAAGAAACACAAGATTTGACCAAATAATGAAAGCTTAATCTCTGTTTTACCAAAGTCACCTGTAGATTTGATGAAGAGCTTTGATCTTAATGTAGACTTGATAAAATTGAATTATGTCTTCACCAGCTTGTAGAGCATGCTTGATTACCCCTTGGGCTAGGAGGAATTGAAGCAATTTGATTTGAGCAAGGAGAAATCTGCAGTTTACTCAGAAAAAAATGCGCTGACTTCATCGTCGATTTCTCCTTCGTTTCTTCGCGGTTTGCTGCGCCGTCTTGCTGAGCATGAAGCCAAGGATGTTAGCTACCATACTCTAGAAGCTTATGCCCTAATTCTATGTGTGCAAGGTGCTAGAGATCCTCCACTGGCTGGGGGTGAAGGGGAAAGTGAAAAACTCACTAAAATTTTGATTATTTGCTAATTTTCTACTAATCTTAATTAATTAACTAATGGGCTCATAAATCTAATTGATTCTAGGCATGGCTCTGATACCATGTTGAAATTTGAGCATAATGATGAGCTATGGTGGATCAAACACTAGAATCAACATCATTAACAAAGTGATTAGCAAGTGATTAAGATGTAATTAGTGAATAATTAGCAAATAGATTAATGTAGGCATGGATACTCGAAAACCAGCAAATTCTCATTAGGGCTATGCCTCAATTTATAGAGTTTACATCAAGCATCAAATCCCATTGATTTCTCCATGATTCACTCCCAGAATATCTCCACCTCTTGCCTGATTCTCTCCACCTCTTCTCTTTTCCCTGAATATCTCCCAGAATAACTCCACACTCCTAAATTCCCTCATGCTACCCATTATTCTCTCCCAGTAGATTCTTCTCACCTTTTCACATATTCTTTCACAATTACATCTCCTCTTTTACAGCCTCTATCCAAGAGCTTGTTCTCGCACACACCCTATTCACTTGTATTTTCAACAGTTTGCAACCATCTTAAGTAAAGCTCTTCAATCTTTCATGTAGCTCAAAGAAAAGGAACCCAGATCGGATGTCGTTTTGGAGGCATGGACAACAACGTCTAAAGTAAATGAGCTCTACAAGAAGTTGAAAACATGCCAAGTAGTAGACTGTTGGATATGATAATTCATCTATGAAGATTGATCAAGACATACTCAAGGTGGATCAAAGATTGTACAAAACATCATGAATATGAGGGACCAAAAACTGGTATATGCAAAAAATTGATATGAGATTAACACAAGAAAACACTAATTATAATTAGACATGAACCAAACTTACATAATCACTTGATCACGACTTGTACCTTATTTAGAGACTCCTCTACCCTATTTTTAGTTGCATGAGTTGCATGAACAACATGCACCAACCATTTGTAGGCTTTACACACTGACCCCACTGACCACTAGCCTAACAACCACATATTAAATTGGACTAAGGAGTTGGGATTACATTTATCCAACAATCCCCCCTTAAGACCAACTTCTTACAAAAACATGAACAAGACTAACATACCTCCTTGACACAATGAGTAAGAGTCCCCCCTTAACAACAACATAGGGTGGTGTACTCTCCTCTACAACTCGTCAAGTTGGAACAACATAAGTCTTGACTCAACCACATAATTTAAAAAGCATACTCATCTAAAGAGATATAAAATAAGACAGGGGGTTTAAAGAGAGAGGGAGAGCATAGATGTAAGAGTGAGATCGAGAGAGAGAATGAAAGAGGGTTCTAGGGAGAGAGTGCGAGAGCGAGGGAGTGAGAGTAGAGAGTGAGATCGAGAGAGAGAATGAAAGAGGGTCCTAGGGAGAGAGTGCGAGAGTGAGGGAGTGAGAGTAGAGAGAGAAAAAAGCGCTCCCATTTTGGAGAAATCGCTCACTAGAGAGTGCTCGCCAAAAAATTTCCCCTAGTGTTACTCAACAAACTTTCTGAATTTCTGCACTCAAAATTGTAAAGCTTGTACACTTTTGCATCAACTAATCAACATGCTCTTTGCATAATATTGATGCCTAGATCAGTAATAAAATAGCATGGTATACTTTTCTTGATGAAAATGTACTAAAATGCTATAATCCAGAATATGTTCTTGCAAACAGTGTCTTCTCAACACTTTTCTTGTTGCCTTTACTTACAATACATCAAGATTTATACTAATCTGTGTATATTTGTACTACTCCAACAGATTTGTAATCTTTGTCCAACTTCTTTGTTGCAAGAAAGTGACAAGATTAGAAAGATTTGATCAAGAATCACTTACTGTTCTATTTTTGCATCAAGATTTGATTTCAACACAATAAACTTTGTATAATCTATAAACTGCTCTATTCTACAATGTAGATTTGCAACAACAAAATTGTACTCTGCACTGTTCTTGAAAATCTGCACCAATCCTTGAAAATCTGCACCAATCCTTGAAAATCTGTTTCAACTACATATAAAATCTTGAAATCTGCACCAAGATTCTGCACACTTTCTTGAAATTGTATCAAATTCTTGCACACTTTCTTGAAAATGCACAAAATTTCTACACACCAATCTGAAATCTGCACAACAACCTTGACTTTCTACCCCACAACCTTCTTCTTGCAATGCTTCTCCAAGAACTTAAGATTTGGGAATCTAGGGTTTGATCTTGAAGAAATTAGGCCTTAAGGATTGATATTTGAAACTGTAGGCTCTCTAAGAAAGATAGTAGAAGAAAATCACTCAATATTGGATTACAAAAATCTTTGCAAACCCTACTTTCAAAAGTCAAGAAAATTTTCAAGAAATCAAGATCAAGAAGTTCAAGAAATCAAACAGTAAAGTGGATTAGCGTTGTGAAAATACAAATTTAAAAATGATTAACACAAATTTCATTGCCAATCTTGTCAAAATAAGAAATTAGCAAATCCAAAAATTATATAAAAATCAATTCAAAAAATGATAACACTAATCAAGATCAAGATAATGCATTTCAAAAATTTGGATTAATAATAATATAAAAAATGATTATCACTAATCAAGATCAAGAAAATGCATTCTAAAAATTAGATTAAGCATAATCTAAAAATAATTATCACTAATCAAGGTCAAGAAAATGCATTCTAAAAATTGGATTAAGCATAATCCAAAAATGATTATCACTAATAATCACTCCCTAAGCAAGGATCTAAGCTAAGAGCTCTGATACCAATGAAAGAAAAAAGTAGCATCTAGATTAAGTTGGATTTAGCCTAGATAGCCTTGGATTAGCTTAGATTAGGATGATTAGCCTAAGTTTAGAGAGAGAGAAAGAGAGTAAGTGACTTGTGTATTCATAATTATCAAAAGGTTCCAAAGGTACAATACTCTTAGAGCACATGCCTTTTATAGTCCCAAGGTCCATGTGCCCTAATCCCACATGTAAATGACCCTAAGCCCATGTGCCTAGGCCCATCCCAAATGCATGCGCATCCTAAGAACACTTTGTTACACCCACCCAAACCCCTCTATTTTTTGCATAGGGGACCCCTTGGGCACTATGCAAAAAATGGCGGGTGGCAGCCCCATATGGCATTCGATGGTGGTGAAACTTTGCGAGTGGAGGTGTAGTAGGCCCATGGACCCACTCGTAAAGTTTCACCCACATCAGACGCTATGTGAGCGTGATGCCCCACCCAAACCCGCTATGTTTTGCATAGCGGATCCTTGGGCACTATGCAAGAAATAGTGGGTGGCAACCGCCCATCCGGCGTCCGATTGTAGTGAAACTTTGTGAAGGGAGGGGTAGCAGCCCTATGGACCCACTCGCAAAGTGTCACTCACATTTGGACGCCATACGAGCATGATGTCCCACCCAAAACCTGCTATTTTTTGCATAGGAGACCCCTTGGACATAAAATTGAAGATAATTAAGATAATTAAGGAGCATGATAATTAACTAGAACAAGATTAACATATACTTGGAATGGAGATATCTCCAATGTTGTAAGTGAAGCTCTAAGAATGAGGGAGACTCATAAAATTAGGCTATATCTACCAAGCTAGTTAGCATTTCACTGGTTAAATTAGATTATGGGTAAAATCTGGATTTCTACCAATTTATCTAATCTTTTTTACAAAAAATAATTTTTTTATAAAATACTAAAAAATATTAAAAGATAGTTACAATTTTTAGAAATGATGAATGAATTAATAATTTTAAGTAACAAATATTATTTTTTATTTATTTAATAAATAAAATTTATTTATATAATACATAAAATTTATTTAATTAATAAATACTATTAAAATTTCTTTAGGCATATTTCAAGTTTTCTCCCAAAAAAAGTTTTTTTAAAATATCTATTTTTAAATAGTAATAATTTATTTAATTATATCATAATGTTCACTTGACTAAAAAATAAAAAATATTTATTTTTTAATAATATATTTTATTCAATACATACATACATACATACATACATACATACATACATACATACATATATATATATATATACTTTTTTGGAGGAGAGTTTTAAAATTATATTACATAGTTTACTTTTACTTTTTTTATTAAAAATAAATATTTTTTTAATAAAATTTTATTTCTCTCATATTAATAAAATCATGAAATATAATGGTGAGGTGGCAGGCATTTTGCCACGTGGCAAAATTTTGTTGACATGGAACCTCAAAGTGGGCATTCCTCATGCTCAAGTGTGAGGTGGAAATGCTATGCATGTAGATAATGTGTCATGCCATATAGGCACAGAAAGTCAACCAAGTTGATTGTGCTGAGGTGGCAAGATGACATGGACATTCTTGGTTACGTGGAAATGCCATGTATGCATGTGATGTGGCATGCCATATAGGCTTTAGGGATTCAACCAAGCTAAGGTGGCATAATGACAAGGCATGATGAGATGGCAAGATGCTCACGTGGAGTCTCCTCCATATGATGTGGCATGTACATGTAGGACTAGGACCATGTTACCATAGCTCAATTGCTTGACAAATGGCATACTCTCTAGGTTTGGTGAAACACCAAGCCTAATAGGCATCCTTTGTTTTAGACTTTGAGCGGACAAGCGATGAAAGTTCGATGAAGATGGCTGGAAAATGGGCTTCCCTTACTCAAATTCACTCCAATGTTTTTTGTTAAATTCATCATGGACAAGTAATTTGATCCACAAGAAATTTAAGTACAATGAGGGTTGAGTTTAAAAATGTAAATGCCAAAACTTTCGTGCAATGAAACAATCGCTAAAATAAATTGGATTTCCGATCAGGGGGTGCCATTTAAAGACCCTAGTATATATGTAATGTGCCCCAAACACCATGCCACTAAATTTCAAACATAACTACGAGAGATTGGATCTTTAAGTTGTGAAGCTACCTGTTTTCAGACTACCTTCAGGGTGCCCAACCGTCAAAAGTGGTGCCCCTTATCTTGCAACCACCCCCTTAGCATTCATTTCACTGGGTACTTACTTGGATAATCAATTTACCTAGGGTCAGTGGTATATTTAATTTTCGAATCCATGGTACTACATATCATCATGTTGGCTCTATAATACCTAATGGAACAAGAGATGCGGCTCCTTGAATTAGAGAATAGACTACATGGGATGCCTTATTTAAGTTTTCTGAGACTACTATCATTGATGACAATGGGTATCCAACTTACATGCGTCAAGACGATGGTAGTTTCATCCAAGTAAAGGATCATAGGGTGGATAGTCAATGGGTTGTTCCATATAACCCTTTTCTCTCTCAAAGCCCATATTAACATAGAAGCATGCTCTACCATTACGGCATTGAAATATTTGTATAAGTATCTATACAAAGGACATGATAGAGCTACGATTATGTTTATCTTTCGATGCAAAGTCATGTTATATTCAATGACCATGATGTAATTAGTCGTGATAGAAACCAAAGAACTATTCAATGAATGGTTTAGAGCTAATCAATTGCAGATGCGAATAGCTTGCTATATGTTGATTTCCCTTGCAAGTGGGTGTGGAATACAACTCTTCGATCATGGACTAAAAGAAAAAGGGGGAATATAATTAGACATATGTATAATGTTAGCCCGAGTACAAGTGAGCAATACTATCTATGCATGTTACTCACAATGTGTAACTTAGGGTGGAAATCTTAAAGGAGTGGTATATGTGTCTTCAAGAAGTTGCATTTCAAAAAACAGGATTCCAATCATGTCAACTTTTTGTCATTATTTTGGTTTTTTGTGAGCCTATATCTCCCGGACAGCTTTGGAAAAAATTCTTTACCAAACTTTCAGATCATTTTTTTCATGGCTTACAAAAAGAAGATGAGTTGACGTTTGTGTTTGTCATTCTATAGCTAAGAATCAAGCTCAAGACCTCTTACAACAATATGGAAAATGTCTACATGATTTTGAAGGGTTGCCTCTTCCTGATAGATAAAGTGTTGTCTACATGATTTTGAAGGGTTTCCTCTTCCTGATAGATCAAGTGTTGCTACTATCAACAATGGTTTGTTCATGGAAGAGATGATGTTTTATTCTGTTTAATAGGATGATTTGGCTCTTTCCATGGAAAGGAGTCTTAAGTGCATTTGATACCATCCTTGAGGCTGTTAATTTAAACAATGGTGGAGTTTTTTTTCTTTATGGACCAGGTGGATCAGGTAAAATATATCTTTATAATTCTTTACTATCCTGATTACATGGAGAGAATCAAGTTGCTTTAGTATGTGTATCTTCTGGAATAGCTGCATTGTTACTTTCAAATGGACATACTGCACACTCATGTTTCAAAATCCCATTGGTTCCCAATGCTTAAATAGCACATGTAATATTAAAGGTAATAGCCCGTTGGCCGAGGTGTTGAAGCTTGCAAGATTGATCATTTGGGATGAGGCTCCAATGTTGCATTAGTATGCATATGAAGCATTGGACAGGTCATTAAAAGACATTATGGAAAGTGATATAGTGTTTTGTGGAAAAATTATGCTCTTTGGTGGTGACTTTAGGCAAATCTTACCTGTTGTGGGTGGCAAAGGGATCATGAGAGGATATTGTTGATGCAACGTTATGCCGGTCATATATTTGGAGATATGTGAATATTTTAAAGCTCACCCAAAACATACGGGTTATTTAGAGTGGTTGAGATTGTACAGAACTAGAATTTGTCAAATGGACTTTACAAATTTGGAATGGCTCTATAGACCATCCAAACAATCAAGGTAGAGTGGTAATTCCACCATGAATGTTGATCCATGGGAACTCCCTGAGTTTGGTAGAATGGGTGTACAAAGATCTTCAAAGAGTGGAGGATTATCCATTCTTCTTCAAAGACCGCACTATTCTTGTACCACGAAATCAAGAGGTCGATGAGATCAATGAACTAGCCTTGAGTGAATTACCTGGTTTAGAAAAAGAATACCTCAGTGCGAATTCGGTTGTTTTTTCTATACATAAATATATTGTATGCAATTGAGTACTTGAATAGTTTGAACTTAGGTGGTGGTTACTCTCCTCATGTGGCTTCAAAAGATGAATAATCCTATCATTTTGCTCCACAATTTGGACCCTCAACGGGGACTTTGTAATGGTACTAGATTGATATGTAAGCAATTTCACTCAAAAGTGATAAAAGCAAAAATTATTACAAGTATAAACATTGGATACATGGTCTTTATTCCTAGGATAACATTCATACCATCTATGCTTTGATTTCCTTTTGATATGAGAAGGCTAGCTTTTGATATGTTAATAAATAATAAGTCCGAAAAAAGGACAAACATTGAGTGTGTTGAAACTTTATTTGGCCGGGGATTTATTCATACCCTGATCGAATAGGGTGTCGTTCGCAATGACAAGGAACGTTAGCTGGAAACGCAGTCAACTAACGGGTATTCACACATGGACAATTCTATGTTGCTGTGTCACATGTTAGATCATCAAATGTAGTGAAAGTGTGTGTAAAAGATATTTTGGACCACGAAAGTAGTATTGAAAGTATAAACAAAGTCTACACAACCAATGTTGTCTACAAAGAGGTATTACAAATGGCAACCAGATGAATGTAAATATAATCTATGCCAAAAAGGTAGAGAACTATCTATTGATACAACTACCTCTACAAGTGCAAGAGACTACATTCGTAGATATCTTTGTATCAATCAAGTAAGCATTTGGAAGGAGAATGTATGTTATTGTGATGTGAAGTGATGAAGTTAAATAGGGGTTGGATGGCAAACTTCTTTCAATTTATCTCCCACACTGGTGCTATTATTGCTAGTAATATTTAATTGATATATATATAAATGTTCTGAAATTGTGCGAATAACATGGTTGACATTGAGATAAAGTCACCATGCAGATCCATAAGTATGGAGTGCCCCAATTCCTGCTCAAGGGGTAGTTCAATTCTTGAGATGGCTGCAGCAGCACGATGAGTTTAACTTTGTCTTTATAACATTAGAATAATTCTTTAGTTTTTTCATGGAATACATTGAAGTTTTTTATTTGTAAAAATATACCAAATATACCGGTTTTGGCTATGAATGATGATGAGTGGCTACTTAATTGCCTTGGGTATTACTTGATAAATGCTGTGAGGATTCATAGATGACAACACCAATCTCATTTTCACGTAACGTACTTAGGTCTCTCTCCTCTTCATGGGGCTGGCAAGTGGTGGTGGGCAGTGGAGTTTATGAGCATATTAGATATACCTTCTTAACTACAAGATCATCATCGTCAGGAAGCAATGTAAAAAAAATGGTACATTAGCTTTTTTTTCATTTACAAAAAAGAAGATATTATGATGCTTTATTGTTGTGTTTACCTCATGATATGCTTTTTTTGAATGGCGCAGCAAGTCTCCGGAGAGAGTATCAACATAGATCGACAAAAAGAGTATTGTTAAATTGGTAGAGTAGAAGTATGCATAATCATCTAAAAACAATCACAAAACACTTTCTCAATCCTTAATTAGGATTATAAACACTAAACACACCTCATAAAGTCTTAAAAATCATAAAAACCACAAAAAGTAGGCCAAACCAGGCTCTTGGTGCGAGTAGGGGATGTAAGCCCACCATATGCCCGTCGTAAAACGACATGAATCTAGACATGCGAGTTGTGAGCCTAGAGACGTAAGCCATGAGTCTAGACACATGAATCATCAATCTAAATTAGACACATAAGCCACCAGCCTAGACAAGTAAACCTGTCTTGTGAGCCTGGAGTTAGGTATACCTAATATAGTATGGATCAATTATTATAGCCATAAAGACCCATACAAACACACCTACCCATGTCCTTGGAAGCTATTCTTGTCATACATTTTGTACCAACTATAATTTCCAACGAAATTCTTATCCTTTGTAATTATCGGGGAATTAAGTACCCAATAAGTGCACCATCTTTGTCATAGGCCCTGTTCCTAGATTTTTCGTGCCCTAGATAGGTCTATTTCAAACCAAGGAAGTATTTAGCCAAGTTCATACAAAAAAGGATTGAGTCTATAGATGTGAACTTGCATACGTGAGTGAACCTAGACATGTGAGCCATGAGCCATGAGCCTTGAGATGTGAGTCATGAGCTTAGATACGTGAATCGTGAACCTGGACACGTGAAAACCTACTGTAGGCGTGAACCAGAACACATGAGCCTAGCAAAAAAAAAAATCAACTAAAAAAATTCTTGTCTAAAACCATTCTCAGGCTTGATCCAGAAGCACCCAAGACCTTTGGAAACCCGATTTAGACTAATTATTGGAAATTGTAATGCACTCAATTACAATGTATCAAACTAGACCTCCTCAAACCCACCAAGCCTTTAGTCCTAGAAGAAGACCAGCACTCATATAGCTGAGTGCTCCCTAGTTAAGAAGGATAGACTCCTATAGATCCATCTCAAACGAGGCGTTTTGGGAAGAAATGAGCCAGCAAAACTTAGACATGAGTGGAGGAACAATGGAACGCTTGGAAACAAGAGCCGTCCATGGTTCTTTGAACTCCAAATTCACCAACCTGCTAGCTCTATAAATAACACCTTGAGTTATATGAAGAAGACATTTAAGGAGGGTTTAAGAAGAAGGACCTCAAGGTTTACTCCCACCACAGGAAGTGGTCAAACCATGTCCGCCACAATGTTTCAAACATTTGGTGTCGATCTTGAGCTAGGTTTATCCCCAATTGTTTAGGCTAGTAGTGGGTAGGGCTAGCCCCAAGGGAAACCTTAAGGCTACCCCAGTTTTAGCACCTCAAGTAAAACAGCCCTAGGGAGAGATATGGTTTGGTGCACAATTTATACAAATGCAGAGTGTCCATTGTTGAGACCTAGATAATAATAAATTTGTACTCATTGCTAGCGCCATGAGAACCATGGCGTAGCTCATTGTTGGTACCATGGAAACTAACACCATAACCTATGCTCCCTAATGCTAAAGCGCCCACTACTAGACCTACGTCCCATATATGGTACAATGCATAATCCAACACCCATTCATCTAAAACCTATACCTAAGATGTATGTACAGACCACCACCAATGCTATACCCACCTTTGATATTATAGCCCCAACCGGTTCTTCCTAGAACTGCAGTAGTACAATAGACTTGGTGACTTTTCCGACAATGGACACTCAAAGAGTAAAAAATAGGAGAGCTATTAATCATATGAGCAATATGATTCATATGGATATCTAGAAAAACTTCTAGCCATTGACTATACCTCTCTGTTTGAATCCTAGTGACCTTAATGATATGGCATACATGCCACCTCTTGTCAGTGTTTCCATTATAAGGGCCCACATCATGTTGTTGAATTCCCTCCCAGGACCATCTCACCTACTAGTGGTCCAACTCCATCCCCGAATCTAGTGCCAAATCCCAATGTCATTCCATACGGAGGCATATGTTATAAATGTTGATTTAAACATGCCTTCAAAGATTGTCCCAATAGAGTGACAAGCACCCTAGTGGTAGGAGAGCCTCAGCTAGGAGCATCAGCCATTTTGATGAGCCTTATTAAGTATACAAGGATGAATTATGCATGCCTCGTTAATGCTATCACAAGGCTCCAAACTAGGTTTAGGGAGTTGCCACAAGGAGACATCTAAGGCAACAAAGAAGAAGAAAGCTCAAGCTTTAACCTTAAAGTCTCTAGCAGGTTAAGGGTAGTTGTAAGGAGACATTCAAGGCAATAAATAAGAAGAAATCTCAAGCTTTGACCTTGAAGCTAGTAACTTTTAGAGCTAGAGGTGCAAGCCCTAAAGCCATCAGCTCCTAAAAAGACTAATGAACCAAACCTAGAGGTTTATAAGAAGAAGAACTCAAAGAGACCACAAAAACACAATACATGATCAGTTATCAAGGGCAACAATGTCGTGACTATTAAAAGTGGTTCGAACAATAGCTCCAAAGCTACCTCCCTGCATGCAGAGATAGTAAAGAAAGTTCCCATTTAAACCAGCTCTTCCCAAAAGGAGAAGAAAATGATTGACTGAGAACCTTCCAAAGCAACTCAAGGAGGATCCCAACCTCATGTTAGAGAAAGAGAAAATGAAGCAAGCCCAAGAGCTTGTGAGGAAGGTGTAAGCTGAAGTAGAGCTATTTAAAGCAAGTGGTCGATTATGGCCCACTGACCCTACCTGATCCGATCCCCCACCCAATCCTAGAGCTGATCATAGAACCAATAAGGGAACCTCAATGCCCACCAACAAACGTCCTTGATCAAGATCATAACCATTCTCAAGAGACAAAGAAAAGAGCCAATTTACGGAGCCTCTACCTCTCTCGAACCAATCTGACCAAATTACACATTGCTAGATGGAGTGAAGGAGGACTCAATGGGAAGTGAAAGTTGGCCTTCCATGGATCATCATAGTCACCATAATATTTTCTCTAACGTGATAGGTGATGATTTCATTTTGACCCCATCAGAGGCATCACCTCCTAGGGAAGGATCAATGCACATCCCCTACACATTAGTAGGTATGAGCCTTCGAGTGAGTACAAGCTAACTGAGCACAAATATAACAAGGGACATAGCAACCCTCACCGCATTCAGATCCTTAGAATTCTGAATCCCACATTCTTATCCTTAGAAGTTCGAGTCCCAACAACAAGTTCCTTTTTGTAAGGAAATTCTCATTTTTGGAGAGACTTATCCGACTGGATGAATGGGAATTTAAGAACCCACATAGTTGAACTTGAACTTTAAGAAGAGGAGGACGAGCCATGCCATATTGTGCACTCTCCTTCCATACCCAAGATAAAAGGACATCCAAAAGTACCCACAAACAAGCTGGGACACTACTTCAAAAGCGATGAAATGAAAGTCATGTTACATTAGGGAAAATGTGGACTCATTTTTGGGCCCTCTAAGAAATGCCAAGTCATCATTCTATTACGAAAAGGGGGATCGTGGATAACTCTATCCATAGTACCTCAAAACTGTATCATGTAACATATCATTGGAAAGATCTTGATGAGAGGATTCTAACGCACTAACCTCCGACAAATTTTGAGTTTTTATGCTCAAGTTATGGCCTCCCCACCAAAAAGTATCCTCAAAAGTTCCGTTACTATGGAAGCCTCACCCTCATTGGTCCTTATGGAATATTCCCTAGAATCTCAAAGAGCTTAAAAGGCCCAAAAGTGAGTCCAAATTTTCCCTAATGCCTATCATCGTTTATAAAGAAATGACGATCTCCACAATCTTGAATGGTGGTGATGGGGGTGAGGGATTGCTAGGAGATCTAGAAGCCCACCACTTATAGGCACAAGCCTTGTAGCTACCGATGGGAACACAGCTAAACCCTTAGGCATCCTGCAAGATGCAAAGATCAAGACCTTCAGGCTAAGTTTCCACCGCACACCTGTGGTGATGGATTTTGAAAGAAGAGGTCACCATGATTCCTTGGAAGGCCTTACATGAGAGACTCAAAGCTAGTTCATGATTTTAGAAAACCAATCACATTTACATATGTAAGGGTAACCAATCCTTGAAGATAGACCTAAAAATAGAGAAGATTCATCCCATGGTGCAAGGCATTCTCACACCAACGAGTCAGAGACAAAATCGCTTTAACTACTTCAATCACGCGATATTTGTAAAACATGTAATGTAGAAGCTCACACCATGTTGATTTTGACATCTATAGAGCTTGTAACACGATATTGGATGTGGTGAAAATGAGGATCAAGAATATGAGCCCCTCTAGGAGCTTGTTGACTCTGAGGATTAGATTCATGTTGTTGTCACCATGGACACTTTTCAAAGAGAAGCTTGGGACGGGGAATGGTGGAAGAACCCTTGGTCGTACCACCAAAGCCCGTGTGTTATGGTTGCATCCCCGAGATAGTTCAAAGTTGTTAAGCTTATGTCTACAAGTTTAAGTCTACATGTTCAAGTTTGTAGGTTCATGTGTCCAGGTTTATGCATATGGATTCTTGTCTGTAGGTTCATGACTCTAAACTCAATGCCCATGTTATTAGAGTGGATTCCAATCTTAATATAAAGCAATGAAGTATAACCTATTGAGCTCTAAATTTCATGTAAAGCACTAATAAACACGGGGTTTTGTCCTTCCAATAGATGAAAGAAAGCCATTTTTTTTGGAGTGTGACCTCCTAATCAACACATATATTGGGTAATCTCAATAGCTTGGAATGGATGAGCCCTAGGCTAGTAGAGCAGTGCTAAATATGTTCAAGTCAAGAGCTTACCTTAGCCTTGCTGAAGCATGTGTCGTTTCATGTCTTGCCTTAGAGTCACAAACTATAACTTCCCTCTATGAGTGTGCTAGCTTGTCCTCACTCCATTTTCACACTAAACTGCTCCTTTGTTAAAGAGGTGAAGGGAAAGCTCTCTAGATGGAGGCAAAAAGAGGTGGTCCTTCGTGATGGTTTCTCTCAACAGAGACAAGAAGAAGAAGCTAATAGAAGAGGAAAACCTACAATCAAACCTATTCAAACAAGCATCCATCTAGTATGTAAGAATCCAATAGTATGCAAGCAAGAAAGAGGAGGGAAGAACGGGAGCTCACAAGTAAACTATTGCAAGGGAATGATTATGTCTTGCTTATTTTCAAAACTAACTTATATACAAATGACTAGTTTTCAAACTAAAAAATGGCATGGCCAGACAAACTTTAAAATGGTATAGCCTCAATTACTAGTCTTAAAGTAACTATGTACACAGAGTCCATAGACTTTCCCTATTTGACATTAAGCACATGGTAACGTTTTTTTATATGTTTCAATTTAGTAAAATGCATAGAAATACACACAATAATAAAAGAGGATGTTATCCATTCTCTTGAGATGAACTCAATGCATGAACCAATAAGTGTGATAAGAAAAAAGGGTTTGGCATGTCCTACAAAGGAGCATGAGTAAGACAGTCGTCACCCATAGTTCATAACTATGACAACAAAATGAGTGAGGGATAAAAGAAGAAAAGCTGATTTTTCAAGACACTCAAGGCAACCAATTTGCAAAGAGATAGATACTCATGATGCCAATTGGGTGGTCAGAAGAATTAAGCCCCATAGTGTTGCTATATGATTTGGGTTCGTGGATCTTTAAAGGATCAATGAGCTAGGTAGAGGTGAGAGTGCCAATGCCGTGCTTTAACTCTAAAGTCATCATCCCAATGGAAGCACATATTATAGCTTATATGGTTTTGCAAAACATTACTCTTACCGATACATAGAATGTGGATTGTTAGATTTCGAGTGTGTCTAAAAAGCATTGAGAGTATGGAAGGTTGCATCGGGTACATCTCACTATCCATCTCATTGATGATGACATAATATTGGTGAGATGGTGCAAAGTTGAGTAAGAAAGTACGAAAAGGCAATGGTTGAAATTGGACAAAGAAGATATTATTGTTCCAAATGAGGTGAATGTATTTTATGTGTACACTCTAGGATCAATTCACTAAGCACCTTACTTACTATGTGATAATTTCAAAGTATCCATGTTACATGTGCCTTGCCTTCACATAACAGGAGGCAAAGAAGAATGCATATATGCCTTGCAAAGTACATTTACCTTTGTGTTCATGGTTGTATTGGGATTACATGATGCGATTTATGAATCTATGCACTAGTCTGCTTTCACAAAGGTCGAGTTATTTCCAGATTTATATAGTAAGAGAAACCTTGCTAGATGATGATATGTGAGCCCTACTATGTGTTTTGCTTGTCCCCTCCTCTTAGAAGGTTTCCCTCCATGAGAACATTTGGTTTTGGAGTGGAAGAGAACAAACACTTGCTATGGTGTTTTTCTCTACATGGCACATATGTGAGAAGTTTTCATGTCCATGTGTGGTCCTTATGGTGTAGAAGGAAATGGATCCCATCTATATAAATAGTGGTGGTACAACAATGTGCAATGTTGAAGTGATCTTGCATTAACTTTATGACTTCCAAATATAAGTATGCCTTATATAATATCATATGTAATCAAGGCTGAGACACTTGTCGCTCACTTTGCCTCGCTCACTTATTTTGCTCTTCTTGCTTTCCTTCTCACTTTTTGGTAATCCTTGATTTTGGGCTAACTCATAATTCCTCTCACTTTTTGGTAATCCTTGATTTTGGGCTAACTTATAATTCCAAATACTCAAAGAAAGTATTTTCTAGTATTTAGGTATTTCTCTCTCTTTTTTTCTCTTTCCTCTTTGTCCACCTTGTTGTTATGCTAGTAAGAAAGAATAATTTATAAAAATGTAATTATAATACTCTCTCTCTCTCTCTCTCTCTCTCTCTCTCTCTCTCTCTCTCTCTCTCTTTTACACACACACATGCATGCACACATACACACATGCCTAGATGCACACACAAGACTACAACTACTGTCACCACCACCAACAACAATAAAACAAAAACAATGCCAACAATAAACAACGAGGATGAAAATAATGATGATAACTAGTGCCGTATAGAAGAATTCTTATCTTACCATTAATTTAAAGCATTCAATAATTCATATGGTTGTACAATATGGTTCTTGTTTCTCTAAATGTATTTAGAACATGATTCTTCACCACATAAATGATACATGTATGATGATGCCACAATTTGAATCCAAAATATTGGGTGAGTGAGTAATGATTATCCTTTAGGTGCTTTTATTTTAGGGTAATATTTTGAAACAATTTAGAACATGCAAAGAATCGTCATAAGCAACATTATTTGTTTAGTACTAGATCAATTCATCTAGGTTGTCCTAAAAATTTATTTGTTTAGTACTAGATCAATTAATCTTCTTATTATGTTTTTCCTTCATATAGTAGAATATGCTCCCATCATAGATCCTCCTTATGTATTCCTTACTGACGTAACCATCATCATTCTTCAGAAGATAATGTGTGATTCCCCACTTAAGCTTTGATGCTAACCTGCTCAAAATGCATTCATATAGTAAATTAAGTTTTTGTACCCCTAACCAATCAAAAGGATCACTGACCAATTACAAAAGTATGTAATTTTTTCATTCTTACCTCCCTAATAGATTTGAATCTCTTTGGAAAGAATTTGTCATGGATGTAATTTGTTCCAGTGATATGCGATCAGGATATGTTGTTGCAAATTTTGTGAATATTTTCTCAAAGTTGTAAGATATGAACCTAGAGAAGGAAATTATTAATCAAAGGAACTTGACTAGGTTTGTATCATTAAAACCATTGAAAGAACCTATAAGACCATTGGATACTAGTGTCTTTAGCTCTAATTAATAAGATACATTAAAGAACTAACTGGTCTCTCTCTCTCTCTCTCTCTCTCTCTCTCTCTCTCTCTCTTTGTGACAGAGAGAGAGAGAGAGAGAGAGAGAGAGAGAGAGAGAGAGAGAGAGAGAGAGAGATTCAAGTGACCAAAAACATGAGAATATGAACGACTAAGAGGTTTATTTGTATGTGAGTATGTGTTAATCCATTAATTCTCCTAATTCCAAATCACTCACCTACCTCCTTCATCATATACTTCTGAATCATTTCCATGCCTTGCACGATGAATGTTCTTTATATAGATGGGAAAAAGTAGTGATGGTACCCAACTCTGAAAATTTAACAAAAAGGGTTAATATATAACTTGTGAAACTCTCTAAAGGCACTTATTTTTTTGGGATCAATAATAATTACATATATAGCCAAGTTTTAATTCACACGTACATCAAGTGTATGATAACTAAAGGCAATGTTGAAGATAATTGCTGCAGCGAGAGAAAGTAAAATATTACTTCCAATTTCTCTAAAGCCTGCAATATCTTTAAGTTATAGGCATTCGATGAAACAATTTTATTTTAAAATAGAAATGATGAAAGTATATTGCTTTAAAGATACTATTAAATTGATGCTCTTTAATAGCTACCCCGGTACGTCTCTAGAGGGTAAACTATGCCATCCTTATTGTGGTCAAAGAACTCAACATGTTGCTGTAGAGGTGTCAAGCAAGTGCTTTGTTCTTTACAATGACATCTTTCCATAGAGATGCCATGATTACATCCTTGCATAAATATGTTATGAAATATCAGATCTCTCTCTCTCTCTCTCTCTCTCTCTCTCTCTCTCTCATTCATATACATATACATATACAAATACACATATATGTGACATACATACATATATATATATATATATATATACATACATGCATAAATGTTTATATATATATATATATATATATATATATATATATATATATATATATATATAAACATATATATTATACATACATACACAAACATACATATATATATATATATATTATATATCAGATATATAAATATACATACATATTATATATATATATATACATACATACATACATATATGTGTGTACATACGCGTGCCAGGTAAAGAATCCAATAAATTTGACTTAACTTTGCATGTTGCAATCGTGTGTATGTGTCCCTTTCCTCTCTCGTTTAAAAAAAAAATCCAATAAATCCCACTTGATTTGCATACGTAGCGATCCTGTGTATGTGTCCTTCCCTTTCCTCTCTCTTGTGTGTGCGCGCGCGCGGGAGAGGGTTCTCTCGTGTCGCTCGTGTGTGTGAGAGGGTGGAAGCCCCTTTTGAGTAGGAGCCTTTTTAGACAAATGTTCATAAATAGTGAACCCAAAACCGCCCCGCACACGACAAACGTTGAGGGCCTTAATACAAAATGATAGCCTAAAGTTTTGTAGCATTGATTTTTCACAAACAAGGTGGATTTTTTATTTTTTTTTGGGGGGGAGAATTTTTTAAGGTGAATAAAACGAAGGTAATGAACAAGAGAGAGGTGAGGAAATCATACGCGAGTTCTCCGTTTGGGCAGCCAGGGCCATTTGCAAAAATAAAAAATAAAAAATAAAAAATCAAAGTTCTTTGAAATGTTTGATCCCTACCTGCCCTTTAAATAGCTAGGAGAAACTAAAAAAATTCATCCAACCTGAACCAACCATGCTTTTTACATGTCTTTTGGCGTCCACTCCAAGCTTGCTTCTCACCCTTTCCACATGCCCCTTCAATAAACCTCTAATTTGGGCTACTACAAGCTAAGGTGCCCCTGCAATACATCTCCCAAAAAAAAATTTTACATGCTTTTTGTTTTAAGTATATTGTCATAAAAAGTAACAAGCTTCTTTATAAAAACCAATTTTGTAAAAATCTCCCCAAGTATTGTCATATTTTCAATCTCTATTCTTGTTTTATTCTTTCTGTTTTTGAAAGATGCTTTTGTTTTATTCTTTCCGTTTAAAATATAATTTTTCTTTTTGTTTAAAAGATAAGGTCCTGTGAAATAAATCTCCAATTTGTCTTATATCAATCGCGTGTTAATGCAATGGTAAGGAAAGCACTCAAGAGTCCCAACGTAATGGATTCGTATCCTCCCTATGCAAGCAAATGGCACATGTGTGTGCGTTGTTCTTCCAAATTTTCAGCCAATAAGTAAAATAAAATATTATCATATTTTGGCCTTTATAGTAACTAGTTGGGAACTCGTGCTTCGCACGTCTTTTGAGGCTTCCAAAATCAAATTCTACCCAAACCTCCTCTTCCCCTTCCCGAACCTCCAAATTCTTGTCACGTGGCAACTTTGTGAAACTCTTCCTTAAGAAAATATAGAGATGTTAGCCCTCGACTTGTGGGTGTATCTTGGGGTTTGAACCCTTGCACAAGTATAGTACAAAATAATGACTAAACTCTTAAAAAAAAGATTTGCCATATTTTACCAATATTCAAGCATTCAGTTTTCTTTTAAAACTGTGAGTGCATGTAAGTGAGATGAAGGTTGAGTAGGGGGGGGGGGGGGGGGGGGGGGGGGGGGAAGACACTAATCTTTTTTTTTCGAGAGAAAACATAGGTATGTGAGAAGGAAATACACATTTAACTCTAGGTTATTCAATTCCTCCATATTTACCTTTACATGTGTCTCATCATTATCATCATGAGAAAGTCTTGTTAAACATATATAGTGACCAACCACTGCTATATAATAATCACAAAAAAAAATATTACGTGTATTGACAAACTACTAGATAATAATAGCAAAAAATCTCAGATATTGCCAAATTGCATGAGAATGATAGATCTTCAAATACAATTCACACCTTGGTGCCCTTTAGTTTCCTTGATTGCTTAACGACGTCCACTTGGTTTGCTCTACCATCATATGTGATGGCCAATTATCTCAAAAATTATTTTTGCCAACCATTTCCATTCTCACTAGATTATTGGGGTTTCATGAAAAATGATTCACAAATAACAAAACAACAATTAATCCATCCTTCTTGTAAGCCTTCTACTTGGACTTTGCAAGCCACTAACCCATTTCCATTCTCACTAGATTATTGGGGTTTCATGAAAAATGATTCACAAATAACAAAACCACAATTAATCCATCCTTCTTGTAAGCCTTCTACTTGGACTTTGCAAGCCACTAACCCTATTCATCCTCAATTTGGTTGTTGCCAGCATCATTCTTATGTTACTCTCTTGAAGATCTTCTCCTTTCTTTTCCTCTTCCTTTACCTTAGCAATTATTTCCATTGTATATTGGGTCTTAGGGGTTGGGGCATTACGGGATTTGGGATGTCTTTTCCAGTCTTTTAGGTTTAGAGAAATAAGTGATCCCCAAACAATAGCATTCAAGCTTTCGTAAATGAAGACTTTTAACCTTTTATTATAACTTTTGATGTTGTTACTATAGTGACAAAGACCTTGAATAGATAAGCTTATTTTTTTATTCGTATAGAGCTGCTCATAAACAATATCATAAAAACTTATATTTTAAGCATTAAGATGATAAAAAGCATGCTATTCATATAATGACTTAAATTGTTCACTCAAAACAAAGCAAAGTTCTTCCCAACAAATTTTTTAATATTTAACTAATGATACTCTCAATTGATTACAATTATTTAGTTAAGAAAGTAACACAAGTCTTACAATCTATATGATACCTATTTCTGAGATCTATCAAGCTTTCAACTTTTTTCTTTCATTATTTGTAACTGGTAATGGATTTACAAGAATGTAAAAAACATCCTAGTCCCACAATTCGATCAAGTAATCTTTTGAATACTCTTGATGGAGATAATTGTTGGATTCCTTTGATTGTTGTGAAAGAAATTTTGGTCCTCTTATAAGCAAGGGAAAAAAATAAAATTATTCCAGTAAAGAGAAAGGTCATATAACCACAAACCAAATTTCCTTGAAAATGTCATGTGGTAGCTTGTTCTCTATCAAACTACAAGAACTCGAGGTTAGCAAGACATAAGGTCACATCCATTTCCATTGTACAAAGTTGTTTTAAGGTGTACTTACATCATCGCAAACATATTCATTATCTTTGTGGAGGCTTTAGTTTGAAAGTCATTTTCAATTAGTCTACCCTCCATTTTTGCACTCAATCCTAAGCATGTGCATGTGAAATGGAGGGTGACACCCTCTATTGAACCCAAAGCACAATATTACATGATGTCATCTTATATTTTGAATCTCGAAGCCAAAAAAAACAATCATGATTGCAAATATTACCTTTTTAGGTGGGTTTTTTCATCGCCCAAGTTAGGGCTTGTGCACTTGATCATGCCGTAAGAAACTCTGAAGACTACTTCATTCTTGGCAATGCCCGGTGTAGAAGATCGAAGAATCTCCAAATCCTCCTCACCTAGGCGTTCCTCAAATACCTTCACTGGTGAGAAGGAATCATAATTTATTCTTTGAGCATCTTTCTTTGGTGCCATGCCCACATGCTCGACCTTTATTCATGACAATGTTAGTATTCTCTCGAAATGCTAGACATGTGGACAATGCATGTTAGATTCGTAGACTTATCGGACTCCCCACCAAGACATCCATATCTTCATCTTCCTCCTCACACGTTTCGGCCTCGGCCTCAACCTCTCTTCTCCGTTTCTACAACACATTTACTCAAAAAGTTTAAGTCTTATTCTCGTTTTGTAATAATGTATTTAATTTAATGTAATTACATCACTTTACAGATTTCTCATAGTTAATCTTGATACGCCTCTCGATGTGCGAGATGCGACTATCCTTTGTCTCCATGTATGAGTTCTCGGCATCTTTAAGTTTGCCCATTATAAATGCCTCCCTCGTAGTGGTGCTCTTATCTTCGAGAGCCTCCCACTCCCCCTCCACTAATTGTCGTCGTTGACGCTTAAGGAAATTATGTAGATTCCTCTCAAATTTCTTCGCCACATTCTCAAACCTAGTCTTTGCTCGTCGCTCAAACGAGGACAAGGTAAGACCTCCGGCGGATGCTCACCATCTCTAGGTCGCCCCACCTTTATCTTGGGGACATCCACCACTACTTGGTGTTCATTCTTTAAATGCCTCATCATGTGGACTCTCTTAACATACGTAGTGTCCCTCTTGGAGCACGTTTGAGATGCTCGACATTGTCGACCAATCATCCCATCAGGGAGTGTAATCTCCTCGTAATATGGAGACATCTATAAGTAACATAATAAGGCGGAGATTATTATTGCATCTCTCTCTCTCTCTCTCTCTCTCTCTCTCTCTCTCGCCTTTCATTCATGTTCTTTATCAACTGGTCATTCATGTTTGTTATCAATCATTCATGGGAACGATGTCATCATCTCTCTCTCTCTCTCTTGCCATTCATTATGTTCTTTATCATTGATTCATTCATGTCCACTGTTCTATCTTCTCTCATGGCTGTTATCATCTCTCTCTCTCTCTCTCTCTCTCTCTCTCTCTCTCTCTCTCTCTCTCTCTCTCTCTCTCTCTCTCTCTCTCTCTCTCTCTTATAACTCGCATTCATTATATATATTATACAAAGAAAATGGAGCCTACCTGCACAAAATGCAAGCACTGGGGCAGGATGTGATGGCCACAGGTGTTGAGCAGTAGATGACGTCAAGTAATGGTCCTTTTTGTAAATACCCTACAATGACAGTCATGCACACTAAAATTACAACCTTTGTTCAATATCGCACTCCTGCACTAAAGCTTTAATGTATGCACTCCAATATTATCCCTTGTTCAATATAGCACTCATGCCCTAAATCTTTAATGTATGCACTCCAATATAGTGACACTTCTTCGTACGTGTCAATATGAGGTTGGTATTAAATCCATAACAAGAGTGGCTCTTTTCTACACCCTTCCTTGGTAACAAAATACTTGGATGACGTGTTTCAATTTTTTGCTTCATTTTTTTGGAATTTATGTGTTTGTTAATTAACTTGCAAGAAAAATGGTAGCAAGAAAATCACTTAGTCAAACACTTCTACTAAAATTAATAGGGTGGCACCAAATTGACCCCTTTGCCACCATGTTACAATACATAGGTGATTGCCCAGGACTTAGAAGAGATGGGTGACCATGGAAGGACCACCCTTACTTATTAGAGCTTGGGCAGGTTTCTACAAAGAGCCACATACATCCTGGCCTATCCTCTCTCTCTCTCTCTCTCTCTCTCTCTCTCTCTCTCTCTCTCTCTCTCTCTCTCTCTCTCTCTCTCGTGGAAGGTACAGTGTCCTAACCAAGTACCCCTAAATCAATGTTGTGCACACATTGTCTCATGACCTATTAGTCACATGTTGTTTTGCACAAGTCTTTCTTCTAACCAAGTACCCCTAAATCAATGTTGTACACCCTCAATGTTGTGCACACATTGTGTCATGACATATCAGTCATATGTTGTTGTCACACAAGTCTTTCTTCTAGTGCTGCCATAATTCTAATGAGTTTTTTCATGGTGGTGAGAAACATGCTACTACTCCTAGATTTAGGATAAAAGGGTAGCAAAATGAAGGCCGATGTTACAATAATTAAAACCTAGATCAAAGGAGGATCAAACATTATGATTAGACACACGATAAATTAAGAAATATAGCTATACTAATAAGATTTAGCTTAATGGAAAATAAGGAGACTATAAATCAAATCATTGAAATAATCAAGCTCAATTAGTATGAAGCAAGTTACTTTTTTCTAGTTCCTCATGAAATCCTTTCTAGATTACATATTCTTTCTACTTTTGCCACAAATGATGTGTCTCTATCCATACAACTCATACACACCTTTTTTATCATATTCTATATTCTTCTTTCACCAATATAACAAATAGTCATTAGCTTAAGTAATATGTCAGTTGGAACCAAACAAACATAAATACATGCCCTTTGCTTCTCGTCAGTCTTCTCTCGTGAGACTGTTATCATCTCTCTCTCTCTCTCTCTCATATATTTAGCCATTCAATATATATGTTATAAGCATAAAATGGAGCCTACCTGCAGAAGACGTAGGCACTGGGGCAAGAGTGTCGAGCTGGGGGCATCGAGCAGCAGCAATGTTGAGTAGAACCGTCATCCTATTCCCCTACTTGCAGAGGCATGTGTTTTGCAAGACCTAAACCGGTTGCAAAACTCGGTGGGAATGCAGTGGAGCGAGCCACAACCACATGCAGAAGAGCCGCAACCGCATGCAGAAGAACCGGCCATAAGAATCGCAGGCTGAGCAGTTGGAGAGGCGAAAAACGGCACAAACAGTCGAATGTAGGGTAAACTCGAAAACATTGGGGAAAAATGAATTTTGGGAAATCGCACCAAATCCCATTAAATGCCTCCTTACAAACATTAAATGATCATTTATGTAACATTTATTCTCCTCCACACCCATAAATTTCACTTCCTGGTGATCGCGTTCCCACCAACCCCCTGGGCCAAGTTTACGTTTGGGCGGAGTTTACTTATTCGTATCCAACGGCGCGTGATACTCGTATCCATCGGACGACATTTCCAGCTATTGATCCCAACACTCTCTCCCCGTGTGACTTAGTGCCGATGGTGGGAAGGTGAAGTGAATGGGGTAAACGTTGGGATATTTTCTTTAAGGGTTTGAATGGTATCCAATGTTTTTAAGACCTTCCACACCTAACTCAAACTCTGTCCAATCCATATTTTTGGCCATTCCACATCTCCTATACTTTGGCCAACCCATATACATTAGGGGAAGTTCATGCAGCATGTTTACACATGGTGGGTCTTGTGAGGTGTGTCGTGCATTAGCATATTATTAGCACTTGTTCACGTGTTGTTGCGTATTGTGGATATTTTCTACACGTTATGCTTTGATGGGTTTGTTCATACGCAATTGATGGGATATTTGGGATTATTAACACACCTTGATTTGTCTTTGGAGATTTTTCACACATGCGAGGTGTGCCACACATATTGATGCACTATTTGGTCTTGCTCACATGTGACGTGCATTGTTACCATATTATAGTAGTGATGTGTGTGAACACACTTAGGACCGCCGGGGCACTTTTTCCCTCACTAGGAGGTTTTTTCCCCCGTGCATTGTATATACGCCCATTATCTTCTAGGGCTTGTAATCTTTCATTTTGGCACTCATAATACACTACTGTGTTGTGCTCAAGCTTCCTCATCTTCTTGAAGTTGTGTGTGCATTCCTGCAACCCTAATTCCAACAATTGGTATCAGAGCAGGCTTCCTTCTCCCGGGCAGCATCACCGGCACCTGCCGCTTCATCTCCTCCGATTGCAACGAGGTTTCACGAGCGTCTGCAGGTTAGTATATGCCGTGGGAGAACCCGTAGGGCTTGGTCGTTTCAGAATTTTGATCTGAAGTCATTTCGCCCTCCGTTTTTGCATTCCAAGTACTGCGCAGGCAAAATCGTCCTACTGTGCAGATTTTCTGTCAAGATTAAAATCTGCAGGACAGGTGCCCATTCGTCTGTTTTGGGCTGTGCTGCATAGCACAGGTCGATTTTATACAGGTTTACCTCTTACAGACAGCATTTACATCTAGTAGTACAGTCATTGGCCATGGCTGACAACAATGATGTATTCCGCATGTTGGCTGCTGAGGATAAGTTGGATGGCACCAACTATCCATTGTGGGCATATATGATGCGACATGTATTGGTAGCAAAGGGGTTATGGAACATTGTGCAGGGTATTGATGCACGTCCTATTGTGGCTGGGAATGCTGCAAACACATCAGAAACAGGTACTGTAGATGATGGTGCAGGCACAAGTGCTGTAGCAGCTGTTCGAGAACCACCACTTTCAGCAGAGCAGATTCGTTGGGATGGTAGAGATGCGCAGGCTCATGCCTTGATTGCGCTGTCTGTCAAACGTACCATTATCCCACATATTCGCTCCTGCAGGACTTCTAAGGATGCTTGGGATGTACTTGCCACATTGTATCAGGCAAGAAATGAGGCTCGTGTTGCTTACCTCCGAAAACAGTTGGAGAATGAGCATATGAACGAAGGTGATTCTATGGATAGCTTTTTGACAAAGATCAAGGATTTCAAAGAGCAGCTCATTTCTGCAGATGAAATCCTGTCAGACAGTTCACTTGTGCAGACTGTTTTGAATGGTCTACCAGATTCTTATCAGGGTTTTGCTTCCACTCTTCGCTTGATGATGAAAGGCAATCCCAATGCCTTATCATTTGAGGAGTTAGTTTCTGTTTTGCTGCAAGAAGACCAGTCAAGGCAAAACAGGAATAATATGCGTGTCGCAGATCAAGCTTTCGTTGCTAGTCAGAGAAGCGGGAAAGGTAAAGCTGGCTTTTCTTCTAGTAAGCAGAAATCTGCAAATGCTGCGCAACCAAAGAAGGAAGACAAAGATGAGAAGAAGGGTGACAAACAGAAGACATTTTGCAAGTACTGTAAGGGAAATGATCATGTCATCAAAGCGTGTCCTAAGCTGGCTGCGAAAGAGGCTAAGAAGAAAGAGGCTGGTATGGCTGTTGTTGCAGATGCCTCTCCTTCTAACAATGAATCTGCTAATGTTGTGCTAGATACAGAATGGGCATTCAATGCGCAGTGCAGTTATGACCCATCTTTGCATGACACATGTATGTCTGCAGTAGATTCAGATGTATGGTACTTTGACAGTGGTGCCACTAAGCATATCACCTCGCAGCGCAGTTTATTCACTTTCCTTGAGTCTGCTCCCACAGGGAATACTGTCACTTGTGCCAATAACTCCTCTTATCCCGTTAAAGGAGTTGGACAGATTGTGCTGAATGTTGCAAATGGCAACACCTTTACACTTTTTGATGCATTGTATGTGCCAGGGATCAAAAAGAATCTGCTGTAAGTCTCCGCATTTGCCAAAACAGGTTTGGTTGTAAAATTTGTGGATGACAGATGTACTGTTCATGATCTCTCTTGTGGTGACATCATTGTAGCATCTGGTTCACTATGTCGAGGGCTGTATAAGCTCAATATGGATGGCAAATGTGTAGAGGATTCAGCATGTGCTATTATGGATACGCAGGCTATTTCAAATGCAAAACTGTGGCATGCACGTTTTGGTCATCTGAATTTTGCAAGTTTGCTGCGCCTGCAGAAATCTGAAATGGTGTCTTCTTTGCCTAAGCTTGAAGCACCTGTCAAGCATGTTTGTGAGGGCTGCATATTGGGTAAAATGCAGCGTGCTTCCTTTCCCAAAGATGGATCAGTGAGAGCTGAACGCAGATTGCAGCTTGTTCACAGTGATGTTTGTGGTCCCATGCAAACTCCATCATTTGGAAACTACCTTTACTTCGTGACTTTCATTGATGATTTTACCAGGCATGCATGGGTATATCCTTTGAAGGCAAAGTCCGAAGTGTTTTTGTGCTTCAAACAGTTTTTGGTTATGGCTGAAAATGTGTCAGAAAGTAAGATGGGCACCCTCCGTTCAGATCGAGGGGGGGAGTATATGTCTTCAGAATTTAATGCATTTCTGGCTGAGCGTGGGATAAAACACCAATGTACAGTGCCGTATACACCACAGCAAAATGGTGTGGCTGAGAGAAAAAACAGGTCTCTCATGGAAATGGCAAGATGTATGGTTAAGAGTCAAAGTCTACCACATGGTTTTTGGCTTGAGGCTGTCATGTGTGCCACTTATGTACTAAACAGGTGTCCCACCAAAGCATTACAGGTTGTCACTCCATATGAGGCTTGGCATGGCCGCAAGCCATCTGTTGGCCATTTACGTGTTTTTGGTTGCCTGGCATATGCATTAGTGCCTGTGCAACATCGCAGAAAATTGGATGACAAAGCTGTCAAATGTATTTTTGTTGGATATAGTGCTGAGAGCAAAGGCTATCGTTTGTATCATCCACAGACAAAGCGCATTTTGGTTAGCCGTGATGTTGTATTTGTGGAAGATGCAGTTCAGCCCTTGGTTTCATGTACTAAGGAGACAGATATCAGCTCACGTGATGTCTATGATACATTGTTGCCTCTTTTCAGTGGTGCACAGTCAAGTGCAATACCTCATGAGGCAGTTTTTCAGCCTATGCAGGTTTTAAATGATGGCACAGATCAGCCTATATCTGATGCAGATGTGCATGATGCACTTGAGGATGAGAGACAAGAGATTGAGGGCTCTAGGAATATGCCTAGATGGCTGGTGCAGACTTTGCGTGACAGCAAGTTGGATGCCCCTTTGTCTAGTCGCACTCGTTCTGGCTCTCATGGTGCCTCTTATGCGTCAGATTGTTATGCATTGGCTGTTTCTAGTATGTGCGATGAAAGTGAGCCTGTTTCATTTGATGAGGCACAAAGTTCAGAAAATTGGATGGCTGCTATGCAAGCAGAATACGATGCTATTATGAAGAATGGTACATGGTCTTTATGTGACTTGCCCCCTGGCAAGAAGGCCATTGGCACTAAGTGGGTATACAAATTGAAGCGTAAGCCTGATGGCACAGTGGATCGCCATAAGGCTAGGCTTGTTGCAAAAGGTTATGCTCAAGAGAAGGGCATTGATTTTGATGAGACTTTTGCTCCCACATGTCGTATGACCACTGTTCGTAGCATCTGTGCATTAGCAGCTCATAATGGTTGGAATGTACATCAGCTGGACATAAAGACTGCGTTCTTAAATGGAGATTTGCATGAGGAGGTGTATGTATCGCAGCCTCGTGGTTTTGTTCAAAGAGGGCAGGAAAACAAAGTGTGCAGGTTAAAAAAGGCTTTATATGGTTTAAAGCAAGCTCCACGAGCTTGGTATGAAAAAATACATGCATATTTGACTGCACATGGGTTTCAGAATAGTCCAACAGAAAGCACTTTGTATGTTAAACGTGTGGATGGTGTACATCTAATCATTGCTCTCTATGTCGATGACATGCTGCTCACAGGACCAAATGAGAGTCATATTGCTGATTTTAAGGCTGATTTGAATGCCTCTTTTGAGATGTCAGATTTGGGGCATTTGCATCATTATTTGGGGATACAATTTAAGCAGTGTGATGGAGGTATTGCTTTGTGTCAGACAAAGTATATTGAAACATTGTTGCGGAGATTTGGCCTTGAAGACTGCAAGCCTATTGCTACTCCAATGGAGACAGGTTTGAAGTTGAGTCTTCATGATGCTGGAGATCACTTTGATGTCACACTCTATCAGACAGCTGTTGGTTGCCTCATTTATGTATGCATTACGAGGCCAGACATTCAGTTTGCAGTCTCACAGGTGAGCAGATTTATGCATAGCCCAGGCATTAAGCATTGGCAGGCAGTGAAGCGTATCTTTCGCTATTTGAGTGGTACTCGGCATCTTGGGTTGTTTTATCCCAAGGGGGGATCATTGCCGCCAGATTTACATGTTTTTTCAGATTCTGACTGGGCTGGTTGTTATGACACACGCGTGTCCACGAGTGGTTTTTGCTTCATGCTTGGAAGCTCATGCATATCATGGTTGAGCAAGAAGCAGCCTACTGTGGCCACTTCTAGTTGTGAAGCTGAGTACAGGGCAGCTTTCACAGCTACGGTTGAGTGTGTGTGGCTCAGACGCCTTATGGCTGATTTGGGTGTTGGGCAGCCATCTGCCACCACCATCTTCACTGACAGTCAGAGCGCATTGGCAGTTGCGCGGAACCCAGTGTTCCATGCTCGTACGAAGCACATTGAGGTGCACTACCATTATGTCAGGGAGAGACTCTCTGCAGGAGAGATCAGTTTGGCTTATGTGCCAACACAGGATAACCTTGCAGACCTTTTCACAAAGGCTCTGCCTCGTGAGAAGTTCGAAGCTTTTCGCAAAGCTTTGGGCTTACTCCCTTTTGTGGATTCGTCCACATAGCTAGACACTTCCCTATACATGAGTGCTAGCTCTTGTTCACCGCATCACTCCAGGGGGGATTTGTTACCATATTATAGTAGTGATGTGTGTGAACACACTTAGGCCGGGGCACTTTTTCCCTCACTAGGAGGTTTTTTCCCCCGTGCATTGTATATACGCCCATTATCTTCTAGGGCTTGTAATCTTTCATTTTGGCACTCATAATACACTACTGTGTTGTGCTCAAGCTTCCTCATCTTCTTGAAGTTGTGTGTGCATTCCTGCAACCCTAATTCCAACATGCATGTCATGAGTTTTATTCACATGCCTTGGATTTCATTGATGATTTTTTAGACGTGTGGTGTGATTCATACACTTAGCATTTGTGGAGTGTGTCACACGCTTTTGGATCTATTTGGGCTTGTTCACATGCTTTTACGCATTGTGAGACTTATTCACACACGAGCGCATTTGTGTGAGGTGTTCATATGCTTGGGGCTTTTATGGGGCGCCTTCATGCGCATCAGCACATCGAGGGCTTTATTTGCACATTTGGTTGCATAGTGTTCTTTTCATGCGCATTGGCACTTAGTTTGGGTACATTCAGACACACAGTGTGAGTTCATTGTGCATTGTAGTCCTTGTTTACATGCTTTGAGCATTGGGCAGTGCTCGCACGTAGCCATGGTTTATTACTATTACCTCTCTGCTACTCGCCTTGGTCCTTTCTTTCTTTAGCGAGACGACGTCATCTTGTGACTCGATGATTAGGGACGCATGTGTGATGCTAGATTCTTAGTTGGGATTCTTCATACGTAGTACCATGGGTTACCCAACATGATCAAATAATACATCATTTTTTCTGACTTTGTGCATACACTTGGGACGTCTAGACTTCGACCATTGGATCCTTCATCATCTATTTCACGTGATGAGGAGATGGTCCATTATTCAAGCCATAGATGGAGGATGGAGTTGTAGAGTTTATTGTCTATACATGTTCATCATCTATGTTATGAGAGAGATTGGCACATTTGGCGATCCTTTGACTGTTGGTCATTGAGATATTTCTTGGAAATAGATGGATCACTTTTTCTCAGTTGGAATGACTCCTATGGTCGCTTATTTTAGTATCCTACATTCCCACTCGCACAACAGTGTTTGCTCACATATTATCGAAGCTTTCTTGACGCCTCACATTTCCAAATTAGTGTAGCACAAAAATGGCACTTATAAGCAAGTGCCCCTAAAGAGTGAAGAGTACAATCTCTGAAACATAACACCATGGTTACTGGGTGCTTAACATTCTGAGGAAATGAAAACACACGCCTTATAGAACGACATTAGGATTTAATACCTTTCACATCGGAAATAGGTTGAAAATTATCAATATGACTAATTTCATCTATAGGTAGCTCATTTAAATCAAAAGAAACAAGGCCTCCTCCCATATCTCTATGTGGCTGAACATTATGCTATTCATTAATAAGTTCTTCAAGGACCGTTAGCAGTAGGAGTTGCTTTGTTAACCAAAACTAAGTGAATTCTAGCATAGAATTCTCTATGATCCTCTTCATCTTCAACCCTTCCAAATGTTTCAATTTCATTCACATTAAGGTACTCCTTTAAATTAGCATCAATTTGTTTCTAATGCAAGCCCTTGTTCGCGAATAATTACGGCAAGATACGCGTGTTGTATCCAAAATTCAAAGCCGATGAACTTGGTTCAAACTTAGGTAAAGCTCCTAACCATCTTCAACCTCCTTTGAAAAACAAAAAACCAAATACTAAATTTTTTTAATTTTGCTTTTACAAACATTCTTAACTTCAAAATGATAACAAAATATTATCTTATCACATTTACTCTACTTCAAGTGCCATTATCCTCACGTATGATCTTGGAAGCCTATATCGCACATGTGACCGTACTCTCAAGGATAGACTCTGCACTGTAGCAAACATGATGTAATTATTAGAGAAATTTATAACAAAAAAGTGTTTCTACCAAATACAATCCATTTACATCTTTAATTTATATGTATGACACTAATAAGAGATAACCTCTCTCCGTCTCTCACCTTTCTTTGCTAATAAAGGCATTACTCCAAAGAGAGAGAGAGAGAGAGAGAGAGAGAGAGAGAGAGAGAGAGAGAGCAAGAAAAAACATAGAACTATAAAACATGTTGAGAGATAGAAAAGAAAAGAGCAAGAGAATATAATAGAAAGAGAGATATAAAGACATTGAGAAAATAGAGAATTCATAAATATCACCACACGGAGAAGCCAAATCTGGAAAGTTGCAATACAATTTTTTTCTTAAACAAAAACATCAATTCTTAAGCTACCAAGAAAACGTCATTACTCTCACAAAATCTCTAGGCAACTACCTTGGTTTCCAACATACAGCTCATCTTTTTCATAATAGCATTGGGTCAATTAACGAATATGTTTAGACTCAATACCTCTAAGCCTGGACGTACTTTCTCTTTTAAAGAATCGGCTTGTTCTTTACATTCCCTAGTACATCTGCCTAGATGTTCCTTAATTTCAACATACAAATCTTCCATAAAGGAAATCATGTCTAGTTGGTTGGCCTCCATGCGACCACTACTATCAAGAACGCGATGAAGATGATGTGTCAACTCATCTCTTAGCATATCTTCCCTTTGGGTGCCACTTCCATGGATCTCATCCTAGAGGGCATTTAAGTACTCCTTGTTGAAGAAAGTTCTTTACTTTTTAAGCATTCTTCTCTATTGTTTTAAGGCTAATATAGTCTAAGTAAAAGTACTGAAATAATTTAACGTATGTATATTCCCTTAAGCCCATATATATTCTCTCTCTAGAACTCTCTTTGCATTCAAACGCAATGGTCTAATAAATGAAAAGTTTCTAGCTTAGCTAGGCGTGCATGTCACTATAATAAACTCTATTTATGTTCCATGCATGAAGTTTTGAAGTTGAGTCATAAAGGACATAAAAATGTTTACTTCGAAGACTGCAAGGTGACGAACTCCCGTTTGATGACAGAGGAAGAGGGTGATTGTGCTTGCAAGTGTCAGAGTCTGCCTTATCACAAACAACCTACACAAACAGAGAGAAGACATGAGAACAGAAACACACACACACACACACAAACACACACACACACACACACACACACACACACACACACACACACAGAGGGAGGGAGGGAGGGAGGGAGGGAGGGCTCACCACAAGGAGAATGGTCAACTAGCATGAAGGAATGCAACGTTGAATAAAATTGGACTCCAAGATACATTCACAAAGGGCGGTGAGAGAGAGGGAGTAGTGAATAAAATTTGAATTCTCCAAGGCTGTAAGCCACATTCATGAAGGGCGGCTCATGCAGTAGGCAGCTCTGCAACTTTGCAACTCTGCGTGGCAGAGCAGCAACAGCTCGTGGAGTTTAAGGTTAGGCAATTGACGATGGTGGCCTAGGCACCACTTGGTAAGCGATGAAGTGATGCCTAGGCGAGCTAAAATGCTTGCCATGTGGCAAGTTGAGGATGCAAACCCTTGTTATATAAATATAGATATAGATGAATATTCTTTTTTTATATTCTAATCTATTATTATTATTTTGGGCATTTAGGGAAGAAGGGTTAGGAGTGCCGCCAGAGCCGTGCCCAGGGGGTTTCGAACCCACGCACCCACACAAACACACACACCGGAACCACCCGACTGTGGCTCTTTTGGCTATAGATGAATATTCTATGCATTTATCTTGTAAAAAACGGGAAAAAATCACGTCTTTTCAAACCGATTGTTTGAGATTTAAAAAAAACTAATGAATTTTTTAGTAAGGGGTTTTTTCCATTGGTTCAAAAGATGGTTTTTCGTGAGCACCGGTTAAGGCACATGTTTAGCACCCAAAAAAATGGTTTAATTTTGGCCGGGTCAACCGACGGCAAGAGTCGAGAATAAAACATAAAATGAAAATTTGTGCAGGGAGGCCACGTGGGCTAAGATGAAGGGGCATAAGATGAAGGGGCATATGACTGGTCGGACGCTGTGCATGTGGGAATTTACTAGGGAGCCGGCAAGGCCGTTAAAGCTGCCGTGATTAAATGCGTTCTAACTTCTTGCAGGGGGGTCCGCGCGAATCAACGCATTTTCGCCGCCCAAATTCAATGCTAGCATGATGGCCCATTGCTCGTACACTCCGCACTGTACACTGTACACTTGTACCTGTACAGTCACCAGTGTATATTTTTGGGAGTCCGGACAGACTACAGCCTTGTATAGTTTTGTTTAAGAGCCCAGTCCCACGCCAAGCTGTCTTGTCCCACAAAGGGTCCCGGCCTCAAATATTGACATGCATTAAATACCAAATAACTTTTTTTTCCCGAAGAAACAAGATATATTATAAGAGAGGAGGAATTTACAAAGTCCCATGAGGAATTTGAGGATAGTCCATGGGGGGACTATTGGCTTTAGCTACAATCCAAAAGCTCTCAAAGTTGAATATACATATCTGAACAGGAAAGGGATTGCTAAGAATAACATAGAACTAGTAGACTGGGGATGAACCACCTATATACAAAGCAAAGGACATGTATGAAAAGGTGTGTTCCACCGTGTGTTCCCCCTCTGGTTTATTCAGTGAACTAAGCCAGATGACAACCATAATGAAACCTGTTGAAGCATTCCTTTTCCAGGCCTTGACACATGCTTGCCCTGGTGTTGGAGTTAGAAGAATTCAACACTTTCCTCCACTTTCTCCACGGTTGATCCTGCCAGAGCGACCAGCTTCCGAGCTTTCACCTCTAGGTTGGACTTGCTTTGTCAGCTTGAGAATGCTGTCAAGAAATAGAAAGAAGTTGTGATTAGTTTTAATGCCAAAGAGGGCTTCATTCCTTTGTTTCCAGACATGCCACAACAGGAGACATCTGACAGACTGCCAGATTAGGGGGTCTAACTATCGACATTCCCCTAACAGAACTTCTTTCCAGCTGTGAGCGGGAAGTTTCTAGTCTTCCCGAAGGCATCATTAAGCACTTTCAGGAACTGTTTAGTGTCAGGGCATGTGTAAAAGAGATGAGAAACGGTCTCCACATTTGCTTTACATCGAGGGCATAGACCATTCCCATAGCCCAACTTCAGAGCTCTCTCCTGCGTCCAAATTGCTTTGTGAACAGCGAGCCAAACCAAAATTGCGTGCTTCCTTTCTTGGGCAAAGGCCCAAATAATTTTGAAATGAAATGACCATTGATGCTTGTTCCAGTTTAGAGCCCACCTTTTGTTAAGTTTAAACTCCAAATTGATTGCAGTATGTGGATTTGGGAAGTTTGTGAAAGCTCTTGGAAGATCCCCATCTAAGAGCTTTTTGCAAACTCCTTATAATCACATTTGCCCACACATGAGGAATGATAACCTCAATTCATTGCATCTTAGAACAATTAGATCAACATAGCCACGCTGTAAGTTAAACTTATTTCTTATTTGGTCTCTGTTTAACATGCCAAAAGAGTCACAAAGGTTTGCCCACACCTTAACCCCTGCTTTAAAACCAAATAACTTCTTACATTCACACTATGTAAAATTGTTTCACACTGTGTTAAATTGTCTCTCTTTAACAATAATAATAATATAAGAGCGGCTTTTCTTTTAGAGAGAGAAGAAAAAAAAGGAAAAAGATCCAAGACTACACAAGACTACCCAACTGAGGCTTTTTACACTGAGAAGCCGAATTGAGGAACACATACTGGTATTCTTCATTCAAGATCACTCTTAGCCATAACTACATTGCAGATCACTCTTAGCCATAACTACATTGCAGATGTAGGAAACCAATTTAGTTTCGTTGCGGAACAGGCGTCGTTCTTCTGTCACATGATCTCTTTGATCTTTGCTTGAGTGTCTCCATAGATAGGTTCTCTCTTGTTGTTAAACTGACCTTGAGAATCTCTTCATATTCGTTCAATAGCTTATGGGCTCTATGGTATGTGTGAAGGAGACTTCTATGTCTTGGCACATCTGCACAAGCAGACTTGTGGCAATATTGAGTTTATCCTTATTAAAAACTTTAGCATTCCTACCGATCCACACTACCCACAGATACTCAGCTCCGATCATATTCCGTAGGATGGATGATATTCCTTTAGATTCTCCTAATGGAATTCTTTCCAGTTTGACTCAAAGTCATGTGATGGCCTAATGTACTTATGCAGTAGCTTGAGACCATTTTTGTTCCCCTCACATTCCTAAGTTGTCCCCCTAATCTACAATTAGTCCATGCAAATTCTGTGTTAAAAGCCATATCCATCAAAGCGTGGAGTCCTTTGCATTCCAGCTACCTCTTTTTTTCCTGACCTCTAATGATAGAGCCCATGAGTTGGAATCTATCAGTGCTATCCTACAACATGAGGATGATGGAGGAATCCATCTGTATAAGAGAGGTTCATAGAGAAGGGTGGGAGCTTGCTGGACCTAAGCATAAACTGAGACTAGAGTCCCACTACTCCCCTCATATGTTAATGTGCACTGCTATCCAATCCACCTATGGTATGGGTCCTTTTCGATCATCAAGATATAGTTATACCACTTTTTATGGACTCCAATAGTTGATCCCTTGTGCCCTTAAGGATGATTGGTGTGGCGAACCATTGGTATTGTTCAAAAATACCTTGCATATTCTTGTGGGTAGGTCTGCAGCTTTAAGCCCTTGAGGGCATATGAAATCTAAATGGAGATTGTACTGCCATATCCAATCTTATATGATTCTAGATTGATTGGGGTCGGTGAGCCCTTGTGTATTGTAGAGACAATCGAGGCTTGATTCATTTACATTGGGATTTAGGGGGGGATCATCCTCTTCCTTGGGTTCCTTTTCCCATTGCTCTTGGGGAGCTTTCTCCCAACGTTGACAGTCGCCTTTTCTGTGCTCCATTTTGGGGGATGGCTACACTCCTAAGGTCTTGTTTCAGCACAGTGAGATAATGTTGTCCCTTCTTCTTGGACCTGGGTGAGGGCATTAAAGCTTTTACATCCTGGAAGTCCATATCCACTACTTCCTTTTGGAATCCTTCCGAGCTCACCGAGTAGTTTCCCTATGGCAACATACTTTACATGTACTCCATGTCGTCCTCTTTGTCTATTTCCTCTACCACCACTGGCTATGTGGGATCTATCTCAATCGATCAGCAAGGGGGAGAACCAATTATTGTTCCTCTGCTTTAGGGGATTCTTCTTGGGGGGGGGCAGCCTTGGCCTCTGCCCCTCCTAGTGATTGTCTGAAATCCTTGGGCATCCACCTCCTTGGCCTATGCAAGGGACCTTTCTCCTTCTAGAGTGACCACTTTGTTTCCTTCTTTGGTCAGGCAATTCCTAACAAAGTGGCCCTATTTCCCACATTGAAAGCACACGTTTGGAAGGTTTTTTGTAAAGGATGTGTTGTTCGATATAGAATCCTTCCCCTCCCATATTAATGAGGATTTTATAAAGTAATTCTTGACTAAGGTCAAGTTCTATGAGCATGCCTGAGGGTGTGCCATTGCAGGTTAAGGTCTGATTGTGGCCACTACTGTCCAAGCAGCCAGCCAAGCGGCTCAACTATGAGCTTGAGCAAAGCGTAAAGATGTAGGGGGAAGTCTTAGAGCTCCACCCACACCGAGCATTTGGATAGCTTGGGGCCATGTGGGGAGAAATCCATAGCCCACTTGAACAAAGGCAACATGGAGTTTTGCAGCATCCATTGGCTTGCTATACTAGAGCCATGGCTTCTCTGAGGGCCCCTAGAGGATCTCAGCTGGGTCCATGATAAAGGCCAATTAACACGGCCTAGTAAACAAGCTTGGTAAGTTTCCCTCCACTCTATAACCAAGAACGAGACTATAGGAATCTAACCAAAGATGTCATTTCCATCTTCTCTCGTAGTGCAACCTCCCCTTCTTTGAGCACGTTGTTTGGAAAATGGGCAGATGATGGGTGAGCCTCCTACCCTGGCGGCATAGAAGAAGGAGTAAGTGCCAATAAAATGGCTCTCTCATGGAGCTGACAGTTCCGTGCCAAGAAAAATCTGAAGCTAGTGTCATAAAACTTGATCTTGATCGATTTTTCTTCAAAGAAGAATCGATTGGTGAAATATTTAGAAGAACAGGACACCCTCAACCCTCAAGAGGTGGATATACTAGTGGACGGTGCTGCACATTTTGTAAAATTATCATCATGCCCACATGGTTAACCAAGTTTGTGAAGGGAATTGTAACTACGGCACAATTGCAAAATGTTTAGCCAAGTTGACTATGAAAATAGCTCCCTCTTATATTCTTGCTACACTAGGGCATGGGGGAAAGCTTGGTTAGACTAAAAAAAGGAAGAATGCACAGATATAGATTCCCAAGTACTAAGAAAAGGCAAGCAAAGCTTCGAAAAAAAAAGAGTTGTTTTCCCCACTAAGGGGGTTTTCCCATGGCCTAGCTAACTAGGCCATGCAAGTTGCAAAGAATAATAAATGTGTGCAAAGGTGTAACATTCCTACGATTATGTGTCACAAGCCTGGGAGGAGCTAGACTCGGACATCTAGCCGCGAGGCGGCCTACCATGCTTCATGACACAACTCCACCGGGCCCATCGAGCGTGTCTCGCGTGTTTCCCTTGCGGGTCTCACCGTTCACTTGCATTCATGCCCGGCCCCGCTCCCACGGCATAGGCTTGGGACTTGCCTTCCATCCATGATCCGTCGGCCTGCGCCTGCAGCCCCTGCCAGCACTGCATGGCTCGCCGGCTCAACAGTCCGTCGTTTCCACCGTTTCGGTCTCGTTTCCACATTCCGGCAATCTCATCGACAAGGTGGGGAGGGCATCCCCCGGAGGCACTCGGCATCACAGAACCTCACTCGGAGCGTGGGAGGCCTAACATGCCTACCCAGTGCGTGAGTGCTTCTACGTGCGCCTAACATGGGTCCGTGCTACGCCGCTCCATTGCACCTCATCCCCATAAAGATGCATATTTCTTGGCACGGGCTAGCATACCACCAAGGCACCAAGGGCCTTGGATAGTATTCCCCCCTTTATGGAATTGACACCTTCGTCAATTGCCTTCAAAACCAAAGGTTGAGTATATGCGCCTCGAAGTATGATCTTTGTGCATAGTGATAGATAGTAAATAAACGCGGGAGGTCTTAACTCTGCTTTATAGCCATCCACAAGGTCAATGTCTAACCCGTTACAAATAAAAAACGGTGCATATTTTTGTTTTTTTTGTTTTTTCCCATCTAAAGTCCCGGACTTCAAGCCCCACTGCTGAGAGTCCCCCAATCCCCTAAAATTTGGCAAGGTGACTACATGGTCTCATCGAAGCTCATGTCTAAGCTAAGTAAGAGTGATTACCTGAGGCAATGCAGTTTTGCCCGGAATGCAGGAGCCTTCAAGGAAGTCGGGATTTGTCCGTCGAGTTGACACCAACTTGGTTGCAACATCTTTTCTTCAAATCTGACTTCACATTCCTTTCCTTCAGAGAGTTGTCTTGAGCTTTGATGCTTGCTAATGCCATGTGAGCTCTTTGTGCAAAAATCTTCATGGACAAGAGTTGCCCACCTCACTGACTCCAGCTTGGTTTGCTCCCTCTTGTGCCACTTCCAACCCTGCACTTGGTTTCCTTGGACCTTCTTGCCCTGAATCAACGTGCTTTGGTACATAGGTGCATTGATTCTCTTTGACAAAGTGCCTTTAGCCCCACTTGACACCAAGTGAAACCACTGCGATCCTTTGGCATTCAAACCTTTGCACCTCTTTGGCCTTAGGTCAACACCTGACTGAGTGCTCTAGCTTGCCTTGACACCAAGACTTGCTTTGCTATGCTCTAGCCACAAACTGCCCCGAAACTTATTCACGCGGTCTTGACCTTTAAGTCTGAATCTCCCTGTTCTTGTTCACCAAGGTGCAAAGTCCGTCCACTTAGTCCTGCTTAGGCCCCCATGACAGCATGACGACCTTCACATTAGCTTCGTCTCCCAACTCTGCACCATCACCTTGAACCTTGAGTTCAGAATGTGTCCTGCCGTATTGTGAAGATCCCAGTCTTCTTCGACGTCATCCCAACAAGCTCTATTTGGACGGCTAGGTCCCCAGTTTTACCTGCTTGAACTTTGTCTCAGGCTGTACCTCCTGCTTTGCACCCACTTTGCCCTTTGGCTGGATATGAGTGCTTTCCACAACCAAGTTCCCTTCTAAATTCAGTGAGCTAGCTCTGGCCTTTGGCTGTACCTCTTGCTTTACCTGCTTGAACTTTGTCTCAGGCTGTACCTCCTGCTTTGCACCCACTTTGCCCTTTGGTTGGATATGAGTGCTTTCCACAACCAAGTTCCCTTCTAACTTCAGTGAGCTAGCTCTGCCACTCTATCCCACCACCCAACTGCATGCACACTGCCACTTGCATATCCAATTGTTTCCATCTTCAGGTAACCTGGGCCAAGTCTCCGTTTGGACTTCAGTGAAATGACTGCCACTTCGCCTCACCCAACCACAGCTGCCACTTTGCACAAATGATTGTTTCCATATTCCGTTATCCTTGACGAGCCAAACGACTTGGGTCCACTTGCCCAACTCCAGTTGTACCTGTTCACGCCCTCACCCAGAACGCTATGTGCCCGGCACTACAGTTCCATGTCCTGTGCTTGGAGTGCTTGCAAGTAGTCCCCTTCATCAAACTTGCTTTCCAAAGTCATCCAACTCATGAGCCACATAACCTAAGTCCACCTGCTCAAGTCCAGCCATACCTGCACAGCCACATCCTTGAACCACTACATGGCCTGCTTTCCTTATTGAGATCAAATACCCGAGGCTCTTTGTGCCATGTCTCGGCCTTACCCTCACCCGAGTGCGATTTTATTCGGTGTTGCTTTATTCGGGCAGCTCGTGCACCTCAGCGGGCTACACAGCCACATGGGGACCCCTCATGGTCCGGAGTGTTGCTTGTAGTGCCCAAAGCTCTTGGTGCCTTGCCAGGCCTTACCCTCACACCCAGCGAGTCTTCAATGTTATGGTCGGTGAGTGATGCATGCACCTCTTCTGGGCTACACGGCCACAGGGGGGGACCACTCCTCCAGAGAGGTGCTCTCAGTAGCTTACATGGCCCAGGGCTCTTGGTGCCTCTCCTAGAACTTACCCTCACCCAAGTGAAGAACTCGGTGTTGCCTTTGGGTCATGGGTCTCTTGGTGTCGTCTTTGGCCTTACCCTCACCCGCATGCCCGATGTGTGCCACCATCATTACATCTTCTGGGTTGGTTACCGTACCATAGCTCGGTGGTCTTTGTGCTTTGCCACCATCATTACATATTCCGGGTTGGTTACCGTACCATAGCTCGGTGGTCTTTTGTGAAGGTTGGTTGCTTGGCTCTTAGAAACCTGAAAGGGATGTTGACACCTTCTGTCTCACCCTGCTTGGCACTCTGCGAAGGAGTGCGGGGCTCGGCATGCTTACCTCACTCAAAGTGATCCTGGGAGATCTGAGAAAGGGCTTCGGCTCCTCCGGCCTATCTTGTGTTTTGGCACTGCGAAAAGGAGTGCGGGCTCCCACTTTGCTGCGTTCACCCTTTGGCTTGATCTTGCATGATCTGAAGAGGGACTCGGCTCCTCCAGCCTATCTCATGCTCTGCACTATGGAGAAGTTGAGGCTTCTGCTTTGCTACATCTGCCCAAGACATGATCCTTGTTGATCTGAAGGGGCTTCGGCTCCTTTGGCCTAACCCATTTGCATCGTGATGAGAGGGGGTGGCTCCATTGCCACAAGGCGCGCCATGGCCTTAGTGGATGTCTTTGCGGAGTGGGACTTGGACATCTAGCCGCGAGGCGGCCTTCCACCACCAACATTCTTTATGACACGGTGCCACCGGCCCGTCGAGCACGTCTCGCGTGTTTTCCTTGGAGGTCTCACCGTTCACTTGCCTTTATGTCCCCGGCCTGGCTCCCACGGCCTGGGCTCAGGACTTGCCTTCCATCTCGCCTTCCACCCATAATCCACCGGCCTGGTTGACCCGTCGGCACAGCACGGCTCACCGGTCTGTCGTTTCCACCATTTCAGTCCCGTTTTTCCACGTTCTAGCAATCTCACCCACAAGGCGGGGAGGGCATCCCCCAGAGGCACTCGACATCATGGAACCTCACTTGCAACACGCGGGAGGCCTAACATGCCTACCCGCCGGTGCGTGAGTGCTTCTATGTGTGCCTAATATGGGTCCATGCTACACCTCTCCATTGCACCTCATCCCCATAAATATGCATATTCCTTGGCACGAGCTAGCATACCCCCAAGGCACCAAGGGCCTTGGATAGTATTCCCACCTCACATTATGTGCTTATGTCATACGGAATGAAATGGTTAAGTTATAGAAGAAAAAACCCAATCATGCCAATTTTGACACGGTTAGATTGCTTGGCCAAGTTACATTAAATGTTTGGAAGGCCCAATTAACGAAATCATGGGATAAGGTCATATCCACCTTTTCACAAGATTTACACGTGACACTTAGATGACTTTGAAAAGGAAGCTCTAATTAAAAATGCTCATCCCTCATCGGCTAATCATCATAATGCAGAAAATTGATATGAGATTAACACAAGAAGACACTAATTATAATTAGACATGAACCAAACTTACATAATCACTTGATCACGACTTGTACCTTATTTAGAGACTCCTCTACCCTATTTTTAGTTGCATGAGTTGCATGAACAACATGCACCAACCATTTGTAGGCTTTACACACCAACCACCACTGACCACTAGCCTCACAACCACATATTAAATTGGACTAAGGAGTTGGGATTACATTTATCCAACATAGACCTTGTAGACAAGAACATGCTAGAGGTGAAAGCATCTTCAGCCATTGGGATGTAGAGAGATTTCGGCATCATTGAAGAGGCAAAGGAGGATCCTCTAAGAATTGAAGTTTCCACCTTCATTCGCAAGCTAGGGTAGATGGAAAAGGTGAAGATAATTGTTGAGGCCCAAAATACTTTCATATGGTATCTTTGTAAAGAAGTACAAATGATCATGTCATGTCGTAGGTATTTGCCATGTAATATTGTGGCCTTGTAAGTTTGCTAGGGAATATAAAACGGATGTTTAAGATCATAATATGGTGACTTTGTAAACAAGTTGCAATGGTAGTTATAACTTGATATGCATTGATAGTTGTAAATGAGTTGCAATGTGTATAGTGCTCTTGTATCCATCCACTCCTCTCCTCTACGGTCACCATGAGTTAATGTGCGAGACCATAGTGAGCTAATAGAGGGAAGGAAGTGTAGAGAGAGAAATCACTCGCCTAAACACCAAAAAGTGCTCGCTCGAAAATGCTCGCCAAAAAAATATACCCCATGTCTTATTTTTGAGGCACAAGTTCCCAAGTTTAATTCTTGTTAAGCGTATCAATTTCCTTATCCATAGTGATTTCCACTCATTGCTTTGTACAACCTCCTCAAGCTTCATTGGCTCTTCCAACTATATCACCTTTGTCATATATGCAGTGTTTTGACAATAACGAATATCCTTCTAGAAATTTCTTTGCCATTTATAATAGCTTATCCATTCTATCCATCACTACTTTTTGTTCCTTGTTCCTCGGTGATTTGAATAGGAGGTTCTGGAACATCATGGATCTCAATAATATATCCTGGATCACGCGGTTTGTTTGCACCTCTCATCCCTATGGGATTGTGATGCCCTCTAGGCTTTCTCACTAAGTTCTTATGTTTTTTCCATGAGAATTAGCTTATCAGGGTTTGTTTGTACCTCTCATCCCCATGGGCTTGTGATGCTCTCTGGGCTTTCTCCCTAAGTTCTTATATTATGTCTATGAGAATTAGCTCATCTCTCTTCTTTTGAGGTAATTTGAGGGGAGAAATCTAGAATATCATCAATCTCAAAATAACATGGTAGGTCTCTAGGGTCCTTTTCTTTGGTTTTCCTAACATTGGGAAGTTCTTGGCTCAAGTGGTTCTGTCCTAGGCTCATTTAGCACTCTTCGTGCCTTCCCTTTATGTTAGGGTCCCTACTTTTTCTGTCACGTAGGCTGTAACACCTGTGGACCGACGAACAGATCGGATGGCCAGACGGGGCTTTAGCGTCAACGCCTCGGTCGGAGCGCCAAGGACGTGGCCATCCGGGGTTCAGTGGGAGAGGACGCCCATGCGGAGTCATGGGCGGCTAGGCTAGTGTGGACAACGGCAGGCCACACACTATATAGCCTAGGGGATGAGGGGCAATCCTCATTCTTCCTCTATGGCTGGGTGGTGAGCCAGAGGCCGTCCCCTCCTGTGGTAACGCCCGTAGTGGTGTTACGGTGATTTAACATTGGTATCAGAGCATCAGTTTCATCTGGTCAAGGTCCGTGCGTGACCGGGGACCGGAACCCACTCAATGGTTTTCAACCATTCAAAAAAAAATCTTATCCTTATCTCTCTACAGGGCGGCACAATTGACTGTGTGGAGGGAGGTGGCCATAGCTGGAAGGAAGAATTCTCTCTCTCTCTCTCTCTCTCTCTCTCTCTCTCTCTCTCTCTCTCTCTCTCTCTCTCTCTCTCTCTCTCTCTCTCTTTATCTCTCTACAGGGCGGCACAATTGACTGTGTGGAGGGAGGTGGCCATAGCTGGAAGGAAGAATTCTCTCTCTCTCTCTCTCTCTCTCTCTCTCTCTCTCTCTCTCTCTCTCTCTCTCTCTCTCTCTCTCTCTCTGAAATATGTACTCTACTATTTACATTATCATCTCTCTCTCTCTCTCTCTCTCTCTCTCTCTCTCTCTCTCTCTCTCTCTCTCTCTCTCTCTCTCTCTCTCTCTCTCTCTCTCTCTCTCCGTTGAACACACCCAAGCGCTCCATTGCAGGTAAGCAATTTCGTTTTTTTTGCTTTGGAGCTTGTCTGCGAGACGAAAGAAGCATTTTTCGCCTGGTGTAGAGAGAGAAGTCCGCTGTGAAGAGAGAGAGGCGGTTGGAGCTTTTCGTCTGGTGTAGAGAGAGGTCGGTTGTGAAGAGAGAGAGGCGGTGCTGTCTGGAGCTGAAGGTCGATTGTTATCTGGAGCTGTGGAAGGCTGAGGCCACAATCGGTGGCTAGCCAAGCCACAGCGGCCAGCTCACAGGCGGCCAGCCAATAGGTTAGCGCCAATGATTGTTATCTGGAGCTGTGGAAGGCTGAGGCCACAGCCGGTGGCTAGCCAAGCCACAGCGGCCAGCTCACAGGCGGCCAGCCAATAGGTTAGCGCCGACGGGCGGCGGCCAACCCAAAGGTGGCCAGCCTACAAGCGGCCTGCCAGGCCAGCGCAGCCGGCGGCCAGCCAATTATTTTTTATTTTTTTATTTTTTTTTGAAAAAAAATTCAAACGAACACCTCTCTCTCGGCAGTGGAGGGATAATCTCGGAAGTAAAGGGATAATCCACACGGTGGTTTAGGCACAAGTTCCAGCGAAATTATTTTTTTTATGAGTTGCAGGCACCTTTCTCTCGGATCGGAGCATCCCAGAGTAGCGACGCTTGTAGAGGCTCGCAGTGCAACACAAATCGGTAGTCAACGATAGTCTCGCAGGCGACTATAAGGGGGGTGACTATTCTCTATCCACCACTGCTCATTTTATTAGCGTTTTTTTTTGTAATATCCGAGTTCTCGCATTTTTATTTGTGCAAGAATTAAAGATTTCTGCTAGGCGTAGTGTGTCCCCACTGCCTTCTACTTCTCTAGGGTTTTCAGGTCTCTTGTGCTCGGTCGCGGGTTTGACCCCGATCAAATTGTTAGGCTGTATACGCCCAACCATTGTCCAGTCCGGAGTGCGCTTATCGATCACGCGTGATCTGCCAGCGCCCTCCTCGTCTATTGACCCCGCCTTAGGACCCAGCGAGCCCGCAGAGCGGTCGCAGTAGCAGATGACCCCTTTCTGGCCGATAAGCCAGATGACATGAACACCGACGTCGCCGAGGGGACCAAGGAGGACCTCTTGGAATATGACGACGACGATTATGACCTATTGGACCCTGTCGACGTCCTGACAGAAACGGAGCTCTCTAGTGGACTTTTTAAATATCTTAATGCAAAACTGAACAACATGGATAAAGTCCAGGCTGACTTAGTCACGATGCAGAGCATCTCCACACGGTTAGACGCCGCCTCGGATGGCTAGTACTCCGACTCCTCGTGATAGACGAGCTCCTGCGGCACGGGTGAGCGTAGCCTCGCCAGTGGTTGCAGGAGTACAGGCCGATGCGCCTGCGCAGGGCCGTTCGTAGAGACAGCTTCATCGTTATTAAAAGACTTAAAGCCGCCTAGTTTTGGTGGCGAGGAGAAGGAGAGAAACAAGGACTCGGTCAACATGTTTCTAGCGAAGTGGTCAGATTTGCACGTGCTGCGATAGCAGCCTAGCCGGATACAGCCCGTAGAGGCTAGCCTCTCATTAACCGGCAAAGCATACAAGTGGTGGATGAGTTTGACAACTCGTCCTGCCACTTGGACGGAGTTTGAAACGATGTTTCGAAAAGAGTTTTTGCCTGTTAATGAGGTGGAGAGAAGCTGGGAGTTATGGGACAAGTGCTCGATGGAGAACAAATCCCTAACTCAGTACATCTCCGACTATAGGGAGATAGTACTCAAGCTAAAGGGGATCGATGCATTCCAGACATTGCGAGGCTTTAACAGAGGCCTCAAAGATGATTACCTTGAGTACATAGAGCCCTTACAGCCTAAAGACTTAGCAGAGGCAATTAAGTATGCGCAGATATTTGATGACATCAAGCGCCGTAGTGCGCGTGGTGGTTCGAGCAGGGCCAAGGGTAGTGAGAAGAGGAGGTCAGGCCTTAAAAGAAAAGGGTTCCGCAATGATAAACAGGGGGATAGGATGGACCAGGAAGGACAGGGTGGTCATTGGTCTAAAAAACCGCGACCATCTAGGAGGAAGAGAGACAGCAAAATCCAAAAGAAAGAGCAGTATATTAAAGCGCGAAAGGAAAATCGTTGCTTTAATTGCAACGATGTAGGGCACACGAAGGCTGAGTGTCCAAAGCCTAAAGCCAGCACGAGTGGCAAACGAGCCCAAAAGAGATGGTAAATCCTCTAGGGGCAGTTGCATATAGTGCAGAGACTCCCTCTCAGTTCCGTAGAGTTCAGAGAGGTGACAGTGTGTCATTGTGATGAGCATCACACTTGTTCGTGACACCTGCGATGTGGCAGCCTACTATAGGTCCGCATGACATGGTGCGCATGTATGGCATCATAGGTGGTCGTAGAGTCACAGTTTTTATCGATGATGGAGCTAGCCACAACTTCTTGAACTACTCGTTAGTCAAGAAGTTGGGATTGATTGAGACCCTGAGCGATCATGAGTATACTGTTGGCCTAGCCAACGGGTATGACAAAACGGTATGGAATACCGTAGTATTGGGGGTCCCATTATCTATGCAAGACTACGAGGCTCCGCTTGACTTTCAGGTCATGCACTTAGCCAGAGCAGACGTATATCTAGGCAGGGAGTGGCTGTATGGCTTGGGCCCTAGTCTAGCTCGGAGTTACCTACATAATACGCTACATTTTGAGCATGGAGGTACCCTGCAGGGCGACCGTACTGTCCCCGCTACACCACTTATTTCCTCCATGGAGCTGTGCATAGCGGTCCGCAAAGACCAGATAGCAGAGGTATATGCTTGTTACCCTGTTTTAAATTCTGTTTCCATAGATGAAACTATAAATGATGTTTGCGTAGACAAACAAGGAAAACAAAATAGCCTTGGATGAGACCCACTGTTTGAAAACCCTGTTTGGGATACATGCGATTCAAACAAGAAAAAATCTAAGGCGAAAGAGACATTAAAGAAAAAGTACGTAGATACTTTAATGAATTTATTGGAGGAATTTCAAGATGTTTTTCCTGATGATTTGCCAGATGGCTTACCACCATCTAGAGAAGTAGACCATGGCATCGAAGTTATGCCAAGATCAAAACCTATAAGCAAACTTGCTTATAGATTAAGCCACTCTGAGGCACAGGAGGTGGAAAAATAATTGACGGAATATTTGAACAAAGGCTTCATTCGGCCTAGTTCAAGTCCGTGGGCATCGCTTATTCTTCTAGTAAGGAAGAAAGACGGATCTATGCGGATGTGCATAGACTATAGGGCTTTTAATCAGATAACGATTAAGAACAAGTATCCGATGCCACGCATGGATGAGTTGTTTGATCAACTCTATGGATCGAGATACTTTACAAAAGTAGACCTGAGATTAGGGTATCATCAGGTTAGAATTAAAGCAGAAGATGTTGCGAAGACAGCATTTAGGACCCGTTTCGAGCATTTTGAGTTTTTGGTTATGCCATTTGGGCTAACCAATGCTCCAGCGACGTTTATGACGCTGATGGATAGCATTTTACGTCCATATCTGGGAAAATTCGTAGTAGTTTTCCTAGATGATATTCTTGTGTACAGTAAGACACAGAAAGAACACATAGAACATTTGCGTCTAGTGTTCGAGTTGTTGCGAGAGCACAAACTATTTGCAAAGAAGAGAAAATGTGAATTTTTTGAAACAAAAATTCACTACCTTAACATCAACACTGCTCAATCCAGCATTCACATCTTGCCTCTGTTGCTTCTTGTACATGATGCTACATCAAGTGCAAGAATAGTATGAATGTCCCAGAATGAGGAGGATGAACAAACATAGACCCTTGGATGAAATTTTAAATGGAAGCCAGATTTTATGTCCAGGTGTTTGTATATTAGATGCTGGATCTATCCATGGAGAAGCCATTTAATTAGATTAGAGGATCTATAACTAAAGGTGCTTTATATTGCAACACAAAAGGTGCAGACGCCTATGAAGTGGAGAAAAAATGTAAGGAAATGTGAGAGGCTTGGAAACCTGCAAGTGTAGTGACACCACTTTTACCCCTTTACTAGTCATTTCTCTGAGAAGGGCATGAGGCTACTGATGAAAGCAGAACCATTGGGCATGCTAGGTGTTGATCCGCGTGGGATATGCCCTTATCAACCAAAGTGTCATCGGACCTCATGAAGGTTGCTAAAAAAATGTAAGGAAATGTGAGAGGCTTGGAAACCTGCAAGTGTAGTGACACCACTTTTACCCCTTTACTAGTCATTTCTCTGAGAAGGCCATGAGGCTATTGATGAAAGCAGAACCATTGGGCATGCTAGGTGTTGATCCGCGTGGGATATGCCCTTATCAACCAAAGTGTCATCGGACCTCATGAAGGTTGCTAAAAGCAGAACTATCATTGGGTATTCTAGGCATTGATCTGTGGGATCTACCCTTATTAGTGTTAGACCTCATGAAGGTGGTCCCAAACTACCACCCACTCCTTAATAGACTTTTTCTAGTGCATGCCCGACCGTAATGCTACTCCTTATACATGGGCAGCTGTTATTGGAAGCAGCCCATGTACCCACTAATTATAATACTGTGCAATATTTAGCTAAGTGAGAGAAGTAGATGCTCACTCACTCAATTCCTAGTGTATTTTGATACAATAATGTATAACATTTCTCTTGTAATCTTGTATTACATCTAATAGTATAGTCTTATGCATATGCTTTAATTATGTAATATGCCCTTATTAGCCAAAGTGTATTTAGTTTAGGCTCTTTAGTAGTTCGTAACTCTTTTTGGTATATTTCAATACTAAAGCAGCGCATGAACACCATGTCCGAAGAGCTTTGAAAATATTAAGGGAAAACCTGCTATATGCTTGAAAGAGTAAGTGTGTGTTCTTTTCTAATAGACTCACTTACTTGGGATTTGTGGTTACTTAAGATTACTCTTGACCCATAAAAAGTTGAAGCCCTCGTTTATTGGCCAACCCCAAAATTAATTTGGGAAGTCCATGGATTTTTAAGATTAACTATATGGTGCATAATTTTTATTAATGATGATTATGCTAAAGTAGCTTCACCTCTTGGCAAGAATACTTAAGAAGAACTTGCCTTTCAAATGGATTGCATAGCTTCAAAGTAGATAAGTTAAAGGTTATCTTGGCTACCTATCCATTTTAAGACTCCCTAACTTCTCTAAACCTTTCGAGGTGGCGGTAGATGCTAGTGGGTAGGCCATTGGTGGAGTCTTAATATAATAAGGTCATCCCATAGCCTATGAATCTAGGAAACTCTGACCCTACAAGATGAATTACCCAACCCATGATTTGGAAGTGCTAGTTGTCATCCATGCTATCCAAAGTTATTTGGAGCTGCTAGTTGTCATCCATGCTCTCAAACTTTGGAGACATTATCTGGGGAAAAGAAGCTGGGTTCAAATTTTAAATGAGTATGATTTTGAGATTGATTAGTATAGGCCATGAAAAGAAAATGTAGTGTCAATTGTCTTAGCAGAAAATCAATTGCTATTGCTATCTCTATGCCTTAAAATTATATTCTTGATCAAGCCAAGGAAGGATTAACAAAAGATCAATATTTTGTACCAATTCTCAAGAAGTTTCAGTAAGAAGAGCATCAACAACTTGAAGGATTTATCCTGAAAGAAGGAAAACTTTATTTCAACAAGAGATTATGTATCCCCTAAATGATATAAAATTTAGGAAGAAAATTGTGATGAAAGCTTATGATAGTCTTATGGTTGCTCATGCATATTGAGCTTAGTAGTCAATTCAAGTTTCACACTGAACTTGAGACGATATTGGATATACTGGTGCTCTTCCACTTCATTTGTAGTAAATACAGTGGTTAGAGGGATACTCTAGGTAACTTGATTCTTTTTGCCTTAACTTTTTAACAAACCAAGCATCTTTTGACATAATTCAAGGCATAATTTTTTATACTAGCCATAAGAAACTCCTTCTTGTAGATAAGTAAGTCTAGTAGTCAATTCAAGTTTCACACTGAACTTGAGACGATATTAGATATCCAAGTCCAGAAGGGCCATGAATCCATGAGACTCAGCTTCATTAGTGGTTGTCTTGACAAGACTCTCTTCTTGTATAAATTGTTAGGACAATGTGTCATTAAGTAAAGGGATTTGGTAACAATTAGAATTTTCCTTGTGAATTTGGCACCCATAACCTTTAGATTTCATAAATTATGGTTTTTGAGTGGTGTATGCATTAAAGTATTGAATCATCAAAAAGGTATACTTTAGAATATTTAGAGTTATCATCACTCCAAGGATAAGATTTTGATCAAAGTCTACTAAGGTCTCATAGCATGGGTGATTATTAGTACAGAAGTTAAAATCCCACCTAATTGATTCCATCATAGGAGTCGACCAGATACCCATCGAGGTACTAAATTTGCAAGATAGAATAAAAATTATAATGAAGAACCCTTAACCTTGGTATGAGTGCAACGCTCTTAGAATTAAAATTGGCATTAAAGCTTTGGAAATTTTGAAGGGTGATAATATGAGTGAAGTGCTAAGGCTTGCATTATGGTTAAGGTGGTGTAGTGATAATTAGGATTTATAAAATTATGAATATTAATGAGAAATTTATGAATAGAAACCCTGTGTGTGGGGAATGGCATAAGTGGCCATGCCCATCTCTTCTAGAAATCCACTTGGCAACCTCCCCTCATATCTTTTATTTTTCAAGTAGTATGAGACTGCCGTCCCTAGAGGCATGTTTTTCACCCTTTTCTCTATGGAACTGGGTTTTGAATTAAATAGAGAAAAGATGTTTCTACTTAGTAGCTCGATTTCGAACTAAAAATTTCATTTATCCAATATTTCTAGATCTACTTATGGGCTAAATGACGTGCGATTTTTGTTTTTTTTGCTCATAAAGGAGCCCTTTTTGAAAGAGTAGGAAAGGGCTGCCTCATGAAAATCAAGAGGGGCTTGATCTTATGATGGAATTAGAGCTTGAATCATTATATCTATGAGGCCTAGAAGTTGTGGTAGCAAATAGATTAGGGAGATTAACCCTCTATAATTTGGGTTTGAGAATTATAGATTAGGGCCACAAATATGTCCAAAAATCAGCAATTAGCCTCTTCTCTAATCTCTATACAAATTATTAATAAAGGGTTAGATTGGTAGCTAATCAAGATCTCCTCAAGTTTTTTAAAAGCCTTTAGTAATCTACAAATCTTGGACAAATTAAATATTAGAGGAGCATCTACTGGTGGATTTCTTGAAGTGGTGATCATCCCTCAACAAATTATCAAGCAAAAGTCAAGTTCTATCTCCTTTTTTCACATTAAAAATAACAAGGTATTTTCTTGCTCTAGTCTTAATTATTATGAGGTTGATGGTTTTGATACATCCAATTCAAATTATTATCCTTTCTTAGGCTAATAGAAACTCATGCCGGACTCTACCTATTTGAGTTGATGTCTATGAGTAATGTCTATTAAGGGATTATTCTTTTGCAATGAATTACTTGTATTGCTAAGGATTTTTGTTAAGTTCAATTTATGATTAGAATGATGTAGGGATTATCTCTCTTGTATTGAAATCAAGTTGGTATTTGAGTTGTGGTCATGTCAAATATGGGATGTTATCTTTCTAGTCTTGTAGTTGTGAATGAATGAGCTATGCATGCATAGCTATCTATGTCAATATGGGATGTTATCTTCTAGTCTTGTAGTTGTGAATGAATGAGCTATGCGTGCATAGCTATCTATGTCAAATGTACAAGGGCATGGAGAGTTTACAACTCCATGATTCTCCCTTTTCTATTTTGAGTTTATGGTTTCTCTTTGCTAGCCTAGATGAAGTAGGTTGTAGAATTGCTAGTCTAGATGAAGTAGGTTCTTTTGCTAACCTTAATACTATGGCCTATAGTATTGAGGTTAGCAAAGCAACAATCTACTTCATCTAGGCTAGTAAAGAGAAATCCTAAACTCTTCCCTCTCACTCTCTTTACGTTTTTTGAAATAGAAAAGGGAGAATCATGGAGTGGTAAACTCTCCATGCCATTGTATGTTTGACATAGCTATGTGTGCATAGGGTGCATAGCTCATTTATTCACAATCACAAGACAAGAGAGACTAATGATTCCACCATTCTAATAATAAATGGAACTTAACAAAAATCCTTATGCAAGACACGCCATTCATTGAAAAGATAGTACAATCATGCATGAGTTTCTATTAGCCTAATTCTAATCAAGTAAGTATAATAATTTGAATTGGATGTATCAAAACCATAAACCTCATAATAATCAAGGGCTAGAATAGGAGGAGAATACTTGTTATTTTTTTATGTGAAAAGAAGGAGATAAAAGTTGACTTTTGCTTGATAATTTATTGAAGGGATGATCACCACATCAAGAAATCCACAATAGATGCTCCTCTAATCTTCAATTTATCCAAGATTCGTAGATTGATGAAGGCTTTCCACCAAACACTTGAGGAGATCTTGATTAGCTACCAATTTTACCCTTTATTGATAATTTGCATGGATATTAGAGAAGAGACTAATTGTTTATTTTTGGATAGATTTGTGGCCCTAATCTGCCCTGGTCAAACCCAAATTAAAGAGTGTAATCACTCTAATCTATTTGCTAGCACACTAAGATCTAATTCCATCATAAGATCAAGCCTCTCTTGATTCTCATGAGAGGCATCCCTTTCCTAACTCTTTCAAACGGGCTCCTTAATGCTTGAGAAAAAAAAAGTGTAGGTCATTAATTTGAACCATAAGTAAAGTTAGAAATATCGGATTGATGAAATTTTTGATTCAAAATCAAGCTACTGAGCAAGAGCACCTTTTCTTTGTTTAAGTTAAAAACCAATTGTGTAGTCAAGTGGGTGAAAATAGAGGTAGCCTCTTGGGGAGGACTAAAAAGTTGTAGGCCTTGACGAGTGGAGGCTGGGTTGGGTTGGGTTGGGCTAAGAGGAGGGAGGGCTTGTGGTATGCATATGTGCCATCCAGAACTTAGAATCATACGACGATGGATAACTTTTTTGGGCCCTTGGACTTGGCACATCATGTGCTTACTTTCTTTCTTATCTTGCACAGGTAAAACTATGATAACCAATCTCTTTATGTAATACTTTATCTTGCAAGTGTTTGTGTAACTTAAACAAGTTTCTTTTGCAGAAATCATTGGGTTCTTGGTGGCAATTTTCAATGGCCACAAGGTCCGTATCCCAGGTTTGCCAAGAGGGAAAACTGCTATATTGTTTTTCGATTCTTTGTCCATGTGCACCTTGTCGGATTATCTCCCACGATGTGTATCAATAAGTTTCTAAACGAGAACTTTTCTTCCCTTATGTCATAATATTTTATAATAATACACATATAATGACATGTTTTATGTCAGAGTGCTACGTCATCTTAGTCGGCATTGCTCTAGCTCGACAATGAAGCATGAGTTGGAGAACTCGTAATTGCACTGTGTAACACAGGAGGTGGAGGTATATGGACTTAGGGTTTAGGGTAAGCATTTACATGTACTGTTGCATTTACATAGGAGGTGGAGGTATATGGACTTAGGGTTTTAGGGTAAGCATTTACATGTACTGTTGCATAGATAATCATATAAGGTAATTTCTTCTACATTTTGTAGGTACCCTATCAACCTAATGAGGTGGATTGTGGCTTTTATGTAATGGCCACAATGTGGTCTTTAATAGACTGAACAATAATTGGTAGGCGGAAGGAACGTTGGATAAGTTGCATTTATGTTTTGAATGTACTTTGGCTTGGGAGAAATGCTTTTAAACCTAATTGTTATTTTGTTTTTTGTTTTTAATAGTTGAAATCAAATTGCTATACTTATGAAGATGTTGAAAAGATCAAGAGCCACCTATTATCTTGGTGTCATGTCACGTTATGCAAAGGGCTATCTTCTTAATGTCATGTGTCATGCGGTCTCATTTTGTATCGATGATATGGATCTTGGAACGATTTTGTATCTCAATTTACATTTTGTAGTATTGATGACAAGTATCTTGCCACATTTTGTATGTCAATTTACATTTTGTTCCAATGATATGTAATCTTGTCACATTTTGTGTCTCAATTTAAGTTTTGTATGTATCTTGTCACATTTTGTATCCATGATATGTATCTTCTCACATTTTGTATCTCACTTTGTAATCTGAATGGTGAATATCTGAAATCTGAAAATCTGTACTCTAGGCTTGTGATGAATAAACTCAAGGTCTTACAGGTGCTGGCTCTTCTAGAAATGGATTGGGTCCTCTCATTGGCAAATGCAGGTGTGTTGGCTCTTCTAGAAATGGATTGGGTCTTGCAAATGCAGGTGCTGGCTCATTGGCAAATGGATGTGGACCTGCATGTTGGTATGTTCTGAAATGCATTTTGTATCTCAGTTTAAGTGTCCTATTGATGATATGTCCCTCAATTCAGGAGGTGCCTAATCATGAGGGTAGGCAGCCCAAAATCTAAAATCTGAAAATCTATCATCTTGCCTATGTAGATCTATGCTGGAAGGAGGATTTTCATGGTGTTTGTTTAGTCTTGGAATCTGGTGTTATTTTGCAAGAGAACGAGGAGGTTCAAGGCAGGGCATGGTCATCTTTTGCAGGAGAATCTTTCATTCAAGTTGCTTGCTATGGTCAGCACATAAGCTCCTTCCATGGAGTTCCCCCTTTCAAGACCGCCAATTGAAGGTCATGGAGCATAATTCAAGGTAATGTGAGAATGATGGCATCATTAGGCATTTGAGTAGTTACATCATTAGTTATAGTCTGATTCATCATTTAGAGCTTTAGTCTTTGTGCAGGGTTTATCTGTAATCTTTCTCCATATTATTTTGTAGCTTCCTAGAAGCTGGTTACATTTACATTTCCTTCGGCCAATTAGAGCAGCTATGGCCATGCGATCAGTAATTGTAGCAGATGCAGCAGTAACCTTGTTGTTTCAGGTGTTTTCACAACCGGCTTTGCTCTTTCTTCCAGCTAGGCACGCTCAAGATCATTATGGGAGGCAATCATTGTATGGATTTTCAAGGCATCCAGTTAAAAGAACAAGGGACCAAGACAGAAGGAAAATGTGCGGATGTGTCTGTTAGAGACCTTGATGCCCAAGACAAAAGGAAGTCTAGAGATTTAGGATGAAAGCAGTGATTTAGGATGAAAGCAGTGATTTAGGATGAGTGAGATTGTAAGAATTCAATGTGTGGATCCATCAAGCATGCTGTTTAAGAGTTCAATTGACAGCCACACCAACGAATAAACATTTAAGTTTCATGTACCGAAGTTTTGGATGATTTGTTGTTGGTGTTTATGGGCTTCACATTCTAGTAGCCTTTTTGCCCTACAAGCTCAACAGTAGTGAGTATACTCTCTGTTTTGTTGAGTTGTGGCTGGCTGGTGTATGCTAATTTTACTAATAAATTTAATGTTTTACTGCTCAATTTAATGTTTTATTGTTTTACCTAATCTGGACACCGGGCTGCCAGTGTGGATACTAAAACAATATCTTGGGCATTATGCTAACTTGGGCATAATGCCCTAAGGTACCTTTAAAAAAGCACCTTACAAAACCCGATACTTATCCACCTACTAATGGTCTTGACATTGAGAGAGAGAGAGAGAGAGAGAGAGAGAGAGAGAGAGAGAGATTGCGTGGGTCCAAGAGTGCATGAAGCCAACATCCAGGGCTGAAATTTTTCCACTAATAGATTTCTTATCTCCCATTATTCTTAAAGAAATATCTTCTTGTGTGAGTAGATTGCGGTCAACTAAAGTAAACTCAGAGTAGTCCATATATCTAACTCACAAAGTAAACTTGGACTGCGAAGTAAACTCGGACTGGTGTCCGAGTTTACTTGTCCAGTCATTTTGTTGAAATATATTTGTCTCCCAAAGTAAACTCGGACTGTAAAGTAAAATTGGACCAGTCCGAGTTTACTTTTCCAGTCCTATTGTTGAAATGTATCTTTCTGTCTCCCAAAGTAAACTCGGACTGTAAAGTAAACTCGAACCAGTTTCCAGCCCTATTGTTGAAATGTATCTTTTTGTCTCCCAAAGTGAACTTAGACTATAGAGTAAATTCGGACTGGTCCGAGTTTACTTTACAATCGTATTGTTGAAATGTATCTTTCTGTCTCTTAAAAAGTATATCCGGACTGTAATCTCCCATTATGCTTAAAGAAATGTCTTCTTGTGGAGTAGACTGCGGTCAACTAAAGTCTCAGAGCAGTCCATATATTTAACTCACAAAGCAAACCGGTCCGAGTTTACTTTACAATCTGAGTTTACTTTGGGAGACATATTTTTCAACAAAATGACTGTGAAGTAAACTCGGACCGGTCCGAGTTTACTTGTCCAAGTAAACTCAGACCGGTTCGAGTTTACTTGTCCACCCCACCAGTGATTTTGTTGAAATATATGTCTCCCAAAGTAAACTCAGACTGTAAAGTAAACTCAGACTAGTCCGAGTTTACTTTTCCAGTCCTATTGTTGAAATGTATCTTTCTATCTCCCAAAGTAAACTGGGACTGTAAAGTAAACTCGGAGCAGTCCAAGTTTACTTTACAGTCCTATTGTTGAAATGTATCTTTCTCTCTCTTAAAGTATACATGGACTGTAAAGTAAACTATGACCGATCCCTCCAATGTGATTGTGACCAGTTTAAGTTTACTTCACATTCTGAGTTAGTGGTACCCTTGGCCATTGCTGTCCACATGGCAGCCTGATCCATCATCTAACGAAATTAATCATCTGTTTTAACCATAATTAGCTTGAACTCACTTGATTGGAATAAAACTGTCTCTAATTGGCTAATGTACTTGAAGTTAAAATGAAAAACAGGAAATTGGACACTCACCATAAGCCTGGAGCTTCTCCTCAATTTTCTAAGCACCCAACCTCCAGCCCTTCTTCTCATCTTAGCTTTCTTGCCTTTAGGACCCAAAGTGGAGCTCTCAATAGTAGATTTTGCAGAGAAAACCACTATATCTTCTCCCAGCACATCAGTAGACACAAGACCTTTGGAGAAATTGCTAGCACAGATATCATTGGTTGCATCAGAAGAAGGCTATGTTGGAATCCCAAATTTCCCATGATTCTTCTGCTTTTCTATGCTTTTCTCTTCAAGGAGAAGAGATTGCTCACTTACACTAGAAGACCTCTCAAACTCCATGCTATGGAAATAAGTGGCCAAAGTAGGTGCCCACATTTCTGCTTCTTCATGGTTCCTTTTCCTATGAGAGCCCAAGCTCTTCCATTTCTGACATGACTTTAAAAAACCTCTCAACTTGTCAGTACTTGCCTTTCTCCTTAGTGGGTGTCATGTCCTTCGCTCCATTGATGGGGCAAGATTAGGCAAATTATGTTACATTCCCGTAACGCCGCTACGGGCATTACCACAAGAGGGGACGGCCTCTGGCTCACCACCCAGCCATAGAGGAAGAATGAGGATTGCCCCTCATCCCCCAGGCTATATAGTGTGTGGCCTGCCGTCCACACTAGCCTGGCCGCCCATGACTCCGCATGGGCGTCCTCTCCCACTGAACCCCGGACATGGCCATCCGGTCTGCCGTCGGTCACAGGCATTACAGCCTACGTGACATTACCCCCCCCTTAAGAAGAGTTTTCGTCCTCGAAAACATACTGGGGAAACCTTTTGGAAATTGCACTGCGGCGTTCCCAGGTTGCTACTCCTCATCCCTATCTGTCCATTTAACAAGTACCTCCTGGTACACTTTACGTCGGGTTTGTCCGTCTCGATACCCAAGAATCCTTTCCGGTTCATGTGGTATCTTTGGTGGAGTGATCAATTCCACCAAAATCTCTGGAGAAACTGCGTTCTCTAACCCGTGAACTGATTTCTTCAGTTTACTGACATGGAAGACAGGATGAACTTGAGAACTCTCCGGTAACTCAAGTTTGTAGGCTACGTCCCCAATCTTCTTAAGGACCTTGAAAGGACCGCAATATCTAGGAGAAAGTTTATCACACTTTTCCGTTTTCATGGTTGCTGACTGCGCAGGAACCTTAAAAAATACAAAGTCACCTTCTGCAAAGGTCACTTGTCTGCGTCCTTTATCTGAAATGTTTTAGCGCGATTCTGTGCGCTACGAATGCTCTCGCGTGCAGCTTTGAGCATATTATTCATATCTTCAAGGGAATCCTTGACAGATTGAATCTTCTCCTTTTCTAGGCCTACAGCCATCGGAGATCTCGGCTGGAATCCATACATTGACATGAATGGTGAATGCTTGGAGTTTTTATAAGCAAACTCTAATATGGGCAAATATTCTTCCCAATTTGATTGCTTCTTACTTACATAAGAACGCAACATATCCTCGAGTATTAGGTTAACTTTTTCAGTTTGACCATCAGACTCCGGATGATCTACCATACTCATACTCAGAGTAGTATCCAATTTTTTTGAAGATTTCCCTCCAAAAATGACTGTTGAACTTTCTATCTCTATCCGACACACTATATCTGCGGGCAAGCCATATAGCTTATAGAGATGTTCAATAAAGAGTTTTGCCAACTCTGGTGTTTTTACAGTTTTTCTTCGTGGTAATAAACTTTGCCAGTTTAGTTAATTTGTCCACTACTACCCACACCGAGTCATTCCCTCGACTCGTCTTGGGTAAACCGGTAATGAAATCCATGGAAATGCTTTCCCATTTCCCTTGAGGAATTTCCAGCGGATGGAGTAGTTCTCCAACCTTAAGACGTTCATGTTTATTGACCTGGCACTTACTGCATTTCAGCACATAAGTTTGGACGTTCTTAAACAAACTAGGCCAATAAAACTGTCTTTTTTACTAGTGCATAGGTCTTCTGAATCTTAGGATGACCCGCACTTGGACTATCAAAACTATACCCCGAAGACTCGGCTAGCCTCTCCGGACTAACTCTCGCTTCGCTATCCGCCACACCTACGGCTAGTCTCTCCGGACTAGCATTACGTGCCGGCGAGGAAGGTTGGCACGGCTGTGACAAAGTGCGTACGCGTACAGCACGCTAGACCTCTGTAAAGACAGGAGGATCATGCTTACACAAGCCATGATTTGGTATTTCAACCAAAACCTTAAGGCAAATTTCATGCCTTGATTTTGCATCATGTCATTAGCACAGAAGCTAATGTACTGGAGAGCATTCTAGTAGCGCAAGTTCTCAGACCATGCTACTAGATATTTGTAGACTACGCTACCATGTTGCATCACCAACTTGTTAAAACTTCTCGTTGGAAAGCTCTACGGCCAATCTAATCATGCATCACAAGGATTAGTTCCAAAGCTGAGAGATACTTCCTCTCCGAGTAACATCTTTGAACAAGCATATGCTCTAGAATCTTGTTGAGTTTCTAACTACCATCAATCTACGGATGGTTAAACTCCACTTTAACTCAGAGTAAATGTAAGTTTTGAAAATTTCCATTCAAATATAACAATCAAACTTCCTATCTCTCATGCCATACTATATATGCGGGTAGACCATATAGTATGTGGAGATGTTTGATAAAGATCTTGCACCACTACGGGTGTCTGGAATTACATCCATTCACTTACAACTCTTTGTTGCTATTACCAGACACATCCCTTTCAGTATTGTCTGGACTCACACAACTATTCCAGTTTATGTGATATTTGAGGATATCCCTCCTTTCCTTCAAGAAAGGTTTTTGTCCTCAAAAACTCTACTTTCAAGCGGATTACGCGCTAGTGTCATAGGTCCAAGAACAAATCTAGACCGTGTTAAATATATTTTTATTCTTGAGTCCTTCCAAGAAACTTTTAAACATCTCGCACCGAAGATGTGGTATAGTGTCTACGCACATATGGTGGTACTATTGATAAACTGTTTTGCAACAGATCAGTGGTTTCACACTTGTAACAAAGTGCTTCATTGTTGCATATTATTATCCTTCATAAGTGGTTACACACTTATGAATTATTTGGGTGGATTGTACCATCTATCAAGAAATTTCAAACTACTAATAACCACATTATCAATCCACAGATAATGACTGAGCTTGCTGCGAAGCCATAGGTTGCTAGATAATTGATGGTAATTACACAAGCCCAATGTCTCATTACATCGTACATTCAATATAAATGCAAACATCACAGTACTTCGTGATGATGAACTTAGGAATTTCATCCTATCCCTGTTTGGTGTTGGTATGAAGTATAACTATGAGAACATTATTTGCTGCCTCCTCATCATAGCGGCAAAGCTACCTACCCATCACAGGTGGCAATCTCTACCAAGCTATAACCAATGACTAGCAAATAAACTAGTACTCTTGTAAGAACTTCATAACCATATCTCACACCCAACTCATAATCACTACGGATTAAATGCCAGGGCTTGCAAAATTGAATGTTATCTGATAGGTAGAGGGGATCATCAAACTACGGATGACCTCGACAACTCATTAGGACTAGTGATGTGTAACTTTTAAGTTACTCCACTCTCCTTGCTTATTCCATACCATCGAACAAATCGGTCCCTCGATTTGAGCAACGTTAACATAATTATGAGTACCTCAATACTCATGTATTGTGGTTCGGTAATGTAAAATGTTGATCTAGAGTATCTTTCACTCGAGGATCTTAATTTTATTAGCAGCTATGTATTAGTAGTGAGTAACTACGTACCCACTATCATCACACTAGTAGCTCCATACTAGTCTGTGATGAGTAACTCCGTACCCAATGGCGTACCTCCCCCGAGTGGGAGTACCATATACAAATCATCTATAACAAGATGATTAAGTCACTTGCTGCTAAGAAGTGACTACACAAATTGACCCCTCCATTGCACATTGCAGTGCAAATTCTGGTATACAACACGAATTTCTGGACGTCCTTATCATAGAGGTCAACTTAAAAACTAGTGCATAGGTCTTGTGGAGTCTCGGCTGACCTATCCACACCACTGGTGACTTTCTACAAAAAATGTGGCGCCGAAGTCACCACCTATGTACTTTAACTCCGTAAAGTACATGGTCTCCATTTATCATCTATGGAAAGTTGTAAAACATTCCTGCGATGGATATTTATCACCCTAAAATCATTGTGCACTATTTTAGTGTGAAGAGCTTTTTTCCTGGGTACCATGGTCACCCCAAGCTCTTCTTTTGCTAAATTCTCCGATTTAACAAAAGATATGTCTGCCTCCGAACACTCCGGTTCAGCCCCAGACTTTGAGTTTACTTTTTAACACTCCGGTTAAGTCAAAACTCACCAGATACAGTAGGATTTACCACTAAGCTCTCCGGCTTAGCCTTCTATCCTAACTCAGCCCGAGTTTATGTACACTTTAATGTCGGATCCGATACTAACAACAATCAGGCTCATCTGGAGTGAGATACTACTCACTATTGCCATGTAAAACCTTATTAAATACTAGAAATGCTCCACTCATTCCTTAGGGGTCATACGACTCATAGGGTTTACACGCACATGAACTTTGTAAGCAAAATAGCCTGTCATGCAATATTACAATTGCTTATGTAGGAAAGTAATATATTTCCCAAATTCATATGGTAGCAACAAAAATGTGCTCACAATCGCACACTTATGTTGAACATAGGCAAGACTACGCTTGCAAAATGCTATAGGGCGTCCCCCATGCATGAAACTGTCCAACCAACTAGTCTTACTGCTAACCTCTAGATTTAGATCACTCCGGAACTAAATCACTCTGTTAGCACTAGTACACCATTATGGTCTTGCTACCTAGAGCTTCTCCGAACTCTGTAACTGGGTTTTATCCCAACTCATGGCTATATTTGTAATTGTCAAAGTTCAAATTTTATCTTGCACACTTTATCACTACGGACAAGTGTACATACAACCTGCCAAAGAGTCAAGTTACATGCACAAGCCTTGGCGTCCCATTCCACCCAGACTACAATTGATTCCGTGAGAATTGATGTCCCATACCATCAAATTACCACCAAACCAATTGATGTGACATATAAAAAGGCTCTTTCCCCCCTCGAAAGATCACCACAAACTCTCGAGCAGTGGGATGTCGACGCATGGCAATAAAATGAAGAGAAAACCATTCTAGTAAGTTTAAGAACAGTTCTCTTCGATCAACTTCTATAAGGACATTGAGCATTACATCTCAAGATTATACCCCTTCAGATTTGTTTGTCACTACAAAACAAACACAAATTTGTCCGAACAAAACTTTAACTTTAGCAAGACAACGCTCGCAAAAGTGGAAATTGAAATCTGGCGAGGCTACGCTCCCAGAGTCTAACACTAATCATGTCTAGAGAGTACGTTGCTAATGGGGTCATGTGATCAAGGCTACTAGCAGGTAATCGATAAACGCGACCCCAATTCCAGCTATCTTAAATGCCATTGACCAATTTTAGAAGTCATGACCATGGCAAGATTGCGCTTGCAAAAGTGTCTCTACGGACTACATTTGTTCGTCACAATAGACCATGTCCAAGTAGACATTTTTCATTGGGTCTAAGCACATTGGAGCCACGAACTTCTTCTTGTGAACTTTCAACAAGAACAATGTGTCTGATCTTCTCTCATATTACTTTGTGGTAAACCACATGGTTAAACCACTAACAGAGAGAATTTATATCATGTATTTATGTATTGTCAACGAATACTTCTCGAACTACGCGAGAAATTACCATCGATTTCCCTCTTGCCACCTTAAAAAAATTCTAGTGCACTACGGCACAATGTGGGTATGAGTGCACTTACGACGTGACACCAACATGTGCACGCCATGACATGACGTGTGTGCAAGACTGTCAATGGTTCAGCAGACATGGGCACGCTACGGCACCCTTAGACGTACGTGCACCGCACGAGCAAGTGCGTTACGCCACAAATGGCCAGGGTGCACTACGGCACGACTGGGTTGGACTCTACCAATGCGTCCACAACTGGTACCAAACATTGGAGGATGCAGGCATTGCGCATATTCTCGCGGGCTACGGTCATAGACGTGTTCACTAGGCACAACGGCCATAGAACGGCTTTGTCTCGAAGGACTCGGCACTACGGCCGTGGGATTTGTCTCTCTCTTAGCACGCGGCGCTACGGCCGTGTGCGGTGGGTCTCTCTCGTTGAAAACAGGCACTACGGCCACACGGCGCGACGGCCGTGTTGGGTTTGTTTCGTGGGGTGTGCCGTTGTTTTTTTTTTGTTTAAAAAAAATAAATAAAATAAAATAAAGTAACGGGCCGGGCCGGCCCTCGCCGCTTCGGGCGTGGCCGCCCGCCCGTGGGGAGTGTCCTTAGGGCCGAGTCTGGCCGTCGTCGTCGCTGGCTGACCGCCTACTAGGCTGGCCGCCCGCTTCATTTTTAATAAATTAAAAATGAACAATTAAAATATATGTTTTTTTTTAAAATAAAATTAAAAAAAATAAACGGGTTGGGCCGGCCCTCGCCGCTTCGGGCGTGGCCGCCCGCCCGCCCGCCCTTGGGAAGCCTCTTTTTTAAAAAATAAAAAAAAAATAAAAAAAATAATGGGCCGCTTGGGCGTGGTTGCCCGCCCGCCCGTTTTTCCACCTATGTTTGGCTGGCCGCCCGCTGGCATGGCCGCCTGGGCTGGCCGCCTAAGGGTTGGCCGCCTGGGCAGGCCGCCCAAGGCTGGGCCGCTTGGGCTGGCCGCCTAAGGGTTGGCCGCTTGGGCAGGCCGCCCAAGGCTGGCCTGGCTGGCCACCGGGGCTGGCCGCCGTGGTCGCCGCCGCCTGGCTGGCTGGCTGGCCGGCCTGGCTGGCTACGCAGCACAGCGCAGCCTTCAGAGCGCCCTGGGCTCTACGCCCCCCCCCCCTTCAAACGAGGTCTTCGCACACTGGTGGGCTGTTATTCGCCTGGGCTCTACTCAGACGTGCTCTTCGCACATCGGTGGGCTGCTATTCGCCTGGGGCTGCAACGTCTTTCGCAGCCATTAGCCTTTTGCAGCATTCAACGCATTTCTTCAACGCCATTCGCTGGTTTTCGCCCCACCTCAACAATGCGTGCACTGCTAATAGTGGTTTTCGCTGCCTTCAGCAGCAGGTCCACACAACGGAAGTCGCCCATTGCACACAAGCTTCAACGAAGCTTCTTTCACAGACATTGGGGCTGCTCTTCGCCCCTTCCACCTCCCTTCCACCTCCCCCGCACACAGTTTAGAGAAAGGGGACTTCTTTCTTTGAACAAATTCAACGATTCCTTCGCAGCAGCCATTCAACGCAGAGAAAAAAAAAAAACAACAAAACAAAAGAAAAGGAGATGCTTTGCTTACCTGCGATGCTGCCTGCTATGTGTGACGGGGAGAGAGAGAGAGAGAGAGAGTTCTTCTTTCTCTCCATTCTTCCATGGCTGCCTCCCTCCACACCCTCCATTCGAGATAAGGGTGAGAAGATTGTGGATGAAAACCATCGAGTGGGCTCCGGTCCCCCGTTCACGCGCGGGCTCTCACGATTCCCTCGAACCACGCTCTGATACCAGTGTTACATTCCCGTAACGCCGCTACGGGCATTACCACAAGAGGGGACGGCCTCTGGCTCACCACCCAGCCATAGAGGAAGAATGAGGATTGCCCCTCATCCCCCAGGCTATATAGTGTGTGGCCTGCCGTCCACACTAGCCTGGCCGCCCATGACTCCGCATGGGCGTCCTCTCCCACTGAACCCCGGACATGGCCATCCGGTCTGCCGTCGGTCACAGGCATTACAGCCTACGTGACAAATTATGTCCAGGAAGAGAAGATGTTGCACATGGTGATGACGATGATGATAGCATGATGTCATTGGATTGTGGTTGGGCATGAGGTTTCATTATCCATGTGGAGTGCAGACCTGCTAGATTGCACTTCCGGCTCATCCATATAGCATCCAGAGTTGATGAGGTAGAAGATGATGAAGACAGGCCTGCATTAGGGCTCATGTATGAGATTGCAGTACACATTGCTCGTTTGTGAGCACTTATAGGTCTCATTTGTGTGTATATGCTCTATGTGAGTGGATTTCAGCCGCTCGCAAGTCTTTTGTTTGCATTACGGTTTGGTAGACATTTTGAGCTATGTTGCTCACATGTATGTGACTGTGAGTTACACTCAGAGACAGGTACTGCATGAGCTTGGTTTAGCTCAATGTTTGGACACAGATTCGTAGAGGTTTATGCTTGTATATTGAGTGTGGTTTGATGCGTATTGGATGCTCATGGTCTTGAGCTTACAGGCAGTTGCTTGGTTATTGGGTTTATAGCCGTTTTACTGTCGGAACTCTGGCAAAATTTTTCCAGGAGTTTTATGCGCATTGGTTGATGCGATCTACATTGTGATTGCGATAGCACTCAGGGTTTACATGCGGTGTTCTCTGCATGTGGGAGATTAGTGCGTGTATGCATCGATATTGCACAGTGTGAGCTTGGCGATTAGCTCATGGTTGCAGTGTTGTGATAGAGCAGGTACAGCTCATGTATTGACACTGTAGGAGCTTGGCGATTAGCTCACGGTTGTGATAGAGCAGGTATAGCTCATGTATTGACACTGTAGGAGCTTTACACTCATTGACAGATTATCTCACATTTGTGCTGATGTGTGGACTCATTGTGTGATCAGTTATGGCATCCCATACCTCCTCCATGGGCAATGGGGGCCTTCCTTCTTAGAGTAATGGTTATGAGGTAGATTTATATGGGAAAGGGAAAGGGAGGGTCTTACCACTTGCCTTATGGATTGGTCAAGGGCAGTGTCTACTCCATAATTACAACAAAAGCTTTTGTGCATGTTGGTTACATGATACCCATTAGGGTTTGAAGGTACAATCTTAATGAGAGTGAGTAAGTGGTTGAGGTAAATGCTCAAACTAATAAGGTACATCATCCTTGGCTCAAGAAGGAGAGGGCATGGCTCATAATGTTGCCTATGCCTCTTACAAAGACAATGCCAAGAGATGCTTAAAAACATGACAACCAACAAGGTAGAGCACTTAGTGATGCTATGCTCAACCTTACAACTCATCTTAGAGGATGAAAATGTTGAATATGCAGCGGAAAAACATGCCTTGGGCTTGGAAAATGAGAGCATATGGCTTATGACATGCCTATGCCTCTTACAAACGAGAGCCTCAAGGATGATACACAAAACCATTAAAGATGAGCACTTAATGTACATGTGCCCAACTTTAAACCACTCAAAAATCTAAGTTTGTTGATGAAAAACTAGAAAACTTCAATCTTTGGCTTATGGGATGAAGACAACGGCTTATGGTTGCACCATTTCTCCTTGGAAGATTGCCAAGGTAAGCATAGAAGCAGGTTGACGATGAAGACTAATAATGTGGTACTTATGGTGTGTGCCCGGCCTCCAATGTTGATGAAAGAAGAGCCTCCTTAGTGTTAAAGACCTCCTCCTTTGATGGTTAAGACCACATTAGTGTTAAGCAACACTTTGTTTGATGATTAAGATCACCATTAGTGTTTAAAAAACACCATTAGTGCTTAAGAGCACATTTCTAGCATCTAATGATACTTGTATTGGTGATTAGATTCACTATTAGTGTTTAATAACACTCTTAGTGTTTAAAAACACTTTGGAATAACTCCCCTTTGCTGGATTAGAAGCTTCATTAGTGTTAATCAACACTATTAGTGCTCATAAGCACACTTTGAAAAGCTTTAAGAACTTGAAGGTGATGAGGAAGCTTGATGACACTATCACTTGGGTGATTAGAGCAAAGAGGGGAGGATTAGAGCAAGAACAAAAGATAACTTGAAGCTTTAATGGAAAGCTTCCATGGAAAAACTACAGCCGCCTGGTTTTCTGCTTCCCACGGCCGATTCACGCCACCATTTGGAGTGAAACTTGAGCTGTGGAGTCCTCAGAGTGTGGGCTACAAAAGCCCTAAGGCAATGTTGCCTTTAATCGCCTATACACGGTGAATTCTTGTACAACCACTGCTGCGCAACAAAAACTGCACCGGGCTGAACCAGAGTGCATGCCACGATGGAGAGAGGAGAGATCCACGAATTGATGGTACGTTTGTGAACGCCCGGATGTCTTCCACGTTTCTTCAGTTGAGATCTCCCCAAGATGAGGCCTCCACGAATGGCTAGAGGTCCTCCACCAGCAGGGGGTTGAGCTCCACAAGGAGAAGATAAGAGAAAATGAAGATTTTTGACCTATTCTACACCACAAATGTGACCTACTCAACCAAAGCTCTGATACCATGTTGAGAAAACGTGGTGCGCATGCTAGATCAAGTGTGTGGAGGAGAGGGACTCACAAAATACAAGAAAACTATCTTGCTTATTAAGTTGTTTATGAATACAACTAGGCCTTGCTCCATACAAAATGCCTCCTAGCTTCACCTTTAAATAGGTGAGCTAGTGGACCTTAAGTCCCTTCACACACACCTTTCTCTTCCCCTTCTACATAACCTTAGTCTCTTAATATGTTGAGAAAACGTGGTGCTCATACTAGATCAAGTGTGTGGAGAGGAGAGACTCACAAAATACAAGAACAATATCTTGCTTATTAAGTTGTTTATGAATACAACTAGGCCTTGCTCCATACAAAATGCCTCCTAGCTTCACCTTTAAATAGGTGAGCTAGTGGACCTTAAGTCCCTTTACACTCACACCTTTCTCTTCCCCTTCTACATAACCTTAGTCTCTTAATAGTATTGATTGTTGCAAAACTATCTTTCGATCTTGAATCGTATACTTCTTGAAGTTGGAAGGAGTGCTAATGATGTCCCCTCCCTTTTTAGAGTCGTCACTCATTGAAGACCACGCTACTTTGAGTGCTCTTTTGTGTTCTTGCAATAACACTTTTCTTTCCTAGTCTTCTTGAAGACCGAAGAAGAGCATAGAGCTCATTTGGCCATTGTTTTTTAAGAACTCCGTAAGCATAAACTCTTCATAAATGCAAAGAAGAGTGAGTTATTCTTGTCAGAGATACATTATCTTGGGCATATTGTGTCCAAAGATGGAGTGCGGATGGATCCTGCAAAGATTGATGCAATTCAAAATTAGCCCGAATTGAGTTCGATGCATGAGATCCGTAGTTTTCTTGGATTATGCTCTTACTACCGCAGGTTCATTCGGCACTTTGCATGGATTTCTTCTCCTTTGCATGATTTGACAAAGAAAAAGACCGTGTTCAAATGGACTAATGTAGAGAGGGATGCATTCCTCAAATTGAAAGATACAACTACTCATGGTCCAGTGTTGATCATTCCGGATTTGCAAAAGGCTTTTAGTGTGGAATGTGATGCATCTGGATATTGCATAAGAGTTGTCCTTAATCAAGAGGGACATGCTGTGGCTTATGAGAGCCGTAGATTGCATGATGGAGAGCTATCTCTTGGCATTTATGAGAAAGAGCTCTTGGCTGTAATTCATGCACTTACTATATGGAAACATTACCTTCTTGGGGCTGATTTCATTGTGAAGACAGATCACCAGAGTTTGAGGTATTTTCTTACCCAAACTAAATTGTCAGAGAAGCATATGAGGATGGCCAATTTCCTCTCTATGTTTCATTTTCAGATCTTGCACACCCTAGGAAAGAAGAATGCAGTGGCCGATGCATTGTCACGAATGCCGTATGTAGCAGCCATCTGGGTTGCCTCTCATGGGGACTTGTCTACCATGCATGATTTGTATCATACGGATGCTGATTTTGCCACTATTTGGACTGATTTGATAGCTGGTCATGCACATGCCTCATATGTAATCAAAGAGGGTTATCTCATGAAAGATAATTGCCTATGTGTGGTGTCTGACATGAGGCAAAAGGTTTTGGATGAGTGCCATGCTCCTCCATATGCTGGTCATAGAGGCATAATGCCTACTACGCACATGATTGAGCGGAATTTCTTTTGGCCAGGTATGCGGAAGGACATAGAGGCACATGTACGTGCATGTATCACCTGTCAAAAGGTCAAATTTGATAGGCAAAAGGCACCAGGTTTGCTTCAACCATAGAAAAGTATTACAATGGATTTCATTATGGGCTTGCCACCACGGACCCAACCGGGTAATGATGCAATTTGGATAATTGTGGACAGGTTTAGTAAGCAAGCTCACTTCTTTCCGGTCAAAAAGACCATCAGAGCTGAGCATATGGTTAAAATATATATTGCACAAGTTTTCAAGCAACATGGAATGCCGACGTCCATTGTGGGGGATAGAGATCCCAAGACTACAAGTCTCTTTTGGCAGGCCTTATTTGATAACATGGACACCAAATTGGACTTCTCATCAGCTTATCACCCTCAAACGGATGGGCAAAGTGAGGCTGCAAATTCAGCCATGTTGGATCTCTTGAAATATTATGTAACAGATAAGAAGTCTTCTTGGGAGAAGTACTTGCCGCTTGTGGAATTTACATACAACAACACAGTGCATGCATCTACGGGAAAGGCCCCGTTTGAGATTGTTTATGGTAAGGTGGTTTTGCCACACATCCTTCGCACAAAGAATGAGATATTTGCAGCTGATGAGTATGTAAGAGACTTGGATATTGCTTTTCGTTAGGTGCGGACAACCATTGCAAGGTCATAAGGCAAGCATAAAAAGGCTACCGACAAGCATAGAAGATGTTAAAGAGAATGATTGGGTATTGCTGAAATTTGAGAAAGCAAGACTTGCAAAGAGGCTTGGCCAAGAGGGTACATATGGTAAGCTTGCAACCAGGTACTATGGGCCTTTTCGAGTGATCGAGAAGATCAATGAAGTGGCTTTCAAATTGGCATTACCTAGTCATTAACAATGCTTTTCATGTGTGTCTCCTTTGCAAGTATGTAGGGCCGGAGCCCAGTGAGACGGTCATTGAGGATCCACCAGAAGTGGATGAGCTTGAAGTGATCTTGCAGCCAGAGCAGATTGTGTATCACAAGGAACACAAGCTTGCTGCAGGCAAAGTTGTCAGGCGTTACCTTGTGAAGTTTAAGAACTATCTTCCCATTGATGCTAAATGGGTAGATGAAGTGTTCTTCACAGATTGCCCGCATGTGCTTCAGACATATTTGGATGCTTTTCAGTTTTGCGGCAACTCTTTAGAAGCCGGGGGAGATGTCACCATTTGGCCACCCAATTGGTTCACCCATGCTTTCTCATCATGATGTACATTGGACTGGTGTCCATGCCAGTTTTATATGCCAGGGAGGGACTGATGCCACTCATGTGATACTGTGGACTTGGCTTTCCGTTGGGACTTGTACCTCTGTGTACATGCCTGGAAATGCTTGGTAGATTGGTGTTCCATTGAGTTTGGTACCTCGTGTACTTGCCTGGAGCACATCTATTTTGGTATAGCCTCATGAATGGGGATTGTCCATACCAATGCTACATTGCATAGCATCTTTATGTGCTTACTTGCATATGAAATTGCATGCTGTTTTCATGCTTGCTTGACCAATGTGTAGTTCCGGGTAAGGGGACGCCCGCTCGCGAACCGTGCGTGTAAAACTGTCTACTAACATGGTTATGTGGCATGTGACAGGTGTGGTAAGTATTGGTCATAAACCTAGCCTTAGGAGTTAGCACTAATTTATAAGTGAGTGTATACACACTTCATTAAGTTTTGTGCGACCAAAACTCACTTATAAATTATGACCAGCCCAGTGTTCATACACACTGATGTCCCGAGGTGGACATAACCCAATGTCCACCGCCCAGACTTTATCCCCTTTGTACAAAGGGAGTAACTATCCATGTGTCCACTCTAGCTTGCTCCACAAAGCACCTACCTACCACCTACACTGGACAACTCACTACCTCACTCTTCCTCTCTCTAGAGATTGGCGCCTCCTTCATGAGGGCTGTTGGGCTGCATTTTTTGCACTTTCTCCTTCCAACTCCATTTCCAAGCTTGCTAAGTGTTTTTCAAGCTTCCAAGAGTGTTTTCGAATGCTAATCACTCTCCTACACATTCCCAATGAGTGAAATTCAGCAAAACAACTCTCTTTATTGCTGTAATTTTTGGTCTTTTTGCTGAAAACCCTTATTTCAGCCCTCCTTTCTCAAGTTGAACCAGAGGGGAAGCTTTCCCAAGGTTTCCTTCATCCTCTTGAAGACCTTTGTCCACGAAGAAATGCGACAAAATCTAAACACTCCAAGGACTTCCATCGCGAAGACTTCCGCTGTCATCGACTCTACTTGCTATTGGTAAGCAGCTCCGATATGGCAGCATGTGAGGTAGCTTGGTTACGCAAGTTACTTTTGCTAATTTGGGGGGTTGCATGTGGAGCTCATTGTGTGTCTCTTGTCAATTCAGCAAATTACTTCTTGTATTTGAGCAAATGTCCATCAAATCTTAAGTGTATTTAAGTGTATTGATTAGCATTGTGTTCAACCAAGTTACAACAACAAATGAATACAATATCAAACAAGAGTGCCAATGACGAGGTCAGGCTGAAGTCGATGTCGAGGCACAGGATATCTGATGCCGAGCTCACCACGAGGATGACCCACGAGAGTCTTACACCGGGCTAGTACCAAGATATGAATCAATTCTTTGTTGCTCACAAAAATCTCACAAGGTTCTCGGTGACGAGATGTTGAGAAAGATGCACATCTATCCATGTTTCTTTCACCAAAAGAGAGGAGGTGGTGCTTCTTCAAAGGGTGGCAGCCCTCTGGCTGAAAAGGTGGTGCTGCTGCAAGTGGCAGACAGTAGCCAAGAAGCGGTCGTGGGCAAACAGGGCCGTGAACAACGTCGGTGGAAGCAGCTAAGCCACCGACGGAAGGAGCCTTGGGGCAGCAACGGCGGTTCAATCGTCGCGACGGAGGCGGTGCTCGACGGAATCAGCTCTACAAAGGCAGCGGTGGCTAAGCTGCAGGCTGGGCAGAGGCTAAGGGTGGAGAAGATGATAATAAGGATGATGTAGAGGGGAGGAGAAGATGATAACAAGGCTCTTGCTCTCCCCAAGGTGGTTCTCCATGAGTTCTTCTTCTATGCCTCTCCACGAGGGTGGTACAAGCTTCTTATATACTTGATAGGGGTGTTTGCTTTTGCCAAGCTTTGCTTTTGTTTTATTTTCTTGCTTTTGCTTTTTCTTTATTAAATATCATTAATAGTAGCCAAAGTTCTTGATTTGTGCTTTTACAACTTCAGGGCCTTGCTTTTTGGCTCTGGAGCTGCTTTTTGAAAAAGCAGCTTGTAGCTTTTTGATCCAGTTCGATGTCCTCTTTCCAATGGTGCCCTTAGCTTTTGGTCAACATAGTTTGACTTTTTGCTTTTTCTTGCTTTTTCACCAAGAATAGTGCTTTGCCCAATGCCAGCTTTAGGAACCTTGTTCCCATGTATCCATCAACCTGTCCATGTGTCCGAGCATGAGTTCCATCATGTGAAAAGAGATTGGAGGACCAAATAGTTACATTCCCTCTCTCTTATATCACAGTTATCCTCAACTGTGAGGTACAAATATTCCATATGATCGTGGTAATAGCCCCATCTAGTGCTCTTGTGTATATGGTCTTTCCTCGTATATATGGTGCCTTCTGCTCCTCTGGCAACATCTTTATGCCTTTCTTTGACACCGATGTCCTTATTCTTGATGGTACATGTTCTTCATAGCCTGTCACATGTGTTAGATATAATAAATGCATACTCACCTTCCGCAAAAACTAGACACAAGCTAGTCAACAAACAAGTATGCATCATTCGCATCTACTGGGTATTCCACGTACTAGCCAGGTAGTCTAGAGCCCAATGGACTATCATATGCTATAAATCCAAGCATTGTCCACACATCAAAACCAGCACACAAAGTCAAAGAATTTCAAACATACATCAATATGCAATGCAGAAGTAATGATCCTCCTATTCATGGATTGTCCTGTCTGGTTTTATCGAAACCATGCCAAGCCATCTGGTTCCCGAGCGAAACCGCTCAAACTATCCTCAAGGCCATCTAGTCACTAGGACCGCCCGAGAAGTCTTCCATAGTCATCTGGGCCATCTGGTCGCATTGACCACCCGACTATGAGATCCAATACAGTCATATGGGCCATATGGTCACAATGATCGCCCGACTGCGAAATCCAATTCAGTCATCTGGGCCATCTGGTCGCAATGACCACCCAAGAAGTCCAAAATATCTGGCATTGTTGTTGTCCAATGGGTCTTCTGGCATTGTTGCCTCCCATATACAAATTTGGCTGCTTTCCGGCATGCCACCCAAACTAAAGCATATCCAATCTAGACCATTACACAAGAAAGATAATGATCAATTCCATTTCAGTATAAATATATACAATGAAGAGGACTAGAGGTACAATCCCTCCCTCTTAAATCTGTCTTGATCACAAGACGTTTTAAGCTTGTACTTCAAATACATCTAGACCAATTGCTTTCTCATAAGCTCGAAGAATATATGGGTAGTCCTTGAAGTACTCTTCCGGCATCCATTTCGCATGCATAGGCGAATAGTTCTTAAACTTCAAGAGGAATTTCTTGACCACTGTCTTTCCTCTTTTTTTGACAAAATGGAATACAGTCTGTTCCGGCTGTAAGATTTCTTCTTGTTCTTCCACTTCTGGTGGATCCTCCATTACAGACTCCTCTGGGGGAAGTCCTATATATGGCTTCAATAAACTGACATGGAAGGAATTATGTATCCTCCAATGATCTGGAAGGTCCACTCGATAACATACATCGTTGATCTTCTTGGTAACTTGAAAAGGCCTATAATATCTAGGGGGGGGCAAGCTTGGGTTTCTTGTGCTCCTTACCTTTAGACTTTCTAAGACTTGCTTTTTCAAATCGCAATAAGACCCAATCCCCTTCTTCAAAAGTGACCTTCCTTCTATGCTTGCAGCTTTCTTTTGCAGATTTGTATCCAAATCTCAAACAAACTCATCCGCATGAAAGATCTCTTCCTTGGTCTTTAAAATAGGCAACAACAATGGTTTGCCATAGATAATCTCAAAAGAAGCTTTGCTTATTGAAGAGTGAATAGTCTTGTTGTAGGCAAACTCAACCAATGGCAAGTACTTCTCCCATTGATCCTTTGCTTCGAGAGCATAACACTTTAGCATATCTAAAATAGTGAGTTTTGCAATCTCACACTGTCCATCTGTTTGAGGATGATAAGCCGAAGAGAAATTCAGTTTTGTCCCCATGTTGTCAAAAAGTGCTCTCCAAAAGAAACTGGTACCGAGGATCTCTATCCCCTACTATGGATTTGGGTAATCCATGATGCTTGAAAATTTACTGAATAAACAATCTCACCACATGATCTTTATGGATGGTCTTCTTCACTGGAATGAAGTGGGCTTGCTTACTAAACCTGTCAATAATAGTCCATATTCCTTGATTTTCAAATACTAACTTTGGCAACCCAAAGATGAAGCCCATAGCAATACTTCCCATGGAATATTGGGTATTGACAAAGGTTGCAATAATCCTACGGGTTTTTGTCGATCAAACTTGACCTTTTGTTAAACCAAACATTCTCAAACATATTGATCGATGTCTCTTCTCATGCTAGGCCAATTTCTAAGAATTTCATCTGAAAGAGACTACCCAAAACAACACTCTTCTCATTTTTTCTGCCATCTTTTTCACAAGGCTCTGTGAAGGGACTATCTTCTTCACGCAGGGGTGATTTCTCAACTTCTGAAGGGGAGTTTTCTGCTGGTTTCTCCGGTAGTAGATATGGCTCATCGGTGCTTTTACCAGCTAGTTCCAACACAAGCTCCTCACTGGTAAAGCTCATGCTGCCTGTTTGGATAACCTTCATCACAAGGAGATGGTCTGATCTGTAAAGATGAGAAGAAACCATTGACGTGCTCTCTCTCTCTCTCTCTCTCTCTCTCTCTCTTGCTGATAGAGTAAATTGAAGGGTGTACCCAGTGGTGCTGCTAGCATTGCTGAGACGGTGAGGTGATGATAATCCAGACAAGCTAGTCCTTGCCGATGAAGAAAAGTAGGAAAACCGTTGTGGGTGGACATTACAAGATTTGATCTCTTTTTTCTCGGACCTTCCCTAGGTTCTGTCTTTCACTCGGTGGGGTTGAGAAGGTACCCCCACACACACAGGAAAAATAAAAATAAAAAAATATCAGCTTTTCCTGGTGCCTTATGTGATCATTTTAGAATTTGGGTCTTTTTGTTTTAGGATTTAACCATTTCATGCACTTATTAGAGTAATGCTATGATTCCCATGTGGACAAATTTAAAATTTGGGTTATTTGTTTTAGGATTTACTCGTAGAAACATGAGTGCTATATTGAACAAGGAGGTGATTTTTGGTACACATTAAAGATTTAGAGCAGGAGTGTGATATTGAACAAAGGTTGTAATTTTATAGTGCATGATTGTCATTGTAGGGTATTTACAGATACGACCATTGCTTGACACCCGTGGCCATCACATCTTGCCCCAGTGCTTGGGTTTTGTGCAGGTAGGTTCCATTTTCTTTGTATAAAATAACATGAATGAATCTGTCTCATTCCTAAATTTTATCAATTGATCTCATACCTAAATTTTATGCATGTTTACTCGCATGTCTTGATTATGTGTTTTGAATCATGAAATAGTATTGTTGTCCTTTGCACACGTGTGCGTATGTGTGTGTGTGTGTGTGTGTGTGTGTGTGTGAGAGAGAGAGAGAGAGAGAGAGAGAGAGAAATACATGCTATAATAATCTCCTACCTTATTATGTTACTCGTATAGATGGATCCATATTATGAGGAGATTACACTCCCTGATGGGAGAATTGGTCGTGAGTGTCAAGCATCTCTAACGTGCTCTAAGAGGGACACTATATATGTGAAGAGAGTCCACATGATGCGCCACTTGAAGAATGAACACCAAGTAGTGGTGAACGTCCCCAAGCTTAAGGTGGGGCGACCTAGGGTTGGTGAGTGTCCAGAGGTCTTGCCTTGTCCTCGTTTAACGAGCGACTTCAAAGTCCAGGTTTGAGAATGTGGCAAAGAAGTTTGAAAGGATTATTTTAGTAGAATTAAAACTTAAAAGATGCTAACTTAGAGAATCACTTGTCAATTTTAAGCATTTCTCACAATCTCATTTACACTACAAAAGCTACACTTGTAATGTTACAACGCTTGAAAGGTAGTATAGCTCTGTGCATCAAATATTTGTTGTGGAAAATGGAACATACATTGATTACATATCATTGTCAATGAGCTAGGTTACTCAAAAAAGATATATTGCAACTTTCTTATCTTTTAATCTAGGGGAAACTAAAACATCATCAACTGGAGGATGAGGGAAGTGGATATGCTCACTATTTTGAAAATATATTTTGTGTGCATGTGCATTTAGTGACATGGAATTAAAATGTCTTGGCTTGACATGAAGATGAAACATGTCAAAATATATTCATATAGGTATATGTTTCTAATTTTGTGTGCATGTGTGCACATACACTTTATCTCTCTTTGTGTGTGTGTGTGTGTGTGTGTGTGTGTGAGAGAGAGAGAGAGAGAGAGGTTAAATGTTTTAGATGTTATAATTAGAGCCTGTCTCTCTTGAATGATGAATGAGTAGTTTGGTCTACTATATAAGACAAAAAGGACCCCATTCTTTCAAGGGAGGCTAGGAAAAGGTGACTATGGGAGACACCAGACTATACCCACACCTCTTTTGGTTTATTGTATAAGATAAAAAGGACATCCCCATTAGTTCAAGGGAGGCTAGGAAGAGGTGATTATGGGAGACACCTAAGGATACTTGCACCTCTTATATTAGCATGGAAAGGGATGTCGCTAGTTTGGGCTATAACTTTTGGCATGCACCAAAGTAGAAAAGGTGGCACATGAAATTGGTTCCAAGGTTGGGTCTTGGCACTTGAAGGTTTGATGAATAAGGGGCTTTTCCATGGGTATGCACCTTCTTATTTCCATGGGTATGTGCCTTCTTATTTCCAATGCTCCTTGTGAACACGTGGTGCCAAATTCTGTTTCAGTGGTGGGGAAGGACCTATGTCACAGTGCATGGCCTTCCTACTTACCCATATGCTATCCAAATAACATCTTTCATCGCTAAAATTTCACTCACAAATTTCACTCACAAATTTCATGGGTCCTCTGTTGTCCCTAAAGAATTGTCTTTGTAGAAAGGCCTCTTTGTTGTCTAGTCTCTCATGCAATGAAGGAGCGTAATAGAAGATGCCTCTCAATCAGCAAAATTTATGCTATGATGGTGAAGGATTTTGAGTGTGCGTGTGCACGCATGTGGGTAGCTCGTTGTGCAAAGAGTGGGATCACCCTCCTTGCTTACCCCATATCTCTGCCACTTTAACCACAATGTTGTGGGCCCTTTTTCTAAAGAATTGTTTTCTCAAAAGCCTCTTTCCACATTTATGGGACCTTTGTTATGTCATCTCATGATGTGGATGAGCATAATTTATCTTAATCAACTATGATGGTGTGGGTTGTGCGCACGTGTGTGCGTGGGGACTTTGCATCAAGGGAGTTGCCTTTTTCTCTTGAGAAACATAAGCCCATAGACATCAAGGCTGTGATAAAACCTATCCTATGGTAAATTCAAGCATCTATAACAACATAATAATATGTAATAAATCAAGCTTTTATTGATAATTGAAAACCATTTTATGCCATTCACTTTCTTTATGGGTAGGTATATTTGAGTTGAAGGGCATAAGAAGCAACAAGTAGCAAGGAAGGGTAAACTAGGAAGGGGTGGATGTGGATAGAATATGATGAGGTAGGGGGAAGCAGTGCAAGTGTAGCAACTTGCACATCACTAGGGAGATTAAGTGTGGAAGATGGGCTTATGGATTTGCATGCATGTCTTATGGCTTTAGTCCTCTCTCGGACCCTTTGATTCCTGACTCGTATGCTTAAATCTTTGGTCTTCATTTTTTTTTTACATAAATGCATACATTAATGTGAATAAGCATGCTCTTTTACTATTTATGGAAGATTCATTGTAAATGAATATGCATGCTCTTTCACTATGGAAGGTACATTAATGATTATACTATGGAAGGTTCATGTTGCTCATGATACAATGTTATTAATAGCTCAAAAATTATCCTTATAAAAATATCAAGATGGTTTTACATAGAATATTAAAGAAAAAATGGCTAGTTTAGTGGAATTAGTACTTAAATAACACTATCTTAGTGGATCTTGGTCAAATTTAGGCATTTTTAATGTCTCATTTACACTACAAAAGGTGCACTTTTAACATTGTTTATCACTTGAAAGGGGGCATAGCACTTTGCATGAAATATTTAGTGTGGACAATGACGTATACATTAATTTTGTATCTTTGTCAAATTAAGTGGCTTACTCATTAAAGATATATTACAATTTTTTGTTCTTTTAACGTGGGTGCAACCCGTGGGTGCAACTAAAACAACACCAACTCAAGGATGAGGGATATTGATACATCCTTTGTTTTGAGAATCATTATACACATATTTTACTTACCAAGCATCTTAATTCTTGTGTCCTTAAAAGTACATTTCTAGTGCACTCCAACAAATGCTATACATTTGTTAGCTATAGCTATTACCTTCTAGCCCCAATATCACATCCATGCATAGTATAGTTTTAAAGTACATCTAAATACAAGTATTTGCAATTTAATTGCAAATACTTGTATTTGCAATTTAAAAGTACATCTAAATACAAGTATTTGCAATTTAATTGCATGTGAGCTTGTTTCTTGAGATACATTTGTGACCCTTCCCTTCAAGAATAATTAAGGGAATATACTTGGGTGAGTGGGAGAGAATTTCATGTTATTTTGTGGTTGATAAAGTTGCAATTTCTATCTTTTCTTTGGTTAAAGCTCATTGATTTTTTTACAAGAGCTTAAATTAAAAACAAGAATCTAAAATGTAAGGGTCCTCTAGTTGAGTGGTCTATTTGAATCTCTCTTTAAATGCATTGGTTTGACATAAAAATGAAACATGTCAAAAGCGTGAGATTGACTTGGCAATTGTATATTGCTATTAGAGCTCATCCTCATTGAATGAAACATGGGCAATTTGGTCTACTACCAGAAGTCGAAAAGGCCATCCCCATTCAACAAGCTCAAACTCTTTTAAGGGAGGCTTGGTAGAGGTTACTATTAGTTGTGGGAGGCACCCAAGATATGCCAGCCTCCTCTATACAACTTCTATTCGATGTGGAAAGGAATGGTCGCCTCTTCCATCAACTTCTATCCAATGTGGAAAGGGATGCCACCAATTTGGCTTGGAGCCTAGCATGTGCAATAGTAGAAAACCTGCATTTAACAGGGTGGAGCTTTTGTTTCTGAGAGGTACTTGGTGGTCTATTCAGTGAAGAAGGTGCATTATCTTGGTCTCCATGGGGATGAGCCTTCTTGTTGCTAATGCTCGTTGTGAACATGTAGGGACATGTAGGGAGGAAGAAGTTTTGCCACTTCCCCTTTCAATGGGGAACGCTTCTATAGTGCATAGAGATTGGTACAAACTAAGAAAGTATGCCATCTCTCTCTCTCTCTCTCTCTCTCTCTCTCTCTCCACTTCCCCTTTCAATGGGTAAGGCTTCTTGGCCTATGTAATTGGATGTATTGCATCGAGACTGGTACAAACTAACAAGTATGGCATCTCTCTCTCTCTCTCTCTCTCTCTCATGTACGACGATAGGGCCCAAGTGGCATGGTCAAAGAGTTACATGCGGCCGGACTAATGTGAACATTGCTCTAGACTCCTGTCTTTTAACCACCTTTACATATTGTTTGACCAAGAAAAAGGAGGCTAGGTGGTGAAGTGAAAGGAATGGTAAAAGCAAAAGGGAAAGTAAAAGAGGGGAGAATGGTGAGGGAAACGAGGGAACATTGAAGAAGGCAATATTGGGAATCCCTGAAAGGTCTATGGCTTATCTCTTTGATAATTGATTCGTGAACTTTTTTGATTGAAGTTTCAATAGTGGGCAAGGTTGGGAATTGTGAAGGATAATTTGTCAGGTGAAAAATGAGGCCAAAAGCTTAGCTTAAATCCCTTATGAAATATTAAAGTCCAAAAATTCGTGATTTTTTTAATATACAAAAGCACGATCTAAATTAATAAATGGGGGGTGGGTGTAGTCTGCTATTTTTTGTGATTACGGAAATCTTTAAGACGTGCTGCTGTCTTGCGCGTCATCTGGTGATTCTGTTGTGTTGCCTTTGTTTGTCTGAGTCGTCGTCCCCGACTCTCCCCCCCAACCTCTTGTCTTGTTCTCCTTGGACTCTTTCTCACTTGGATTTGGAGAGTCAGGTTTGCCATCGCTTTGCAGCTCATGTGGTTGTCCTTCTGCAGGCTTTCCCGACTCCAGCTCCACAAACACACACACACGCACACACAGAGAGAGAGAGAGAGAGCTGGGAATTAGAGAGAGATAGAAGAGGAACACCCACCCACCCACCCACACACAGAGAGAGAGAGAGCTGCGAATTACAGAGAGATTGAAAGAATCCCGTGAATGTGTGTGTGTGAGAGAGAGAGCTGTGAAATAGAGGCTCCTAGACGTTGAAGAGAACCGTTGTGTGTGTGTGTGTGTGTAGAGAGAAAGAGAGAGAGAGAGAGAGAGAGAGAGCGCTCTACCTCTACCTACACCTAAAAGGGGAATGCCATGTACAGAAATCTCTTCTCGCCTCGAAAAGACGGAGTTGTTGGAGCCTGCTTCGCCTTTGATTTCGCTCCTCTTTGGACGCCATAGCTGCAGCTCTCAAGTGGTGTTCATCTAGCTGCCAAACGGTGTTTATCTCACACCAACACAATCCATTTGAGAATTTGTCTCTCTTTCTTCTTCTGCCTTTCTTTGCTGCTAGAGTCTTCCACAAGAAGAAACTGTGCTCGAATTGAAGCAAGCCTTCTGTGTTTCCAGAAAGGGAAACTGTGTTGCAAAAAGTCTTTTCTTTGTGCTCTGCTCAGATATCTGAAAGGGGAATCCACAAGGGTTGAGACATCTAGATGCTCAGAGTTCCAAAAGGGGCAATTGTGTGCTTCCACGAAAGGGAACCGTCTTCCTTTTTTTCTGCTCATAGTTTCCAAGTTCTGAGCTTGGTTTTTCTTGTTGGCCCTCAGATTTTCAAGAAGCGCATGACATAAAAAATGGCTTTCAATGGAAACTGTGAAGGGCCGTAAAGAACCAGGAATCCACAACAGGAAAGTCTGCATGACCTGCTAGAGCCTTTAGCTAAGCTATCTGAATGTTGATACAAAACAGCTTGGCCACGCTGTTCCATCTGCAACCAACTTCCCTGCCCTCCATTGGCTGCAAGGTCATCTTGTTGTCACTAAAGAACATATAATTTTAGCCTTTCAGTAGCTCTGTCAAAGCTATGGTGGACCTGCAAGCTGGCGATGGCCGAAGTGTTGTTTCTTGCTGCAAAACCACATCAGAATGGCTCAAACAAGTGCAGGAGTTGGTATCGTTGGCCACTTCTGATGCGGCCATGGTGAAGGTCTTCGCCGGTAGATGGGTTGCCATACGCAGGAAACTGGAACAGCTTCCATCACAGCTCTCAAAGCTCGAAGAAAGCTCTGGCTCCATCAACAATACCCTATGCAATGAGCTCCTGCAGAACATTGTCAAAAGCTTAATAGAAACAAGGGATCTGGCCGAAAGATGCATTGAAGAAGCTTTTGGAGGGAAGCTCCAGATGCAGAGCAGTCTTGATGGTCTTGCCATGAAGCTCGGGTTGCATGTGCAGGAGTGTGAGCTTCTTGTCAAGAGCGGGGTTGTGAGGGAATGTACTCCGCCCCGGACAAGCTCAGGTGGAGCCAGTAAAGAAAGTCTCAAATGGAGTGTAAAGGATTTGCTCGCCCGCCTACAGATTGGGAGCTTAGAGTCCAAGCTGAAGGCTATGGAGGCCCTTGTTGAGCTCATGGATGAAGATGACAAGAACGTGCTGTTTGTAGCAGGCCAAGAGGGAGGGATACCAACCCTGGTGCACCTGCTAGATGCTGGAGCGAGTAGTTTAAGAGACAAGGCCACAGCTGCGATTCATCGGCTTGCACAAGTCGACAGCTGCGAGCATCTTCTTGTCACGGAGGGTGCCTTCGCTCCTCTTGTGCGGCTTTTGGAGTCAGGGAGCCCCCATGCAAAGGAGAAAGCGGCCTCAGCACTAAAGAACCTTACCTGCACCTCAGAGAATGTTCGCTCGGTCTTGGCACATGGCGGAGTTCCAGCATTGCTTGAAATCTGTCAAACTGGAACCCCTGCTGCACAGGCAGCAGCTGCAGGTGCTATCAGGAACATTGTAAGCATACCAGAAGTCAGACAAACTGTAGCAGAGGAAGGCGCTACACCTGTGCTGGTCGGGCTTATCAATTCAGGAACACCGCTTGCACAAGAGTATGCATGTGATGGACTCCAGAGCTTGTCTTCCTCAGATGAACACCTCAGACAGGCAATCATAAGAGAAGGTGCTATTCAAGCTCTAATCATGTACTATGACACCACACCATCTCCAAAGGGTAAAGAAGTTGCCATGGGAGCTCTCAGCAACTTTGCTGCGTCGGGAGCCAATGTAGAAGAGTTGCTAACTGCCGGCTTCCTTCCTAGGCTTGTGACAGCCCTCAGAAGTGGCCTCTTGACTGAGCAACAATCGGCTGCCTCTGCGGTTTGTCATCTTGCAAGGTCAGTAGACCTCCGGAAAATGCTCGGCGAGGCAGGCTGTGTTTCACCGCTTGTGAGGATGCTGGAAGGGAAGACAAGTACCACTCAAGAGTTGGCTGCACAGGCGATTTTCAATCTTATTCTTGTGGACAGCAATTGTAGGGCATTCTGCAAGGAGGAGAGAAGCATCTCAAGGATGGTTCAGCTACTCGATCCGAGCAACCAGAGTGTTGCCAAGAAGTTTCCCATCTCTGCTCTGATGTGTCTGGCGGGGAAGAAGAAGTGCAGAAAGCAAATGGTGGCGGCTGGTGCATGCAGGTACCTCACAAAACTGGCTGAGCTTGAAACCACTGGTGCTAAGAAACTTCTTGAGCGGCTTGAAGGTGGCAAAATGTGGAGCCTGCTGTTCAGGGGTTAGCCCTCCCCACAGATGTTTAATTTTGAGAGGCATCAATCTTCTATTGTAGACATCTCGACCGCCCAAGACATGGTAGTTGGTTTAGTTCCGTTTTTGGTTTGGAGGCCTATTTTGCCTTTTCTGTATATATAAGCTTAGCATCATCTAAGCAGACATCATCAGTAAGCTGTTCTTGTACCTCTTAATTAATTGTTTAGCATCTACCATTACATGGAAAAATGGGGTCTTGTGGGATAACTGTCTCGTGCATCGTTCTTGGGTGCATGCATTCTCGTGCATATCCCTTTTGTGTTGTTTGACTACGCTTGTTCATCAGGACAAAGCATTATGAATTCTGCATTTAACTGAAGTTGTTCAGAAATGACATCTTTAGTGACATGGTTTTTCTCATGGTAGCTGGTTTAGTTCCTCTGTGCTGTGGAGGCCTGCCTATTTTGCCTTTCCTCAGTACTCTATATACCATTGTCAAGCATCTAAGCAGGCTTAAGTTGTTTTTGCTCCTCTTGGTCATACATGGAAAATGGAGTTTTGTAGTCTGGTTGGAGGGCTCTTCCTTGAGTGGGTGGCTCATGTCCTCAAAGGTATGTGGTTCAAACTTTCGCTTCCTTGTCCCAAACCAGAGGTACTTCAGGAGCTGCAATACAACTTCCTCCTGCTTAGACTGGCTTAATCTATAGGGTTATCTAAAGTTGTTCCCCAAGAATGAGAGCTCAATCTTATGGAGTTACAAACCTTTTTGGAGTCAAACCATAAGGTAGCTCCTATAGAAATACATTCAGAAGCTTAGATATAATTTCACAAAAGTGTCAATTCTTCATGTGAATCCACCTTTACAGTCTGGATAGCTAGGGCAGGCAAAGTCCTCTAGGTTAAAGGCTAAAGCTATTGGACACTAAGGACAACCTGTTGTAATTGAAGTACTCCTATTTAAATGTGTTCATTCATGATTTTTCAGAATTGAAATACAATTTGCTCTCGACTCTCAAGAGCTCATCAATAAATATCACATTTAGTGTTTCAAAGCATGTTATATTTGCAAGATGATGTTACAGGTGTTTTCTAAGATTGTCCTCTTCATTGAACTTGTGCATAAGCCTCGTGATATGTGTAGCCTTTCTAGAGCTACTGTGTCCGTTATCTTTCATGACTGGCCCTATACTTTCAGCAATAGCTCTCCTCGATGCTTGCACAAAAGTTACTAGATTAATTGAGGTATTGGTACAATAGGGCCAACATGTGGTATGAAGGGTGTTGCCTCCGAGTGTAATGGCGTGAATCTTGGAGGAGTAACATAAGCTCGATAGGGGGGGGGTCGTACAAGAGTTCCCATAGGTACCAATGGTATATGAGTCAAGGGCACCACTAGTCTAGTCATTTGTGAGGATGTCCCCCTTGCTCTAGGGTGCATTGGCAAAGTAGAGGATGTCCCCCTTGCTCTAGGGTGCATTGGCAAAGTAGAGGAAGATGAAAGAAATTGAGGATTTGCTATGCATTTGGCTTATGTTTTTTCTTTTCTTTTCCTTTGTTATAGGAGGGCTGGTCGTGCTAATTTTTACTTTACTTAAATGATCTCACATAAGATGCCATAGGTCACAAAAGTCACTAAATAAGGAAAATGTCATCTTTTCATATTTAAAATTAGGTACATGACGTACATAATTATATTTAAAAGTAATTACATGATGTACATAATTATATTTACATTATTTTTTGAAGTATTTTAATGATGTACAAGAGAAGGGTCTTTGTGGTAAAATCACTCATTTTCTAGCAAAATATATCCCACCGTATTAAAGTGTAATATGCGAAAGGACAACTCCTCTCTTAAGACTAACCATTTTCAACATTAATGGTCACTAGGCACCATTAATACTAATGCGAATCGAATGAGTGTTTGCAAATGTTTTTCTAAAAAGATTCTTCTCAAATTACCATAAAAGGGGTCTTTTTAGAGAAAGTAAAATTTTTTAATTTAAAAAATGTGAGACACCATTTTGAGGATAGTCTTAAATTCAAATGATTTTTCAATAAAGCACTTTGTAAAAAGTGGGCTATATTTGAAGAAGCTTTTGTCCAATATATATATTTGATGGTCTATCAAATATTGTAAAATTAGCAATTCAACATATTTTGTACATTTCTCTAATTTAGAATCCCCCCTTCTCTCTCTCTCTCTCTCTCTCTCTCACACACACACACACACACACACACACACACACACACACACACACAACATTAATATCATTGATATCATAAGATTAATAAAAGATTGAAATTCTTATTGATGTTTGACATGAATAAAGGTTTTTTAAAAACACCTATGGGTTAGCAAGTGTATCCATTTTAATAATTATTGTGAGGGAACATTGAAGAACCTTTTCTTGGAATAGTAATAGAGATGTAGAATCTCATGCAATGAAGCATTCATCTAATTGAGCTTCAAAATTCTAATCATTGGGACCTTTGTAGTAGCAAGTATAGAGACCACCTAGTGGGGGAGCACTCCATGGCCTCTACCCCATAATGGTCTCAATTCTCCACCACTGAAGGAGACAGTGCTCTCATATCTCTCATATACGCTACATAGGAATTAGCACACATCCTTATTAGTGTAAAGGTTTCTAATTTTAGAGAGAACAAGAATTTCTTTAGCTTGCTTTTGTAAAAGCATACATATGAGCTTTATGGTATGATTGATAACAATAATAGAGAAGCTACTTCAAAACTCTCTCTCTCTCTCTCTCTCTCTCTCTCTCTCTCTCTCTCTCTGTCTCTCTCTCTCTCTCTCTCCTTGTGTTATGTGCTAACAGTGGTATATCAAAGACTTTAATCACCATGTTGGTAGTTTGTATCATGGGTGATTCCATATAAAATACTAGCGTGCTAGTGTTATTGGTGTATGCACATTTGGGGCCATGTTAGTATTATTGGTATGCAAGTGATTCCATGTTATATACTGAGCTAATGTTATTGGTGTTTATGTTTAGGCCTTCCATACTGCTGTCATGTTAGGATTAATTTTGTGTAACTAACATGAGTGGCATTGTCAGGTAATAAGTGATGAGCAATACTACGGATCTAACTAAGATGTCATATGGGTTTAGGGTTATGCATAGCACATATTTATCGTTTACGGTATCATGTGGAGTTCTTAATTTATTTAGCCACATGCCGGAATTTTGTTATCATGCTTGTCACCCATTTTGTATAGTTAGAGTGTGTTATATTTTGTGCGCATGTGAGTGTAACGTTATTTTGTAAAAGACAAGCCTAATTTTGTAAACAAAGCTAATTATGGCTACCCACATGTGAGAAGCTAATTATGGCTACCCACATGTGAGAAGTGCCCATGCTTTGCCGATTGTATTAATTTTCTTCATGCTTTTATGTGCTTTCATATGCTTTCGCCATGGTTGATTTATTTGCACGTCATTCAATTCCAGTTTGAAAGGTAAGTGAGTGGTGAGAGATTTCTCCTTATACCAAGATTCTGACAGCCGCACGTGGGAAAATGGAGCCACTCAAGTTGGGGGGATAGATTGTACCCAATGCTTTGTCTTGTGTTAATTTTCCTCATGCTTTTATGTACTTTCATATCCTTTTGCCATGGTTGAATTATTTGCATATGTTGTTCAATTCTAGTTTAAAAGGTAAGTGATTTCTTGTTATACTACCAAGTTCTTAACAATCAGAGCTTCGATACATTTCAAGGGGAAATAATAAAGCTTGGCAAATGTAAGGGAAAGGACAAGAAGCTTCACAAGGAAAACCCTTGGGCAAAGGAGAAGTGAAAAATGTAAAGCAAAAGGACAAGAAGCTTCACAAGGAAGACCCTTGGGCAAAGAAGAAGACCTTTGGACAAAAGGATGCAAAAAGCTTAATTCAAGGCTTCTAAATGAAAGAAAAAGGACAAGAAGCTTCATAAGGAAGACCCTTGGGCAAAGGAGAAGGCAAGGACCTTTGGACAAAAGGATGCAAAAAGCTTAACTCAAGGCTTCTACAAGTTTAATCATGAGCAAAAAACATTTTTCCCTTAAAGATAACGGCACCTATCATTATACATAATGAAATTTGCTATGAGACACATTCTCGTAGAGGAACTTGTGGTAGTAGCTCTTGCGTCGGCTTTTTGTGTAGCTTTGGCCTTAGCCCACTTTGGCTACGATGATGAAACGTGCATGGGTTCCCTTAGCAACTAGTTTTGCTCAGGTGACTCTCTCAAGCATATGATTTGTGGAGGGCAATGGGCAGTGATTGTGAAGACTGTGAGACCATTAACCTTTTTGAGGTTAACACACAGCCTAAGCTTTCTGTTCTCAATGATACCCAGTCGGTGTGCTCGATCTCATACATGATGATCTTGTCTAGCTCTTGAATATTTGACCGTACTTGGGATTCATGTGATAGGCTCTTTGTTTATATGGTGATAATGACATTTTTGTCACATGAATTTACACTAAATTGATATTAGGGTCATGAAGAACACTATAAATCCATGCCACCAGGGAGCTTAGATTGGTTAAATCTCTTCATATAGAATAATTGATCATCTACTATAAAGTCATTGGCTTAATAGGATAAATATCACTTTGGATTATGGCATATTTAGAGGTATGCACATTCATATAGGGTCATGTTTAAAGAGTTTGCTTTTTGGCTTTCTTCAGAGCCAAGGTTTTGTATAAATAAGGATCGTCCCTCCCCTCTCATAATTCAAGGAGTCTTTGGGGTTTCTAGTTTTTGATCAAGTAAAACTATAAATTCATTGGTTTAGAATAAGTACTAATTTGGATTATAGCATTTTTAGAGGTGTACACATTAATATAGGGTCGTATTTAATTAGTTTTCTTTTTGGCTTTCTTTAGAGCCAAGGTTTTATATAAATAATGGTTGTCCCCATCTCATAATTTAAGGAGGAGTTTTTGGGGTTTCCAGTATTTGATCACATAAGACTCTCTTCTTCCTCTCTTGCTCTTTCTCTTATCACATGAGTCATGCTTTCAAGGACATGTTGTGGCACTTTGTCCCAAACAAAAGAGCCCTCATAATGGTTTCACACCTTCATGTAGAGGGATGGTGTGTTTCACTATTTCCAAAGGAATTCCCTTCATGTCATTGTATTTCTAGGTGAACACATCATGAAATTCCTTGAGCAAGGCTATCAATTCTTCTTCTTGCTCAGGGGTGAGGTCTTTGGCAATAAACATTGGTTTGGGTTCTTCACCTAGGCTAGTAAGGTTTATTTGTTTGACACCTTAGCGGGGCCGTCATATGAGGCATGTGCTCTCTGCTCGCCCAAGCTTGCTTAAGCCTTCTCGCTCCCTGATGTTATAGGACTTAAAGTACTCACCAATTGTCTTAGATTTTCCTCTTGAGGCTCGACGAGCTCCTTGAATTTTGCTTCCAAGTAAGCCAACCTTTTTAGTGGGGCCACTACATCCTTTGGGACTTGCACTTCTCACTCTTTGGCTGCTTGCTTTGAAGTTGAAGCATGGGCTTTCTGATCATTGGCAGCCTTGGATGTTCCTTTGGCTGCCGCACTTGGAGCCTTGTGATGGCATTAAGGGGGGCTATATGAATAAGTCCTCCTTGTACACTTAACAAGTTAAGGCTCGTCGAAGTGTTAGTACCTCATACGATGGCAGCACTCATTAAAGATGTCACGCCTAGACCTATAGAGATGGTCATGAAGCCCCTCTTTCTCTTCAAAACAATCAATGAGTGATAATCATCTAGCCTTTTACATGTGCTACATCTTATATGAGTGATAAATCGATCAATGGAGAAATAAAATCATCCAATCTTTTGTAGGTGCTACATATCATATGGAGATACTTGGTTCTAGCGATATAATCCCGCATTATTTCACCCTTATCTCGCTTGAGGTTATAGATCTATATAATTGGGCTCCATCTGGATCCATTGGTGAAACCACTATGAAAGTATGCCTCGAGCCCTTGTAGAGCCAACCATTTCAAGTGGGTTTAATGTCTAAACCACTTGCTACTTTGCCTTCAAGGCAAAGTCCGAATGAGCAAATCTTGATGGGATCCCATCAATCTGTCCCATGGCCTCGCAAATTTGATCAAACTTCTCTAGGTATTGAATGGTATCTCCACTTCCATCAAATTTGGTCCATCATCCTTGAGATATAGATTGGCTTGGTTTTGCCCAACTCTAAGCCTCTAGGTGCTATGTTTGTTCACAACCCGCATTCCCATTTCAAATGCCATCCTCAGCATATCTTTTGCATATTCATGTGGCAGTGGAATGTAAGGAGGTGGTTGTGTGAAACCCTAAATTTCATGGTACAGGATCTCTTGTCCTATCGGGTTGGGTATCGGGTTGGGCTATGGAGTTTCCAATGACACTTATCCTTCACCGGCCCAGCTTTGAGGCTACAGGCTCGTTTGTGACCAAGGACATGTTCTGTGAATGCTCATGTGGATCCTTTTGTGATGAGATAGTCTTAGAGATTGGCTCTTTACCCTTCCCCAGGTTCCCTGTTCCTCATCCAAACGGAGAACAATTGGAACTTGGTTCTGGGGTAAAGGCACTTCTAAAATGCTCGCATGGATCCCTTTGTGATGAGGGAGTCCCAAAGATTGGCTCTTTACCCTCCTTCGGGTTCCCTATTCCTCCTAGAAATAGAGAATCCACATGGAGAACAGCTGGAACTTGATTCCATGGTAAAGGAAATTATAAAATGATCTCCTATGGAGGGAGCGAGACTCCTACTTGCATTGTGTGCATTGTAGTTGGGTGTATTAAGGAACACTTATCCCTAGTGGTATAGCAAAAGAGACATGTCATGTTTGCCATTAACTACGGTTGTTGGGCTACTTTTTGGTCATGTTCTGCTTGAGATAAGCCCAGCTTAAGATCAACACCAAATGTTTAAAACATTATGGCATCCAACATGGTTTGACTACTTCTTTTGGGAGAGCGAATATTGAGGATCCTGCTCCCACTCCCTATAGCTGTGCCCACAAACAGGGCGGTTGAATGCCTTCTTCATAAATTAAAGGTGTTGTTTCAATTCATGAATCTAGAGTTCAGAGGCATGTCGTGGCTCCTATTTCAAGGTGTTCCACTGGTCCTCCACTCATTTCTGTGTTTTGTTAGCTCATTTCTTCCCAAAGCTCCTCACTTGAGGTGGATCCAAAGGAGTCTAACCTTCTTAACCAGGGAGATGGGATTGACGGCTTGATGGGTTTAAGGCAATGTGATTCGATGCGTTACAGTTGACCGTATTGTCATTTCTAATAATTAGTCCACATCGAGTTCACATCATCGCATCAAAGATCCTTGGTATTTCTGGTATAGGTCTAAAAATGGATTAAGACAAGTTTTTTTAATTATTTGACTTTTTGCTGCTGTTAGGCTCACGTCTATTGTAGATTTGTTAACCTATGACGGACATTGAGACGTACTATGTTTTACGTCATTAATTTAAATATTCTGAGTCATGGGCCGGGCTTGTCGGCACCATATGTTAAGGATAAAGGGATTGGGTGATCGCCGATGAGAGGCACACCTTGAATATCAGCAGGGTAAGGGTTAGGATCGGCCGGCCATGTATGGGCGCCCATGTGTGAACGGCCAAGTCACCTATAAGAGTCAAATGTAACCCTAAAACCCTCATTCTCATGTGTTGTGAATACAAGAGTGCTCTTGCCTTATCTTCTTGGTTTCCTTCTCTTGCGTGTGAGAGAGAGAGAGAGAGAGAGAGAGAGAGAGAGAGAGAGTGAGAGAGCAATCGAGCACTGTGTAGCGGCACGGCGTCGGCGGCGAGGCGGTAGAGCGGCGAGGGCGGCTCCTCCTTCACTGTTGCAACGCGGGAATCCTTCAAGGCGGCAGTTGAGCGGCGAGTGACACACCTTTTGCATTCTGTTTGAGCTTGCTTTCAGACACAAGAAACATCAGAGTTACAGGAGCCTTTTGCCTTTATTTCTTTATGCACGTGACAATTTTTATACACAATGGCGACCTTCCTAAGGCAAAACTAACATCGATCCTGGTACCATGTTTAACACAAGGCATTATCCAGGAATCTATTAGCTCACTTTAGGCAAGGCTACCCCCTACCAACCAAGGCATCGGTGTGGAGTAGAATACTCCTCGCCTACCAAGTATCAATAAGGCGATAGGCCAACATTAAAGCACATCATAGACTTGTATTGCCATTTATTGTAGGCTCTCTTTTTTTTTAAAAAAATAATTTCTTTTGATCTTCGCTCCTGAACTATAATTTGTCTTGCATCCTTTCGACAAAGGGGTAAAAGCTATGTCCTAGAGATCAACACACACATGGCCAGGTGTCAAACATTAAGATGGTTTGACCCTAGACCTAAGACAATCGTATTCCATGGTTAACTAAAGACGTCATGCATTCTCAGGAATATATCCAATAAGGTTAAGCTCATTAATGATTTACACTAGCACGTCAAGCAACTTCAAAAACTAAGTAGTACATTGACAATTTCCATGTGGTCATGCATTATAGTTCATGCAATTAATTGAACAGAAAAAACGAAAGAGAGTGGGTATGGAAGAATTACACCTGTATTTTGGAGATCTCCTTGATTCGATGAGAGAAATGCCCGCAATTTGATGAGATATTTATGTATGAGCATTGCGGCTATCTCAGGACTTGAAAGCGAACCCACCTCAAACTTTTCAACCTCTACAATAAACTAACAAGCACTATACCTCGAGAGGCACATCAGTGTGAAAAATTAAAGACTCGTTTAAGGAATCCAAACTAGAAAAAACTTGAAAACACTAACCTGCCTACCAGTCACCACACTACTACTGAGGATACGGTAAGAGAATGTTGTAGAGTCCTGGCTCTAGCCCTAAGGCTAAGCCTCTATCCGCATCATCCAAATAAATAAAGTCAACCTCAGTAGTGCCATGAGTTTCATCCGTCCATTCATCATTGTCAGATATTTCCTTTTCATTTTCCCATCCGCATAAACTAATCAAGAATGTAACCATGCGAGGATAGTCATCTTGTGGAAAAGGAAAGCATTGGGCTATCGAGGATATTTCCTCTACGGAGTAGGGGTCAGTCATGGTCAATAGGCGAATTAGCCATTCTAATTCCTCAACATTTTCCTCTCTGGCTAGTACATCTATATGATCCCATTTAGTTTCAATTACAGGATAGCACATGTGAAATATCTGAGAAAGGTACAGATGATACCTCTCACCAAAGGTGGGAGTGGATGAAGTGTATGATGATCATGCATCTGCCATATCTGCAAACACAGATATAGCATCAGTAGGTTTATGACAGGTCAATCTAGTTCTTGATTGTATACGGATATTTCTCCTCTTTTTGTGCTCTTGCTCTTTTTACTATTTTTGTTTTTCTTCTCTTTGTTTTTTTTAAAATGTATGAAGCTATATATATACATCCCCTTGAATTTGGCAATTACATGGTCAGGGGAGAAGGTTAAGGAGGAAGCATTAGAATGTCGAGCGTGAGTACATGCTCCCCCTTTCCTTCGGTAGATCATATTATTTGCAATGATGTTGCAGCCTCTTGGAACCAATTTGTCCAGCGGGTCATAGGTTGTGATGTGGGCAGATAGCTTTTTATGACCCTTGTGGCCACATCCAATTGCAGAGATGGTAGTGTACGCTCCCATTAACGAATGGAGGAAATGGTTTCCGACGATACTATTACAAGGGGAGACGTAGACTCATCGGTTTTTTGTTGGGTGTTGACAAGAGTAGGTGTAGAGCATGTAGAAACTTCTATATGAGTGTGTGCCTGGCATGAGGAGCTAGAAGCTTCATGTGGATCCCCCCTTCCTGAGCTAGGTGGTAATGATCGATATCGTTTGGGAATCCAAACTAACTCTGGAAGAAGTGGTGCGGAGCACTCTGTTACCTTTCCCTTACCACGGTCTTGAATTGTCATTGGGGTGGCAACAATTAGTTTGCAAGGTTTTACAGGTGATGTAGAGGGATTCAGCTTATGTTTAGGGACCCAAATTTGGTCATTCCCCTCGTAGTACCCTTGGGCTACTAATAATTTTTTAGGGATCCATCGCGATGTTACGTTGCCCTTTCTTGGGTGGGTAGCTGCTTTCCTTTTACGAGGCTTCTTGGTGGCTGAACGAGATTGAGCCGGGGAAGTAGCTATTAACGAAGCTTTTGGGACCCATTTGTATGTGTTTTTTGGCATAGTAAGCAGAGCTTTAGAGACCACCTTGCATGTTTCCACTCTTGGCGTTGAAGCGTTAGAGGGGTGGCAAATAATCAAAGATGGTTTTGCCACTGGACTTTGTGATTTTTCATTATCTAGCATTTGAGTGGATGACTTAGGTGTGGTATTTTGAGCGGTTAGACCTAGTGTTGGTTCTTGCGTTGAACTCGTCTAGTTGCCCAATCGATATTGCACTTGGTGGCCATCATCCATTTGCGCCCTAAGTTTACAGTCCCTTCCATGGTACCCGCAGGCATAACCAAAAAGCTTTGAATTACGGTCCCCTTGTCATAGGCAACCGGAGTGTGCAGAACTCCTGAGACAGGGGTTTTTTTCTTGTTGATTCCTTGAACTTGGATAGCGCTCTTGGATAAATGTGGTTTTCCAAGTTGACACCACATGCCATATGATAGCAAATTGTATTGAGCTCCTGTATCCAATAATGCATTATACAGCACCTCCCCGTAAGGACTCTATAACTCAATTGGGTATCTTAGAGGCGGGTCAGATTCCAGTGCATCCTCCTCTGCTTCCTCGAAAAATACTTGCGTAATTCCCAAGTTGGCTTCTCGTTGTTGCCTAGCATGCTGTTGACGTTCTTTGGCTTCGACTCTCGCTTGTACCTTTTTAAGCTCAGCTTGTTCTTTAGCTGCCTTCTTTTGATGGATTTCATGTAACTCCTCTTGGCTCAGGGGGTCATAGTATCTTTTGAATTTACTCCCATTAAGGAATCCAATGGTTTCAACTCCGTCGAGAGTCTCCACTCTGATGGTACCTTGCGGGGTAATTTCACATACTCTATACGGTCCCTTACCAGCATATTTGAGCTTCTTCTTTTCGTTACGCACTCCATACATCAAGACTTTATCCCCAACCTTGACGTCCTTTTCCTTCAGGTGGCGATCAAACCATTTTTTCCTCCTATCCTTCTCCACAAGGGCATTGTATACAGCCAATTGTCTTTCTTCGTTTAGCCGCTCAAGGATATATAGACGCTCTACTAAGGGATTACCATCCCAACCCTCTTGAGTAGCAACATGAAGACTAGGAATGACAAATTCCCACGGCATGACTGCTTCTTGGCCATATACCATTTTGAATGGTGTGCAATTAATAGCCACTTTGTACGCAATATGATAGGCCCATAAAGCTGTCGTAAGCTTTAGATCCCAATCCGTGCGATGAGCTTCAACTGTCTTTGTCAAAACAGAGATTAATGTCTTGTTGGTACTCTCAGCTTGGCCATTCGCTTGCGGATAATAAGGAGTAGATTTATGATGGGATATCATGAAATTTATTGTGAGCTCCTTAATCACGTCATTTATAAAATGCGTCCCATTATCGCTCACAAGTTCAAAAGGACAACCGAAGCGTGTGATTATATTTTCAAGGAGGAACTTGGCTGTTGTCCTCGCATCTGCCTTACGTGTCGCTTTTGCTTCAGCCCATTTGGTCATATAGTCAGTGGCCACAATAATATAGCGAGATTGTGTGTTTCGGGCCGCTGGGCTAATTGGACCTACAAAGTCTAAACCCCACTTTTCAAATGGTTGGTTTACTTTGATTGGATGTAGGGGCATCTGATCTTTCCGTTGGGGTTTCTTGTATCGTTGGCATTCATCGCAACCCTTCACAAAGAGTGATGCATCTTGGAACATAGTGGGCCACCAATACCCTGATTGTAAGATCTTTCGCGCGGTTAAGTCTCATGAGAAGTGACCACCGGCTACGCCCATATGTGCCTCTTGCAAAATGTATAGATACTCATCCTCTCGGGCACAACGCCTAAGAACGTCATCCTTTCCTCTTTTATGAAGAGTCCCAGCTATCAGGCAATAGGGTTCGCATTCTTTGATCAGCTTTTGAGCTAGATCTTTACGAAGCTCCTTGGGTGGAAAGCCATTAACCAAAAAGTTAACAATCTTCTCACTCCATTTAGGCATTGTCTCCACCATGAACAGGGAAGTGTTAGGTAAGTCATCATCAACCCCCGTAGGAGCCTCACCATTAGGTATGCGAGACAAATGAACACCCATAACATGTTTTTTGCCAGGTCTCACAACAACAGTGAAATCAAACTCAAGAAGAATCAATAGCCATCGTGTGATTCTTCCTGTGGAGCATGGTTTGTTTACCAGATACAACAATGCTTGATGATCCACATAGAAAACAAACTTGGTGGCAAGGAGGTAATAACGAAATTTCCTTACTGCATATATCATTGCCAACCCTTCTCGCTCCGTAGTGGTGTAGTTCATCTCAGCATCGTTCAACTGGCGACTGGCAAAGCTAATGGGGTAGTCTAGCTTGTGTTCTCCAGGTTAAGTTAACACACACCCAATAGCAAAGTTTGATGCATCAATATGCACATGGAAGAGTAAATCCCAGTTAGGCATTCTCAAGATTGGAGCACTCGCCAAGGCCACCTTTAATAGCTCATAGGCACGGTCACATTCTTCGGTCCAAATAAACTCGATGAGAAGCTTATACAATGGTCGAGCTATCTCGGCGAAGAAGAGAATAAACCTTCGATAATAACCAACGTGGCCCATAAAGCGTTGGACTCCCTTGTAGTTGGTGGGTGGTGGCAATTCTAGAATGACCTTGATTTTACTCTCGTCCGTGGAAATCCCATTTTTGGACACTATATGTCCTAAGATAACTCCGTGTTTAACCCAGAATTGGCATTTGAAAGGATTCAAGGAGATGCGATATAATCTACACCTTTCAAATATTTTTCGTAAACACATCAAGTGCTCATCCCAAGAGGAATGAACACAAAGATCATCTAAGAAAGCTTCACAAAAGTCCCTTAGATATTCCTTAAAGGCCGTGTTTATCAATCGTTGGAATGTTACAGGTGCATTGGTCAAGCCAAAGGCCATGACGTGAAAGGCAAACACTCCAAACTCCATGATAAATGCTATTTTAGCTTGGTCCTCGACTGCAATTGTGATCTGATTGTAACCCGGGTACCCATCTAAAAAGCTATATGCCTCCTTGCCTGCCACTCTTTCAAGCACATGTTCAGAATATGGCAAGGGGTAATGATCCCTTCTGGTGGCTGCATTAAGCTTTTTGAGATCAACGCACACTGAGTTTCCCATTCTTCTTTGGTACGATGACTATCGGAGAAACCCATTCTGAGTGCTCAATAGGGTATATGAATCCACATTTTACAAGCTTTTCAATTTCCTCTTGTACAATCTTTGCGTACTTAGGATTCATTGGGTAGGGACGTTGCTGGACTGGTTTAGCAGTGCTAATCATTGGAATCGTGTGTTGCACCACCGAGGGTGGAACACCCTTCATATCATGATATGTCCAAGCAAATATGTCCTTGAATTCTTTAAGAAGCTTCATAAGTGCAGCTTCTTCCGCCTTGGTGAGGTCTTGAGCAATAAAAACTGGTTTAGACTCCTCACCTAGATCTGCTAAATCTATCTCCTTAACTACCGCAGGGCCATCGTAGACACCGCTACTCCCATTGGTAGGCGCTCGTTGGGCAAATTTAATTACCTGTTCGGCCACCACCTTGGCCACATCCATGACCTCTACCTCTTCCTCTACCTGAACTTGTGTAGAAGGCCTACTGCTCTGAACTGTTAAAACCCTAAAGATCTCTCTAGCTAATAACCATGCATAAACATACATAAACCAGGCATATATTCAACCACCCAACCACCCCCGAGCCCAAGGGTGCACACATAAATACAATGAAGTATCACATATCTTACCTTAGTATCCCATACCACCAAGAGATATGACTTCACTCCAGTAGCACATAGCTCTAGCTTGAAATGGCAAGGGAGTAGACACAATGCTCTACATCAGGAGGGAACCATCTCCTGAGAGTGCCCCATGTTCTTGTTATATGGGAGAGCTCTCAAGTGACTCTTGACTCTCCATTTCCAAAGTATATCTTGACCTTCCATTTCCAGAGTGACTCTTGGCCTTCCATTTCCTCCAGAGTGACTCTTGACCTTCCATTTCGAGAGTGACTCTTGGCCTTCAATTTCTAGAGTGACTCTTGGCCTTCCATTTCCATGTGTGACCCTTGGTTGCCTAATCCTAACCTCAACCCAAGGTTAGGCCTATAACCCTTGCCCCACTAGAGCATGTTCCCATGCTCACATGCCTAGGGTGGGTTAGCCTCCTAGTATACGTACATATAATATGCACATAACATACTTCCCCTCTCTCAAAACATTGTACTCTTGCAATGAAAAGAAGGGAAACCGTGCTAAACGTTCTCAACTGACTCCCAAGTCGAATCCTCAATTTCCCTGTCTTTCCACTTAATTTTAACCTCAGGGGATTAAGTGACTACGAAGTTTCCTTTCCTTGAATTCAAGTACCTTTTCAGGTTCATGTGGAACATAAGACAAATCTTTATTTTCAACGAGTTCTTGAGGAGTAACTGTGTTATCCTCACCTCCCAGCCTGTGTTTCTTGGCCTTCCATTTCCATATGTGACCCTTGGTTGCCTGATCCTAACCTCAACCCAAGGTTAGGCCTATAACCCTTGCCCCACTAGAGCATGTTCCCATGCTCACATGCCTAGGGTGGGTTAGCCTCCTAGTATATGTACATATAATATGCACATAACATACTTCCCCTCTCTCAAAACATTGTACTCTTGCAACGAAAAGAAGTGAAACTGTGCTAAACATTCTCAACTGACTCCCAAGTCAAATCCTCAATTTCCTTGTCTTTCCACTTAATTTTAACCTCAGGGATTAAGTGGCTACGAAGTTTCCTTTCCCTGAATTCAAGTACCTTTTCAGGTTCATGTGGAACATAAGATAAATCTTTATTTTCAATGAGTTCTTGAGGAGTAACTGTGTTATCCTCACCTCCCAGCCTGTGTTTCAATCTACTGACATGAAAGACTGGATGAACTCTGACATGTCGAGGTAGTTTTAGCTCATACGTAACTATCCAATTCGACGTATAGCTCAGAATGGAACACAATATCTAGGAGATAATTTGAGCACTTTTCTGTTGTGACAAAGTCTAAGAATCTTTAGAAAATTTCAAATAAACCAACGCTCGTGGCTGAAAAGACCAAGGTGAGCATCCCCTATCACCATAAAAGCATGCTCTATCCTGAGCACTCCTAATATAATCCTAAGCTTGGGTCAGCATTTCTTGCATATCACACAAGAAATCCCTTGATGCATCAAGCTCAATGTCCTTAAAACCGATATCAACAAGTGCCCTGAGTTGATACCCATACATAAGCATGAACAGACTATAACCAATAGCTGTATGCTTAGAACTATTATAGGCAAATTCCATCATTGGAAGATATTTTTCCCAACTCGATGGTTTTCCAAAGACATATGCATGAAGCATATCCTCAACAATCTGATTCACACGCTCTGTTTTCCCATCAGACTGCAGGTGATTAGAGGAACTCATACTTAAAGTAGTTTGCTCCTTGTAAACTATTTGGAATAAAGTAGGAAGACATGGCATTATAATAGCAGGAACTTGGAATCCATCGGCGGCCTAATGTACCCACATCTACACAGGGAAATCTTTATGTCCGTAGTTACGCATATCAACATAGGGAGTCATCAAAGTCTCGAGATTATTGGGTGTCATCTCCAGATGGTGTCACTCTAGTGGCACACTCTTTAGCCTCTAGGCATTTTTGGGATTTATAGCATTTATTTCTATTTTTTCCCATTTACCCTTTTTTGGGTGGAGGAACTTTTCTAGAGATTCGTTCATCTTGTGCCTATATATATGAGGCATTGTAGTTTATTTCTAATCAAGTTGGCTAGTGGTTCATTGATGAGTTCTTGAGTAAATGGCTCTTCTCTCATCTCTTCTTTCTCACATGGTATCAGAGCAAGGTGGTGGCACACATAGAGCCTCCTTATCCTTCTTCCTCTCTACCTCTAGTCCTCTTCAACAACCCCGCTTTCAATGGCGTTTTTCATTTTTTTATTTTCTGCTAAACGAATGCGTTTTTGAGGATTGTACCCACGAGACCTATAGGAATCATCATGGTCTACAACTTTGCAGAAGAAAGTTTTCGCAAATTCCTCACCGTTTTTGAGTTATTCTTCGCAGACGGCCTACATGCAGAATTTCTGCTTGCGTTTTTTGCAGAAGCCCTTACTCATCATCCTTGCACTCATTTAATGATGCAAAAGGCTTCAAACCAGCCCCTTACCATCCTCTACAAGTGTGTTTTTAAAGCACTTCAATCCGAGTCCTACAACTCTACTTGCAGGCGGTGAAAACATTGCTAACTAGTTTTTCCTACATGCGGTAGCGTTTTTTGGAGGCTTCTTGTGGAGAGATTTGTAGCCATTTCTTGGCTGCATTTTCATCATCAACTTCAGCCCTCTTCATGGTGTTTTGAGGTACATATTCATCCTCTTTTCTACACCTTTCTACCGGCTGAAAATTCACTTTGCTACACACTTTGTGTTTGCATTTTTGTGGACAATCAACTCCTCCATACTCCTTCTACCTAAGGCTATATTCTCAGCCCTCTTTTGGTGGTTTCTATGGAGTCTATTGATTCATATATCGGCTGCGGTTTGTGGCTGCGTTTTTGCACTATCTTTGTGCATATTTTGGAGATACTTCCTTGGTGGACATCCCATCTATTGGTTGTGTTTTTGGAGGTACGACACTTCTTTCCTTGTGTTTTCCCACCCTCCTCTCTCTATGGGATCTCAGAAGTCCTCTACTCCAAAAGACAAAGGCAAACTTGAAGATACTATGGATCCTACATCTCCTACGACGGTTGGGACCAGCTCATTTGTCCCATGGATCCTAATTCAAAATTATCCAAAGATGATAATTCCCCTGAGGTTGATTCTACAGAGTATCGCCAACTTATTGGTTCTCTACTTTATTTGGTTAACACTTGGTCAGATCTCTCCTATGTTATGAGTATTCTCATCCAATTCTCTTCACAGCCTCGTCGATCTCATTGGCAGGCAGCTTTGAGGGTTCTTCGATATCTTCATGGAACTCTTGAGTATGGCATTTCTTATGCAGGTGGAGATACACTTATTGGTTACTCAGATTCTGATTGGGCAGGGTGTATTGATACTAGGCGTTCCATGTCAGGCTATTGTTTTATGCTTGGTAAAGGACTTGTTTCTTGGAGATGTCAAAAGCAGCTAATTACTTCTTCTTCATCGACAGAAGCAGAGTACAAGTCATATCTTGATGCCACTTCTGAAGCACTTTGGCTTCAGCAAATTCTGAATCACCTTGGATGTTCATCTACTCCGACACTCATTTACTCAGATTCACAGAGTGCTATTGCTTTAGCCAAAAATCCAGTTATTCGAGGATGATCCAAACACATTGATGTTCATTTTCATTTTGTTCGTGATTGGATTTTTGAAGGTCGCATTCAGCTTGAGTATTGTCCTACCAAAGATAATGTTGCTGATTTGTTTACTAAGCCTCTTCCTCGACCTACCTTGGATTATCTTCTTCAGCGCGTTGGCGTTGGTCCTCCCACCTGAAGAGGAGGTGTTGGATAGGTGTCATCTCACGCTAGTGGCACACTCTTTAGCCTCTAGGCATTTTTGGGATTTATAGCATTCATTTCCATTTTTTTCTATTTTCACATTTTTGGGTGGAGGAAAGGGTGGAGGAACTTTTCTAGAGATCCGTTCATCTTGTGCCTATATATATGAGGCATTGTAGTTCATTTCTAATCAAGTTGCCTAGTGGTTCATTGATGAGTTCTTGAGTACATTGTCTCTTCTCTCATCTCTTCTTTCTCACAGAGATGAGTCACATATGTACATACCATAAGGTGGACTGTATAAATCACCTAAAGGATGGAACTCGAGAAAGAAATGCCAACAAAGAAAGAATCCAAAATTCCTTAATCCGAACACAACAAGATAAACTCGTTGAACTCTAAAGAAAGAGATTTCAACAAGTAAAAATGCCGATGAGATTACACCTCTCAAAACATGCAGGCTATAGATAAAAGAAGTTTATCTAGAGAACACCTACACTACAACTTCAAGTGAAGTGAGAAAATGAGATTGTCTTTGAATGTTGGGGTCACATGCCAAGTGATGTAAGCAAGGAAACAATCTTGAGTCCAAATTATCTAATAAAATAATATATGTGAGAGATAGCTAGCGTCCCATACCACCATGATACCACCCATACATACCTTACAAATTTGGAACTCCCTAGTATGCCGTCTAGGAAAAATTAATAAAATCCTACATAAAAGGAATGAGATGGCCTTATCCCAGACTTTCAGATACTAAAACCTGTCTCTATATACCTGAGACCACATTAAGGAATAACTCTTTTCGAGTACATCATTAGAAAATAATTTGAATTATTGGCGCCTTTCTAATGATAACTACCCAATAAACACAATAAAGCTGGGGTAGAAAAATAACTTACCTAGATACATAAGCAACTAGGTATCTAAGTTGGAATATGTACAAGAGTATAAGGAACATACTCCAAAATTACGTGCAAAAACAAAGGCAAACCCTACCTTCAAAGCACATGATATTATCCAAAGGATCAAAAGATCCTCATAAAACCATGGATAGAAGCATGGAAGCACCTTGAATCCATGAAAAATAGTTGATCATAAAAATCAATACATGCCATCTAATGGTCATTGATCATGCCAAAAGAAGCATTAAAATCGATGGCCAACTCATCGATCTGGATTATATGAACGTGGTGTCGTTCAAGAAAAACTCCGAAGTAAGCAAGTGAAACACATGTGTGTAGCACTCATTAAAAACCCCTAGACGCAAATAATCTAGGCAAAAGCTGATGAGTCCATATACAACTTGGAAACCATCCACTAAAATCCACCAAAACAAAAAGATCAACTACTAACCCATGACAGAATTTGTCTTAAAGGCTTAGGAAATTAAGCATAGACTCACACTTAAACAAGTGCAAAATAAACTATCATGGATAAGTGTCAAAGGCGAGACACACTTGGAACGCAGATTCCAGCCAATCATTGAAGAAAGCAAGGAACACCATCAACCATAACACCATCCCATTCACCAATTGTTAATGTGTGTGTCAAAATAAAATTTATGTACAAAGACACACATATATGTGGCACAAAAATTGGACCCAAAAGGGCAAAGGTCACAAGAAAATCTCTTTTTTTTTAAATATTAAAAAAAATAATTCTCTTTTTTTTTTAATATTTAAAAGCTTATAAAGCTTTTTTAAAAAATGTAATGTGGGGGGGCTGTGCACCGGCGGCCTACAGAGAAAAGCCCCTCCCCCCCTCCGGTTAGCGCACGATTAAGCGGGAGAGGAGAGGAGCATAGAGCTCACTCCCCCACTTCATCCTCCATCCCACTCTCTCTTCCTTCAATTCTTCTTCTCCACTCTCCATTCTCGGTGTGATTAAAGTCTTAATCATAATTTTTTACTAATCATGATTAATACCTAATGATGATTAATATTAATCAAATCTACCCCACCTAAGAGGTGTTCACAACACGAGGGAGAAGAACATGAAGGAAAACTCGGATTTGAGAGATGGAAAAAATGCCACGCACATGGGAGAGAACCCAATGCATCAACATGCTGCCCCCTACTGCATTTCAGCAGAAAATCGACAGAAATATGATAGCATGCCTGGGAAACTCGTAAAAAATCATAAAAAATAGTTTTTTACCATAAAATAGTCATAAAAATAAATAATTAGAAAAAATATCTAAAAATTTTGGGAATCCATTCTACAAAAAAATACCCACAATAGCATGTGTGGTATTTTGGTAAAAATTTTGTAAAAATACATATTTTAATCATAAAAATAGCATTTACACTTACGAAATTTCCTCGTACACAACAACGTCAATACGTCCACTCATATTGAGACGAATGCGTTCCGACTGCCATATTGACATTCCAGATGCATAGGTTACCAAAACCAACAAAAAATAATATTTTTTTGCTTAGTATATATTAAAATTTACTTTAAAAAATGCTAAAATTTTGGTATAATGAGAGAAAAAACATCAAAAATTAACTCTAGAGACCGCTTTGATACCACTGATAAAACCCTAAAGATCTCTCTAGCTAATAACCATGCATAAACATGCATGAACCAGGCATATACTCAACCACTCAACCACCCACGCCAACCACCCCCGAGTCCAATGGTGCACACATAAATACAATGAAGTATCACATATCTTACCTTAGTGACCCATACCACTAAGAGATATGAATTTACTCCAGCAGCACATAGCTCTAGCTTAAAATGGCAAGAGAGTAGACACAATGCTCTACATCACTGAACCATCCCTTGAGAGTGCCCCATGCCCCTATTATATAGGAGAGCTCTCAAGTGACTCTTGACTCTCCATTTCCAAAGTAACTCTTGATCTTTCATTTCCAGAGTGACTCTTGTCCTTCCATTTCCAGAGTGACTCTTGGCCTTCCATTTCTAGAGTGACTCTTGACCTTCCATTTCTAGAGTGACTCTAGGCCCTCCATTTCCAGGGTGACTCTTAACCTTCCATTTCTAGAGTGACTCTTGGCCTTCCATTTCCATGTGTGACCCTTGGTTGCCTGACCCTAACCTCAACCCAAGGTTAGACCTAACCCTTGCCCCACTAGAGCATGCTTCCATGCTCTCATGCTTACATGCCTAGGGTGGGTTAGCCTCCTAGTATATGTACATATAATGTGAACATAATAAGGAACCTATACATCTGAAGCATAACATCTAGTACATTCCTGCTCACATTTGTGTCATGTGGAAATACATGCTTTGTTTGCTTTCCAAATTGACACGCTTCACATACTTTCAGCATACCTTCAACTTTCAACTTAGGCAGCCCTGTCGCAATTTCTTTAGTCTGCATGGACTTCATTCTTTGCACATTTACATGCCTAATTCTCTTATGCCAAATGTCTATATCTGCAACAACTCTCCTGAACCATTTGCAAACATTACAACACTCACTTTAGGCATATTACATTCAATGTAAACATTATGCCCACTCTGTTGCCTTTTGCAACCAACCTGCACTTATCTTTAAAGTCTTATACATAATAGCCACACCATCAGGGTTAAACCAAACCTGCAACCCTGCTCAATCATCTGTCCAACAGAAACCAGATTCTTTGTAATGTTCGGAACATGAAGTACATCTGCAAGGTACTTCACCTTACTATCTTGCATAGACAATGACACATCGCCAACATGGGTAATCGGATGAGTAGTGTCATCCCTTGTTTCAACAAAACCTGGTCTTTCAAGACTCTTCATTTCCTTTAACCACTCACCATGTCTTGTCATGTGTTCGAAGCACCTGAATCAACATACCATACATCATCTTTACATACTGTTACATCATTTCTAGACACATCATTAACCACATGTTGCATAACAAACAACCTCTCATTATCCTCATTATTTCTGCTAGAGGATGCATAGTTGTTTTGATACACTTTTCCATTTCCCATGTCACTCTTCTTATAGTAATCTACCTGTACATGTTCAGGCTTACCACAGTAAAAACAGCCTCATGTATCAATATGCTATCTTTGCCAATTATCACGACATCTTTGACTCCCCCTACCTCTGAAGAACTGGCCTCTTTCACCTGTGTGTTGTTGTTGTGAATCCTGCAGTTGTTGTTGCTGCCTGCTGCTAATCATAATTTTAATTACATGTTTCGGCCACCACCTTGGCCACGTCCACCACGTCCTCTACCTCTTCCTCTGCCTGAACTTGTGTAGAAGGCGGCCTACTGCTCTGAACTGTTAAAACCCTAAAGATCTCTCTAGCTAATAACCATGCATAAACATACATGAACCAGGCATATATTTAACCACCCAACCACCCCCAAGCCCAAGGGTGCACAGATAAATACAATGAAGTATCACATATCTTACCTTAGTGTCCCATACCACCAAGAGATATGACTTCACTCCAGCAGCACATAGCTCTAGCTTGAAATGGCAAGAGAGTAGCCACAATGCTCTACATCCGGGAACCATCCCCTGAGAGTGCCCCATGCCCCTATTATATAGGAGAGTGCCCCATGCCCCTATTATATAGGAGAGTTCTCAAGTGACTCTTGACTCTCCATTTCCAAAGTAACTCTTGACCTTCCATTTCCAGAGTAACTCTTGACCTTCCATTTCCAGAGTGACTCTTGGCCTTCCATTTCGGGAGTGACTCTTGGCCTTACATTTTAGAGTGACTCTTGGCCTTCCATTTTAAAGTGACTCTTAGCCTTCCATTTCCATGTGTGACCCTTGGTTGCCTGATCCTAGCCTCAATCCAAGGTTAGACCTAACCCTTGCCCCACTAGAGCATGTTCCCATGCTCCCATGCTCCCATGCCTAGGGTGGGTTAGCCTCCTAGTATATGTACATATAATGTACACATAACATACTTCCCCTCTCTCAAAACATTGCACTCTTGCAAATGAAAAGAAGGAAAACTGTGTTGAACGTTCTCAACTGACTCCCAAGTTGAATCCTCAATTTCTCTGTCTTTCCACTTAATTTTAACCTCAAGGATTAAGTGACTACGAAGTTTCCTTTCCTTGAATTCAAGTACCTTTTCAGGTTCATGTGGAACATAAGACAAATCTTTATTTTCAATGAGTTCTTGAGGAGTAACTGTGTTATCCTCACCTCCCAGCCTGTGTTTCAATCTACTGACATGAAAGACTAGATGAACTCTGACATGTCAAGGTAGTTTTAGCTCATACGTAACTTTCCAATTCGACGTATAGCTCGGAATGGACCACAATAGGAGATAATTTAAGCACTTTTCTGTTGACAAAGTCTAAGAATCTTTAGGAACTTTCAAATAAACTAATGCTCCTAGCTCAAAAGACCAAGGTGAGCGTCTCCTATCACCATAAAACCGTGCTCTATCCTGAGCACTCCTGATAGAATCTTGAGCTTGGGTCAGCATTTCCTGCATATCACACAAAAATCCCTTGATGCATCAAGCTCAATGTCCTTAGACCGATATCAACAGGTGCCTTGAGTTCACACCCATACATAAGCATGAACAGACTATAACTAGTAGCTGTATGCTTAGAACTATTATAGGCAAATTCCATCATTGGAAGATATTTTTCCCAACTCGATGGTTTTCTAGAGACATATGCATGAAGCATATCCTCTACAATTTGATTCACACACTCTGTTTTCCCATCAGACTGAGGGTGATCAGAGGAACTCATACTTAAAGCAGTTTGCTTGTTGTAAACTATTGGGAATAAAGTAGAAAGACATGGAATTATAACGGCAGGAACCAGGAATCCATCGACGGCCTGATGTACCCACATCTACACAAAGAAAATTGTCGGCATCCTTAGTTACGCATATCAACATAGGGAGTCATCAACGTCTCGATGAGTCACATATGTACATCCATAAACCATAAGGTGGATTGTATAAATCACCTAAAGGATGGAACTAGAGAAAGAAATGCCAACAAAGAAAGAATCCAAAATTCCTTAATCCGAACATAACAAGATAAACTCGAACTCTAAAGAAAGAGATTTCAACAAGTGAAAATGCCGACGAGATTACACCTATCAAAACATGCTGACTATAGATAAAAGAAGGTTATCCTACACTACAACTTCACTACACTACAGCTTCTTCAAGTGAAGTGAGAAAATGAGATTGTCTTTGAATGTTGGGATCAACATGCCAAGTGATGTAAGAAAGGTAACAATCCTAAGCCCAAATTATCCCCGATAAAATAATATATGTGAGGTGCATGGATTTCATTCTTTGCACATTTACATGCCCAATTCTCTTATGCCAAATGTCTGTATCTGCAACAACTCCTGAACCATTTGCAAACATTACAGCACTTACTTTAGGCATATTTACATTCAATGTAAACATTATGCCCACTCTGTTGCCTTTTGCAACCAACCTACACTTATCTTTAAAGTCTTATACATAACAACTATCAAGGTTAAACCAAACCTGCAACCCTGCTCAATCATTTGGCCAACAGAAACCAGATTCTTTGTAACATCTGCAAGTTACTTCACCTTACTATCCTGCATAGACAATGGTACATCGCCAACATGGGCAATCCGATGAGTAGTTTCATCTTCTGTTTCAACAAAACTTGGTCTTTCAAGACTCTTCATTTCCTTGAACCACTCACCATGACTTGTCATGTGGTTCGAAGCACCTGAATCAGCATACCATACATCATCTTTACATGCTGCTACATCATTTCCAGACACAACATTAACCACATGTTGCATAACAAACAACCTCTCATTATCCTGAGCATTTCTGCTAGAGGATGCATAGTTGTTTTGATACACTTTTCCAATTTGCATGTCACTCTGCTTCTTATAGCAATCTACGTGTACATGTCCTGGCGTACCACAGTAAAAACACCCTCGTGTATCATTATGCTGCCTTTGCCAGTTACCACGACCTTTTTGACTCCCCGTGCCTCTGAACTGGCCTCTTCCACCTATGTGTTGTTGTTGTGAATCTTGGGAGTATTGTTGCTGTTGTGCTGAACATAATTTTAATTACCTGTTCGGCCACCACCTTGGCCATGTCCATGAGCTCTACCTCTTCCTCTACTTGAACTTGTGTAGAAGGCCTACTGCTTTGAACTGTTTTTGTAACACATATTCCTATGAGGAATAAATAAATCATTTATATAAAATTTCGACTTTGATAGATTTTCTGAATTTTCTCATTGAATGCCTTGGATTGTGGCCTGAGACCACGTAGACACACTTCCTCCTTATTATCATTATCAAACAAAAACACCAATTGATGCAAGGATTCCACAATGCCCTTGGTTTTCAAGGTAGAATCATTCACATACATATTTTTCTTCTCCACAGTATGAGCTCATTCTTCAACTGAATCTTTCGTGCCTTGGTGTTAGTTTCATATAGCTTCACCAAGGTGTCCCATGCCTTCTTAGGTGACTTGGCATCTTGTATATGCCCAATTATAGTGTCTCGTATGCTAATAAAAAGCTAATGCATGACTTTCCTTGCTCCTTGATTCCAATCCTTGAATTCTTTTACATCTGTAGAGCAGTTGGATTAATCTCCGGTATCTCTGGTGCCTCCTCATGTTCACCTTCAATGTAGTCCCAGTAACATTTTTCCATTAGGAAATTTGTCAATCTAAACCTTCAAGCATGGAAGTTGTTCTTGTCAAGCTTCTCTATAACAATCTGGTTTATTCCATCATTCGACATCTTGTTTGCGCAACACAAATTTACCAAAAAATAGCAATCTTTTTTTACCTACACAAACTATAATATTCTTTGCAGCAGTACTATACTGCACCCAAACTATCACAACTAGTGACCTCAATCTGCATACATACACCCAATGGTAACTTTGAGACCTCTTTGCAGCACACACAATGTCTACACAACCAATTGCCCTTCCTGCAATTCCAAAAATAGAGTTCTGCAGAGAGTCGAAACTTATCCTCAGTGCCCAAACGCCTGCGAATTGAAAAACGAAGGTCTAGACGCGATCGAGACGCATTTTTGGCCCAAAATTGTGTCGAAGGGACACTTTAATTGCCATGTAGCTCTGCTCCCATGAAGAAAGCTCCTCAATCGGAGCTTGTTTGCCGGTGCCTCCCGAAGAGCGCCCGACAAGGGTGTAGTAGCCAACACAAAAGGTGTAGTAGCACATGAAACTCTTACCCTCGTACTGCTTCCTGTGCTTCTCTTGCTTGTCACTTAGCTCTCAGGCTCTGATACCATGAAAAGATGTAAGGGAGAAGAGAGCTTAGGCTCTTGCAAGCACACACACACACACTCACACAAACCCTAGAAGAGAACACGCAAGGTGAGAGGTTGAAAATTCTTCTTCTTCTTCACACAACAAAAGAGGTCTACATAGAAGGTAAAGTGCCTAACACACATAATAGAGTATATACAAGCAGTCCATAATGTGAACACGCTAAGAGGAGTGGGTAGATGTGGACTAGTTGGTATAGTCCAGTTGTAGAATCTCTAGTGGGTGAAGATATATTGATGCCAGCTACCAAACCCGCCAGTGATGTAAATGTCAAACGGTCATGCATGCGCCTTGTGAGTGTCAGCTCCTCATGTTGAGCTTGACATCTCAACATCAAAGACTTGAAAAACAAGTCCTCAACTGAACTCTCCCCAATAGTTTGAACTTTCTTGACACAATACATAAAGAGAGTAGGGGAAAACTTCTTGTCCATAACTTTCTAGTCATGTGTCAATACTACACCTTAACTCCATAGAAAACATTAACTATTGATTATCACTAGCACTTCACTAGTAATCAACAAACTTAACTGGTGTTCTTACACCCACTAGTTAATTCTATTGAAACATGTGACCAATCATCCTTCATACACTTGATGCAAGTATGCAAAAACATATCTATTCTTCTAATCGCATCTAAAAGCACATAATATTAAAATTCAATCTCATAAATGACCAATACATGCATGCTTATGTAGATGCTCACTCGCAAAAACTCAAATGTCCACACGAGGCCAATATCAGAGTAACTAGAGCAAAAAGCTCAAATAATTGAGTATGAAACACCCTAGACCCATACATCCCCAAGACAATGATACTCAAACACATACATCACGAGTGTAAAATACGTACAAGACCTTCTCCACACGTAATGGTTCTTGGTGATGTACAAAACTTATAAATATTAAGATGACATAAGTCATATGAAAAAATTCATTTTATGGGCCCATACATAAGAATTTGCAAACAAAAAATGGGCACCAACCTTTACTCCACGCTCTCGATGAAGCCTTTGATGTAAAAAGATTCTCCCCGTGCCCATCAAGCATATGGCATAAAGGGGAGGAAAAAAGAATGGTTTAAGAAAAATCATTAAATTAGAGAGCGTGAGAGTGGATAAAGTGCAGCTATAGTAGCGAATAGCGTTGATGAAGAGGCTAAGCTCGAGATAAGAACATTAGCTCAAACCTTTATTAACAATTGATATGGATTGAACTTTCTACCGTACACTTAAATGTATGTGACAATCACATGTTACTGATAAGCTTAGCTAGTCATCGTACTTTAATTGATGCCAAGTGTCTTATTAAATCAAGCAATCATATCTTCTATTTTCGCTTTATGCTCATCCATGCCATAGAACCATTTCCTTGCTTTATCAAAGATCCTTAGGTTTGACATATAGCATCTTCAAGTCTCAACAAAGATTTCTTATGAGTGATGATGCAAAGTATTAAACCTTTAGCCATCTTAATATAGATCTTCTGTGAGATCCCTGTTCCCACCGCGCAATGGATTCGGGGTGCTAGCAGCAGAAGTAGCACTTCTGCGCGGGCCAGGGTCCCACACTCGGGGCCTCGCCCACGGATATCCGGACAAGAGACTAATCCGTCGGTTTTTCCAAAACCAAACCCGAAAAAACTTCCTTTACCCGGAAAGCACGGGCGATTCCACCAGAATAACTCTTTACTTTAACGTAGTCAAGACCATTACTGATCAAGCTGATCCGACTGCACCTATAAAGATACTCGGTCAAAAAAAGGAAGAAACTTGCACTTGGATCATTGAGATCAACGCTTTTTTCCCCATCAAGAGGCACAGCCGTTGATTCCTATCCATAGAACAATTTCTATCCGGGATTTACTTTATCTATCGTAATAACAGAAATTGAGTCTCGATTTACGGATCCATCAGTCCAGCCTAACCCCATCCGGGGTCCCATGGGCTAGCCAACCGCCCAACCACTGTAGTGATGGGATCCAATTTTAAATTTTTGGTTAGGTTTTGTCCCGGGTACCAGGGAAAAGAGTTCCCAGGTCCCCTAGCCGGAAGTTCATGCAAACATAAAACTAGTCACACCACTTATACACCCAATATGAAATTACCTTTTTCTCAGCATCAGCTAACTTTAAAACAATCCTTTAATGAAACCATTATGTTACTGATGACAATCCTTGAAATCTCTGGTTGAATCCATATTTCCAATTATTCATTCATCGATGTACTTATGGCATCACTGGCAACTAGAACGCTCACCACCTGTTCACTCAGGGGCCTTTTCGATAGTTCCTAGCTCACAGTACCCGACAATATTTCCACATATAAAAATCAAGATGGAATTCTCGTTGAAGATCAGCAAGATCAATCAACAGATCCATATACGAGAGCCATGGACTCATCTGTTGGACCAGCAAGGTCAATCAACCAGATCCATGCCCGGTTTCAGAAACAACTCTTACTCCTTGTTCCAATATCTTCCACGACGCAAATGTGGGTATCTTCGACGACCCAGAGCCTGAGCACCGTATGGTCAGCACCCTCTAGGATCCTTCGCTGGCAGGTGACCTAGCGCTTCACTCATAGACCGCTTCCTTGGTCCCTCATCCACCGTACCGGAAGCTCACCATTTAAATCGAACTGAGGCTGGTCAAGACCTCGGTCGACCTTGCTACGCGAGACGTCCTCCATTGACTCTCCGTCAACAGTTGCAACTTTATCAGTTAGGTCTTCATCATGACCTTAATCCACAAGACGGTCAAAATGCTTCCCCAGCATTCTTGACATAAAACAGTCATTTACAAACAGTTACAAAATACAGTTTCTATATCGAACTCTCGTCTTTCAACATTATCTCTCCTCAGTCCATATTACTTATTCCACATTCCATTCAATGTGTACTCATTCTCATCCATTTACCCATATCGACGACACATTATTTCACATACACATTCACATTCATTATTCTACATACATATCCATGTTCGTACATCCACATCATACATCCAATCTCATATCCGCATTCATACATACACATCCATATCCACATCCATACATCCACATCCATATCCACATTCACATCCATACATCCACATCTACATGCATATATCCACTTTCACATCCTCGTTCATACATCCATATTCACATACATACATCCACATCTGTATCTACATCCATACATCCACATCCACATCCACATTCACATTCATACATCCACATCCGTATCTACATCCATACATCCACATCCACATCCACATCCACATTCACATTCACATCCATATATCCACATCTACATGCATACATCCATTATCACGTCCTCATTCATACATCCACATCCACATACATACATACATCCACATCCACATTCCCATTCACATCTATACATCCACATTCACATCTATGCATATACATCTTCATGCATACATCCATTTTCACATTCATACATCCACACTCCCATCTCCACATCCACACATCCACATACATACATCCATTTCCACATTCGCATTCATATAACCCCATATGTCTTCACATCTATTCTTTTACATCACATCCATTCTCGCCCTATCACAACCCATATACATCTTATCCCATCAGATACACTCTTTACTTCATCCCATACACATCTTATCACATCCTAACTCATCTTAGCACATCCTATCACATCTCATATACCTCTTATCATATCCTATCACATCTCATACACATCTTATCACATCCTATCACATCTCATACACCTCTTATCGCATCTTATCACATCTTGTCACATCTCATACACATCTTATCACATCTCATACACCTCTTATCGTATCTTATCACATCTTGTCACATCTCATACACCTCTTATCACATCCTATCACTTCCCATACGCATCTTATCACATCTTATCACATCTCATACACTTCTTATCACATCCTATCACTTTTCATATGCATCTTATCACATCTTATCACATCTCATACACCTCTTATCACATCCTATCACTTCTCATACACATCTTATCACATCTCATACACTTCTTATCACATCCTATCACTTCTCATACGCATCTTATCACATCTCATACACCTCTTATCACATCCTATCACTTCCCATACGCATCTTATCACATCTTATCACATCTCAATATCTATTTATAGAATACAAGAGAATTCTTATATTTGATATAAGATTTCTTTACGCATCTATTTATGCATAAATTCCATTTTAAAGAGAATAACACTTTCGAATTAAAAATCAATCTTTTATGCATCTTCCTATGCATAATTTCATTTTAAATGAGAATGACATTTTTAAATCAATCTTTTATGCATCTTCCTATGCATAAATTCAATTTAGTAGGAATTACACTTTTAGAATAAAAGAATTTCTCTTATGCATCTAATATATGCATAAAATCCATTTAGGATGAAAATCACACTTTTAGTATATAAAAATATCTTTTATGCATACCTCTATGCATGAAATCCAAATATAAAGTAACATTTTTACAATATAATAATCATCTTTTATGCATACCTCTATGCATGAAATTCAAATATGATAAAAGTAACACTTTTATAATAAAATAATCATTTTTTTGTAACATTTTTACAATAAAATAATTAAAAAAATTCATAGCATGAAATTCAATATGATAAAAGTAACATTTTTATAATAAAGTAATCATTTTATTATTATTATTATTATTATTTAAAATATTTTTACAATAAAATAATCATTTTTTTATGCATACTTCTATGCATGAATTTCAATTATGATAAAAGTAACACTTTTATAATAAAATAATCATCTTTTATGCATACCTCTATGCATGAATTTCAATTATGATAAAAGTAACACTTTTATAATAAAATAATCATCTTTTATGCATACCCCTATGCATGAATTTCAAATATGATAAAAGTAATACTTATATAATAAAATAATCATCTTTTATGCATACCCCTATGCATGCATTTCAAATATGATAAAAGTAACACTTTTATAATAAAATAATCATCTCTTATGCATACACCTATGCATGCATTTCAAATATGATAAAAGTAACACTTTTATAATAAAATAATCATCTTTTATGCATACCCCTATGCATGCATTTCAAATATGATAAAAGTAACACTTTTATAATAAAATAATTATTTTTTATAACTTTTTACAATAAAATAATAAAAAAAAATTTTCATACCTCTATGCATGAAATTCAATATGATAAAAGTAACATTTTTACACTAAAATAATCATTTTTTTATTATTAATATTTTGAAACATTTTGACAATAAAATAATCATTTCTTTATGCATACTTCTATGCATGAATTTCAATTATGATAAAAGTAACACTTTTATAATAAAATAATCATCTTTTATGCATACCTCTATGCATGAATTTCAATTATGATAAAAGTAACACTTTTACAATAAAATATTCATTATAAAAACTTAATATTAATCAATTAACCATTCACCTAGAATAGAGAATGGTTGGTTTTGTTAGAAAAGAGAGGAAAATACCTTTTTGTAATGAGGTATAACATTTTTAGAGAAGACATAAAGCATAAAACCCATTTAAAGCCATAAAAACCATAAAATAAGTGAAAAGAAGAATCACCAACTTACTAATGACTTTGAAAGCTTTCCTTTGGCTTGATGGTTTGAGGGTTCAACTCTTGTTTGAACAAGGGTGGCCAACCAATCTTTGGAAGAGGGAAATGTCAAAAACTAGTGAATTATTAATAAATTCATAGTTCTTGGCTTGGGTGAAATAGAGTAACAATGCATTACACACTATTATTTTTCAACAAAGGGGAGGCTTCTATTTATAGGAAAAATTGAGCTCCTAACCAAACAAACTGATTCTAGAATTTTCCAAATCAATTTGGTCAATTTTTGACCATTTTTATTTTAGGTCAGTTAAGCTAACTTTTTGGAACTAGACTTAATTTAGGAGAGAGGAGAGATAAAATATCTCAATTTTTGAGGATTTAAAACTCAATCAAGCATGTGAATTAGGCGCCTCATTGAAGGGCCACCCCTTCCTTACATATGTGTCAAAAATGGAATCATTATACCCAATTTATCTCATATTTTTAATATTGCTCATAGTTTCTTACTAATAAACCTTGTACATATTCAACTCTTCATCTTATGTGAGCATTGAAGGGACTCCCCTTCCTTACATATGTGTCAAAATGGAATCACTATACTCAAAATATCTCATATTTTTAATATTGCTCATAGTTTCTCACTAATAAACCTTGTACATAGTCAACTCTTCATCTTATGTGAGCATTTACTCATTTTTGAGTATCTTCTTTTACAAAATTGGATTTATCTCCTCCCCACACATGGATTGATCTTATTGGCCCATAGGAACCTTAATTGGACCATAATCCAAAAATTTCTGAAAATCTAGACCCTTAAGCTAAGGTCCTTTATACCCATTTCCAATTAATTTCAATTGCACATTGGAAAGTTCTTTCTGAATTTCTGTTTCAGGAGAATTCATTCTAATAAGATGAGATATTTTTCTATCCAAAAATATTAAAAATCTGAATATTCTCTCTCTAGAATATTTTCTCTCTCTATGTTAAAACGGTTAGAAACAAGATCTTTTATATTTCTTAAGAGGAATTTAATTACATGGGAAGATGCTGGACATCTTGAGAGGCTGGGAAGAAATCTTACATTCTCTCCCACTTGAAAAACGCGAGATGTCCTCATCTCGCAAACTGGGGGTAATTTTGCAAGATACACGAATTTGAGACTAAGAGAAAATTTAATTAAGATTAACCACCAAGAAGTCTCAAGGAGAGCAAGACTCAAGACAAGAACAAAGATTTCAACTTTATTCACTCTTGGAACATATACAGCAAGATAGAAGAACTTTTTACAATTCCATAAGCCCGTCCATCATATGGTCACAAAAGCAGCACTCACAAGCTGCACACGTCTAAGGTAACTCATCTATGGGAATAATTCGGCCGGTTATTGCAGCACCTATCTCACTGGTATGAGGTGACCTATTAAAAGGACCTCTGAGAGGCAAGCCAAAAACGGGATAAAGGCATATCTTCTGATGAGGAAGAAAACACGCTAGTAAGAAGACCCGCTCAGAAAATCCAACATGCCTTGATCTCATCACGCAATAGTATTGGGGACCCAAACCCAAAGCTTCAATAACCATAGCCAAGCGGACATTGTTACGAAAGTGTTGCTGACCCCACGGTGTTACCCTAGTTATGTCTTGATAGGTCCGCCATTTGGTCTGAGCTACAGAAGTTCCCAAGTGAGGGAAAAGTGAGCGCTCATACAGTTCTATAAAATCCTTCTTCACAGACTCGCTTGCATCTTGAAGGTGAGAAATCATCATGGATAAAACCAATTCCTACTGCCAAGCCATAAAGAAGATTAAGAAAGAAAGGGGATCGATGGAAATAAGATTACTGCAAGCGACAGGTAAGAATTACGACTTATATAAAAAAAGAACTAGCGTAACCTAGAAGCCAACAGGGTATCTTGCCATTGAAGTTTTACCGTCTTTCCATGATTTGGGTTTGGCTCATATTTCTATAGAAGGCTTACATGAGATACATTATGAACTTTGAGATGAGGAGGTAAAAGAAGCTCGTAGGCTGTCACTTACTTTCGATAATTCAGATATGGTCCACAATATCTGGGGATACTACTTATACTCCCCAAGAGATAAAGAACTTCTTTTTGGCCGTACTCGAATGAAGACCATATCTGCTTCTTTGAATTTTCTGACTGTTCTCTTCTTATCTGCATACTGTTTCTGTCGATCCTAGGCAGCTTTTATATCTTTATGAATTGCCTGCATCTGTTGCTCCATGTCGTCAAGCATTTGACTGGTCATCTCGACCCTAATCAATGGGTCGGACCTAGTTAATGGAATTAAGCAATCTTGTCCGAGATAGACCCTGATTAGATTGGTATGAAGGAATTGGTCTCTGAATTTGGGTTCTTGACTTCCCTGTGCCCTTGTCATGGCAGGAGTCGGGCAGCCTTTTAACTGATAACCAAAACCTTGGCATCCAAAACACCGGTTCTCACTTCTGAACACATCGTTCTGAATCCTTAAAACAGGTGGGACTCGTGAGAAGTATTCTGGGGAAAGGGTCTTCCTTTTTTAAACAGAATCTTTCTTTTTTTTTAGAGAGAGAAATTATAAGATCAGAAAAGGGAGATTCTTACTCCTGCATACCTCGAAGGCTGGAGAGGAATCTTACATTCTACCCCACTTAAAAAAGTGCGAGATATCCTCATCTCGCAAGGTAGAGGACAACTCTTTTTCTTAAGATCCAATTTATTCAGGGGTTCCTTATATTCTGGTCAACCCAACAGAATACTGGGATAAATATCCCTTATATAGAACTCATCATTAAATAACAATTCATTCAGATCATATCATTCATATCTTTAACACAATAATGGTCCATTAGACCGAAAAATTTCCTTCTGTGAACATTCCTCCACGGGAATTTCAGTTAAGTAAGTTCTCAATTTGTCATCCCTTAACTTGATCTACCGTGTCAAGTAGTAACAGTAGCAATTTGACAGCACAATCCACTAATCTCATAGTGATTTGCTGAAATCATTATCATCATTTATCATCACAAGGACTCGTCCCAATCATCCACATTGTGGTTTCGCTCAGCTTATTACATTTCAACTAAATTTCAGAAATCATCATTTTTCAATCAGAATCCAAATCAATTCGTCAGTTCTCAAACAGAATTAAAAATCATATCAAACACATTCGAATTGGATAGCATTAATGCTTATAATTTCAAGTCGTAGATTTACTCGTATATACTGCCGGTAAAGAGCTGCAGTTATACCCTCGGTATATACGGGTAGTCATGGTACTTGGAACTATAAGAAAGTAAATACCATCATGTCTAGGCCTCAAGCAAGTCCGGGATTCCATATAATTGCGGTACTTCCATTTGAAGACCCAATTACTAATTTACGAATTTTTAGTTTGAATATCAATTTGTATGAATTATATCACACAATTACAACCTTTTTGTGATTCTTGATAAATTTTTGACATATTTGGCTTCTCAGTTGATCCTCATTAACCAAATGCTCTGATACCAACTGTGAGATCCCTGTTCCCACTGCGCAATGGATTCGGGTCCTAGCAGCGGAAGTAGCACTTCTGCGTGGGCCAGGGTCCCACACTCGGGGCCTCGCCCACCACGGATATCCGGACAAGAGACTAATCCGTTGGTTTTTCCAAAACCGAACCCGGAAAAACTTCCTTTACCCGGAAAGCACGGGCGATTCCACCAGAATAACTCTTTACTTTAACATAGTCAAGACCATTACTGATCAAGCTGATCCGACTGCACCTATAAAGATACTCGGTCAGAAAAAGGAAGAAACTTGCACTTGGATCATTGAGATCAACGCTTTTTTTCCCATCAAGAGGCACAGCCGTTGATTCCTATCCATAGAACAATTTCTATCCGGGATTTACTTTATCTATCGTAATAACAGAAATTGAGTCTCGATTTATGGCGAATCCAGCAGTCCAGCCTAACCCCATCCGGGGTCCCATGGGTTAGCCAACCGCCCAACCACAGTAGTGATGGGATCCAATTTTAAATTTTTGGTTAGGTTTTATCCCGGGTACCAGGGAAAAGAGTTCCCAGGCGCCGGAAGTTCATGCAAACATAAAACTAGTCACACCACTTACACACCCAATATGAAATTGCCTTTTTCTCAACATCAGCTAACTTTAAAACAATCCTTTAATGAAACCATTATGTTACTGGTGACAATCCTTGAAATCTCTGGTTGAATCCATATTTCCAATTATTCATTCATCGATATACTTATGGCATCACTGGCAACTAGAACGCTCACCACCTGTTCACTCAGGGGCCTTTTCGATAGTTCCTAGCTCACAGTACCCGACAATATTTCCACATATAAAAATCAAGATGGAATTCTCGTTGAAGATCAGCAAGATCAATCAACAGATCCATATACGAGAGCCATGGACTCATCCGTTGGAGGACCAGCAAGGTCAATCAACCAGATCCATGCCCGGTTTCAGAAACAACTCTTACTCCTTGTTCCAATATCTTCCACGATGCACGTGTGGGTATCTTCGGCGACCCAGAGCCTGAGCACCGTATGGTCAGCACCCTCTAGGATCCTTCGCAGGTGACCTAGCGCTTCACTCATAGACCGCTTCCTTGGTCCCTCATCCACCGTACCGGAAGCTCACCATTTAAATCGAACTGAGGCTGGTCAAGACCTCGGTCGACCTTGCTATGCGAGACGTCCTCCATTGACTCTCCGTCAGCAGTTGCAACTTTATCAGTTAGGTCTTCATCATGACCTTAATCCACAAGACGGTCAAAATGCTTCCCCAGCATTCTTGACATAAAACAATCATTTACAAACAGTTACAAAATACAGTTTCTATATCGAACTCTCGTCTTTCCACATTATCCCTCCTCAGTCCATATTACTTATTCCACATTCCATTCAATGTGTACTCATTCTCATCCATTTATCCATATCGACGACACATTATTTCACATACACATTCACATTCATTATTCTACATACATATCCATGTTCGTACATCCATCATACATCCAATCCCATATCCGCATTCATATATACACATCCATATCCACATCCATACATCCACATTCACATCCATACATCCACATCTACATGCATATATCCATTTTCACATCCTCGTTCATACATCCACATTCACATACATACATCCACATCTGTATCTACATCCATACATCCACATCCACATCCACATTCACATTCATACATCCACATCCGTATCTACATCCATACATCCACATCCACATCCACATTCACATTCACATCCATATATCCACATCTACATGCATACATCCATATCACATCCATATATCCACATCTACATGCATACATCCATTATCACATCCTCATTCATACATCCACATCCACATACATACATACATCCACATCCACATTCCCATTCACATCTATACATCCACATCTACATCCACATTCACATCTACGCATATACATCTTTATGCATACATCCATTTTCACATTCATACATCCACACTCCCATCTCCACATCCACACATCCACATACATACATCCATTTCCACATTCGCATTCATATAATCCCATATGTCTTCACATCTATTCTTTTACATCACATCCATTCTCGCCCTATCACAACCCATATACATCTTATCCCATCAGATACACTCTTTACTTCATCCCATACACATCTTATCCCATCAGATACACTCTTTACTTCATCCCATACACATCTTATCACATCCTAACTCATCTTAGCACATCCTATCACATCTCATACACCTCTTATCATATCCTGTCACATCTCATACACATCTTATCACATCCTATCACATCTCATACACCTCTTATCGCATCTTATCACATCTTGTCACATCTCATACACATCTTATCACATCTCATACACCACTTATCGCATCTTATCACATCTTGTCACATCTCATACACCTCTTATCACATCCTATCACTTCCCATACGCATCTTATCACATCTTCTCACATCTCATACACTTCTTATCACATCCTATCACTTCCCATACGCATCTTATCACATCTCATACACCTCTTGTCACATCCTATCACTTTCCATACGCATCTTATCACATCTCATACACTTCTTATCACATCCTATCACTTCCCATACGCATCTTATCACATCTCATACACCTCTTATCACATCCTATCACTTCCCATACGCATCTTATCACATCTCAATATCTATTTATAGAATACAAGAGAATTCTTATATTTGATATAAGATTTCTTTACGCATCTATTTATGCATAAATTCCATTTTAAAGAGAATAACACTTTCGAATTAAAAATCAATCTTTTATGCATCTTCCTATGCATAATTTCATTTTAAATGAGAATGACACTTTTGAATCAATCTTTTATGCATCTTCCTATGCATAAATTCAATTTAGTAGGAATTACACTTTTAGAATAAAAGAATTTCTCTTATGCATCTAATATATGCATAAAATCCATTTAGAATGAAAATCACACTTTTAGTATAAAAATATCGTTTATGCATACCTCTATGCATGAAATCCAAATATGATAAAAGTAATATTTTTATAATATAATAATCATCTTTTATGCATACCTCTATGCATGAAATTCAAATATGATAAAAGTAACACTTTTATAATAAAATAATCATTTTCTTGTAATATTTTTATAATAAAATAATAATTTATTTTTTTTCATACCTCTATGCATGAAATTCAATATGATAAAAGTAATATTTTTATAATAAAATAATAATTTTATTATTATTATTATTTTAAAATATTTTTATAATAAAATAATTATTTTTTTATGCATACTTATATGCATGAATTTCAATTATGATAAAAGTAACACTTTTATAATAAAATAATCATCTTTTATGCATATCTCTATGCATGAATTTCAATTATGATAAAAGTAACACTTTTATAATAAAATAATCATCTTTTATGCATACCCCTATGCATGAATTTCAAATATGATAAAAGTAACACTTATATAATAAAATAATCATCTTTTATGCATATCCCTATGCATGCATTTCAAATATGATAAAAGTAACACTTTTATAATAAAATAATCATCTTTTATGCATACACCTATGCATGCATTTTAAATATGATAAAAGTAACACTTTTATAATAAAATAATCATCTTTTATGCATACCCCTATGCATGCATTTCAAATATGATAAAAGTAACACTTTTATAATAAAATAATCATTTTTTGTAACTTTTTATAATAAAATAATAAAAAAAAATTCATACCTCTATGCATGAAATTCAATATGATAAAAGTAATATTTTTACAATAAAATAATCATTTTATTATTATTATTATTATTTTAAAATATTTTAACAATAAAATAATCATTTTTTTATGCATACTTCTATGCATGAATTTCAATTATGATAAAAGTAACACTTTTATAATAAAATAATCATCTTTTATGCATACCTCTATGCATGAATTTCAATCATGATAAAAGTAACACTTTTACAATAAAATGTTCATTATAAAAACTTGATATTAATCAATTAACCATTCACCTAGAATAGAGAATGGTTGGTTTTGTTAGAAAAGAGAGAGAAATACCTTTTTGTAATGAGGTATAACATTTTTAGAGAAGACATAAAGCATAAAACCCATTTAAAGCCATAAAAACCATAAAATAAGTGAAAAGAAGAATCACCAACTTACTAATGACTTTGAAAGCTTTCCTTTGGCTTGATGGTTTGAGGGTTCAACTCTTGTTTGAACAAGAGTGGCCAACCAATCTTTGGAAGAGGGAAATGTCAAAAACTAGTGAATTATTAATAAATTCATAGTTCTTGGCTTGGGTGAAATAGAGTAACAATGCATTACACACTATTATTTTTCAACAAAGGGGAGGCTTCTATTTATAGGAAAAATTGAGCTCCTAACCAAACAAACTGATTCTAGAATTTTCCAAATCAGTTTGGTCAATTTTTGACCATTTTTATTTTAGGTCAGTTAAGCTAACTTTTTGGAACTAGACTTAATTTAGGAGAGAGGAGAGATAAAATATCTCAATTTTTGAGGATTTAAAACTCAATCAAGCATGTCAAGGTTCTAGTCTTACAAGTCCTCAAGCTTATAATGCAAGGAGCATTACATTGGTATCAGAGCTAGCGTTCAATCTCAAGGGACTCTTCATGCTTCTCGTCGTCTCGCGATGAACACAACGAATGGATAAGTTATCTTTTGCTCTTTTTAGTAAGAGGATAAGGTACTGTTATTCATCCTTTAGCTTATTATTTTGATTGAAAGCTTGAATAGCCATAGCCATATTTTTGGCAATTATGGTATGGTTTCTCTTTATTAGAAAAAAAGAAAAGAAAAGAAAAGTTTGATGTTTTGCAATGGATTTATTGAGGACTTTAACGCCTACAACCAAACCTGATGGCATCTTGCACAAAGGCATGTACCAAGTGCTTGTGGTGGGAGGAACACGTCCGAGATCGCTCTTAGTGGCGGGACAACCAAAAGAGGGCACAAAACATGAGTATACTCAAAGAGCCTTGTGCTCAAGAAAAAGTGAACCAGAACAACAACAACAACCTCAGTGGTGGTGGTATTGTTTGGGAGATGATTAGCTCAGATGTGGCAATGCCTTCTTTGGAAGAAGGGACGCCATAGCCCTTCAACCATTGGTTGAGGAGGACTTTGTTGAGAGGAACCTAGCCCATGCCCTCCGATTGCATGCCTACACGTGTGGTAATGGGCTAGAAGCCTTTGTTTCTGAGAGAGCCAACATCATCTTTTTCGCCATCAGCTACTAAATCTTTTGACCGCCCCCCGCAAGCTTCTGCGTTGGACATCATCTTTCACTCGCGACCTCTCCAAGGTTATCGCATGTGGGACAGCTGTGGCTCAAAAACAAAACTCCAAGCACGACGATCATAGTTGGCACCTAGAAAAGAAAAAGCATATGGTTTTTCTTAAAAGAAAGAAAGCATCGATTATTTATTTATTTATTTGTTTATTGTTTGGCTTGGTTAGGAGCAAGCAAAAGCATTGGCGGTGCTTAAATTTAGAAGAGAAAATATTTGGTGTTTTTGGCTCTCTTTTTTTTTTAAAAAGGGCAAAAACACGATGATTGTGATGGTTAAGTGCTCAATTAGTGTGTGCATGCAAGGTGTTGAGTGCATTTGCTCAATTTTTTAAGACAATAAAGATTTTGATGAGATTGAAGATGTAAGATTCCTCCCCAGCCTCTCAAGATGTCCAGCATCTTCCCGTGTAATTAAATTCCTCTTCAGAAATATAAAAGATCTTGTTTCTAACCGTTTTAACATAGAGAGAGAAAATATTCTAGAGAGAGAATATTCAGATTTTTAATATTTTGGATAGAAAAATATCTCATCTTATTAAAATGAATTCCCCTGAAACAGAAATTCAGAAAGAACTTTTCAATGTGCAATTGGAATTAATTGGAAATGGGTATAAAGGACCTTAGCTTAAGGGTCTACATTTTCAGAAATTTTTGGATTATGGTCCAATTAAGGTTCCTATGGGCCAATAAGATCAATCCATGTGTGGGGAGGAGATAAATCCAATTTTGTAAAAGAAGATACTAAAAAATGAGTAAATGCTCACATAAGATGAAGAGTTGACTATGTACAAGGTTTATTAGTAAGAAACTATAAGCAATATTAGCCCTTGACCTTTCATTGGCTAGACATTACCTTTTCCGTATCCAATTCCTCTTCAACTACCCATGTGTCCCTTGGACTTCCATTGTTCACCATCTACTTCCCTTTTTACTTTAACTTTAATGCCTATTAACCATTGCTTAGGTATTTCCTATTTAAAATCCCCTAAACCTTATTTATATGCAACCTTTTACATATAAATAATCTTTCCTAGTCTTACCTTTTAGTATTACTTGTCAGTCTCATAAGAGAGAGAGAGAGAGAGAGAGAGAGAGAGAGAGAGCTGGTTGGCTTTTCTTTTCACCAAGTTTTGATCTACTTCAGAGTTGGACCCTGATTTTGCCAAATTCTAATATTTTCCAAAGAAAATATATGTGCTGCATTTTTCCCTGAGTGAATCGTATAAGTTAGAAGTAATCTCAATGAAACAAAGTTCATTAACTTCACCAATTCAACTCAACGCATCAGCAATGCGATTCAAGCTACCTTTCATGTATTTAATTCATGAAATCAAAGTTCTGCATCAACTCAACCCATCTAGCTTTTCTACCCTTTAAGTCCGGTTGATCACAAATATACTGTAAAGACTGATGATCTGTCAAGACCATAAACTGAGACCCGTAAAGATACTGTTTGCATGCCTTTAAAGCATAAATGATTGCATACAACTCTTTCTCCTGAACTAGGTACCTAATCATTGAGTTTCTTACTCTCGAAGGCCCACAGGCTTCCCATCCTGGAACAAAGCTGCGATTACTGTAAAATCACTAGCATCAGTCTCAACAATGTAAGGTCTGCTAGGATCTAGCAAGGCTAACACAGGAGCATCTCGAACTTTATTTTTTTAAATCTCGAAAGCCTCTTGTAGCTTATCATTTCACACAATTGGAGAATTGGACTTGTTATTTTTACCTTTAAGAAGATTGGTAAAAGGTACAGTTAACTTCAAATAATCCTTAACAGATTTTCAAAGAAATACCACAAAACCTAAGAAAGATCTTAACTGTTTGACTGTACAAGGAACTGGACCTTCCAAAACCTTTTGGATCCGATCCAAATCTATACTCAAGCCATCCCGAGAGATCTTATGACCTAAGTATAACAATTCCTTTTTAACGAAATCACACTTAGAGAATTTACAATATAGTTTTTCCTTCCTGAGCCTTCCTAGAACCTCTTTAAGATGACTCTCATGCTCATCCAAAGTTTTGCTATATATCAAAATATCATCTAAGAAAACTATTCCTAACAAATCTCGAAATATATTATGCATCATCTGTTGGAAAGTTGCTGGTGCATTAGTGAGACCAAAGGGTAACACTAAAAATTCATAATGGCCATATCTTATCCTAAAAGCAGTTTTAGGCACATCTTCCTTTGCTATTACGGATATGATGATAACCGGTCCGCAAGTCAAGCTTTGTAAAATACTTAGCTCCATGCAACCTATCAATAAGATCATTTGATCTAGGCAATGGGTATCTATTTTTAATTGTAACCTTGTTAAGATGTTTGTAATCTCATCAATACACATCCTCCAGGTACCTTGATCCTTTTTCTTAACCAGGAGAGCTGGTGCACCCCAAGGAGACTTACTTGGTCTAATTTGACCCATCCTCAAATATTCAGCTAGTTGTTTGGCTACCTCATCCTCCTCAGATTGGCTAAGCCGATATGTAGGAATACTAACAGGTTCCGCCCTTGATACTAGCTCTATTTTATGGTCCACCTCTCGTTTAGGAGGTAATCCATGAGGTAACTCATCAGGAAATACATCCTGAAATTCGCTTTTAATGAAACTTAACACTTTACTTTCCCAAACATCTAAAGAAACAGTGTTTACATCAAAATGAACACATGAATATAACAATGTTTCCTTTAAGAGTTACAAGGCTTCCATTGTGATGGAAAGATATCAAATGTTTGACCCAATCAATAGAAAAATTCTTATTTTTGCTATGAAACCATTTCATTCCCAAAATTATATCTACATGACCCAAGCTCATGACATGTAAATCAAGCCTATCTGAGTACAATTGGATGTCTAATGGTAGTTTTGACACCTTCTTGTCCCAAAATTGGACTTGTCCTCCAGCCATTCTGACCTTGTACATGTGATCATTCTGCATGGTTTCCAGTTTCATCCTCTGTACCACAGTATTGTCAATAAAATTGAGTACTACCAGGATCAAACAAAATATGAACATGATGTCCTTTCACTAATCCATAAACACGAAATAATTTGTTTGGACCATAAACGTCTTTACTGAAAGTACAATCTGAACATTCGATTCCTTCAAGATGCGTAATATTGACTTCAGAGAATTTACCTTGAAGTTCTGTAATGTGTATAGATTTCTTTGGAATGAACTTCTTCAATGCTGTCTTTTGACCAGGCATCGAAGTTGTTGTAGCTCCATTCAAAGGACAAAATTTCTTTGTATGCCCTTTCTCCTTGCATTTAAAAGCATGTAAGATTTTTCTTACTCACAAACTTTAGTTTTTTGCTGGCGTTGTCACTATTTTTTGGTTTTGGTGTGAAAACCAATTTTCTTTTATGTCCACTGTTTGAATAAGTGAACGTGGATTTCTTTTCACTTGACGCTGGTTTTGATGAATTGGCACCAACCATTGTCTTGCGAAAAACCTGAGCAGCCTGAATAGCATCCTCAACTGTTTTAACTTTGCACTTCTTCACCTCGTATTGATAATCACAAGATAAACCATTGATAAAAATACCACACAAGATATGATCATCAGACTTGGCTTTGGCAGCCAACTATCTAAACTTTTGCACATAGTTATCAAAAGACTGATTATAGCAGTGCTATTTTTAACTAGCTTGGCAATAACTTCGAATTTATCCTCAGGTTGGACAAACTCCTTCTTGAATGCATCTTCAAATCCTTGCCAAGTAGTGGGAATAGAATCTTCTTTTAGATCCTTCCACCAAGTCAAAGCTTTCCCCTTTAACAATCCCTATGCCATCTACAGTTTCTGCGCATCAAATGAAAGGGCGAAAAGCAAAGTGTGTAGTCCGCCTGTTAAGCCAGGCATCCACACATTCTTGTGTCTTCTCCTTCTTCTCCCCGCCATACACCTTTGGTGCAAAAGACAAAGAAATTGCTTTGGTAAGAGTAGATGTAGAAGAGCTTTCTGCAAAGTTAAGATCTACACCTTAAGTGATTCCATCTCATCATGGCACTTTGCTATTATAGCCTTGAGACGCTGTGTCACCTCTAAAAATTCGCTCTTTGCTACCGCCTCCTCTTCTTCTTCATGGAACTTAAGATCTTCTCTTCCAAAGTTGGGATGACCACTCAAGTCATCGACATTGTCATTGAGCGAAAAGTCAATATAAGCCATGGTAAATGAGTTCTCTGTGAATCTGGATTATACTTTTCTTTACCCTTCAAGTGACCCCTCTTGACCAAAAGTTCTAGCAAATTAATTCACTAGAACCAACTGCATATAAGAAAAATGCTTCAATTAGCATTTGGTGGCTAGATATTGGTTTAAAAAATCATGAAAACACCGTCTAGAATTAATCCAAATGGATAAATTATTAATACAAGGCATGCTCGCATTAATAATATGTGAATAACCTGCATTTATCTAGTGGGAGTACATAAAAACGTACTAGAACACCAAATAACCCTCGAAAATAAGAATTTTTGAGAAAAAAGAATTATCATGATTTTTTTCTAATTTTCCCTAATTTTCTAGGGCCTTAAAATATGCTAATTTTGAATTCCACCAAACCTATCTTATGGCATTCCAAACCTATTATTTTCCAGAAAAATTTTAGCGATTAGATTTGCCAAAATACCGTTGATATTTTAAAAATACCAATTTTTAGGATTTTTAAAAATAACTTCTAGAATTTTCCTCATTTCTCTTGAGAATCCCATCGTTCCAAAATTTTCCAATTACGCCCAACAATTCCCAAATCCAATGAAAATTTATAATTTTAATAGATTTTCTAATGTTATGGGTAAAAAATAGATTTTTAAAGGAATTTGAATGGTCACGGGAACCTGAATGGACACACCACATGCCAATCACCAATCCTAGATTTTCCAAAAAAAATAAAATAACCTTTGTCTAATTTTCCACTTATTTCCAAGAAATTTTTAAAATTTTTATTTTACCCCAAACACATTAGAATACGAACGGTCCAAAAATTTTGAAATCCCGATGGTCTTCCCGGAATACGGAAAGCCAACAATTTCGGGAAAATGAAAAGATAAAAAAATCAAAATGTGAAAGGTCAAAAGTTTTTGGAATCCGAAAGGTCAAAAGATTCCCAGAATTCAGAAGGCCGATAGGTTCCCCGAGAATTGGAAAGCCAAAGGACTCCAAGAAAGAGTTTTCAGGAAAAAAAAATTCAGAGAAGATAAAAAATTCAAATCTCTTTTTTTCCACCTTTTTTTTCAAGCTTTTTTGAAAAGCTTACAAGGTTTTTTTAAAATTCAAAAAAAAAACTCATTTTTAAATATTTTAAAAAAGCTTTAAATTAAAGCTTTTTTTAAACCTTGAAATTAATGATTTTGGGGGGGGGACTGTGCGCCAACCTGCTTGCAACGAAACCCCCGCGAGCGTGCATGTAAGCATGAGAGAGAGAGAGAGAGAGAGAGAGAGAGAGAGAGAGAGAGAGAGAGAGAGAGAGAGAGAGAGAGAGAGAGAGAGAGAGAGCTCCTCTCTCCTCCCCTTCTTCTCCATTCCTACTTTCTCTCTCTCTCTCCACCGCCTCCTTCTCTATTAATAGAGAGGAGGTGTATTTTAAACCTCCTTAATCATAATTATAACTTAATTATGATTAATGTTTAATCAAACTGTGCCTTTTAAGAGACGTTCACACACGTGGGAGAGAGAAATAGACAGAAATTCCAGATTTTGAGGGAAGAAAAGAATTTTGCACGCACGGGAGAGAACCTAATGCATCAATTGGCTGCCCCATACTGCATTTCAGCAGAAATTTGGCAAAAAGTTGATAGCACCCGCCAAAATGAATAAAAATATATTTTTTACTATAAAAATGCTCTAAAAATTTTTGAATAATTAGAAAAAATTTCCAAAAATTATAGAAATTCAAAGACTTCACTCTACCAAAAATATCCATGATAAAATATGCAGTATTTTGGTAAAAAATCCATAATTGCTTATTTTAAACCCAAAAAAGTAGGAAAAATAGCATTGAACTCACGGAATTCCCCCGCAGTGTCGATTCATCCATTGAATAGAAGAAGCACCATTCCAATCGCCATATCGACGATCTAGGTGCGTAATCACCAAAAAAATCTAACAAAATAACATTTTTATTTAATAAATATTAAAATTTACTTTAAAAAATGCTAAAAATTGAAATAAGAAAGAAAAAACAACAATAATTAACTAGAGATTGCTCTGATACCACTGTTAAAACCCTAAGATCTCTCTAGATAATCATCATGCATAAACATGCATAAACCAGGCATAAACTCATCCACCCAACCACCCCGGAGCCCAAGGGATGCACACATGAATTACAATGAAGTACCTCATACCTTAACCTTGATGTCCCATACCACCAAGAGGTATGACTCCAATCCAGCAGCACTCAGCTCTAGCATAAAATGGTAAGAGAGTAGATACAATCCTTTACACTAGAGAATATCCCTTGAGTGTGCCCCATGACCCTATTATATAGGAGGGCCCTCAAGTGACTCTTGACTCTCCATTTCCCATGTGTGACCCTTGAATGCCTGACCACCCTAACCTCAACCCTTAAGGTTAGCCCTAATCCATGCTCCACTAGAGCTTGTTCCCATACTCACAAACCTAATGTGGGTTAGTCTCCTAGTATATGCACATATAAAGTGCACATAACAAGGCCCCTATTCGGTATTTCTCATTTGGAATAGCCAATTTTAGACAATTTCACCATCATGACTACTTATATGGGATGGAAACACAACACCAACCCCCACTACCCTGCCCAGGCCTGAAGCACAAGGGGCTTTATATGAGCTTATAATCATGGGGCTCGTTATAAAGTGACTCGAGACTTTGTTCATTAGTTGTTGATTTTATTATTGAGTCTAAGCCTACATAAGTGAGTGCATTCCTTATAATCAAACATCTCAAGTTGGGAGGATTCTTGTGTTAACCCAATCAACACTTCTAAGGAGCATACTAAAGAATTATTAGAAACCACCTTTCATTGGAAGAAGAACGAACTACATTCTTGAATTTTGGGTGGAAACGAATTTTGTATGGTGTCCTTCAATTTTGTACATGTCATTAAAATAGGCAACATTTTGAGATCACATGCATAGTGGTCATGGATGGCTTCAATAACATCCTCACTGAAGCAAAAAAGAGGATAATCATGCAACGCGCTTTCCCTATGAGGATTTGCTAGTTTCCATAAAGGAATGGGATGATTTATGTTAGCTTAGATTATGTAAAAGTGCAAAGTGCAAACATATACAACACAGAGATAGGGATGTTCGACAATTTGTATAATCTTAAATGATGATAATTGACTATCTATAAGGTGTTTGATTAATATTTTAATCTTCACGTGTTGGATTTTTGCTAGTACCTTTAGTGATCTTGCTATGATCGATGTCACGTTGTGCTCTAGTTTTCGCTTTTAGAATGTTAGGGCTTTATCATTGGTTTGCGATATCACCCCTGCCCACTAAACCGAGAAATCTTCCACAGCCTCATTGAGTCAAGGATCTTCTTTTATATCGCTATAATGAGGCTCCTGAGCATGCAATTTCTATGTATCTATAGAGTTTGTTTATCAATGCTTATGCATTATCCTATATTGATCATTGTCCTACACATTTATTGGCTATCCAATTAGCCACTCATTGGGAAATAGTGGATCACATAGTATTTAAGACCATTCACTTTTCTAATGGGTCAAGTTATTGACAATAGTCCTATATGGGTGAGATTCCCCACCCGTGTTTTGCTAATTTTTGAATTTTTTTCCCATTGTTGAGTGGATGTATGTTTATTTTAATCTAGATTCAAAGAGGGAACTGGAGATCTGAGAACTCTTGGTGATGAATGTGGCTATGACCAATAACTGCAACTCGACTTCTTGTTGGTGGTGGGCTGGTCGACCTCGTGCCCTTTCATGGAAGATTCTAGTGATCAAATTTTGGGAGTAAATACGAAATGGGCCACTCAATTGAAAAGGCATCTTTCACAATAGGTGATAGTGCAATCACCTTGCCGCTGTGGGGCTGACACCACTGGTGTCGTGTCTTTGGAGGATTCTATTGTAGTGAATTTGGTTTCCCTCTGGACAGCTCTGTCCATTAACATAGCATTGTTTCCCAAACGTGAAGGGGATTCAACAATACCTCCAGCTGTGTTGGACATACTAGCACCCACTACCTCTGTTTATTAAGTTTGGCATGGTGAATCCACCTCTCGCTCAATAGTCCTTCAAGGTCAATTTCTCCAAGTTTAAGGGAAAGCGAAGTGAGGATCTAGATATACATATTACAATGGTCCAATTTGCCGTGCTAAATTAAATGGTAATGGATAAGGTGAAGTTAGAAGAGTTTTTGCCCACACTCAAAGATGATATAATGGATTGGTATGCTCAATATGGACCTGTTCATTTCACCACTTTTGATGCTCTAAAGGTGGCATTATTGGACAAGTTCCAAACACATAAAACTACCCCGTAGTTACTCAAAAAATTATAGTTCAGTATGTAGAAGAAATTATAGTTTAGCCTAAAGAAGAATAATTGAAGAATGTGCGACAAAGCTTCGGACAATTAATAATTGCATGGACATCAATTTTTGGCCTAGTGATTATCTTTTAGTGGAATGTTTTGTTTGGGGCCACTATAAATGCATCAAATCCTTCATCACCTCAAAGGACTTTTCCAACAAATCTCTTAAGCAGGTTGTGAGCAGTAGCAATCCGGCCGAAACGCATCTTGGATCTAGCTAACAACTCAATAATGAAGGGAAAGAAGGAGAAGAAAAGGTAAGAAGACTCAGAGGAGTCCAATTCTTCTGACTCTGATGAAGACAGTTTGGATTCTGACTCTAAAGCAAAGTCTTAGAGAGAAAGAAGGATAGGAAGATAGATGACACAAAGACTGAGGATCGGTTATTGGTAGCCCCTTTGTCGAAGATAACCAGTGGGGATGTTGTAGGAAGTTTAGGGGTCCACCCAGATGTTGCATACACCAAGTGTTCAAATCAAGGTCACACTAAGAAGGATTGCAAGCACACCAACAAGTATTCTACTATTTGTGGCACAAATATGGCGGATGAAGAAATTAAAGAGATAGAAATGAAACCCTCGTTGAGGAAGGAGACCATTTAAAATTTGTGAAACTTAGAGATAGGCAGAATATCTTAGGGCATGTGGCATTAGTGGAAGCACCAAAGGTCATTATGCTAGAGGCTCCCCAAAAGATAGTAGTGTTGGAAACTAAACAATCCATTAAGAGGATTAAGGAAAAAATGAGTAAGAAATTATCATGCTACAGTAGCGGCAACGCATCAACAATGATGGAGGAGCACTCTGGAACACCACCCAACCATAGAGGGAATGGGGATAAGGTTTCCCACTGCTGGGTATATATTGTGGCCTTCCTGCCCACACATGCTCGACCACCCGTAGAACTACTCCCGGGTGCTCTCGCCCCCCTGAACCCCGGCTTGCTCGCTGCCCACACTTCGGTTCCCACACTTCGATGGTGGTGGTGGGCGATCTTGGAGTCCGATAGAGCTCCCCGTAGCCGCTATGGGCTATGTAACATTACTCTCCCCTTAAGAAGAGTTTTCGTTTGTGAAAATGAACTCTAGAAAGTTCTTGGTTAGCGTACTTAAGCACTCCCACATGGATGCCTTATCCTCATGATCCTTCCACTTAACAAGTGCCTCTCGATACACAATGTAACTCGTATTCCAATCTCTAAATCCAAGAATCCTCTCGGGTTCATGTGGAGGAGTTGGTGGTTCTATCACCTCCACCAAAACGCTTGGAGAAACTATGTTCTCCTTATGATCAACGGTTTTTCGTGGTCTATTGACATGAAAAATAGGATGAACTCAAGAGCTCTATGGCAACTCAAGCTTTTACCACTAATCCACCAACCTTCTTAAGGATTTTAAAGGGACTGCAATATCTAGGTGAAAGTTCTTGACACTTTCCCATCTTTAAAGTCTCCGACTTCGTAGGGACTTTCAAATATACAAAGTCACTTTCTTCAAAGGCTACTTCTCTTGTCTGCATACGTCTTCGCACAATCTTATGCACTACGTACGCTATCTTTAGCTGCATGTAGCATATCTTGCATGTCTTCAAGGAACTCCTTAACAGACTGCAACTTCTTCTTTAGCCCTATGGCTATAGGAGATCTTGGCTGGAAGCTATACATTAAGATGAATGGGCTAAATCTAGATGCGGAATGTTTCGAACTATTATAAGAAAAATCTAAATGTGGTAGGTACTCCTCCCAGTTGGATTGTTTTTTACTGGCATATGCTCCAAGCATGTCCTCTAACACTTGGTTGACTCTCTCAGTCTGACCCCATCACAATGCAGATGATAAGCCGTACTCATACTCAAAGTAGTGTCCAACTTTTTGAAGACTTCCCTCCAAAAGTGACTATTGAACTTCCTATCTCTATTAGAGACTATATCTGTGGGTAGGCCATATAGCTTGTAGAGATGTTTGATGAACAACCTAGCTAACTTTAGAGTTTCTACCATTTTTGGTCAATCGATCAACCACTACCCAAACTGAATCATTTCCTTGATTCATTCTAGGTAAACCAAAATCCATGGAAATACTTTCCCATTTTCCTTTGGGAATATCCAATGGATGCAACAAACCTCCAACCATGAGTGCTCATGTTTTTTAACCTAACACTTCTTGCATATCAGCACGAAGTCTTGGACGTTCTTAAATAAACTAGGCCAATAAAATTATCTTTTGACTTCTATATCTCGAGATGACCAGCACTCGGACTACCATGACTTTCTATAAGAATTTGGGCCCAAAAATCACCAATAGCTTGTACGCAAACTCTACCCTTGTAGAGCAGGTACTCATCATCTACTACAAAATAGTGTCTATACTTTTTCCCCCCAAGTGAACTAGTATCAAATGGTTGTGAAGGGTCCACCCTGAGCTCTCAATCTTGGCACATAACCCTAGAGACTCATCTAGTCGCTCTAGACTAGCACTTGCTTGTCTTCCGCAAGAATTGGGGATCACGCGAATGAAACCGGCTCCACTCTTTATCTGGATGCTAGATCAGTGCAGAGTGAAGCCTCTTAGTTTGATCCGGGCTATGATTTTTAGATAGCTAGCTTTGTGACTTTTTAGTGGTCTTTATTGTTCTGAAAATGTAAGAGATTTTTGGGCCATATTTGATGCTACTGGGCTGATTGGGCTGCATGAAGCAAAGGCTAAGCATAACTTGGCCCAAAAATCACATAACCACCATGACGAGAGACAATAATAAGAAAATCCAACTGGTAATGGCCTCTCCGGATATGTTACATGTGTAGAAGGCTTGAATTGGTTGAAAGGGCTAGATGTAGACAAGGAGATCCTCAAGTGTATAATTCTGGCATCAATTTGAAGGCTTGTAACCAAGTGTTCCATTGGCATGAGTGCGTCAAGCGGAATGCAAGCTAAAAAGGCGTAATGTTGACCACCTTATATGCCATGTGGTTGGCCCATAGAGTAGAGTATAACTTCTGCTCCCAATTGCTTCTTGATGCTTCTACCGTCTTGATGCTTCTACCGTCTTGGTGAGAATAGTGCACAATGTCTTGTTTGTGCTTGTCTTGGCCGTTCACTTTGTGGGGGTAGTAGGGAGTTGACTTTTTGTGCACCACAAGAAACTCTTTGAGCAAGAACTCCACCACTTTATTAATAAAATGTGTACTGCAATCACTATTTCTGGGGGCAACTGAAATGGGTAATCACATTCTTATAGCGGAACTTGGTAGTAGATCTCATGTTAGACTTTTGCATAGCTTTGGCCTTGGCCCATTTCTTGAAATAATATGCGATGATAATGATGAAATGTACCTAGGTTCTCTTGGTAGTTGGGCTAATGGAACCCACAAAGTCTAAACCCTATTTTTCAAATGGTTGTTTTGATATTACTAGGGTTAGGGGCATTTGGTCCTTCTCGTGGGCTATGGTGAGAACGTTTGACATTCATTTTGCAATGTTTTACAAAATTCGTTGCTTGCATCTCCAAAGAGTTTAGGCCACCAAAGTCCTACCTCGAGAACCTTGTGGGTAGTCCTATCCCTGGCAAAGTGTCCTCCACCTATGCCAGAATGGGCTTACTCAAGAATGGTGACAAAGTCATCTTCATGAATGCACTTCCTCATGATGCCATCTTAACCCTTCTTGTAAAGTATCCTGTCTATCAATTGATTAGCCACCCACCTTCCTAATGAGGTGTCAGGCTCTATCCTTCTTGATGGGACAATCAATGCAAAATCCATTGGCCAAGAAGTGGGTGATATCTTTACTCCATTATGGTATGTGGTCAATATGGAACAGAGGAGCATTGAGAAGATCATCTTCCACTCCTGGAGGGGGTTCTCCATTTGGAATTTTGGAAAGGTGGTCGGCATGGACATGCGTAGATCCCTTTCACATGGTGTTAGTGAAATCAAACTCTAAAAGAATAAACAACCACTTGGTGATGCGCTCTGTAGTGTAAGCTTATTCACCAAATACAAGAATGCTTTATGGTTGATAAAGAATGCAAAATTGGTAGCCAGGTAATGTGTGCACATCTTCACAGTATATACCATGGCTAGTCCCTCTCTCTCAGTGGTTGTGTAGTTGCATTCAGCATCATTATATAGTTGATGGCTAGTAAAAAGTCACAAAGGGAAGTCCATGGCTAGCCCCTTTCTCTCAGTGGTTGTGTAGTTGCATTCAGCATCATTATATAGTTGATGGCTAGTAAAAAGTCACAAAGGGAAGTCCATGGCTAGCCCCTTTCTCTCAGTGGTTGTGTAGTTGATAGCTAGCAAAAAGTAACAAGGAAGTCCATGTTGTAATCCCAAGCTGTGCTAACATGCATCCAATATAAAATGTTGAAGTGTTGATATGCACATGGAAAATTAGGGGGATCTAAGGATGGATATGCTTGCCTAATGTCTTCTTCAGTTTCTCATATGCCCATTGGCATTTGTCTATCCATTCAAAGATAATCAATAGCTTATACAAAGGTCTATCATATATGGCGCACAAGAAGATGAATCTTCTGTATTAGCCTACGTGCCCCATGAATATCTACACCCCCTTGTAGTTGACGTGTGGTGGAAAATCTAAGATCACATGGATCTTGTTATGGAGATTTTGTTCTTGGAAATGATGTGTCCAAGGATTATTAACCTAGAATTGATATTTAAGAGGGTTTAATGAGATGTAGTAAAGCCTACATCTCTCAAAGACTAGCCAAAGATGAGAAAGATGCTCCTTCCACTTGGAGTGCATGCATAGGTCATTAATGAATATCTCCATGATCTTCCGAAGGAGATTCTCGAAGGCTGTATACATCGAGCACTTGTCAAGCCGAATGACATGACACGATACACATAGGTTCCCCATTTTGTAGTAAATGCCATCTTGTATTAATCGGCTAGGTTGATCATAACTTGGTTGGAGCTAGAGAAGCCATCTAAGAAGCTATAAGCTTTTGCTCTGATGAATATTTTGATTTGTGTAGGGAAAGTGGGGTAGTGATCGTAAACTATAGTGGCATTAACCTTTTGAGCACACATTCTAAGCTTTCTTTTCTTTTTGGGAATAATCACAACAATCGGTGACACCCACTCAGTGTGATCATAAACTGTGGCAACATTAACATTTTTGAGCACACACTCTAAGCTTTCTGTTCTTTTCGGGAATAATCACAATTGGTGATGCCCACTCGGTGTGTTTGATCTCATACACAAATCCCGTGTGTCGAGCAATGAGCTTGTCTAGCTCTTCTTTGACCATTTAACTATACTTGTTGGGATTCATGTGATATGCTTTCTATTTGGATGGTTTTGAGACTTCAAAGGGGCGGTGTGTTTCACCACAATGGAGGAATCCCCTTTTCATGTTAGTGTATTTCCACAGAAGGCTATGAGGCCTGTTATGTCCTATGGGTGATACTCACACTCACTGGGTTTATAATCACTATAAGTTAAGCTAGGACCTACCAATGTATAAGGGATATGTTATTCCCTAGGAGGTGGTGCCTCTACGGGGACATCACCAATGTATAAGGGATATGTTATTCCCTAGGAGGTGGTGCCTCTAAGGGGATGTCTCGGAGAAAATGTTATGTTGGCTATGATGATGACCCATGGAGGGCTAACTTTCTCCTCCATTAGTTCAATTTACGGACTCTTAAGAATGGTTATGGGTTTGTAGAAGGCCTTGGATAAACTCTAAGGTTCCCTCATTGGGTCTATGATTAGCTCTGTGATAGGGTTTGGGATATGCTCATGAAGGGTTAGTGGTCCGTACTCGACCACTTGCTATACCACTGGCTCTAGTTTAGCATATACCTTCCTCATAAGATATTGGGCTTACTTCATTCTCTCTTTCTCCAACATGGGGTTAGGGTACTCCTTGAGTTTCTTTGAAAGGTTTTGGTAGTCTATGGGTTTCTTTTCCTTGGGAAGAGTGGGTTTAAGTAGGAGATCGGTATAGCTGTCTTCGCAAAGGGAGGCAACTTTGAAGCTCTTATCTTTCAATGGTTACAATGGTGTTGCCTTTGACAACTAATCATGCATTACATTTGCACGTGCTCTTTAAGGTCTTCTTTTTTTGGACCTCTGCTTCTGGTTCACTAGCCTTTTTAGGGGCTACTATAGCCTTTGGGTTGTGCGCCTCTAGCTCTTTAGGGCTGCTTGCTTCAAATTTCAAGCTTGGGCTTTTTGCTTACTAGCAACCTTGGATGTCCCTTTTTCCGTCCTCATCTTGGCTTTGGAGCCTTATGATGACATTAAGCAGAAATGTCCTCCTTGTAGGCTTAACGAGTTAAGGCTCCTCGAAGTGTAAGCAGATGCTTTTTCCATGGGAGTAATTATCACTTTGTTGGGATAATCCTTGTAAGGCTCGTTTTGAAATGTAAGCAGATTCTTCCATGGGAGTAATTGTCACTTTGTTGAGACAATCCTTGTAAGGCTCGTCGAAGTGTAAGCAAATGCTTTTGTCATGGGAGTGATTGTCACTTTGTTGGGACAATCCTTGTAAGCATGGTCAAATTCGCACTTATAGCATGTGCCTCTATAAGGAATTAGATTGGGGTTGGGCATGGGATTTGGAGTGCTTGAATCACTTTGGGGATTTGGTGCAGGATCTTTGTGAGGGCACTTCCCAATATGGTGTGGGCCTTTGCATTGGAAGTAGTGCATCAACTATGCACCCTGTTGTTGAGGTCTCTCGCTCTCTATTGGACAATAGCTTCGAACAATGTATTCTATGGTTGAAGCCTATTCAAGATACCCATAGGGATCATACTGTTACTACTCATATGGTGTGGGCCTTTGCATTGGAAGTAGTGCATCAACTATGCACCATGTTGTTGAGGTCTCTTGCTCTCTAGCACACAATAGCTTCGAACAGTGTATGGGTGAAGCCTATTTATATGGTGGGCCTTTGCATTGGAAGTAGTGCATCGACTATGCACCATGTTGTTGAGGTCTCTCGCTCTCTATTGCATAGTAGCTTTGAACAGTGTAGTCTATGAGTGAAGCCTATTAAGGGATCATACTATTTGTTAGTCATAAGACTCATAGCTTTCATGCTCAATGGGTTTTTGTCTTTGTGGATTGGGTTACTAAGTACCATTATACTGGTGCGGGTCTTAGAGGAACCGATTGAGGTGATCGTACTAGAGGTGGACATGGCACCTGAGGGGGTCTATACATACCTTGTGGGTAAATGATTTTGATATGTAGGCATTGGAGCTTGTGCTTGATGAGAAGTGATTGCTAGGGCTGGCAAGGCTAATAGTTGCCTTGGGGAGGGGAGCATCTATCGTGGTGCCAAAGTTCACCTTGCTGGGTTTCCTTGGTACCAACAATAAGTTGTGTCGGTTCCCATGGCACTAGCAGGTGAGCATAAAAATGTTGATGTCTAGGCCTTAGCATTGGATACTTTGTGCTTGTATGATTTTGACGACAAATTACACACCAAACCATATCTCTTCACACGAAAGTAGGTGTGGGTGTCCTATTTAAGGTGCTGGCTGGGGCTGGTCTTGAGGTTACCCTTGGGACTATCCCTACCATTATTGGCCTATATAGTTTAGCAGATTCTCTTCCAACTCCTCCATGCTCATATACTTGACTAGGACTTTAGTTGGTACTAGTTAGGCACCCTTGGATGAAGAGACTTTAGATGATGCATCCCTTATCTTTTGGTTCAGGTGGTGGACGACTTCTATATTCTTGTCTTGCTGATTATCTACTAGGTATATTACCTCGTGGGGCAATGCTCATCACATATGTAGTGCATAAACTTGTAGAGATGGTCATAAAGCCTCTTGCTCTTGAGAGCCACCGTAAATTGAGCAATGAGAGCAATAAATCATATAGTCTTTTATGGTTACTACATCTCATATGGAGATACTTGGTTCTAGCAATGTAATCCCACATGGTTTCTCCCTCCTCTTGCTTGAGGTTATATATATGCACAATGGAGCTTCATCTAGTTCCATTGGGTGAGAATCCCACATTGAAAGTGTGTCTCAAGACCTTGTAGAGCTGTCCTTTTCAAGTGGATTTAATTTAAACCACCACTTCCAAGAAGGAAAAGTTTGAATGAACAGATCTATCCCATGGCCTCAATTTGATTGAACTTTTCTAGGTACTGAATGGGATATCTAGTTCTATCAAATTTAGTTATCATCCTTAAGGTGTGGATTAGATTGGTTTTTCCCAACTATAAGTCTCCTTAGCATGTCTTCTCTGTATTCACGTGGCAAAGGAACGTAAGGAGGTGATTGCACAAAACCCTCTGCTTCAGGCTACAAAATCTTTTGTCCTATGGGTTGGACTGTACGGTCTCCACTGGCACTTGTCCTTTGCTATTATGGCTTTGAGAACTCCATGCTTGCTAAGGACACGTTCTGCATAAGTAGGCCATTCATGCCTCGTTAAATAGTAAGTGCATCACAAGCCTTCTTGGCAGTTTTACTATGAGGAATAATGCTTCTTTTCATATAAAGCGCAGTCAATACATGTGTATCTGTGCCATCTCACCTAGCTTGTTCCGCTATGGGAGAGGTGCAGAAGCCAAATGCCATATTGGATTGGAAGCAAATGCCATAATTACATCTAAATTAGTATCATCATCCAAATTACGTGTATTATCCTATGCTGGTGTGAGTTAGGGCGTGCCTCAATACCAATAACAACATTGTAAATCCCTTTAGTAACCCCCAAATATATCATTGCCCTGCCATTTCTCCCTGTAAATATCAAATCTCTGACATAAAATGTAAATATTCTAACTAGTTGTTGGTATTCCTAAATGCAACCAAAAGACGGCTATTGCCCAGTACATCATTGATAAAGGAAACCTACAAAGTGTATAAAAAATGATAGAGTGTAGAGTGTAGAAATGTTAATAGTAGAGTGTAGAGTGTAGAAATGTTAATAGTAGGAATGTAGAAATCGATAACAATGATAATAATGCTATTAAAGCTAAAAAGCATAACACTCAACGTAGATTGATGTGAATGAGTGAAGCACAAGTGAAGTGACATGATAAGCTCACTTACACATGCTCATAAGAGTGTATGCACATACTTAAGGGATAAAACGTCATAAGGAGGGAAAAAGTACTTCAGCTCATTTATTAGCCTATGTCCACACATCACTACCATATAAATAGCTACATACTAATCTATCAATTTAAACAATGCATGAACAAAAATTAACAATCCCACTCTAATTCAACCTAATGGAGCTCAATGCTCATGTTTTCAAGTAAATTCACAATTGCTAAACTAATCCTTGGATCAAAGTACAAATCACCAAAGAACCAAGGGTTTTCCCTATCAATAGATGAAAATAGAATGTCCTACTGTAAACAAACTTCAAATTAAAATCAAACACAATAAACAAACACATCCAATGGCTCTAAATTTGTATGTTTTCAAAGTGTGACCTAATCAACATTGAGAAATATTGGGTAATTTTAATGCTTCAAAGAAAGCACTCCAAAGGGAATGAAAGCCAACAAAGCTCTTGAGAACGTATAGATATACCCAAGGAGGATAGAAAAATAAGGCTACTCTCTCATGTTAATCCCGTTATTGGATTAACAAACATGATCCTCCAATTGAGGAAATTAATAAGTGTCATGAAACGGCACTATAAAAGTTGTACATTATGAGATATTGGCCACCCAAGGCCTAGGAAGTAAGTTTTGGGTGCCCAAGTGTGAATAAGGGCCAAATGTATATAAGGCATTTTCTCATAATGTAAAGACACAATCCCCTTTGTGCTATAGAGATCTCTTCTTTGTGTCTTGAGGGAGATTAAGAGAGAGCATTCTAGCATTGTTCCTCTTTTATGCTTGTGTGGAAGAGTGAGTGAGAGAGAGTGATTGCCTTCTTATGCGATGGTGCAAGCGACTCTATGGTGACAGCGTCGTGGAGGTGGAGCTTGGAGGTTGGAGCTTAACAAGTGAGCTTGGAGGCCTCAAGGGACTCAAGTTCAAAGCATTGGTAAGTGCCCTACGACAGTTGTGATCTATTTCTCATCCTTTAGGTGAATGTGTTGAGTTCCCTCTTGGTGTGGTAAGCCTATAACATTTTTGGCGCCGTTGCTAGGGAAACACCTTTGTTTCTTCCATCCTCTTAGAGTTTTAGCTTCCATTGCATAATATTCATGATTGCCCTTGCATTCTGGTAGTGCATAATATTCATGATTGCCCTTGCATAATATTCATGATTGCCCTTGCATTCTGGTAGTGCATTGTGTAGAAAATGAATGGATAAGATTTGTGTGGTAGGAAGAAATTGTGAGAAATTGATTGTGATGTTGTGTATGTGTGTGGTGGAGTGGTATTAGGATAGAGCTACACTGTTTTTTCTTGTTAATTTTGATATTTGCATCATTGGAATCACCAACGTGAATGAACAGGTTGGTGTTTTTTTCTTCTTCTTTTTAAAAAAATCACAAAAATAAAAAACGTAAGGAGCCATTGACTGTGCCAAGAACTTGCATTCCATTCCTTAGGCATGGCACAATAAGCCCATGCAACAAGTTACTCCTCCGACAAGCCTGGCTCAACTAATCTTTACAGATCTATCTCCCCTCAAAGAATCAACTCTGGCAAACATGCCAACAGAGACAGCGCCCGAACAAGCAACACCTATACAGGCTGAGGAAAGACAAGGCGTTGAGGCAGCCGCAACTCCAATACAAGAAACAAAGACCCCAATCGACGCAATAAAAAGACAATGAAGTCTAGAGCCATCCAGTCCAAGCAAGAGAAGATGGTTGGAAGATGAAGTAAGAATACCCCAGCTGGCCTCCCTGCAGAACATCGACTATCAACAATTCTTGCAAGAGACCATGGAAGGACTAGATGAGCTGCTCAACCAACCGTAGACTAGGCTAGAAGAAGAAGCAAGCACAAGTGCAATATGGGAGCAAGAACAGAAGGTTTGGCAGTGCCACCTCTTGACAACACACATGCTCCACGACCGTAACATCGCCCTCTAGAAACATGTAAACGATGCATCCACACAAGTACAAAAATTAAAAGCCAACTTGGAAGTAGCTGAAGCTACCCTTAAGGATGTCATCATGGTGAAGAGCTTGAAGCTCGCGAAGGAGCAAGAGAAAAGGTATAATGCTCTAGAGAGCAATAATATCGTCCTCCTTAGCCAAATAATCGTGCAAAGAATCAAGGAAAATGTGGACCTCAATGCTAAATTAGAACAAGCGAAGGAGCAGCTTCAGAAAGAGGTCACCCACACAAAGGAGCTCACTACACTTTATGCACACCAAATACAGGAGCTCCAAGCCAATGCCAGGGCTAAAGAAGAAGATTTGCAATGCCAAATCCAATAGCTAACAACACAACTAAAGGGCAGAGGAGGAAAGGGCAACCCATTTACAGCACAAAAGGGAAGAAACAAACAAGGCCCATGTAGAAAAGATTAGAACACTTAATGAAACAATAATAAGTGCAAGCCAGGCCGAAGTACAAAGAAAAGAGTTGGCACATCAAGAGGCAATGGCGTAGCTTATATACTACACGACACTCAGAGGCTAGTTGCCCAAAGGCTCCAGCAGGTCACCAAAGCTATGGAAAGAGAAGCAACGGCCAAGCGGGTGCAAGAAGACGCAACCAGAAGATTTGAGGAATTAGATGCTGCAATGATGGTCCCAGAAATGGCAATTTCAAACCTCCTTAGCAACACTAACTCCTGCCTACAAGAGTTAGAGCGTCGGCTAGTGGTACAAGATAGAAGTCAGCGGGCCAGAGCCTAATGATGATCTTTGCCTCCTCCTTGAGCGCGCCTCCGAGTTGGGTCAGCTGCTGCTAGTAACTCCTCGGGCCCCTCCTCAATCTCTTACCTTGTTTTTGTCTACACTAACACTCTCTCTACTTCAGTATGACATAAATATATTTGAAGATATAGGCCTAGGAGAACTAACCCTAATTAAATAAAGTATTGAAAGAGATGCTGATCCTACCATAATAATGGGAATTTTGTGGGGAGACTTAGTATTAACTAATCTACAAGACATATTTTTCTATCCTCTACATCCTATAGTGCTAAACCTTCATAGAGTTGGTGCGCGCTCTCTAAAATTCAGAAATACTAACACATCTTAAGCTGACTACATTTTCTCATCCTTCAATCCTCCACCAGAGATAGATTTTACCACTAACCCTCTCGCCCCCGAGGAGATACTGGCACCTCAACCATATCCACCATGGCACTCTCAAGAGGTACGACATCCTATCCCGCAAGATAATATTGAGGCATTTATTGATGGCAACATTTTGGAATCTTTATCAAGTGCAAAGTACGAGGGTTTCATTCGTGCGCTGGCAACCCTCTTTTGAAGCCAAAGTTAATGTTCAAAGTCCTCATGTAGATAATTCCCTTTGAGCCAACTAGACGAATAATGCCAGAAGCTTACTCGGAAGTCAACCCAACAAAACAGCACAATGTGCCATACCACCCTCTCCGAGCTCCACACCCTGAATTAGAAGAATGACTTCCATTGGCTAGAGAGGGTACATTATGGGTGAATGTGGCATGGCACACAAAGTTGGCAAACCCTCAGTTAGCTGATCTGCTGGAAATACGGATCGTTACATTCATGATCAGCTAGACATCCTGTGCACACAAGAGGCGGCTATGCCACCATAGTCACCAATGAAGGGCACCCCAGATTGGAAGACTTTGGCATACAACCAGACTGGCGGAAGGAGTACCTGGCAATTCTGGAATACACCCAAGTGTATATGGGCACGCCACCAACACTATGGGTGGATCCTTTATACATTCCAGTTAAAAGAAGATGGACACCACTGGAATTTCAGGAAGCCAAAAGGTGCGACTCACATGTTTGCTACAACTTCCCAATTTTCATACCAACAACATTTGCAAACATACAGGAGCAAAGATAGTAAATGCTTACATGGATACGGGCATAGCGCAGAATTCCAGAACCTGTAATTGTGACTAGCATTAGATTTTTAAAATTGGTGGTGATGCTGATAGACCAACCCAAGGAGCCCTATAATGGGTATGAAGCAGAACACCTGAAGTTTGACATGAACCAAAGGGCCATCTGACAGGGGTATCATGCTTTACTACCACAAGCGATTGCGATGTCTTCCAGGCTACATGCATATAACATTCGAACACATGGTGGATACAGGATTCTGGAGATCCCACTCAGCATTCTGATGCACACTCAAAAAGCTCCAATCTAGAAGGAACTTCTACCGACATGAGTTCGGTGACCAGGACTTTAGACCTCGATAGTAACAGGTTATGTGGATAGAACCTACATTAGGAAGGGGGGATGTTAATCTCGTTTTGGATTAACAAACATGATCCTCCAATTGATGACATTAATAAGTGTCATGAAACCGCACTATAAAAGTTGTACTTATGAGATATTGGCCACCCAAGGCCTAGTAAGTAAGTTTTGGGTGCCCAAGTGTGAATAAGGACCAAATGTATATAAGGCATTTTCTCATAATGTAAAGTCACAATCCCCTTTGTGCTATAGAGAGCTCTTCTTTGTGTCTTGAGGGAGATTAAGAGAGAGAATTCTAGCATTGTTCCTCTTCTATACTTGTGTGATTCATGCTTGTGTGGAAGAGAGAGAGAGAGAGTGATTGCCTTATGTGATGGTGTGAGCGACTCTACGGTGATAGCATGGAGGTTGGAGCTTAACAAGAGAGCTTGGAGGCCTCAAGGGACTCAAGTTCGAAGCATTGGTAAGTGCCCTATGACAATTGTGATTTATTGCTCATCCTTTAGGTGAATGTGTTGAGTTCCCTCTTGGAGGTGTGGTAGCCCATAACACCTCGCAGTGAAAAAAAATATGTTCAAGTCAAGAGCTTACCTTAGTCTTACCGAACCATATGTTTAAGTCAAGAGCTTACCCTACATATGTTGTTTGCCTTAGAGATACAATCTACAACTTCCCATTGTGGGTGTGTTAGCTCGTCATGTCCTCACTCCGTTATTATCACACCGGAATGCTCCTTTTCGAAAGGGGTGAAGCGAGAACTCTCTATTCCTTGATGGAGATAACAAGAGATCTATCTTTGTGGTGGTTCTCTCTCATAATAGGCGAGGAATGAAGAGGAAGCTAATATAAGAAGAAAACCTACAATCAAACCTATCTAGCATGTATCCATCTAGCAAACAAGCAAGATTTGGTAGCGTGCAAGCAAGCAAGAAGAGGGAAGAAGGAGAGCTCACAAGAAAACTATTGTAAGGGAATGATTGTGTATTTCTTATTGTAAAAAATAACTTATATACAAATTACTAGTTTTTACACTAGGTTAACTAAACTTAAAAATGGTTCGGCCTCTGTTAATAGTCTTAAGCAACTAAGTACACTAAGTCTATAGACTTTCCCTATTATTAGACTTAAGAAACTATGTACACTAAGTTTGTAGACTTTCCCTATTTGACATTATGTTCATGGTAAGGTTGCTCAGGTTGCTCTATATATTCTAATGCTGTCTTATAAAAGATAAGTTCCTGTGTAAAATAGCAAAGCGCCTTATGGTAGGTTGGATAGGTAAAACCATGTACTCTCCTATGAGCTCACCAATCTGAGCTCTCGCCAATGCTCTCGCCAATCTAACTATGAATATTATTCGCTTGCTAAATATATAAATAATATATATATATGTATTATAAGTTGTTTTTCTTAGATAATTAAAATATATTATTCAAATTTAAAAAAAGTAGTGTATAATATGAATGATATAATTTTCCAAGCTTTATGCTTGTTATTGTTATTTAGTTTATTTTTTATTTTGAATATTGATTAGTTGTGTGTTGTTTGGTTTTAATAAAAGAAAAGCGAGATGCTAGACAAGCCCATCGGTAAACATGGTTTCACACACCCGACTTGCCGTAAGGTGTTTTGCAATAGTTTACTTGTGAGTTCCCCTTCTTCCCTCTGCTTGCTTGCTTGCTTGTATGCCAGTGGTGCTAGATGGATGCTTGTTTGTAGGTTTTTCTCTTCCAGTAGGCACTTCTTCTTTCCCTATCTTTTGTGAGAGAGAACCATTGCAAAGGACCATCTCTTTTTTCCTCCATTTATGCGTAGAGAGCTCTCCCTTCACCCTATTAGCAAAGGAGCATTCTTGTGTGACAATGGAGCGAGGATCTGATGGATGAAGCCAATGTGCCCACATAGGGAAGTTATATTTGTGGCTCAAAGGTAAGACCCAACGACACATGCTTCGGCAGAAGGCTAAGGTAAGCTTATGAACATATTTGGCACCGATGTCGTAGACTAGCTTCGTTTTTCTATCCATTCCAAGCTATTGGGATTACCCAATATTGATAGGGGGTCATACTCTAAAAAACATTTTCCACTATATGTGTTTATTTTTGGTTTTTGATTGTTTATTTTCATTACAACATTCTTTTTTCATCTATTGGTAGGGCAAAACCCTGGTTCTTTAGTGATTTGCATGAAATTGGAGCCCAAGAGGCTTAGATTTAATTGGTTTGATCCAAGAATTAGTTTAGTAATTGTGATTAGGAATGGATTCCACTCTAAAACCATGAGCATTGAGCTCCATTAGGGTGAATTAGAGTATGATAGTCTATTTTATTCATGTATTTTATATTTTTTCATATGTTGTTTAATTGGTAGATTAGAAGCATGCAAATCCATCAAAAAACATTTAGTTACTTGCATCGCAACCATTAATTAGAATTAGGACCATTAATCACATCCCATTAATTAGAATTAGGACCATTAATCACATCCCATTAAGTCTAAAAAGCACAAAACCACTAAAAACCAGGCTCTCGACGAGTAGGGGATGTTGTAGCCATATTTGGTAGTGATGTGTGTGAACACACTAGAACTAGCCGATGCACTTTTTTGCTCTTTAGGACATTTTTTCCCTTGTGCTACTATACACTCATCTCGAGGTATACTTATCATCTTTGTACAACACACATTTATTATCTATTAATCATCTCATTGTGTGCTCCCTTGAGCTTCTCCATTGTGTGTGTGTGCACACGCATTCCTGTAACCCTATTTTCAACATTTGGTATTAGAGCATACCCTCATCACCCTTGTGTTGCTTCCTACCCTTCACCCCAAGTCGCCTATCTTCTTGAATCAGTTCAAGGAGCCCTTCTGGGAGAAGAAAGAGGACTCTGAAGTGTGTAGTACTTTATATTGATGTTTTTTGGTCAGATTTTTGTTCAGGCCGTATTTTGGGAGCCGTTCGTGTGGTTTTTGGTTTTTTACAGACATCTTCGGGGATCGGATTTGCACTATTCTTCATCGGATATTGGAGTAGTATTTTTCAGATCTACTACAGCGGGTGTGTAGATACACAAGAAAGCATCAACAGACACTCACCACACTGGATTTTGTCTACGAACTACACTTCAATGACATCGATCTCTACATCTGTGGTTGGTGCTGAGAAACATCCTAGTTCCTCTGATGAACATGATGCAGAAGGCACATTTGTAGACACGGACTTAGTTTCATATGGTGCACTACCACAGCATAGCATACCTCCTACACATAAACAAAGTGGGATGGAAGAGATGCATAGGCACATGCGTTTCTTACTTTGTCAGTCAAGACGAGTATCATTCCTCACATTCGGTCATGCAGGACTGCTAAACATGCTTGGGATGCACTTGCGTCATTGTACTAGGTACGTACTAAAGCATGTGTTTCTTATCTACGGAAGCAATTAGAGTCAGAGTATATGGATGAGGGAGACTCCATGGATAATTTCCTTACAAAAATCGAGGCTTTTAAGGAGCAATTGGCTAGTGTTGATGAAGTATATCTTGATAGTTCATTGGAGCCTACTATCTTGAATGCATTGCTAGACTCGTATTAAGGTTTTGCTTCTACAATCAGACTTATAATGAAAGGCAATCCAATGCCTTGAAGTTTGAGGAGTTGGTTTCTATGCTCTTGCAAGAAGAGAAATCTAGACAAAATAGATCTGTCATGCATATAGGAGATCAGACTTTTGCTAACCAGACAACAAAAAGGCAAAGGTAAATCCTTTCCTCAGGGTAGTTATAAGCCAAAATCAAAGTCATCAGGCAAGCCTGCAAGGTGACAAGCCAAAGAAAAAAGACAAATGAAACTATTATTGTAGGAAACTTGGTCACTACATTAAAGTAGCTTTCTCAACTAAGCTACCTCACATGCTGCCATAGCAGCACCTCTGTACTCGATAGAGCAACCGTAGGCTGCTTCTTGTTGCTCCAAGTCACAGCAGAACTCCCCAAAGAAAACATGAAGCCACTAGTAGATCTTCTATCTGAGGAGATACTACCAGCCCAATCAGCATCTGTGTACCCATGTACACATATCTCTGTCCCAGTTTCATAAAATAGTCCATAATGCAAAGTAGACCTCACATACCTCAGTATGCGTCTCAATGCATCCAGATGCGGCTTCCGAGGAACCTGCATAAACTGACTCACCAACCCAACAGCATAGCTCAAATCTGTCCTAGTGATCGTCATGTAGATCAAGCGTTCTACTATGCGCCTATACATAGTAGGATCCTCCAAAATCTCTCCTGAATCTGCACTCAACTTGCCATTCTGATCCAATGGCACTGAGATAGGCTTACAGCCTGTCATACCATACTTGGACAACATGTCCAAGCCATACTACTGTCTCTGTAGTAATCCAATACCATGTGGTGACCTAATCACCTCAATGCCCAAGAAATATCTGAGCTCCCCCAGATCCTTCATCTCAAACTTCTATCTAAGTAAGATCTTTACATCAAAGATCTCTGCATCATGGTCCCCCGTAATGATCAGGTCATCTACAAAGATGACAACAAGCACAACCCTTCTATCACTGTGTCTCACATACAGCGAGAAAACTGCATTAGCTACATGAAAGCCAATAGTGACAAGATATTCAGAAATCTTGTCAGACCATGCTCTTGGTGCTTGTAGCTGCTCATCTCATCAAAAACAACATCCCTGCTTACCCTCAACTCACGTGTAGCAGGGTTATAACACCTGTATCCCTTTTGCTCAAGGGAATACCCAATAAACACACATTTTTCAGCTTTTGGATCCAGCTTAGTTCTCAGCTCATCTGGCACATGCACATATGCAATGCATCCAAAGACTTTCAGATGAGACAAATCAGGTTTTCTGCCAGTAAACCTCTCCTCTAGAGTTACATCATGTATGTCTGCAGTTGGAGTCCTGTTCATGATGTAAACTATTATAGAAACAGCCTCAGCCCAATAGCTATGCGGCATATTCTTCTCTCCCATCAATGCTCGCGTAATCTCAGCAATGTGCCTATTTTTTCGCTCAGTAACTCCATTTTGCTGCGGAGTGTATCTGCATGTAAACTGTCTCCGAATACCATTCTTCTTCAAAAATTCAGAGAACTCATTGGAGAAGTACTCTCCCCTTCCATCTGACCTTAGGCACTTTACATATTTCCCTGTTTGCTTTTCAACCATAACTCTGAAATTCTGAAAATGAGTGAACACCTCACCCTTCTCCTTCATGAAGTATATCCACACTTTCCTTGTGTGGTCATCAATAAATGTCACATAATACCTGCAGCCTCCCATAGACATGGTCTTCGTAGGATCCCATACATATGAATGCACAACATCTAGTGCATTTCTGCTCACATTTCTATCACGTGAAAATACATGCTTTGTTTGCTTTCCAAATTGGCATGCTTCACATATTTTCTGCATACCTTCAACTTTAAACTTTGGCAGCCCTGTCACAATTCCTTCAGTTTGCAGCATAGACTTCATTCTTTGCACATTCACATGTCCAATTCTTTTATGCTAAATGTCTGTGTCTGCAACAATTCCTGAACCATTTGCAAACATCGCAGCACTCACTTCAGGCATGTTTACATTCAATGTAAACATTCTACCCACTCTGTTGCCTTTTGCAACCAACTTGCACTTGTCTTTAAAGTCTTCAACATAACAACCATCAAGGCTAAACCGAACCTACAAACCCTGCTCAATCATCTGGCCAATTGAAACCAGATTCTTTGTTATGTTCGGAACATGAAGTACATCTGCAAGGTACTTCACTTTGCCATCCTGCATAGACAATGGCACATCTCCAACATGGGCAATTGGATGAGCAGTGTCATCCCCTGTTTCCACAAAACCTAGTCTTTCAAGGTTTTTCATCTCCTTGAACCACTCTCCACATGACTTGTCATGTGGTTTGAAGCACCTGAATCAACGTACCATACATCATCTTTATGTGCTGCTTCAACATTTTCAGACATGGCATTAACGACATGCTGCATAACAAACAACCTTTCACTATCCTCATTGTTTTTGCTCGAGGATGCATAGTTGTTTTGCTGCAATTTTCCATTTTGCATGTCAGCTTGCTTCTTATAACAATCTGCCTGCATATGTCCAGGCTTACCACAATAAAAGCATCCACGTGTATCATTATACTATCTTTGCCAATTTTCACGACCTCTTTGACTCCCCCTGTCTCTGAATTGGCCTCTTCCACCTGCGTGTTGTTGTTGTGAATTCTGGGACTGTTGTTGTTGTTGCTGTTGGCCATAATTCTGATTACCTATTCGGCCACCTCCTTGGCCGCGTCCACGGCCTCCTCTACCTCGTCCTCTTCCTGAACTTGTGTAGAAGGCCTGTTGCTCTGAACTATTTTTGTTTTGTGAAGACTGTTGGTCTTCACCCAAGCTCTTCTCTTCTATAATCAACATAGACACCAAATCTGTGAAATTGGGAATGTTTTCCTGAGTCTGAATAGACGTCTTGAATGCCTTGTATTGTGGCCCGAGACCACGTAGACAGACTTCCACCTTATCATCATCATCTACTAAAACACCAATAGATGCAAGGAATTCCACAATACCCTTGATCTTCAATGCATAGTCATTCACAGACATACTCTTTTTCTCCACAATATGAAGTTCATTCTTCAACTGTATCTTTTGTGTCTTGGTATTCGCTTCATAGAGTTTTACCAAGGTATCCCACACCTCCTTGGGGACTTGGCATCATGTATGTGCCCAATCATGGTGTCCTGTATACTGATAGAGAGCCAATACATAACTTTTCTGGCTCCTTGGTTCCAATCCTTGAACTCTTTCACATCTGCTGCAGTCGGATTGATATCCAGTATCTCTAGTGCCTCTTCGTGCTCACCTTCTATTATGTAGTCCCATTAACCCCTTTCCCATCAGGAAATTTGTCAACCTAAACCTCCAAGCATGGAAGTTGTTCTTATCAAGCTTCTCAGCAACAATCTGGTTTATGCCATCATTTGACATCTTGCTAGATACACAAATTTACCAGAGCACTCTGGTTTTTCCTACACAAAAAACTAATGTATTTTCTACAACGGTACTGTACTACACTCAAATGTCACAACCAGTGACCTCAATGTGCATACATACACCCAATGGCAACCAATCTGTCTTCCTACAGTTCTTAAAACAGAGTTCTACATAGAATCAATGACTTACTCGCAGTGCTCGAAATCGCCTGTTTTTTTAAAAATGGAGGTCCTAACGCGCCCGTAACGCGATTTCGGCCCATAAAATTTCTATCTGATAGGACACTATCTGATAGAACAGTATAGTTGCCCTATAGCTTTACTCCCGCGAAGAAAGCTCCTCAATCAGAAATTGTTTGCCGGTGCCTCCCGTAGAGCTCCTGACACAAGGGTGTAGTCCGCCAACATAAATAGGGAAGAGTAGATGAAGCTCTTACCCTCGTACCGCTTCATGTGCTTCTCTTGCTTGCAACTCAATCCTTAGCCTGAACCAGGCTCTGATACCATGAAAAGATGCAGGGGAGAAGAGAGCTTGAGCTCTTGCAAGCACACACACACTCACAAAACCCTAAAAGAGAACACACAAGGTGAGAGGCTGAAAATCTTCTTCTTCTTCACACAACAGTCAACACACCATATACAAAGATAAGAGTACACACAATATGAAAGGTACTCAACCAAATACATACTAGGGTTCTCTATAGTGTGAACCCAACTAAATGAGCTGGCATTATAACTATGCCAGTCTCTAGAATGGCTGTTACACAGCCTGTCATCCCACTGGCCGCATATCGCCCATGATCTCACCAACCATGGCAGTGGTGTAAGTGTGGGGCCTATCCCCCAGGCAGGTCATCAGTGTCCACCGCCTCACTAGATGAGCTCGATATCTCAACACCAGAGCAGGGATCAAGAAGAACTTGTTATCTGTCTCTGCCTTTACTAAGGCTAGCTTAATGGTTCAGTTTGTGGATGACAGATGCATTGTTCATAATCGCAATGATGGTAAGACAATTATTGCTTCTGGTACTTTGTCTCATGGCCTTTACAAACTAGATGCACATGAAAGATAAAGGCTTGTTGTATGTATAATTTCTGCCACAAAGGTAATGGGTGATGCTAAGTTATGGCATGCACTCTTTGGTCACTTGAACTTTGGTAGTTTGCTGCGTTTTCTTAAACATGACATGGTGTTTGAGCTGCCACATCTTGAAGCCCCTATCAAACATGTTTGTGAGGGTTGTATTCTTGGAAAAATGTAGTGGGCATCATTTCTCACTTATGCATTTTTGGTTGTCTTGCACATGTACTTATGCTTGAGCAATTCACATCAAGCTTGATGATAAGGCTATGAAATGTATTTTTGTGGGGTATAGATCAAAAAGTAAAGGTTACTGTCTCTATCATCCTGCTACCAAACAGATTCTTGTGAGTAGAGATGTTGTATTTGTGGAAGATGCAATTAAGCCCTTACTTTTTTGTAAAAAAATAGCAAAATGTATGTTCGCACATGACATATTCGACACTCTCCTTCCCTTGTTCAATGCATGACACATTGATGTAGAGCATTTGGGTACTCAAAGAAATGCTAAAAATTAGCCCACACAGGTTACAAATCAGCATGTTTTTCAGTCTACAAATCAACTTATTTTGATGAGGCAAATGTGGATGATGTAGTTAATCAAGAAAGAAGGAAAATTGAGGAGTCAAAAAGTATGCCAAAATGGTTGGTGCAAACACTAAGTGAGTAAATTCGCCACTCTTCTGCCTAGTAGAACACGTGCAAGTTCTCATCACACATCTCATGTTGATGTAGGTCATGCTCTTATTGCTAGTTTACATAATGAAGAGGAACCTATCTCCTTTGATGAAGCAAATGAATCTAAAAATTGGATGAGTGCTATGTAATCTGAGTATGATTCGATACAAAAAAATGATACATGGGATTTGGTAGACTTGCCTCATGGAAAAAAGGCCATTGACATGAAATGGGTTTACAAGCTTAAATGTAAAGTTGACAGTAGTGTTGAGAGATACAAAGTAAGGCTTGTTGCAAAGGGTTATGCATAAGAAAAAGACATTGACTATTGTGAAACCTTTGCACCCACATGTTGTATGACTACCACACGGAGTATCATTGCATTAGCAACATATAAAGATTGGAATGCATATCAGTTGGATATCAAAATTGCTTTCTTAAATGGATATTTACATGAGGAGGGAATCAAAAGCATGCATATTGAAGAAAGCTTTGTATGGTCTTAAGCAAGCTCCTAGATCATGGTATGAAAATATACATGTATACTTGGTTGCATAGGGTTTTTGCAATAGCCCAATTGACAGTACCCTCTATGTTAAGAGGACTAAGGATGTTTTATTGGTCATTTTGTTATACGTTGATGACATGCTACTCAGAGGTCCTAATTATAATCATATTTCAGCTTTTATAGTTGATTCAAAGAAGTATTTTGAGATGTTTGATCTTGGACTGTTGTCCTATTAATTGGGCATTGAGTTTTGGCAATGTAATGATGGCATTATTATGCTACAGAGGAAATACATAGATGCATTGTTGAAGAGGTTCAATCTTGAAGATTGTGAACATATGGCTACACCTATGGATAAACCTATGGCTACGCCTATCGAGCTGAATTTACGACTAAGTCTTGAAGATGTAGGTAACCTTTTTTATGCTAACTTGTATCAAGAAGCTGTTGGATGCCCTATCTTTTTGTGTAACACTAGGCTTGACATTCAGTATGTGGTCTCAATATTGAGTAGATTTATGCATAGCTCAGGCGGCACAAAGCATTGGTAGTCTATCAAACGGGTGTTCCATTACCTAAAGGGCACAAAGCACTTTGGGTTATTTTATCCCAAGGGGGGTGAATCATGTTGCATGCATTTACAGACTCAGACTGGGTTGGATATTATGACACACGAGTATCCACGAGTGGTTTTTGCTTTCGCCTTGGTGATTCATGTATATCATGGCTCAGTATAAGAAGCAACCCACTGTGGGCACTTCTAGCTTCTGTGAAGCTAAGTATAGAGCAACGTTTACAACTACAGTATAGAGCAGCGTTTACAACTACAGTTGAGTGTGTTTGGCTCAAGTGCCTTATTGTTGATTTAGGTATTGGCAAGTACTTAGCACTACCATTTTCACTAATAATCAGAGCGCTATGCGAGGAATCCAATTTTTCATGCTTGCATAAAGCACATTGAGGTGCACTATCATTATGTCAGGGAGGAAAGATGCTCTACAAGGGAAATCAACTTAGCTTATATGCCACCACAAGACAACTTGGCAGATTTTTCACAAAGGCTCTTCCAACGAGAGAAGTTTGAAGCTTTTTGCAAAGCTTTATACTTACTTTCCTTTGGGGACTAGTCTGAACTCCCTATCATAGTCCAAAGAGCTTGGCACATCTCTGTAATTCTAGTGCTAGCTCACCCCCCCTTGTTCATATCATCAGTCCATACTTGGTAGTGATGTGTGTGAACACACTAGGACCAATTGTGGCACTTTTTCCCTAGTGCTAGTATACACCCATCTTGGGATATACTTATCTCATCTTTGTACAACACACATTCGTTATCTATCAATCATCTCATTGTGTGCTCCCTTGAGCTTCTCCAATGTGTATGTGTGTGTGTGTGTGCATTCCTACAACCCTATTTCCAACAGACGTGGGCCCACAGTCTTGTACAAAAAAGACGTGAGTCTGGACACATAAGCCTACAAATGTGAGCCTAGAAATGTGAGTCATGAGCTAGAAATGTAAGCTTGGAGACATGAGTCTAGAGGTAGGTATAGCTAACATTTGTATAAACCAATTATTACTGCCATAAAGACTCGTACAGACATTTCTACTTATGTCTTGAAAGATTTTCATATCATACAACTACAAATTCCAAGAAAAATTCGTATTCATCGTCGCACAATCAGTGGAAATTAAAGTACAATTATTATCCAATAAAAGTTAATTATTAGAAAATTAAAGTATAATTATTACACACCAACCCGCCATAGACCCAATTTCTAGATTTTCATACCCCAGGTAGGCTTATTTCATACAAGGGAAGTATGCGAGTCAAGTTCGTATAAAAAATCTGTGAGCCTACATATGTGAGTCTAGAGACATCAACTTGCACAACTTGTAGATGTGAGCCTAGAGACATGAGAGCACGTGAACCTATATATGTGGACCTACAAACATGAGCCTAGTAGCAAAAAAAAACTTGTCTAAAACCATCATTTGAAACCATCGCATCGAGGGATTTCTTGTGTGATATGCAGGAAATGCTGACCCAAGCTCAGGATTCTATCAGGAACACGGTTTTATGGTGATAGGGGACACTCACCTTGGTCTTTTGAGCCAGGAGTGTTGGTTTATTTGAAAGTTCCTAAAGATTCTTAGACTTTGTCAATAGAAAAGTGCTCAAATTATCTCCTAGATATTGTGGTCCATTCCGAGCTATACGTCGGATTAGACGGTTACGTATGAGCTAAAACTACCTCGACATGTCAGAGTTCATCCAGTCTTTCATGTCAGTGTTCATCCAGTCTTTCATGTCAGTAGATTGAAAGACAAGCTGGGAGGTGAGGATAACACAGTTACTCCTCAAAAACTCATTGAAGTTAAAGATTTGTCTTATGTTCCACATGAACCTGAAAAGGTACTTGAATTTAGGGAAAGGAAACTTCGTGGTCACTTAATCTCTGAGGTTAAAGTTAAGTGGAAAGACAAGGAAATTGAGGGAGTCCGTTGAGAACGTTCAGTGCAGTTTTCCTTCTTTTCATTGGCAAGAGTGCAATGTTTTGAGAGAAGGGAAGTATGTTATGTGTACATTATATGTACATATACTAGGAGGCTAACCCACCCTAGGCAGGTGAGCATGGGAGCATGGGAACATGCTCTAGTGGGGCAAGGGTTAGGTCTAACCTTGGGTTGAGGTTAGGATCAGGCAACCAAGGGTCACACATGGAAATGGAAGGCCAAGAGTCACTCTCGAAATGGAAGGCCAAGAGTCACTCTGGAAATATGGAAGAACAAGAGTCACTCTGGAAATGGAAGGCCAAGAGTTACTTTGGAAATGGAAGGACAAGAGTCACTCTGGAAATGGAAGGACAAGAGTCACTCTGGAAATGGAAGGCCAAGAGTTACTTTGGAAATGGAGAGTCAAGAGTTACTTGAGAGATCTTCTATATAATAGGGGCATGGGGCACTCTCAAGGGATGGTTCCCTGATATAGAGCATTGTGTCTACTCTCTTGCCATTTCAAGCTAGAGCTATGTGCTGCTGGAGTGAAGTCATATCTCTTGGTGGTATGGGACACTAAGGTAAGATATGTGATACTTCATTGTATTTATGTGTGCACCCTTGGGCTCGAGGGTGGTTGGGTGGTTAAATGTATGCCTGGTTCATGTATGTTTATACATGGCTATTAGTTAGAGAGATCTTTAGGGTTTTAACAGTTCGGAGCAGTAGGCCTTCTACATAAGTTCAAGTAGAGGAAGAGGTAGAGGTCGTGGACGTGGCCAAGGTGGTGCCCGAATAGGTAATTAAAATTATGATCAGTAGCAGTAACAACAACAGTCCCAGGATTCACAACAACAACAACAGGTGGAAGAGGCCAGTTCAGAGGTAGGGGGTGTCAAAGAGGTCGTGGTAATTGGCAAAGGCAGCATAATGATACACGAGGCTGTTTTTAGTGTGGTAAGCCTGGACATGTACAGGTAGATTACTATAAGAAGAAGAGTGACATGCGAAATGGAAAAGTGTATCAAAATAACTATGCATCCTCTAGCAGAAATAATGAGGATAATGAGAGGTTGTTTGTTATGCAACATGTGGTTAATGATGTGTCTCGAAATGATGTAGCAGCATGTAAAGATGATGTATGGTATGTTGATTCAGGTGCTTCGAACCACATGACAAGTCATGGTGTGAGTGGTTCAAGGAAATGAAGAGTCTTGAAAGACCAAGTTTTGTTCAAAAAAGGGATGACACTACTTATCCAATTGCCCATGTTGGCGATGTGCCATTGTCTATGCAAGATAGTAAGGTGAAGTACCTTGCAGATGTACTTCATGTTCCGAACATTACAAAGAATCTAGTTTCTGTTTAACCCTGATGGTGGCTATTATGTATCACTTTAAAGATAAGTGCAGGTTGGTTGCAAAAGACAACAGAGTGGGCATAATGTTTACATTGAATGCAAATATGCCTAAAGTGAGTGTTGTAATGTTTGCAAATGGTTCAAGAGTTGTTGCAAATATAGACATTTGGCATAAGAGAATTGGGCATGTAAATGTGGAAAGAATGAAGTCCATGCAGACTAAAGAAATTGTGACAGGGTTGCCTAAGTTAAAAGTTGAAGGTATGTAGAAAGTATGTGAAGCATGTCAATTTGGAAAGCAAACAAAGCATGTATTTCCACATGAGAGAAATGTGAGCAGGAATGTACTAGATGTTGTGCATTCAGATGTATGGGTTCCTTATTATGTGCACATTATATGTACATATACTAGGAGGCTTACCCACCCTAGGCATGTAAGCATGAGAGCATGGGAACATGCTCTAGTGGGGCAAGGGTTAGGTCTAACCTTGGGTTGAGGTTAGGGTCAAGCAACCAAGGGTCACACATGGAAATGGAAGGCCAAGAGTCACTCTGGAAATGGAAGGCCAAGAGTCACTCTAGAAATGGAAGGTCAAGAGTCACCCTGGAAATGGAGGGCCTAAAGTCACTCTAGAAATGGAAGGTCAAGAGTCACTTTGGAAATGGAAGGTCAAGAGTCACTCTGGAAATGGAAGCCCAAGAGTCACTCTGGAAATGAAAGGTCAAGAGTTACTTTGGAAATGGAGAGTCAAGAATCACTTAAGAGCTCTCTTATATAATAGGGGCATGGGGCACTCTCAAGGGATGGTTCACTGATGTAGAGCATTGTGTCTACTCTCTTGCCATTTCAAGCTAGAGCTATGTGCTGCTGGAGGGAATTCATATCTCTTGGTGGTATGGGACACTAAGGTAAGATATGTGATACTTCATTGTATTTATGTGTGCACACCATTGCACTCGGGGTGGTTGGGTGGTTGGGTATATGCCTGGTTCATGCATGTTTATGCATGGTTGTTATCTAGAGAGATCTTTAGGGTTTTAATAGTGGTATCAAAGCGATCTCTAGAGTTAATTTTTGATGTTTTTTCTCTCATTATACCAAAATTTTAGCATTTTTTAAAAGTAAATTTTAATATATACTAAGCAAAAAATGTTATTTTTTGCTTGGTTTTGGTAACCTATGCATCTGGAACGTCAATATGGCGGTCGGAATGCATTCTTCTCAATTTCAATGGACGTATTGACGTTGAGGGAAAATTCTGTGAGAGTGGAAATGATATTTTTCTCTATTTTCATGTTCTTCTCCCTCATGTGAACACCTCTTAGGTGGGGTAGATTTGATTAATATTAATCATCATTAGGTATTAATCATGATTAGTAAAAAATAAGATTAAGACTTTAATCACAGAGAGAATGGAGAGTGGAGAAGAAGAATTGAAGGAAGAGAGAGTGGAGATGGAGGATGAAGTGGGGGAGTGAGCTCTATGCTCCTTTTCTCTTCCTCTTAATCGTGCACTACCGGAGGGGGGGGGAGGGGCTTTTCTCTGCAGGCCACCAACGCATAGCCCCCCCACATTACATAATTTTTTTTTAATAAAAATGCTTTATAAGCTTTTAAATATATTTTTTTGAAAAAAGAGAATTAAAAAAATTCTTTTCCAAGACTTTTAAAAAAAAAGATTCCCTTGTAACCTTTGGCATTTCGTGTCTAATTTTTGTGCCACATACATGTGTGTCTTTGTACACAAATTTTATTTTGACACATGCATTCACAGTTGGTGAATGGGATGGTGTTATGGTTGAACCTTTGTTCGATTCTATTAGTCATGTGAGTTAATTTTTCCATGATTTTTTTTTAGTTTCTTTCTTATTAGACCTGTTCCTTGCTTTCTTCATGATGGCTGGAATCTGCGTTCCAAGTGTGTCTCGCCTTTGACACTTGTCCATGATAGTTTATTTTGCACTTGTTTAAGTGTGGGTCTATGCATGATTTCCTAAGCCTTTGAGACAAATTCTATCATGGGTTAGTTGATCTATTTGTTTTGGTGGATTTTATTGGATGGTTTCCAAGTTGTATATGGGCTCATAATCTTCTGCCTAGATCACTTGCATCTAGGGGTTTTTAATGAGTGCTACACACATGTGTTTCACTTGGTTACTTTGGAGTTTTGCTTAAACGACACCACGTTCATATACTCATCCAGATTGATGAGTTGGCCACCGATTTTAATGCTTCTTCTGGCATGATCAATGACCATTAGATGGCATGTATTGATTTTTATGATGAACTATTTTTCATGGAACCGAGGTGCTTCCATGCTTCTATCCATGAGGATTGATCCTTTGGATAATATCATGTGCTTTGAAAGTAGGGTTTGCCTTTGTTTTTGCACGTAATTTTGGAGTATGTTCTTTGTACTCTTGTACATATTCCAACTTAGATACCTAGTTGCTTATGTATCTAGGTGAGTTATTTTTCTACCCTAGCTTTATTGTGTTTATTGGGTAGTTATCATTAGAAAGGCTCCAATAATTCAAATTGTTTTCTAATGATGTACTCGGAAAGAGTTATTCCTTGATGTGGTCTCAAGTATATAGCGACAGGTTTTAGTATGTAAAAGTCTGGGATAAGGTAATCTCATTCCTTTTATGCAAGATTCTATTAATTTTTCCTAGACGGCATACTAGGGAGTTCCAAATTTGTAAGGTATGTATGGTTGGTATCATGGTGGTATGGGACGCTAGCGATCCCTCACATATATTATTTTATTGGATAATTTGGGCTTAGGATTGTTGCCTTGCTTACATCACTTGGCATGTTGATCCCAACATTCAAAGACAATCTCATTTTCTCACTTCACTCAAAGTTGTAGTGTAGGTGTTCTCTAGATAAACTTCTTTTTATCTATAGCTTGCATGTTTTGATAGGTGTAATCTCATCGGCATTTTCACTTGTTGAAATCTCTTTCTTTAGAGTTCAACGAGTTTATCTTGTTGTGTTTGGATTAAGGAATTTTGGATTCTTTCTTTGTTGGCATTTCTTTCTCTAGTTCCATCTTTTAGATGATTTATACAGTCCACCTGATGGTTTACCTGATGGTTTACGGATGTACATATGTGACTCATCGAGATGTTGACGACTCCCTATGTTGCTATAGGTAACTAAGGATGCCGATAATTCCCTGTGTAGATGTGGGTACATCGGGCCCCCTTGGTTCCTGCCGTTATAATGCCATGTCTTCCTACTTTATTCTGAATGGTTTATAACAAGGAAAGTGGTTTAAGTATGAGTTTCTCTAATCACCTGCAGTCTGATGGGCAAACAGAGTGTGTGAATCAGATTGTAGAGGATATACTTCATGCATATGTCACTCGAAAACCATCGAGTTGGAAAAAGTATATTCAAATGATGGAATTTGCCTATAATAGTTCTAAGCCTACAGCTACTACTGGTTATAGTCTGTTCATGCTTATGTATGGGTATCAACTCACAGCACCTATTGATATCGGTCTTAAGGACATTGAGCTTGATGCATTGAGGGATTTCTTGTGTGATATGCAGGAAATGCTGACCCAAGCTCAGGATTCTATCAAGAGTGTTCAAGATAGAGCACGGTTTTATGGTGATAGGGGACGCTCACCTTTGTCTTTTGAGCCAGGAGCGTTAGTTTATTTGAAAGTTAAGATTCTTAGACTTTGTCTCAACAAGAAAGTGCTCAAATTATCTCCTAGATATTGTGGTCCATTCTGAGCTATTCGTTGGATTGGATGGTTGCGTATGAGCTAAAACTACCTCCACATCTCAGAGTTCATCCAATCTTTCATGTCAGTAGATTGAAAGACATGTTGGGAGGTGAGGATAACACAGTTACTCCTCAAGAACTCGTTGCAGTTAAAGATTTGTCTTATGTTCCACATGAACCTGAAAAGGTACTTGAATTCAGGGAAAGGAAACTCCGTAGTCACTAAATTATGAGGTTAAATTGAGGATTCGACTTGGGAGTCTCAGTTGAGAACATTTAGCGTAGTTTTCCTTCTTTTCATTGCAAGAGTGCATTGTTTTGAGAGAGGGGAAGTATGTTAATGTGCACATTATATGTACATATACTAGGAGGCTAACCCACCCTAGGCAGGTGAGCATGGGAGCATGGGAACATGTTCTAGTGGGGCAAGGGTTAGGTCTAACCTTGGGTTGAGGTTAGGGTCAGGCAACCAAGGGTCACACATGGAAATGGAAGGCCAAGAGTCACTCTGGAAATGGAAGGCCAAGAGTCACTCTAGAAATGGAAGGTTAAGAGTCACTTTGGAAATGGAAGGGCAAGAGTCACTCTAGAAATAGAAGGACAAGAGTCACTCTGGAAATGGAAGGTCAAGAGTTACTTTGGAAATGGACAGTCAAGAGTCACTTGAGAGCTCTCCTATATAATAGGGGCATGGGGCACTGTCAAGGGATTGTTCCATGATGTAGATTTTTTTGGATGTATTGCATATGTGCATGTGCTAGATGAGTTGCGTACTAAGCTGGATCCAAAGGCAGAAAAATGTGTGTTTATTGGGTATTTCCTTAAGCAAAAGGGATATAGATGCTATAATTCTGCTACACGTGAATTGAGGATAAGCATGGATGTTGTATTTGATGAGATGAGTAGCTGGTATGCTGCTGAAAAAGATGATGTTGGGGCTTATATAAGTAGAAATGTGGTTGCACAGAATGCAAGTCAACAATCACAGTCATTAAGTGGACCAGGAGAGTTCTCATCTAGCGGTTATGTTGATAGACCATGGAGCGGCAGGCTACGTCATAATACCAATCCTGAAAATGTAGTTGGTACATCACATAAAGGCAAAGAGAAAGTGGTTGAGCCCCTTGGTATACTTGATATTTCTATAGGGCATTCCCTTGTTAATGGAGATTCTAGTGGCTTGGAGATGAGCCTTGATGTGACGAGCTTGGGATTCCAGCAATAAGGACACTTGGTGTGAAGAAGGCTATGGAAGCCATGAATACAAAGTTACGAAGATCTAGAAGAGTCAAAAATCCTGTGTAGAGGTTGACTTATGATGGTTATGTGGCACATCACTATGCTTATATGGCAAAAGTTGTGCAGGTTGTAGAACCCACATGTTTTGATGAGGCTATTGGAAATGTGTGTTGGGGAAAAGTTATGGATGAGGAGATGGATGCATTGTATGGAAATGAGACTTGGGATTTGGTGCCATTGCCTAAAGGCAAGAAAGCTATTGTGGGGCTGTAAGTGTGGCTGTAAGTGGGTGTATAAGGTGAAACATAACAGTGATGGTAGCATAAGCAAGTGCAAGGCTAGATTGGTAGCCGCAGACACATGGGATTGATTATAAGGAGACATTTGCCCTGGTTACAAAGATGGCAATTGTGAGAGTTCTGATTCGATGGCTACAGCTAAAGGCTAGTTTTTATATCAGATGGATGTAAAAAATGTGTTCTTGCATGGTGACTTACAAGAAGAGGTGTATATGGATCAGCCACCAGGTTTGAGGATATAGGTCACCCAGAGTAGGTATGTAAGCTTCGTAAGGCTTTGTATGGGCTGAAGCAAGCTCCACGAGCATGGCATGACAAGATTGCTGAGTATCTTGTCACTATTGGTTTTTATATGGCAGATGCAGATCACTCTTTGTATGTGCGCAAGAGTGATAAGGGTATTGTGATCATCACCATTTATGTAGATGATCTTATTGTTGGGGGTGACACCTTGGAAGAGATTGAGCATGTGAAAAGTCTTCTCAAAAGGAAGTTTGAGATGAAGGATTTGGGAGATCTGCGCTAATTTTTTTGGAATTGAGGTCATTCGCACACCTGAGGGTATTTGGCTATCACTGAGACAGTATGTATTGGACATGTTGTCCAAGTATGGGATGGCAAATTGTAAGTCAATCTCGGTGCCATTAGATCAAAATGGCAAGATTAGTGCAGATGCAGGTTATGTGTTGGAGGATCCCACTATGTATAGGAAGATTGTGGGGAGTTTGACCTATGTCACGATGAGCAGGCCAGATTTGAGTTACACTGTTGGCTTAGAGAGCTAGTTTATGTAGGTTCCACACAAACCACATCTTGACAGTGTGCAATACACACTTCGGTATTTGAGGACCACTGTTGATTATGCATTGTTTTATGCAACAGGTGTACCATTGAAGCTATATGGGTACACAGATGCAAATTGGGCAGGTAACATTTGAGACAGGTGTACCATTGAAGCTATATGGGTACACAGATGCAAATTGGGCAAGTAACATCTGAGACAGGAGATCTACTAGTGGATTTATATTTTCATTGGGGAGTGCTACTGTGACATGAAGCAGCAAGAAGCAGCCCATAGTTGCCTTGTTGAGTACATAGGTAGAGTACAGAGAAGCTACAGTGGTAGCGTGTGAGGTAGCTTGGTTACGCAAGCTATTGATTTGGGGTTGTATGTGGAGAGAAAGGTTGTCATATATTGTGACAATCTTAGCAGTATACAGTTAGCTAGGAACCTAGTTTTCCATGTGCGGATGAAACACATTAAGGTACATTACCACTTCATCAGGGGGGAGTCTTGGCAGGCGACATCGACTTGGTCTACATTAGCATACAGGATCAGGTCGCTGACATCTTCATGAAGGCCTTGGGAGCTAAGAAGCTCCGTAGATTTTTGAGATATGCTTGGAGTTCATGAGCTTGGAGTTGAGCTTGAGGGGGAGTGTTGAGATGTCAAGCTCAACATGAGCTAACAGTCACGAGGCACCTGCATGACCGTTCAACATTTACATCCCTGGCAGGTTTGGTATAGCTGGCACCGATATATCTTCGCCAGAGATTCTACAGTTGGACTACACCGACTAGTCCACATCTACCCACTCCTCTTAGCGTGTTCACATTATGGACCGCTTATATATACTCTATTATGTGTGTTAGTCACTTTAACTTCTATGTAGACCTCTTTTATTGTGTGAAGAAGAAGAAGAATTTTCAGCCTCTCACCTTGTGTGTTCTCTTCTAGGGTTTGTGTGAGTGTGTGTGTGCTTGCAAGAGCTCAAGCTCTCTCCTCCCTTGCATCTTTTTATTTGATTTATGTCCAAGCAACCCATTTGAGTCATAGTCTACATGTCTTAGTGTAGTACCCTTGCACAGTAAACGAGCTTTTGCACAATCAAGAAACCAATGCAATTGGGTTTTTCTCGTAAGTTTTAGTTTCGCATGGATGCAAAGGGACATAGAGTTGTTCGCCCTAAAGTTTAACTATTTTTATGTATATCACGTGTATGTTTGTGTTATGTTATGTTGAGTTCACATCAAATAAGTTGGTTTGTGAATTTGTATCATAAGATCCTATTGTGTCGATCATATTCCTTTGGAAATTTATGGTCGAGGATCTTTCACAATGTTATGTGGCTAACCTATTGAGCAAACACAGTTTGTGTTTTTTGTTAGTTAGTAAACAGACTTCAATATCAAAAGTTATGTGTCATGTGCTCAATACGAACACATTCCAATGAGGTTTTACCTTTCTGAAGAAGTTTGTTACTTAAGGGGATATTCCTTTGATCATTGATTTTTCATTGAGCTCAAAAGGTTATCTAAAGATAAATGTTGATGTTTAAGTATTACACATATAAATGCTTTAAGGTTGAATTCTTTTAATGTTTATGTTGTGTACAAGCGCTTAAAGGTTGAAAATAACTAAAGCATTTGATCTTGATTTAGGTGAGTTGGCTCAAAAGGGAGTACAATTCACATCTATTATTAGGTAACTTCATTTACAAAGTTTAACCTTAATGATTGGTCACGGTGCCTCAAACGTAATCTTTTTAGATTCGTTTAAAAGTATGACTCATCGAAAAGTACCACTTTGGGTTATGAACAAAAACATGTTACGAATGTTGATTTGGGATAGTAAAGATAGTTAATGCTTGGTAAAAGCGACCTGTCTATCTATAAATAAGAGTCTAATTCCTTGGAAAAGAGGAAAGACTATGGTGGTGACATAATAAAGTGATGTCTCATTCGGCCACATCGTAAAGGTATGAGTATATGCTTGCAAAAGAAAGTAATAAGACGTACTTATTTGTGAAAAGAAAATTTGACCATATGAAAGAGAGGCACAATTACAAGTAGTTATGCTTGTGGATTCCACAATGTTAGACGTAGTACAAGGAACCTTATATTTGTTTTTATATATGCATAAAAGTTATCAAGCAAATAAGTTGCTTGAAAAATATCTACCAATAAAAAGAAATGTCTATGTGGACATTGTTTCACTTATTGAAGTGTAACGAAAAAGAAACTTATTGCCTAGATCCAAATTCAAGGACATCCAAACTTTTAAAAGGCAGGGTCTAGTGTTAATGATCAGTTACTCAAGGTACTTGGGAGCAACTAGGTGGAATGGGATGCCTAGTGATATGTGATATGCCAACATACGAGTAATCGAAAGGAGTCGACCGAGCAAGGTTGAGGTTATCTCATCCAAAAGAATTTCTCGATTGAGTCGACGGTCGAGAAGTAAAAAGAATTGGCTAAGGGAGTAAATGGTTACTTTACTCTTCATTGCTTATGGTATACAAGGTCGATCAACTAGTACGCAAGGTACTAAAAAGTAAGAGAATAATCTTATTTGGAAATTGTGTTTCACGGAAAGGAGGTTATCCACAAGATTGGTTCTATTAGTGTATACAAGAGTGCACTAAAAAAAGGGTTAATGGTAACCAGGTAAAGCCTTTGAGTGATCATGACACTTAAGAAGTAAAAAATAGCAATGAAAAGTCATTAATTGCATACAAGCCTCTGATCAAGGACATATGTAAAGTTGGTGGACATAATCATATTGGTTTGTGATGTTTAGCATCAACCAGAATAAAGTATTCATCTTAGAAGAAGGTGTTAAAGCCAACCTCATTATTCTAAGGGTAATATAAAGTTCAGCACCGTGTCAGATTTGTATGGTGTAATGACACTTACATAGATAGTAAGTGTTCTTAAAAGAAAAAGATACTCTTTCGTAGAAAGGGAGTTTAAGGGCACATGAACAAGAAAGTAATATTTCTCTACCAAAGGAAGTGTTTCTCTAACTGAAATACTTATGAAAGAGAACTTATTCCAAGTTAAAGACTTGTTTAAGTTTGATTTAAAAGGAAAAGTTAGAAATCTTTAAACAAGATTTCTATTATGACTATAAGCATGCTCTAGTATAAGAGAGTAAAAGTACTCTCTTGAAAAGAAGTGAAGTATGAGACCTTAAAAAAGAGAAGGTTATCTTCTGAGATTGCAATAAGGTGAACCAAAGAGTTAAGGAGAACTCTGTTTCCTTTAAAAGGGGGAAAGGTTCTAATCTTTCTCCAAAGTATTGAAGGTTTTGAGACATTTCACGATACGTAAAAGTTTGAGTGTGATCAAAATTTAAGAGAAGGTTGGCATACTCAAAAAGAAGTTACCCAGTTTTGTTTTCGAGGTTGAAAACTTTTCTTTCAAGGGGGAGGAAATGTTATGAGACTGACGAGTAACACTAAAAGGTAAGACTAGGAAATATTATTTATATATAGAAGGTTGCACATAAATAAGATTCAGGGGATTTCAAATAGGAAATACCTAAGCAATGGTTAATAGGCAGCATTAAAGTTAAAGTAAAAAGGGAAGTAGATGGTGCACAATGGAAGCCCAAGGGACACATGGGTAGTTGAAGAGGCATTAGACAAGGAAAAGGCAATGTCTAGCCAATGAAAGGTCAAGGAGCTGAAGTTGGAAGGTCATGCACCACTTTGGCCTATATAACCAGGTGAGGGACTATTTGGGATATGGTTGGGTGGAGAATCAAGGTTCTAGTCTTACAAGTCCTCAAGCTTATGATGCAAGGAGCATTACAGTCTTTCTCTCTTTGCAGGTCAATCCCTTGCTATTCTCTCTCTATCTCTCTTGAACAACACATGCCACTTCTTTGTGTGTGTGAGAGAGAGAGAGAGAGAGAGAGAGAGAGAGAGAGAGATAGGGCACTGTGGAGGCCCTAGGGAAGGAGGTAAAGGGGAGAGTAAGAGGTGTGAGAAAGGCTTCGAGGGAGATGCTGAGAGAGAGCAAAGATGTAAAGGGTGAGAACAAGGTGAGAAGGCGAGCAAGGGGCGAGAGAGGTGGGCACTATAGGAGGGGAGGGGCTGATGATGACTGAGTAGGAGGGAGGAGGGAGGAGTGAAGTGTCAGTGGTCTGCTAAAGAAAGCAACAGAGAACCTTAGCTTTTGATTAAAGCTAAGGCATTAAAGTGCCTTGGATAAAAGGCATACAAGTGAATAGGGTGAATAGCGGGCGTTCACTTGTGTTTTTAGGAGATGTAAGCCCATGCCAAAGATGTGTGTGTACGTGACAAGCATCATGTGCGCACTAGACCATAAGGATAGAGAAGAGTCATTAGATTTTCATCTCTTGTGGGCACTCGACCACAAGGACATAGAAGAGTCATGTAGATTTTCATCACTTCACTGGTGCTAGGCATTGAAATTCAATCTCCATACTAATTTTCGGTGCACCGAGGAAAAAAATCCTATGGAGATGGATTTTCAATAGCCTCAGTGGATCGAAGTCTACGATACCTATCAATAGGCAAATAATTATTAGCCTCAAAAGGTCTTTTCCTCCTCTTTTTTGCCTTCTCTCTCTCTCTCTCTCTCTCTACGTAATCACATTTTCCCTAAGGACCTTTTCATTTATAATTATATATATATATGATAAATATATAAACAAAAACTCTCTCTCTCTCTCTCATATATACACACGGGACGAAAACCTAAAGGCTTTGCGTTTGCTTGTATCTCAAACAGGGAGCTTCTAACAAGGGCAGGAAATGTCGTCCAAGCAAGGTAAGCGATTAGATCTGCTTCGTTTTCCTAAAGCCCGAAGAGACACAGGCATGCTTTACTTTGAAGTTAGTTAACGAAATTTGCGTTGGGATCCTTCTGCCGATTGATTACTGGTGCTTTCATGATGGCAGGTGGTAAGGCAAAGCCTTTGAAGGCCCCCAAAGTGGAAAAGAAGGAGTATGATGAGGTATAGTTTGCTGCACTTTTTTTTTTGGGGTCTCAGATGATGCACATGAAGGCATCAAAGTGCAGAGAGTGGGACTTAAACCCCGCACAGAGAGAGAGAGAGAGAGAGAGAGAGAGAGAGAGAGAGAGGGTTTTTAACATCAGAGCCAAGGCAGCAGCCCAGAAAATGTTTTAAAGGCACACTATTTGTCTTGAGGAGAGTGTCTTTATATAAGGGGTACCTCCAGCTGTATTCATGTATCCTCTGGTCATGAGCCTCAGCACTAAATTCCTCTGAATTGAAGCATAGCCCGTTGATTTTGGATCATGGTTGCATGCCTGCCTGTTAGAGAGAGAGAGAGAGAGAGAGAGAGAGAGAGAGAAGAAGAAGAAGAAGAAGAAGAAGAAGAAGAGGGGTTGATATGATGGGGTGTCTAAAAGAAGGAATATGATGGGGTGCAGCTTTGACAAGATCCATAAGTGATGTGGTTGAGACTGGAAACTGGTATGATATAGTCTCGGGTGCTTCTAGTGAGTGCTGTCTGGATTTGAGTGGTGGTTTCGCTGGAAGGAGTCTCCCGTATTGGCAATTTGGGCTTTGCTTTATATGTGTTACCCTGATTTAGATTGCTTACTAGGAAGGGAGGTATTCTCTTCTTCCACGTAGGCTTCTCTCAGGTGCAGACAGGTTGATCATGGTCCATGTGCTCATGCTCTTCATCATCTGTGTAAGTTTGGAAGAATGCAGTGATAAGTCTATACCCATCATCTCAAGAACGTCCCCTCAATGGTACTGTGAGGAAAACTGCAATGCACTTCTGAGCTTGTGCTAGTTCATGACTGCAGATATTGTGAAACCCATGACAAAGCCCCCAGATCTTATACAGAGGAAAGAAGGGGCTGTTTACAACATGCACTTGCTGGATTCGTTTGAATAAGGTGTCACTTCTTTCTTGGCAAGCAAAGAAAGTGATCTTGGTAGATCGACACCCTAGTATCTTAGCATATGGTCGAGGTGAACATTCTCATATCCTCTAAATACACCTTGTATTCTTTGGTAGGGATGGGTAAGCAAACTGTGACCAAAAAGCCAGCTGTGCCCGCCAATAGGTCAAAGGCCGGAGCATAGTGGCAGTGAAGTGCTTTTTTTTTTTTTTTGAGGAAACACAGAGCTATATTACCGGAGCATAGTGGCAGTGAAGTGCTTTTCAATAGGTTCGGAAACGTTTTGATTGAAATGTTGTATGGGCTTGAATCGTTTTGGCTGAAATCTCATTTCTTTGGGTGGTAGTGAATAAATCCTAAATTTTGGCAAAATAGAGGAGGGATTAAAAAAACAACTTTTTAGGTTGGAAATTTATTGTTATTTAAAAACTTAGACCATACATTAGGGATAAATTTAGGGGAAGCTAGGAATTTAAGGCAAATTTAGGGGAGGTTGAGTGCGGGCTTCGGGTTGAGGGGAGGGAGGGGCATGACAAGGGGAGACCAAGAAAGGGGGGGGGGTTGAGCTTACCAATAGTGGTGCACCTCCAGCTCGTCTTTGATTAAGGTGTGCGTAATAGACACTTGTAACAAAGTGATTTTAGTGTGCACATGCACATGGGGCATGGGCCTAGGCACATAGGGCTTTAGGGGCATTTAAACATGTAGGCATGTGGGAGTTGGGGTTATAAAAGATAGTAATCCTTTGTACTTGGTACGTTGTTGACATATTATACATTTGACTTTTCTTGGAACTATTAGCTTCTTGCACTAGCTTTCATGGCTTGCATCATGAATCTATGGCTACTCTAGGCATTAAGGAGCAACTTGTGTGTGACTCCAGCCATTGAGTCTAGTTGTGAGGGCTTCAACCATCGAGTTCTACTCTATCCCAAGATCCCTTCCTTGCATTGGTATCAAAGCAAAACTTTGATCTTGATAACTTTTGGTTTTGATCTTGATATTGATCTTAATCATTTTCGGATCAAGTTTTACATAGTTTTTCAAGATTACGTTTATCTTGATTTGTGTGGATTAGCAATGAGATGAGTGTTAATCATTCTCGAATATATGCTATTTACTAATTTTAAAAATTATCTTCTTTGAGTTTAGTGCACAATCTTCTTGATTAGTGATTTCTCTCATCGAATCTTTTCATAAATCCTAGTTTCCTTCAACATTTGTCTATTTTCTTTAGATTCTTGGTAATTTGGGAGATACTGGTGGTTGCTATGTAAATTTTGATACAAAGTTTATCAAAAAAGTATACAGATTGCAGTTCTGTTGAAGATTTGAGTGAAGATTGCAGTTTTGCCGCAAATTTGAGCACATTTATGTGTAGATTGTAGTTTTGTTGCAGATTTATGTGTAGTTGACAGTTTGTTGCAGATTTAGACAGAGGTTGTTATGCAGAGTGGAGTTTAGAGGAATCTTGGTGCAAATTTGTAGTTTGCAAAGATTTAAGTGTAGAAATCAAATCTTGAGGAGACTTAACATGAGTGATTCTTAATCAAATTTTTCTTAATGTTGATCATTTCTTGCAAGCAATGGTGTTTTTTTAAAAGAAATTGCTACAAATTTTACGAAACCGTGAATATTGTTGTAAACTCAAGTAAGAAAGGCACAACTGTTGGATTCTTGTTGAAATTGATGCAAGAAAAGCAAGATTAGTGAATCTTATGGGAGTTTCACAAGATTGATCAAGTTCTTGCAATCTTTTGTGGCATATTTTACATCATTGGGTAATGAGTGCTATCTAAGAAGTACTTGATCAAGAAAGTGATTAACAGTAAAGATTAGTGTCAATCTATATCATTAATCATTAACTTTTATAAGAACTAATGAGCAAATATCAAGTGAAACATGCAATGCAAGTTTCTTGCCCTAAGTTGTAGCTTGACTTGTACAACCAACTAACCTTGCTAGAAATCGAACCCAAGTGGGAAAGCCCAACATCAATAGAATGATCTTGACATCTTTTATGAGTGTCAATTCATTGCATTAGGCAAATGTGTGGAGAATGAGTAGGTATAACAAAGATGAGTACCCAAAATTAGCCTAATGTAAAATATAAATGAATCAATCCAGAGCAATCATGGACCCCCACCCTCAAGACTAGAGGAATCAGAGGAGGCAAGTTCTAGCACAGTCAGCACTTGTTATGTCATTATATTAGCTGACTAGGAAAAATAGGGTCCTCTGTCGCCATGATCGCATTGAAGTTTGTTGGATGGCTTTTTTCTTGACGATTGCTCTTGTGTGCGTTTCCTTCTCTCTTTTAAAGGGCCTGAATGTATGGTTGATTCCAGTTGCTTGTTGTACGGCTTTGTACTTGCTGTGCGACTTTGTACTTGCTACACGACTCTGTACCTATTGATCCCAACCTCGCTACACGATTGATTCCTAGGCGACGACGATTGATTTCTAGGCGATGGCTTCTGTGCTAGCTGTAAGGTGTTGTAAGCGTTGTACAATGTTTCCTTGATTGTTGTGCCAACTCTCTCAAACCTATTGTAGCTATTGTATGCCTAATAACACAAGGTGAAGGTGTCTCAAGGCAAGGCCAAGTAGTGGTTGCAACACAAGGCAAGAGTAAGGGCTTCCCACCGTGCCTGTGAACAAGTGCAGGCAAGGAAAAAGAGCCAGTGTCGTTTTGGAAGGAGCTGCCAGGCATTGCACAACAAGGTGGCCGGTGGTGAGAAAGAAAGCACCACACGCTGTCAAATCTATTGCATCCAGTTGTTGTTTGGAGTTTTCCTCAAGAAGAGCTCCATAATACTCAACATTGGACGACTTCTCTATTGCTGATTAGAGTTTCTAAAAAAGGACTACAAGGTATCAAACTGCATCTTAGTCCTTGGTGGATTCCCTCCTGCTAGAAGTAGGGAAAGGTTACCCATTTTGAAGTCTCTTTGAGAGTAGAAAACAAGGATTCTTGGAAGGCTTTCCTGGAAGGGAGACTGGCATTTCACAGAAGACTCTCCTAGTTGGGAGAATGGTTTAGTGAAGGTTCTTCAAGAGGAGTAAACTCCCAAATGTATCGAGTCCTAGCTGTATAGCTAGGATAAGGTTTCTCTTGTTTCTTGGTTATTGTTTTCATGCACATGTTGGAAATATGGTGCAAAACACCCTCATACTTGTACTAAGGAAATACTCCTTGGAATGAAATTTCTCTCTCTCTCTCTCTCTCTCTCTCTCTCTCTCTCTCTCTACTATCATGGCGTGAGCATGCGCCCTTAGCCTCTATGCGTCGTGCATAGCCATTGACCTATCCTTGTGGGGGGTGCGGCTTGTTCTGACCCGGTGATGTGTTGAGAGAGTTTAGCTTTTCTTCAGTGTGAAATTTTCCACTCAGTTGCAAGTGTATTCAAACTAGGATCGGTACTACTGGGGTGCTTGCACTGTTAACAGCGGATGACTACCATGCGGTTATAAATTGCACTTTCTTATAAGGTGAATTCGGGCATGTCCTTGGATTCATCTAGGTATAACACATTTACAACTTACAGTCTAAGTGAGTTATATCGATTGATTGTCTTATGATAGAACCTTGATGGCAACTGGGACTATTCCCTAGACTAGGGCTCACCAAATGTTGTGTGCTCATCTTTAAATTGCCAAAAGGTTATTGTATTTGGGCACTGTGTACAAGTATAGACACATGGCACCCTATCGGAGTGGGTGCATGCATCAAATTAGTTTGAGCTTTGGTACCCAAGGCAAAACAAAAAGTTACCCCGTTTTGAAGGCCGTCTTGGGCACATCATAAGATTTAGTCCTCATGTGGGGATATCTTGAAGGGAGATCGATCATTTTAGCTTCTTGAAGTCTATCCAGAAGATTATCCATCCGAAACAATGGGTATTTATTCTTAATGGTTAGTTTATTCAACCCCTTGCTGGCAACATAGAAACATGTCCCTCTTTTTCTCTTCTCATAGAAGGACGAGAGCTCTCCATAGAGACTTAAGCCCACTCTTGAGATAATCTTGTGCTCACGCTTGAGATGATCTTGTGGTAACTAGTTCCATATCTACCTTGTTATCCTTAGATTGGTTAAACCAATATGGTATCCGCAAGAAAAGGCACTAACTCAGTGGTGCGATCTACTGTTCTCGTGAGTTGAGGAGCAATCAAGACGATAAAAAAATTATGTTTTTAGTCTTAATTTTGTGTGATTGTAGAGATACATAATACACCTCTTCTGCCTTTTGGACAACTTTGACCCGCTCCTCAGCATCATGCATCTCTTGTTGTGGATTCTCTGTATTCCAATGTGCTTAATTTATAGAGACGATTGGCGGAGCTACACTTCTAGGCTTCCCAAGCTACAACTAGTAATCCTTCTTCTATATAGATTTCCTTTCATCTGGAATCGTTTTGCTATGAGAAGAAAGAGTGCGAGGAATTGTACTTGGACAAGTGGACCGCTTTTTTCGATTTGTACGAGTGCAGCAATGCTCACCGTATTAGTATGATTCAAATTATGGGTGCTCATTGTATCATTCTGATTTAAATTATGCTTCAGCATAAAGCGTTTGCCTGGTGGAAGGACCTCTGTGTGAAGCCAACAACATGGCTGTTTTTCAGCTTGTGTTTAAGACACAATTTTTCTCTATTAACAAGATAGACAACGCCTGAAGGTTGTTTAAATTGGAGACGGGAAAGAAGACCCTGGACAACCATACCTAGGAGTGTAAAGATTTGGTGAACCGTTGTAAGGCCCTTGAGGAGCCTTGTGTTGGTTTATATGCTATACTTGTTCGGCCTTCCACTGGACTATTAGAACGAGGTTCTCTAAAACCATATTCACTCACTAGATGACATCTACAAATATGCCAAAAATTTTGATGATATCCTTGCAGTCAAAAGGGATGGTGAGCTTGCATGTGATTCCTCTTGCAAGAGCCAAAAATTCTCTAAAGACAAGAAGCAAGGATATGTTGTAGCATCCCACAAAGGGTAGTCGTTTGCAATGCAATCCCACGAAGTGCTCTAGAGGCTAGCTCTAGAAGCAAGCAAAGGTATGCGCCACTTGTTGAGGAACATATGGCAAAGATGCGGAAGGGCAACCTATGCTTTGAGTGCAATCACCCCGGCCATCACCACATGGATCTTGAAGAAGAAGTCTTCTGGGGGGATAAGACATTGGTATATATTAGGAAACTACAAGATAACTCTTTGATCTTGATTCTCTTCTGTTGAAATTCATCATTTGGATAGTAGTAGTTGCCTTGGGTGTCAGATTAGTGAGTTTGCCTTTGGTTCGCATGATCTTCTCTGGATTGAGAGATCTATAGGCAGCCATTGGGTGCAAGTTCTGTTTGCCGACAACTCTACTCACAATTTTATTTCTTCACGTTTGGTGTAGACACACTGGCTACTTACGGTGGCAAGTGATCACCTGTATGTGGTCAGTCCAAGGGTACATACATGGAAGTGTGGGATCAAAAGGTGCCTAGGCTAAAGGTCTAGATTCAGGACTACCGGGAGGCTTTGGACTTTCACATCATGAACCTTGACATGGTGGATGTGATCTTGGGAATGTCTTGGTTTTTTGATAAGAGCGAGATGATAATATTAGATTATTGGTCTCATAGGCTCTCTTTTGTTCATGACGGGGTGAAGTGTATCTAATTATCTCACGTGGATTTTGTGATGAAAACTCGACTCAGGTTTCGGTTGAGGATATATGTTAAATGTTTTTTTGATCCAAATTCAGTCATTTTGTTGTTTTCATGATCTTTTTCAATCTTGAAATTTTGTTAAGATCATTTGCTTGTTCTCAAGTAGTGAAAATTTTAAAGATTACACATTTTGGATGATATTTTAAATGAGTTTCCAAGCGAGTTATCAAATGGTCTCTCACATGAGAGGGGCATTGATCATGCGATTAAGGTATTGCGTGGTGGGGTAATCTCGTCTCTCAGCAACCATATCGGTTTAGCCAGAAGGAGGAAGATGAAATTGCTTGGCAACCACAAGATTATCTCAGTAAAGGTTTTGTTCGATCTAGTAAGTGTCCATGGGACACACCCGTGCTTTTGTCACGGAAGAAAGATGGTAGCATGCGCTTCTGTGTGGATTACAAAGGCTTGAATAAACTCACTGTCAAGAGTAGGTATTTGCTGAGGATGGATGACTTGGTAGATTGATCATCGTCTTCAGGGTGCTAATTATTTCACCAAGATTGATCTGTTGTCAGGCTGTCATTAAATCGGATTAAACCTAAGGAGGTGACGTGCTATGGCCACTATGAGTTTTTGGTTCTACCTTTTGGGTTGATCAATGCTCTTTTACTTTTCAGTAGAAGTGGGTTATTGTCTTCTTGGATGACATACTGATTTACAATAGGTCATTGGAAGAGCACATTTAGCATCTCAAAGTCATCTTGAAGATTCTCAGACGAGAGAAGTTGTATGCAAAGGAGTCAAAGTGTGACTCCTTCAAGCATGAACTCCTGCATTTGGGTCATGTCATCTCTGTTGATGCTATGAGGATTGATCTAGATAAGGTCTGTAAGGTCTTGGAATGGCCAATTCCATGGACGATTAGGCAGGTGAAATCATTTTTTGGTTTTATTGACTTGTTTAGGAAGTCCATTGAGGCTTATGCCAAGATTGTTACCCCCCCCCGACTCAACTTTTAAAGGGGTGAGAAGTAAAAAGGGTAAGTTAAGTCCTCACATGCCACAAAACATGTCAGAATACAGGGCATTCACACGATTCACGAGTTAGGCGTCGTGCATGAACTGGACATCCATAGCAAGCAATCACACGAAATTAGTTCACGTGAAAAAGTTTCAAACATTGTAATTGTTACGTCTCGACAGGCCTGGGGCTTAGTTGGGGTGTGGGGATTTGGAGGGTTAACACGTGGGCTAAGGCAAGATGAGGTCTAGATTAGCTAAGATGTTATAATTAATAGCCTAGGGCTAATAATGGCTAAAAGCTTATAAATAAAGTAAGGGTCAATAATAACAAAGTTATTGCTATATAAGTGACCTCGGGGGAATTTATGAGCTATTGAGGTATCTTTTGATTCCCTCTCCTTAGTAGCTAGGTTTGTTAGTTTATTTATTTTTGATCTTTCAAATGTTTTGTTTTTGTCTTTGTCCTTCTTCACTATTATTTCTTTCTCAAATCTCTCAATTCATAAGTTCAGATTTGTCCGACCTTATGAAGGTATATATATCCACGCGGTAGATAGGAGGGCTACCAAGGGAGTGCAAGACCTCATGGCCATGGAGCTTGCAAGGTGGGTGGTTCGGCCTAGTGGTATGGGATGCTAGGCTGGGGCCATCTGTACCAAGCAGGCTCACGACAACTGGACCTCAGGCTCGGGGGTGTCTCGAGGCTGAGGTCTAATCCTTGGGCGTGGTCTTGGAGACCTTACACAAACATGTGTGTACAACCTTGTTATAACAAATCTCTTTATCATGGAACATGTAAAGCATTGGCATATCTGGGCATGTGTCTGGCTCATCGGAAAGCATGGAATTGGGAACTCGGACACTCAGATCCATGCCTTGCCCCCGTAAAATGTCATGAGATTGGAGAGGACCATTTGGGTGGCCAAATAGTGACACCAGTGCACAAGTAGCTAGCTCTTAGCTAATAAGAGACAAGTATCATTCACATTTGATCAACTGTTTTTGGGTTGGCTGGTAGCTTGGTTGGTAGGTGTAGCCATACAGTCGCAGATGTGGGCTCCTTTGGTGCTTCAGTCCAGGTAGAGATGATTTTGCCATTTGGCGGTGGCTTCCCATTGGGTAAGGGCTTCGGATAATCCACATGGGCTACAGGCGTGCGAGGCAGGCCGGCTGGATAATTTGAGAGAATGTTGGACATGACTTGGCAGAACACGACACAGACAATGACTTGGCTGGATAATTTGAGAGAATGTTGCACCACCTTGTGAATGATGCTTGTTAGCCAGCTGCTGCACCTGGAGTGGCCTCAGAAGAAGGCTTATCTTTTACTGTGCTATATAGGATGTCTGATGATGCTCTCATTCAGCGACCGAGCTTGCAATGGTATTGAGATGCTTTCTCTCTCTCTCTCTCTCTCATCAAGAAAGAATATCGGGATGTTTGCTTCTCTTTTCTGTGAATACTGAAGACAGGTCTACTTCAAGCAATCTACGCTATTGACAGTTTGTTATATGTGTTTCCAGAATGACAAGGCCTTTATTCAGAAAAAGAAGGACGAAGAGAAGGTTAGTTGATTCATGTATTCAAAATTCTGTGTGGTTTCAACTCTAACGTTGTGATTTGTGATCAAACTTAAGAACACCCCATTTTTTTCAATCCATGAAACTCTGTGTGTGTTTCAATATGAATTCAAATTCTGCGTGTGTTTCAATATTAATAGGCTATGAAGGAGCTGAAAGCGAAAGCATCCGGCAAGGGCACATTTGCTGGGGCAGGCTTGAAGAAAAGTGGCGGCGGAAGTAAAAAGTAGTATTATTTCTGGCTTTTAAGATAGGTTGGTATCTCACGGCCATTGGAAGGCTCTCCTGTGGATTATGATATTACTCCCTTAAGATGGAAACATGATAATTGCCATGAACTTCAAATACTTTTTAAAGGCTCACTATCTATGGCTATCCTTTATGTTTGTATTATAGGAGCTTATAAGTAAAATCTATTCGGAACACATGGATTTTTTTTTTTCCTTTTAGGAAGATTGGGTGTTGCTTTTGCTTTACTTATAATATTTTGCAATGGCTGATGTTTTGGGCTGCTATTGGATAAAAAGGCGTACTTTCCTTGTGCTTTCTGGTGGAACCTTGAGTTGCTTATGGATGCCTATCAGAGATCTGTCAAGCTCATGGTGGCCTCTCGATTGAAATATAGAATGAACTGTCTAGAAAGTATCAAGTTCAAGTAGTTGTATTGTAGTATTGGGCTTTACATGTACCTCATGCACTTTGTAGTAAGCATGGCCCTTGATTGCTCATGAGTGTTCATTCAAAAATGTGTGGAGCCTAGTGATTCTACGTTGAACTACGTAGTTTCATAGGTGAGTACATGAGCATTTCTTTATTGGTTTTTTAGCCACAAAGGTAGTCCTTGGTGTTTTTTTTTTCATGGTTTCATGAAAGATTTTCTTTAATGTGTAGGAATCGAGTTAGCAGCCTCTCAAAATTATAATGTGTAGGTTCACGTGTAGGAGCTAACTGGTCTTGGTGACTGGTTCGGGATATGACTGACGAGAGAAAGAAAGAAAGTTGTATTAAATGTGTTCAAAAGACCCAAAGGGTCTATGAGATCAAATGAAGTGTTAAAATAGTTCCATAAGATAACTTGACCATGGAAAAGATAAACATAGACAACTAGCTACATGTACAATAATGATGACAATAGGCATATCTGGAGAGATGTGAAAAATGTCTTCATATCATGTCAGTGCATGGGGAAGCTCATGTGTAGAATATCATCCTCATCCATCAAGGATGTCCGGTAAAGGGGAATGCACGATTGTCGAGAGGCTGCGGTCGTCCTCTTTTTGAAAGAAGCTAGGGATGGTTGGCTATGAGGTGTCCAGAGGTTGAACTTTGCACTCTCATGAGGAAGTTTATGTGTTTGTTGAGCTCCGTCAAGTAACGTCCCAATTAAGGAAATCAATGATCCTAAACAATGGACTAAGTCCCTCCCAAAAGATGCAGTGGAATCTCCCAGTATGCTGGGCATCTGCAGATGTAGTGCTCCTCCGTCTCAATCTTATCAGTAGATTAGAGTCCACAAGTCTCTTGTCCTCTCTGGCAATGCCCTCTGCTCTCCCTGTATCCACATGAGGGTGGTGAGATGACACCAGAATCTGCCCAACATGTGACATATGTCCGTGGAGGTATCTCAGACTCATCTAGGTATCAGAGGCTCTGCATGAGTCCATCTCTTGTGATCCTGAAGAAGTGATCTTTGTAGAGGCTCTGCATGAGTCCATCTGTTGTGATCCTGAAGAAGTGATCTTTGTAGAGCTGCATCTTCGCGGGTAGCACCAGGGGTGCAAACCATATGGTGTAGGCTGAGGAGATCAGACCGAATCACTCGATTGGTATCCTGATGGGTGAGATGGAGGGATAGGCTGTACTGGGAAGGTGGAGACTATCCATGTGAGGAACCAATCGGTGACCTCTAGCATACCATTCCTCGTCATTTTGGTGCTCCCAAACAAGCCTTGGTAACGTGTGGCAGAGGCAATGCATGCATGTTACTGTGGAAAAGTGTATCTACCACCATGGTTGTCCTGAACTTAGGTAGGACAATAGGGTGTGGAATTGATGGTTTGCTCCGGATCATGCGGGTGAACATCATGACTTGAAGCCTTTCAATCCTCCTGGATTGGTCCTCGGTCACTAAATCGAGGTTACATCGATTATTACTACAACCAAGGTTTGGCCCCAAAAGGTGACCCCATACATTTGGCGGGGTCACTAAGGTGTCAAAGAGCCATCCCGTAGTGCTAGGCTCTTGAAAGTGTCTGAAAGTTCCTTCTTTGGAGGAGGGCTAGAGCTCCATAGCCTCTTGTCATTCTGGCCTGGATGGTGGGGTGCATGGTGAAAATCGGGCCAAGGAAGGTGGTCCCCAAGTGTACATATGATGTGACAGTATCCGCAGGGGCTCCCATGTAGGAGAACCGATGTTTGGATGGTACCTAATGAGGGGTTAAAGATCATAACCTTGGTCTTTTCCCGTGAGGTCTCATTGCTCACGAAAGGGGTATAATGCATCCAAGTACCACTCTAATGCTAAATCTGAAATGAGCACCATGTCTTTTGCATACAATAGGAGGCGGATGAAGGTGCCTACCAGGAAGGAACTTGTGCCGCCTAGTCTGTCAATGAAGACACTTATGTCATCAATGTAGAACCCAAATAGGGTCGGAGAAAGGGGGCAGCCATGTTGTACCTCAATCGTGCTAGATATCTCCTGTCACATACCTCCTAGAGCCGCGGCCAAGCTCATAATTGACTCATGAAATGCTGTGATGTCCCATGATGGTACACCTAAATCTGGCAAACGTTTAAGAAGGGTGTTTATAAGCCTGGGGATATTGTCAAGCTTTGCAAAAATCCACAAAGCAACAGTAAACACGTCTCTATGACCTGGCTGCCTCGATAATAGCATTGAGTGTAAAAATGTGATCTAGTGTGGAGTATGTCCTACGGAAGCCAGCATGTCTTTTGGCGGTGTATCCATGCAACATTGCCCTGGAGCACCTTGATCCATAGAGCGTGGCCACAGTGTGGCCGATCATGATAGTCTTCTAGTTGCTGGGATCTGATGGGTGAGGGTTGGCTGGTTGGTTGGATACATGAGAGGAAGAGAGAGAGCACTAAACTGTTCATTTACAAGATCGAAAATAAAAATCCTAGAAGTTCATGGGATTGATCACACATGCGGGTCCGAGAGCGTTCACCTTCAAACTCCCTAGTAAGTGGCTCACCCTCATGGAGTACCCATTTTCCTATTTTTAATGCTGCTTCGATCTTTCAAATTCTGCTCCTTTTTTAAGTTAGAGCTCTGCTAATGTGAATTTTTTTGAGGGTAAATTGTTCAGTTTTTAAGATTGTTGGAGAGCTGTGATTCTTTGTTTGCTTGTGGTGACAATGGCATAGCAATTACAAAGTTCAATGGAGTTGATGGCATTACAAAGTTTGATGGAGTTGATGGCATACATGTGCCATGTAATAGCTGTTGTGGCTTTTGCTATTGTGGGTTATATGATCCTTTCGGCGTGGATAACCCATGATGTACTTTAACCTTCAATGCTAAGGTTTCCCCTTGATTCTATTTTAGATTTTAATTGTTTCTCCATGGTACAGTTCATGCTAGTGCATTTGTTTGTTACATAGTAGACTTTGTAAATGTAGGTTGGCAAATCAAAAGTTGATATATGTCGTGATTATTATTTTCTAGAAATATAGCCCAAAGATATAGTTAAATGATAAGGGTGTGTTATTTCTAGCCGTAATGTTCTACTTTGCACTACTTGATGTCATGGGCAAGCTATTTCAAGAGGATGGTACAATCAACCCACAGACCTCCTTGGACCCCCCCCCCCCCCCCCCCCCCCCCCCCCTCTCTCCTTATAACGAAGTATTAATTGTACCAAAATTTGAGACATGATCTAGTGGTGGTAATATGAAGAAGATGAAATTAGGGACTTTGCTACGAATTATGTATTGATTGAGAACTTTTTTTTGTGAGGGTTGCGTATGAAGGCAATGCTAGAGCATACACTGACGCAGTGGTGATGTGCCACCCATAGAGGCCGTCGTTAGGGAGTTCATGGCAGTGTTCTATGCAGTGCAGTCATGGTTGGTAGATTGGGTGCTGCTTCATTGGAGCATCCACCTCCTTCTTGTCCGCTACTTGCACATCATGGGTGAGCTACTTTGGTAGGTCCACCATTGCCTCCTTGCCTTTCCTTGTGCCAATAAGGTGCAGCTCTGCCGAGTCATCTACCCACCTGTAAGCCCTCTTGCGTTGCTAGCACATGTGCCAGGTTAGGTTTTTTCGTGAATCCTTCTAGCCTACAGAGGACATCACCTCTGCAGGCCACAACTCACTTCTAGCACTTCTTGTGAAGACCCGACGATCATTGCCTCCTCTAAAGCCATCCACATCTTTGGTCCTCTTTCATGACATGCAAGACAATCCTAGGCAACCCTTGAAACATCACTTGCTTCCTTCAGCTTGCTAGAGAGCTGTCTTGCATGCCCTCCCTAGCTTGCAAGCAAAGTCAGGACTACTGGAGCTTGAACCTACATAAGAGATGGTGGTAGCCATTGGTTGTGGCATCCAAGGCAATCCAAGGTAGCCTCTGAAACATTGCTCACTTCCTTCAGCTTGCTAGAGACCCCCAGTTGCCCTACATGCTCACTTCCTTCAGCTTGCTAGAGACCCCCAGTTGCCCTACATGCCCTCCATACCCTGCAAGCAAAGTGAGGACTGGACCTTGAATTTGTATAAGAGACGGGGATAGCCATCCGCCCGCTGGGGAGAAGATGATTGAAGACTCCTTGCTAGAGAAGCCAGATTGCCAAGGAAGCTCAACATTTCATTAACCTTTATTATCCAAGTTCACAAGTATAATATATCTTTCTTAAGATGTTCATATGTTTCTGATTTTCAAGCAATGTTCACTTTGGAGGTCTGTTGGTTTTCTTGAATCATTTCTATTGATTGTTAATTAGGTAGAGTCTTGGGTGTATCCTCTTACATTTCAAGTCGTTTGCAACTTCTGCCATGATTATTTCATTATGTTACACTTTTTATTTCAAATAGAGTTTTGTTTAATGTATTTTAAAAAGGGTTAGCCTCTTATTAATTTTTTATTTTCCAATTTAAGACATGATTTTTTGAGTGGTTAATAAGCCTTAATCAAGGCTCATTAAGACTTTTTTTCTAGGCTTATAACCTTAAAAACTAAGGCTTACAAGTAGTTTCAAAGTCTATAAAAAAACCTAAGCCTAACAGACCTAAAAGCTTTAAGGGCCATGGCCTTTTACCACCTAGGCACAACAAGGGCTCCTAACTTCTTCTTTTAACATACTATGGATCTAGTAGGATGAGTCAAGTCATTACTTAGGTTCCATCACTTTGCAAGAGAGGGATTGCACTTAATAGGGATGGAGTACACACATCCTAGCACTCATTATACGGAATGAACCCAAGGGTGGACTTGGATCCTTGAGCCATAAGCTTCAAATGAAGGTTCTATATCAAAAGATGTCAAAAAGTTATAAAAGTTGTTCCGTAAGTGACTTACAGTCACTTACTCCTAGGACTATTTACACATGGGTTGTACATAAACCCAAGTCTTATGTCCCAAATTATGTGCCTAGGCCCTCATCCAACATATACATGTGTAATACATCCAAACACATGATTTCCTACATCATAAACCATCCCCTCTTACAATGATTTCATCCTCAAAATCGAAGGGTGGTTGTGCAAAAAGCCAAAATTGGTTTCGTCCTCGAAACCTATACGATGGATCTAGGGACATCTACTTGAGTGTAGGACTTCTTGCACAAGATCATGAAGCCTCAGATCAGCCCATAGAGCGGAAGAGCTCAAATATCCATGAATGGTATCCGAAATTACATGGCCATATGAGAGGGAAACTTGTCCATGAGAGCATGGGAATAATACATGGCTGAAAACTACATATAATTCTCGCACTTGGTCTCAAATGCATGTCCCATGTATGCACATACTTCTTAGGAAGCTTCAAAACTATGGGCATCCAAACCACCAGCCATGAGGTCTTCAAAACTATGAATCCAAGAATTTCCAAAAGCAAGTAAACACTTCACATTTGCCTCCCAAATTCTCCATAGGATGCTTCCACAAAATCCTCATAGTTTTTTGCGCATGAATGGTTACCAAGGAACCTTGCATGGATCACATGTCCTCCAGGATCAAATGGAAATTGGGCATCATCTCATCATAAAAAATGTAGCCATCCATGTATCCTCTTGGTTCAAATGGATACACTCTACGTGCACAATGTTCCCATAAACTAAATGTGTAGCCACTTGGATCAATTACATATCCAAGTAGATCCATGCTTACATCCTCTATCACAATGCCACCTAGGTCGAAGGGAAAACTCAAAAGCCCATCCTTGCGACCATAGTAATGATCCTCATCAACATCCACAATATCATGAGCATCCATATTAACCATATCAATGACATGATCCAACATTAAGACCACTATCATGATGATCCCCATATACATAAGCATCATCCAATACTTCATGATCATCATGTACCTAAGCATCATCCAATGCTTCATGATCATCATGTGAATGCTATCTCAATCCATGAAATGCCTCCATATCACCAAAAGTAACATCTCCAACAGTGTAAATAAATGAAGAAGATAAGCTCTTTTCATTCGGCAATCCATAAGATGAGTCCATGGATGTAGGCATTATCATAGATGTTTCATAAGATCTACGTGAATAAGGATCACATCAAGGCAAGTAACTCCATATCATGCAAAGATGATAGCTCCTTATAAATACTATCCAACTCATCATCACTCACATTCTTGTATGTTATCACCACAAAAGTCATGATTGTCAACATCTATCTCAACAATCCCACCATGAGTTGTACTATCATTTGCACCAAGTTATGAGTTGAGCATGCATCAACAATGGTCCGATCAGCCAATGCACTATGATCTTGAGATTTGCTCCATAATCAATCATAGTGTCTGATAAGTCAATGCACTATGATCTTGAGGTTTTGCTCCATAATCAATCATGGGAATAGTGTCCATAAGTGATAATCAAGGGTTTGCTGAATTTTCAACACATACATCACTTTTACGATAATAGTAACTTCCCATAGAAGTCTTGGACTAAAATGAACTCCCATTTTCAAGACCATCACATTCACTTGCATTCTCCACAAGTGATACCTCACTATCTTCAGCATGGATATCCACACTTTCACCATTCTCATGCATCCACTTGTCATCCATTATCTCCACATCCTCATGGAGAATATGCCCATCACATAATGTAAAGATTCTAACATGATCTTCACTTTCATAACCTTTACATTATGTAGACACATGGCATGTAGCATTATATGGTAGTGATGTGTGTGAACACACTTAGGACTGTCGGGGCACTTTTTCCCTCACTAGGAGGTTTTTTTTCTCGTGCATATGTACACCCTCTTATCTACTCATTTTGGGGTGTACTTATCTTTTGTATCTGCACACATTTGTTCATTCTAATCTAGTGAGTTTGTGTGCTCTCAAGCTTCTCTATCTTGTGTGTGTGTGCATTGTTGCAACCCTAACCCTAATTCCAATAATTGGTATCAAAGCTATAGCTTCCTTGACACTTGATCTAGTAGTCTGCCTCCCTCTTCACTCACGACCCTGTTTTTCTGTCTCTGATTGAGATACCCTCTTAGGAGAAAGTATATACTGTAATGTGCTGTATACGAAGTATACAAAATTTGTAGGGTCCGCGATGAGATTCGGGTGCGTTTTGGGCACTGAAAAGTTTCTATAGACGTTCTGGAGAGGCGTCATTTTGGATTGGTTCTGCTCGATTTTGGGTGTTTGGGCTGTGTGGCGGCAAAGATTTGGTCTGCAACAAGATCTATAGTGTCTTCAACAACATCGACCATCATACTTTTTTCAGTAACACTCTATTCTCTACTATGTGTTATTTTTCATACACTTTGCAGGTGATTCAATCACTTGGCACAGCCATCTAGGGTTGCATTCAGTGAATACTGAGTACTTGCAGTGTGTTAAAAGATTTTGCATTTGGTAGAAAAGTCATGGCTAGCAGTAGTGATGTATTAAACATGTTGTCTACTGAGGACAAACTTGATGGGACTAACTACCCATTGTGGTCCTATATGATGAGGCATGTAGTACTGGTTGATAAAGGCCTTTGGAATGTGGTCAGTGGTAGTGAAACTCGTCCTATTTCAAAACTACATGTGCAACTAGGTGCTGCAGGTACATTTGAAGTAGAATCTGATACAGATGTGGCTCCTCCACATGCACCACCAATACCTCCCACTACTGCTCAAACGAGATGGGATGAAAGAGATGCACATGCACATGCATTGCTTGCACTTTCTGTGAAGCAAAGCATTATTCCTCATATTTGGTCATGTGTGTAAGACTTCAAAACAAGCAAGGGATACACTTCCTGCATTATACGAGGTGCGCAATGAAGCATGTGTTGCATATTTGCGCAAACAGTTGGAGTCTGAGCACATGAATGAGGGAGACTCAATGGATAGCTTCTTGACCAAGATCAAAGATTTCAAGGAGCAGCTTGCTAGTGTGGATGAGATATATCCTTATAGTACATTGGTGCCCACAGTTCTCGATGCATTGCCGGATTCTTATCAAAGTTTTGCCTCTATCCATTAGACTCATGATGAAGTGAAATCCAAATGCCCTTACATTTGATGAGCTGGTTTCAGTACCCTTGCAAGAAGAGCAGTCTAGGCAAAACAAATCTAATGTGCGAGCTGGTGACCTAGCTTTTGTTGCCAATTAGAAAGGCAAAGGTAAAGCTTCTTTGCATGGTGGCTATAAGCCAAAATCAGAATCCTCAAGTAAGGATACAGAGAAAGAAGGTGATAATCCTAAAAAGAAGGGCAAGTGTCACTATTGCAAGAAACCAGGGCACTACATATATGAGTGCAAGAAAATGCCAGAGAAGGAGAAAAAGAAAGAATTGGGCATGGTTGTGACTGATGCATCTGCACCAACTGCAAAGAAGAAGGAATCTGCAAGTTTTGCTCAAGATGATTGGGCATGGACTATAGATTGTAGTTATGACCCTTCTGTTCATGATGTACGCATGTCAGTGGACAGAATTGGATGCTTGGTACTTTGACAGTGGTGCTAGTAAGCACATTACTTCACAAAAAAATTTGTTCTCATCTCTGGAATTTGTCCCAAGTGCAGGAAGAACCGTCACATGTGTAAATGGTTCCTCATATCCTGTCAAAGGAGTTGGTAGAGTTGTGCTCACATGTGCAAATGGTTCCTCATATCCTGTCAAAGGAGTTGGTAGAGTTGTGCTCACTTCTGCAAATGGGGTTGCATTTACTCTTTCTAAAGTTTTATATGTGCTAGGCATTAAGAAGAACTTGTTGTCAGTTTCAGCCTTAGCCTTATCAGGGTTGACGGTGAAATTTGTGGATGACAAATGTACAGTTTAGGATAGAAATGATGGCTATTCTATCATTGCCTCAGGTACCTTGTTTCATGGCCTATACAAGATGGATGTATTTGAGAAGTTGCAGCATGATGCTTGTTGAGTTTCCAATGACTCGTGCTATGAGTGATGCAGAATTATGGCATGCATGATTTGGCCATCTGAATTATGGCAGTTTGTTAAGCCTTCAAAGGCATGATATGGTGTCTGAGTTGCCAACTCTTGAGACCCCTACTAGACATGTATGTGAGGGGTGTATTCTTGGTAAAATGCATCGGGCATCATTTCCAACAAAGGATGGATTTGTGAGAGCTGTTAAGAAATTACAGCTTATACATAGTGATGTATGTGGTCCTATGAGGACACCATCTATTAGGGGATATCTCTACTTCGTCACTTTTATTGATGATTACTCTAGATATAGTTGGGTGTATCCATTAAAGCAGAAGTCAGAGGTTTTTATGTGCTTTAGTCACTTCGTATCCATGGTTGAAAATGCATGTGAATGTAAAGTTGGCACCCTTCATTCAGATCAAGGGGGGGAGTATATGTCCAAGGAATTTCATGCACATATGGCTGGAAAAGGCAAAAGGCATCAATGTACAGTGCCATACACACCTCATCAAATGGTGTGGCCGAGAGAAAGAACATGTCTCTCATGGAGATGGCACAATGTATGGTGAAAGCCCAAGATTTATCTCATGGTTTTTGGTTAGAGGAAACTATGTGTTGAACAAATGCCCTACCAAGGCCTTGCAGTCTAAAACTCCTTATGAAGTTTGGCATGGCAGGAAGACTTCTGTGACTCATTTGCGTGTTTTTGGTTATCTTGCTTATGCTCTTGTGCCTAAGCAACAATGCAGTAAGCTTGATGATAAGGCAGTTAAATGCATATTTGTGGGATACAGTTCAGAAAGCAAGGGATATAGACTCTACCATCCGGCCTCAAAGTGGATTTTGGTAAGTAGAGATGTTTTTGTTGAAAACTCAGTTCAGCCCCCATACTTTCATGTAAAAAACAGCAAAATGTATGCTCACAGGACATGTTTGATTTGCTCCTACCCTTTGTTTAATGGAGGGCAACCATATGTAGAGCAATTGAATGCTCAACCACCAAGTGCTGAAATTCAGCCTTTGTAGGTGCAAAATCAGCCTTTTGATGAGGTAATTATTGAGGATGTAGTGGATGAGGAGAAAGCAGCCACCATAAAAGAATCCAGGCATATGCCAAAATGTCTTGTGTGCAGACATTAAGGGATAGCAAGCTGGCAGCTTCTTTACCTAGCAGAACTCGTGCAGGTTCTCATCATGCAGATTATTCTCATGTGGATCATGTTCTCATTTCTACTTTATGTAATGAGGAGGAACCTGTTTCTTTTGAGAGGAAGCACAGGATGATGACCATTGGATGCATGCTATGTAGGATGAGTATAACTCTATACTCAAGAATGACACCTGGTATTTGATAGATCTACCTCATGGCAAGAAGGCCATTGGTAAGTGGGTTTACAAGTTAAAAAGCAAGGCAGATGGTAGCATTGATTGCTACAAGGCCAAACTTGTTGCAAAGGGGTATGCCCAGCAAAAGGGCATTGATTATGATGAGACCTTTGCGCCTACATCTCGTATGACTACCATTAGGTGTCTCATTGCTTTGACAGCACATCATGGGTGGAATGTACATCAGTTGGACATTAAGACTGCATTCTTGAATGGTGATTTACATGAGGAGGTGTATGTATCACAGCCTCCTGGTTTTGTTGTGAAAGGAGAAGAGGCTTGCAGGTTGAAAAAGGCTCTTTATGGACTTAAGCAGGCTCCTAGAGCATGGTATGAGAAGATTCATACATACTTGGTTGCAAATGATTTTTGCAACAGCCCGACAGAGAGTACCCTCTATATGAAGAGGAGTAAGGACACATTTTTGGTCATCGTTCTATACATTGATGACACGCTGCGGGACCCGATATAGATCAGATTTCAGTCTTTAAGGCTGATTTGCAGTCATCGTTTGAGATGTCAGATTTGGGGCCATTGCATTACTATTTGGGGATTCAGTTTATGCAACGCGATGATGGCATTGTTATGCTGTAGTTTAAATATATACAGAAGCTATTGAAGAGGTTTAATCTTGAAGACTATAAACCTGTGGGTGGCTACACCTATGGAGACAGGTACTCGACTTAGTCTTCAAGATGCAGGAGACTCTTTTGATGCTAGTTTGTATCAGCAGGCTGTTGGATCCCTTATTTATGTATGCAATACGAGGCCAGATATACAGTCTGCTCTCTCACAGTTGAGCAGATTTATGCATAGCCCAGGTACAAAGGTACAAAGCGTTGGCAGGATGTTAAGCGTGTTTTCCATTATTTACAGGACACTCAGTATTTTGGATTGTTTTATCCAAAAGGGGTTGAGTCACAACTGCATGCTTTTAGTGATCTAGATTGGGTTGGATGTTATGATACACGAGTGTCCACTAGTGGGTTTTGCTTTCGCCTTGGTGATTCATGTATATCATGGCTCAGCAAGAAGCAGTCTACAGTGGCCACTTCTAGTTGTGAAGCTGAGTACAGGACAGCTTTACAGCTATAGTTGAGTGTGTGTGGCTCAGACGTCTTATGGTGGTTGATTTGGGTGTTGGACAGTTGTTTAGGACTACGATTTTCATATGATAGCCAGAGCGCATTAGAACCCAGTGTTTCATGCTTGCACTAAGCACATTGAGGTGCATTACCACTATGTCAGGGAAAGAATCTCTGTATAGCAGAGATTAGCTTGGTCTATGTGCTTACACATGACAACATGGCATATTTTTTCACGAAGGCTCTCCCTCGTGAAAAGTTTGAAGCTTTTTGTAATGCTTTGGGCTTACTGCCTTTTTAGGATTGATTAGCCATACCCTGTACATGTTCACATCATCACTCCAGGGGGGATTTGGCACTATATGGTAGTGATGTGTGTGAACACACTTAGGACTGCTGGGACACTTTTTTCCTCACTAGGAGGTTTTTTCCCCCGTGCATATGTACACCCTCTTATCTACTCATTTTGGGGTGTGTACTTATCTTTTGTATCTGGCACACATTTGTTCATTCTAATCTACTGAGTTTGTGAGCTCTCAAGCTTCTCTATCTTGTGTGTGTGCATTGTTGCAACCCTAACCCTAATTCCAACATGGCATTCCATCCTATCCTTAAGAATTCAAAATTGAGCAGCACAAAATTCCCAAGAGTCCAAACCCTTGGCTCTTTTGCATCAACACCACAATCAATTTCATCATATTCATCCTCCCAATGGTCATAAGAAAATAGGTCTTCCACATTTAATGACCAATGGCAATGTGAAAATTTATGGCATTTAGACTTCATAGAAATCTTGGACTTTGGGGGGTTAGCATTTAGGCTTGATGATGTAGTGTGGTGGGAAAAGAATGTGAAGTATACGCATCAAGCTTGACATCATCTTCCTCATGGATGTAATTACCATATGAATGAGTCTTTAACTGAACCATGTGTGCATGAACTTTAGTTTCCTTTACTTCTTTCTTTGGCATCCAAAAAATGCACATGGTTATAAGTGGACCATCCATGTATACTCTTCTCCCTTTTGGCTCTTTTGTAAGTAGCTGGCATGAAACCCAATTCTTTTTCCAAAACATGTACATCGGGTTGCTCAAAGACCAAAAGTTGATTGGACCTCACACTATTTGCATCATCCTCATTATCACACAAGTGCCCTTGAGTACTCAAATGCATAAAACCTTTTTCTTCCTTGAGTTTTATGTGACTTTCCACTATTCCGACAAATAGCATTTCTCTAAGCATATAGTTGTTGACTTCACCAATCATACTTTTCATGACATGATGGAGATCAACACGTAATCTATTTATAAACTTCTTTGTTTCCACTTTCTTATTATAGCCACCAACGAAGAAAGAAAGATTCCAAAACTTTTGACATAGTCTTGGAGATTCCCACTTTGCACAAGATTCATACATTGATCCTCCAAAACTTTTTGTTCATGCAATTGAACAAAATGTTGCACTCTGCAGTTGGACAAATTCTCCCAATCCTCTATCTCTTTTGTGCCCGAACTTTAATCTTTTTACCTTATACCCGGACGTGGCCCCATGAATCTTTATATTCCCTTGAAGTTGGTGGATGGAGGTAATTCCAAAATGAATTTAATCAATTTTACTTTGCTGATCCGTTTGGAAATACCATTTTCCCAGTATAATCCCATGCTTCATTCAAAATCGGCATTTTTATGGATTTAGAGATATTTGATATAATCAATATCTTAGAAATACCTTTCTTAAGCAAGCTAGGTAGTTCTTTCACTTGGAATGAACACTTCCAACCCTATAGGTAGTCCTTGAATGCTATGTACAGGCCACTAAAATGTTTACAAGGACATTGGTTAATCCAAGGGGTATAACTTGATAGGTGTAATGTGCCACACATAGTGGTGAATGGCGGTCTTGTGTGGTGTTGGACACCCAGTTGTAGCCAGAGAAACCATCCAAGAAGCTATAAGCTTCAATGAAAATGGATAATAATCTTTAAGTGTGGGTGCATTAACTTTTTCCAAATCCACACGCGTTAGTGAGAATGGGTGATAACCCAATAATTTCATAAATGAATCCTGTAGTAATAAGTTTCTCAATCTCTTCTTGTACAATGGCTGAATACTTGAGATCCATTTGTTAAGGTCTTTGCCTTACTCAAGATTTTATAAATGAATCTTGTACCAATAAGTTTGTCAACCTCTTCTTGTAAAATGGTTGAATACTTGGGATTCATTTAGTAAGGTCTTTACCTTCTTGTTAGTCTTGATCCTCAATGATAGGGATCGTGCATTGTACCACCTCTGGTGGTACTCCTTTCATATCTATGTATTTCTAAGAAAAGCAGTCCTTTAACTCTTTTAATAGATCCATCAGCTCCCTTTCCCGAAGTTAGATCCCTTGTTTGGGCTCCTTCCTAGGTTTGGCTAAGTCATCTAGCTTCTTGATTTTCGCAGATAGTATTAAGGGACTAGTCTAAAGTCCATTCCATTATCTTCTTGACTTTCGCAGATAGTATTAAGGGACTAGTCTAAAGTCCATTCCATTATCTTCTTATATCTTGGTTTGGGTCAAAATCCTCTTGGCTTCTCGTTCAGCTTTCGCCAAGGTTGTATTTCTTCTACACCTTTTTGATCTAGACATAGCTCAACAAAATTAGGATCTCTCTTGTGTCTTACCACAAGGATAGTTACTCGCCCCAATTCTCAGACAACTCTTCATACACCCTTTGTAGCCTCAACATATCTTAGATATTAGGATCTCTCTTGTGTCTTACCAAGGATAGTACTTTTTCTAGTTCCTCGCCCCAATTCTCGGAGAACTCTTCATATGCCTTTTGTAGCCTTAATGTATATTAGCCACTGGGCATCTATCCATTTACTCCGTAACATGTTATGTTTATCTTGATAACACTTTTGTCTTAATCATTTTCTAATGCACTTTTCTTTTAGCGATGCTTCACTATCTAAACTTGTTGGATAAATTTGATTCTGAAATGTTAGCAATCATCCCAACTTTTATCATAAAGACAAAAATTGAAGGACTCTACTTCATTGAGCCCAAATCAATGTGCTTTTTATACCCCGACTATGAAGTACATTAATTGTTGACAACATGTGCATCCAGTTTTGCCTTCTTTAATCTACATACATGTGTGGGAAAATCTGGGTGTATAACCCTGTGGCTATTTTATAAACACCTCTTCTTGCAACTCTCCATCCAAGAAAGCATTCTTGACATCCATATGATGTAATTCCCAACAATGTAGCCAATGAAATCATTGATCTTACAATAGCCATCTTAGCCATTGGACTAAATGTCTCATCATAATCTAGCCTAAGAGTTTGTGCATAATCCTTGACCTTGCCTTATAGCTTTCCATGGATCCATTCGACTTACATTTGACCTTATAAACCCATTTATAACCAATCACATTCTTGTCATTTGGTGATTCAAACAAATTCCATGTATCATTATGTCCCAATGCATCCATCTCTTCGTCCATAGCTTTGTCCCAAGCTTCTTTGCCAATAGCCTCATCAAAACAAGTAGGCTGCACATGCTTCACCATAGATGTCATATATGCATAATGCATAGCATATCCTCTATATGTCAATCTCTAAATTGGATATCTCACCCTTTGTAACCTTCTCAATGGCTATGGGTCACTACACACTATGAGCTTCATGAGCTCTAGCATGTGGTGGTACATATCTTTCATGTTTCACACCTGGAGTCCTTATCACTAGAATTTCCAACTCATCATCAAGACTCTCCGAACTAGATGATTCATAACCTACATTTCCAATGGCAATGCCTTTAACGTTCTTCTTGCCTTTGTCCAATGCACTACTCTCAATGCTCACATCATGTCTTAATCTCCCTGACCATGGACTTGCATTATCACTACTAGATGTCTTATATGGCCCAAACATACTAGTAGACTCCTCCAACGGTAAGTGTACATCCACATTGACATCAATTTCATCAACTATAACACTCTCACTTTGCTTATACCAACTAGCCATCTCGTCAAATATCACATCACGACTAATGAGAACATGTTTTGTCATTGGGTTATAACACTTGTATACTTTCTTGTCTTGTGAATATAGCAAATGAATACACACTTTTCTTATCTTGTGAATACCAAATGAATACACACTTTTTTGCCTTCAGATCCAATTTCCTTCTCTTCTGAATGAGGTACATGTACATAAGCCACATAAGTAAAAACTTTGAAGTGCCCAATGTCAAGTCTATAGCCAGTCATCCTCATCTTTGGTGTGCTTTCATGAATAGCTTTTGTAGGTGTCTTATTCAACAAGTACACTGCTACTATTGCTCATGCTTCTGCCCAATAGTAATTTGACATACTCTTCTGATTAAGCATGGCTTGTGCTATCTCACCAATGGCTCTATTCTTTCTCTCAGTAACTCCATTTTGCTGAGGTGTGCACCTATATGTAAATTGCCTTCGTATCCCATGATCTCTCAAGAAATCATCAAATGCATGTGAGGTAAACTCACGTGCATTTGTTCTTAAACATTTGATCCACTATCTATATTGTTTCTCAACATATGCCTTGAACTCTTTGAACTTCTTGAATGCTTTACCTTTTTCTTTCAAGAAGTAGATCCATGTCATTTTACTATAGTCATCAATGAATGTGACATAATACCTACCAACCATTTATGGATGGGGTTTATGATGAAACCCAAATATCACTATAAATGATTTCCAGAGGCCTCTTGCTCACTTGACCATCCTTTGGGAATGAAAGTCTTGCCTACTTCCCAAACTGACATGCATCACATATACATAATTGCTTCCATCATACATAAACCAATCTCTTTGGTTTGCATGGACTTTACCTTTTGGATATTTACATGTCCAATTCTCTTATGCCACATATTAATGTCCTGAGCAATGCCATGGCTATGTGAAAACATGGCTGATTTTAAGTCTAGAATACCTGCATTAAAAGTGAATAGTCTTCCTGCATCCAAAGTGAATAGTCTTCCTTCCTTTTGTCCCTTTGTAATGAGCTTACATCCATTCTTAAAGTCCTTAACAAAATTGTACCATGCTCATTGAACCTTACTTGCAATCCCTGCTCAACCATTTGACCCACCATGAATGCAACGTTTTTAGTGATTGATGACACATACAATACATTTGACATTGTCTTCACTCTCCCATCATGCATCTTTACTGGCACAAAAAGATGCAGGGGGGAAGAGAGCTTGAGCTCTTGCAAGCACACACACACACTCACAAAACCCTAATAGAGAACACACAAGGTGAGAGGCTGAAAATCTTCTTCTTCTCTACTCAACACTCAACACACCATATACAAGAATAAGAGTACACACAATATGAAAGGTACTCAACCAATACATACACGGGTTCTCTATAGTGTGAACCCGACTAAATGAGCTGGCACTATAACTATGCCAGTCTCTAGAATGGCTGTCACACAGCCTGTCATCCCACTGGCCGCATATCTCCCATGATCTCACCAACCATGCCAGTGGTGTAAATGTGGGGCCTATCCCCCAGGCGGGTCATCAGTGGCCACCGCCTCACTAGACGAGCTCGATATCTCAACACTCCCCCTCGAGCTCAACTCCATCTCATGTACACCAAGCGAAGCCCTGAATCTGCAGAGCTTCTCTGTACCCAATGCTTTGGTGAAGATGTCAGCTACTTGATCCTCTGTGCTGACATAAACAAGGTCAAGATCTCCTGCCAAGACCTTCTCTCTGACGAAGTGGTAGTGGACCTCTATGTGCTTCGTACGAGCATGAAAGACTGGGTTCCTGGCCAACTGTATACTGCTAATGTTGTCACAGAAAATGATAACTTGTCTATCCACTGATAGACCCAAATCTGCAAGTAGCTTTCTCAACCAAGCTACCTCACATGCTGCCATAGCAGCTCCTCTGTACTCGGCCTCTGTACTCGATAGAGCAACCGTAGGCTGCTTCTTGCTGCTCCAAGTCACAGCAGCACTCCCCAAAGAAAACATGAATCCACTGGTAGATCGTCTATCTGAGATACTACCAGCCCAATCAGCATCTGTGTACCCATGTACACATATCTCTGTCCCAGTCTCATAGAATAGTCCACAATGCAAAGTAGACTTCACATACCTCAGTATGCGTCTCACTGCATCCAAATGCGGTTTCCGTGGAACCTGCATAAACTGACTCACCAACCCAACAGCATAGCTCAAATCTGGTCTGGTGATCGTCATGTAGATCAAACTTCCTACTATGCTCCTGTACATAGTAGGATCCTCCAAGATCTCTCCTGAATCTGCACTCAACTTGCCATTCTGATCCAATGGCACAGAAATAGGCTTACAGCCTGTCATACCATACTTGGACAACATGTCCAAGCCATACTGTCTCTGCAGTAATCCAATACCATGTGGTGACCTAATCACCTCAATGCCCAAGAAATATCTGAGCTCCCCCAGATCCTTCATCTCGAACTTCTGTCTAAGCAAGATCTTTACATCAAAGATCTCTGCATCATGGTCCCCCGTAATGATCAAGTCATCTACATAGATGACAACAAGCACAACCCCTCTATCACCATGTCTCACATACAATGAGAAATCTGCATTGGCTACATGAAAGCCAATAGTGACAAGATATTCAGAAATCTTGTCAGACCATGCTCTTGGTGCTTGCTTTAAGCCATACAAGGCTTCCTTCAACCTGCAAACATGCTCGGGGTGACCCACATCCTCATAACCAGGTGGCTGCAACATATACACCTCTTCTTGCAAATCCCCATGCAAGAATGCATTCTTTACATCCATCTGATGTAAAGACCATTGCTTTGACGCAGCCACTGCTATCACAACTCTCACCGTTGCCATCTTGGCAACTGGGCTGAAAGTTTCCTCATAATCAATGCCATATGTCTGCGCATATCCTTTGGCTACCAATCTAGCCTTGTACCTGTTTATGCTTCCATCACTGTTATGTTTAACTTTGTACACCCACTTGCATCCAATGGCTTTCTTGCCTTCAGGCAATTGCACTAAGTCCCAAGTTTCATTTCCATATAGTGCATCCATCTCCTCATCCATAGCTTTCTCCCAACACACATTTTCAATAGCCTCATCAATGCATGTGGGCTCTACAACCTGCACAACCTTTGCCATATATGCATAGTGATGTGCCACATAACCATCATATGTAAATCTCTGCACAGGGTTCTTCACTCTCCCTGATCTTCGCAACTTTTCATTCATGGCTTCCATAGCCTTCTTTACACCAGGTGTTCTCATAGCTGGGATCCCAAGCTCCTCATCAAGGCTCATATCTGAGCCACTAGACTCTCCATCAACATGAGAATGCCCTGCAGAAATGTCAGGCATACCAAGGGGCTCAACCACTTTCTCTTTTCCTTTACGTGATGTACTAATCACATTTGCAGGGCTGGTATTATGATGCAGCCTGCCACTCCATGGTCTATCAATAGACCCACTAGATGAGGACTCTCCTGGTCCACTCAAAGACTGTGATTGCTGACCTGCATTCTGTGCAACCACACTTCCACTCACATCAGTCCCAACAGCTTCTTTTTCAGCAGCATACCAGCTGCTCATCTCATCAAAGACAACATCCCTGCTTACCCTCAACTCACGTGTAGCAGGATTATAACACCTGTATCCCTTTTGCTCAAGGGAGTATCCAATAAACACACATTTTTCAGCTTTTGGATCCAGCTTAGTTCTCAGCTCATCTGGCACATGCACATATGCAATGCATCCAAAGACTTTCAGATGAGATAAATCTGGTTTTCTGCCAGTAAACCTCTCCTCTGGAGTTACATCATGTATGGCTGCAGTTGGAGTCCTGTTCATGATGTATACTGCTGTAGAAACAGCCTCAGCCCAATAGCAATGCGGCATATTCTTCTCTTCCATCAATGCTCGCGCAATCTCAGCAATGTGCCTGTTTTTCCGCTCAGCAACTCCATTTTGCTGCGGAGTGTATCTGCATGTATACTGTCTCCGAATACCATTCTTCTTCAAATATTCAGAGAACTCATTGGAGAAGTACTCTCCCCCTCCATCTGACCTTAGGCACTTTACATATTTCCCTGTTTACTTTTCAACCAAAACTCTGAAATTCTGAAAGTGAGTGAACACCTCACTCTTCTCCTTCATGAAATATACCCACACTTTCCTTGTGTGGTCATCAATGAAAGTCACATAATACCTGCAGCCTCCCATAGATATGGTCTTCGTAGGACCCCATACATCTGAATGCACAACATCTAGTGCATTTCTGCTCACATATCTGTTACGTGGAAACACATGCTTTGTTTGCTTCCCAAATTGGCATGCTTCACAATTTTGGCAGCCCTATCACAATTCCTTTTGTCTGCATAGACTTCAATCTCTGCACATTTACATGTCCAATTCTTTTATGCCATATGTCTGTGTCTGCAACAACTCCTGAACCATTTGCAAACATCGTAGCACTCATCTCAGGCATGTCTACATCCAACGTAAACATTCTGCCCACTCTGTTGCCTTTTGCAACCAACCTGCACTTGTCTTTGAAATCTTCAACATAACACCCATCAGGGTTAAACCGAACCTGCAAACCTTGCTCAATCATCTGGCCAACTGAAACCAGATTCTTTATTATGTTCGGTACATGAAGTACATCTGCAAGGTACTTCACTTTGCCATCCTGCATAGACAATGGCACATCTCCAACGTGGGCAATTGGTGGATGAGCAGTGTCATCCCCTGTTTCCACAAAACCTGGTCTTTCTGGGTTTTTCATCTCCTTGAACCACTCCCCATGACTCGTCATGTGGTCGAAGCGCCTGAATCCACATACCATACATTATCCTTTTGTGCTGCATCAATATTTTCAGACATGGCATTCACAACATGCTGCATAACAAACAACCTTTCATTATCCTCATTATTTCTGCTTGAGGATGCATAGTTGTTTTGCTGCACTTTCCCATTTTGCATGTCAGCCTGCTTCTTATAACATTCTGACTGCACATGTCCAGGCTTACCACAATAATAGCATTCACGTGCATCATTATATTGCCTTTGCCAATTTCCACGGCCTCTTTGACTCCCCTTGCCTCTGAATTTGCCTCTTCCACCTGCGTGTTGTTGTTGTTGTTGATTCTGGGACTGTTGTTGTTGTTGCTGCTGCTGGCCATAATTCTGATTACCTGTTCGGCCACCTCCTTGACCGCGTCCACGGCCTCCTCTACCTCGTCCTCTTCCTGAACTCATGTAGAAGGCCTGTTGCTCTGAACTGTTTTTGCTTTGTGAAGACTGTTGGTCTTCACCCAAGTTCTTCTCTTCGATAATCAGCATAGACACCAAATCTGTAAAGTTGGGAATGTTTTCCCGAGTCTGAATAGACGTCTTGAACGCCTTGTATTGTGGCCCGAGACCACGTAGACAGACTTCCACCTTGTCATCATCATCTACTGACACACCAATAGATGCAAGGGATTCCACAATACCCTTTATCTTCAGCGCATAGTCATTCACAGACATGCTCTTTTTCTCCACAGTATGAAGTTCATTCTTCAACTGTATCTTACGTGCCTTGGTATTTGTTTCATAAAGCTTTACCAAGGTGTCCCACGCCTCCTTGGGGGACTTGGCATCCTGAATGTGCCCAATCATGGTGTCCTGTATACTAATCGAAAGCCAATACATTACTTTCCTGGCTCCTTGGTTCCAGTCTTTAAACTCTTTCACATCTGCAGCAGTCGGATTTATATCCGGTATCTCTGGTGCCTCTTCATGTTCACCTTCTATGTAGTCCCAATAGCCTTTTCCCATTAGGAAATTTGTCAACCTGAACCTCCAAGCATGGAAGTTATTCTTGTCCAGCTTCTCAGCCACAATCTGTGTTATGCCATCATTAGACATCTTGCCAAACACACAATTTTACCAGAAATTGCACTCTGGTTTTTCCTGCACAACTACTGTATTTTCTGCACAACGGTACTGCAGTCCACTCAAATGTCACAACCAGTGACCTCAATGTGCATACATACACCCAATGGCAACTGTAGACCTCTTTGCAGCACCCACAGTGTCTGCACAGTCAATCTGTCTTCCTGCAGTACTTAAAACAGAGTTCTGCAGAGAATCGATGACTTACCCGTAGTGCTCGAAATCGCCTGCTTTCTGAAAAACGGAGGTACAGACGCGCCCGAAACGCGTTTTCGGCCCGAAAATAATAGTCCAAAGGACTGAAATGTTGCCCTGTAGCTTTACTCCCGCGAAGAAAGCTCCTCAATCAGAGACCGTTTGCCGGTGCCTCCCATAGAGCTCCCGACAAGGGTGTAGTCACCAACACAATAGGGAAGAGTAGTTGAAGCTCTTACCCTCGTACCGCTTCCTGTGGTTCTCTTGCTTGCAGCTTAGCCCTTAGCACGAACCTGGCTCTGATACCATGAAAAGATGCAGAGCTCTTGCAAGCACACACACACACTCACAAAACCCTAATAGAGAACACACAAGGTGAGAGGCTGAAAATCTTCTTCTTCTCTACTCAACACTCAACACACCATATACAAGAATAAGAGTACACACAATATGAAAGGTACTCAACCAATACATACACGGGTTCTCTATAGTGTGAACTCGACTAAATGAGCTGGCGCTATAACTATGCCAGTCTCTAGAATGGCTGTCACACAGCCTGTCATCCCACTGGCCGCATATCTCCCATGATCTCACCAACCATGCCAGTGGTGTAAATGTGGGGCCTATCCCCCAGGCGGGTCATCAGTGGCCACCGCCTCACTAGACGAGCTCGATATCTCAACACACATTACAAACATGAGTGATGTGATGGTGTGTATCATCTCTAGTAACCACATATCCCTGTTTTTGTGTGGGAAACTTCCTATTAGACCATTCACCATGATATGTTATATGATTTGATGCACCAGAATCCAGTATCATCTCCTTGACTACATGAAGTCATAGTGCCCATCACATGCTTTATTGCAAATAAATGATCATTCCCATGACCTGCATTACTAGAGGATGCATAGTTACCATCATGTATTTTTCCATCTCACAAATCATTTTTCTTCTTGTAACATTCCTTGGCCATACGTCCAATCTTACCACAATAGTGACACTCAATGCCACTTTCATACTACTATTGAGGTTGCCATCTACGTTTTCCTCTCGAATTCAATCTTCCCCTACCTCGAGAGTATCTCTCTACCTCCTCGTGTACCATATGATGATTAAAAATTATGTTGTTGTTGTGGTGGTCTATCCTGCCAAACCACGTCCACATATACGTCCTTTAAATGAGGATCTCCCCTTGCTTTTCGTACCTCTTTGTGTGTAAAATGCCTAGTCCCTTGCATGCCCATTGCTACACTCCATGATGTACCTAATCCAAGCTTCAATTCTTCCACAATAAGCAATGAAATCAACTCTTCAAAATCTAGGAGATCACCACTTCTCATAGTGATAGAAGTGTCAAATGTACTCCTTGCCCAAACCTTTTAACATAATAGTAACCAAATCATCATCATCCATTGCATTGATAGATGCCAATGTACTTGCACATGCTTTGATCTCCTCCACATAATCATACACACTCCTATTGTTCCATGTTATATTATGTATCTTTTTTTTAAAACTAGATCTTCCTTTTCTTTGTGTTCGTGTCATACATCTTCACCAATGTATCCCATGCATCCTTGGGATTAACCACATCCTGGATATGACATAACATTCCATCTGTCACACAAATCGAGAAGTAATGCAACACCTTAAATGCTCTTTCTAATCAATTCCTAGGTGTAAGTTATGTCAAAGTTTTATTAATTGTGAAAACCCTTGGCTCTGTCTCTTCACCTGTCACACCAAATTCCAAAGCCCTTTGCCTTTTAAGAAATTTGTAATGCAATACTTCCAAATTTGGAAGTTGTTCATGTCAAGGTTTTTACCAACAACTTTAGCAAGACCATCACTCATCTTGGCCAAAACAAAATGCTGGCACACTCAACTAGTTAATGTGAGCAATGTGATACAATGCCAATACATATATATACACAAATCCTATCAATGTAGTGTCAACACTTCTTATCTATTCACTTGCTCAATGCAAAAGTATATTATTTTCAAACCATGTATATGTCCACATTGCACGCCTAATTTGCTACATACATACTCAATGCAAAAGCATTCCGGAAATTATTTTCAAACCATGTACATGTCCACATTACACTCCTATTTTGCTCCATACATACAGATATTGTTGCATTAGGCATCAAGTAGAAGCCTAAAAATTGTCTTCCCTAATTTCGATAAGCTCCAAATCAATCCCCTCTTGTAACAACTTGTAAATCAGCTTCTCAAGAGATTTCCAATAGCATGTAGCAATACCAAATACTTTTACCAATCACAATGCATATATTCCAATTTGTCAAGTTCATCTTGCAACTTGGCATGATAAAGGTTCCATTTCTAACAATGGCTCCTCTTCTCTTGTAAGAGTAGTGTGAATGTAGCCACTAGGTGTTCTAAGGTGATAGTTCACATTAATTGGTCAATAGAGTATTGATGAGAACTACTTATCCAAAAGTCATCCAAGATGATTTCTCTTCAAGGTCATTACTAGGAGTAACTTGGAAATCTTATTCTATTAAGGTGACATCTCATATTGATGTCAATCCCTTTTAAGATGATAGTTCTCAATAAAGTATTGAGAGCTACTTATCCAAAAGCCACCCAAGATGATTTCTTCAAGGTCATTAGGAGCCTAGAACTCCCATTCTATGTCAATCCCTTTAAGTAGAGTAGTGAAATAACCCCATATTTTCAATCATACCCCATTATCATCTCACATCCATGTGTCTAGGGGTGATTGTTGTGGATTGTACTAAGGATACCCAAGTTTCCCTAGATACAATATTGTGACTGGCTTTAGGACTAATCAGTGCTCTTTTCCATTCAAAATTCTTTCCCCCATAGGGAAATCTAGCCAAACTTCAATAAGATCATATGGATATCTTAGATTCAAATTCAGTTTTAGTTTCCCATTCACTTTGAAATGGAGGCATTGAATCTTCATTCCCCAATTTATTCCCAAATAGTTGGTCTAAAGCATGGTTTTAGCTCTCAACATTTTCAAGAGTACCCAATATGGTGCTCAATGTGTACAATGGCACTGTGGGTCATCTTACTGTGTTTACTGAGACTTGTTTAGAAGCTTTTGAGGACCTCGGATATTGATGTAATACCCTTATATGTAGGCTTTTAGAATACCCTTCTATGTAAGCTTTTAGATCTTGGTATAAGTCACGATTAAATTAGAGGGGTGTAAAGGGGAAGCTGCATTAGTATAATACAAGGTTGCTTCTCCTAGTACAGATCTGAAATGAGGTGCAACAACATTCTACATCATAGGCTCTTAGAGCTTTCAACCTAAGTCCATTTTGCACACTTAAGATATTGAGAGTTGGGTATTATGAGGTAGCTTGCAATAAAGCATCTCTCCTTGGGCAGTCTATAAACATGTGATCGTCAATGGCACATCGTTCACACATGGGTTGTGTGCTATTAGGAATAAAGCATATCTCCTTGGGCAATCTATAAACATGTGATTGTCAATGGCACATCGTTCACACATGCTGTCAGGAATAGTAGGTGCATTGCATATTAGGTCTGCAACCTTGTGTGGTCCATGACAATAGAAGCACTACATTGTTTGTCTGAGTGCTTCCTTAGCAGTTTCTATCCTAGGTTTTATTTCTTTTTGAGTCAAGTAGACTGGATGTATGCATGGGGATCCTTGGTTTTGAGGTCATTGGTATTGTGAGATGTCATGATTGAATGCCTTATAATGACTATAATATAGAAAGATCAGCTTAGGGTACATGTAATGTGATTTAAGATGGTGATGCCTACAATGTGCATAACACAATTGGTCTATAAGAGAAACGGCTTTTATGGGTTTCTAAAAATTTAGCTTATCCCCTTTCTTGTAGTGACTTTCAAAGCTTTCAAAGCAAGGCATTATAGAATTTTATAATGGGCATCTAAGGAGATCAATGTCTCTTTACTATTAACCCATAGTTTTATCCTTAGTTATTTAATGCTTATCTGTTGAATAGCCATGAGAATTCAACCAACATATGGAATGTATGTGGCATGTTGTACCACACCTCTTAGCATCTTAAGGCACAAAGCACACTATTATATATTCACTTATTCATTCATTTAGAGCAGCAGTAATATATGCAATCATTGATGGTTTACCAATTACTTGTTCTTTATTTACTTGTTTGCACTGTTATCTTTTAATGTTCCGTAATTGCTATATGTTAACATGTGTAATTGTATACGTTGGCTTTTCTATTTGAGTCTCTTGGTTTAGTTTGTTTGTTTAGTATGTTCTTGTCCATACATGAATCATTCATTGGTTGAGCGATTACCTCTCCCAACAAAGTGTGTGATTGTGTCTAGCCTTTTAAAGATTGGCAATGTTGAAATCATCTGTCACAATGTGGCGTCGTCATGTTCTATCCCTGTTTATTTCTAAATTATGGTTGTAGATGCCTATGCACTCTTACACATTAATCACTATCTTGCTAAATTCACCGCCATCCAATTAGCTAGTCATTGGGGTATTATTGATCGTATTGAATTCAAAACCATTCATTTTTCAAATGGGTTGGGTTATTATTGCCATCAATTTTTACATTGTATTCCCTGTGCCATGTAGCTTGATGATTTTTGTCAGTTTTTCCCTTTACTGAGTGGCATGCCTATGCTCTTTGATCCGGATACTAAGAAGGAACTAGATGATTTGGAAATTCTTTGAGACAAGCAAGGGTATGATTCCTGATCTTTGTGGACCACATGACCGATCGTGTGCAACGTTACGCTGCTCGTCGTCAGGAAAGACTTTGCCTCATCACGGTGGCTGATGATAATCCCCTAGATGATGCCAACTAGTATAATTCAAATCGCGAAGATGCATGGGAGGATAATTCCACTAACGAAGAATTTGGAAGTGATCCTGAACGCCCGGATGGCCTTGTTCATTCATGGAACTTATTAGTCTCTGGTCTCCTCCTCGTGAGTCTCGGCGCTACCACTCTTGCTTTGGTTTCATTGGGCCTTGGCATTGATGCTTTGCCACCTGTCAAAATGGCTCATTGGGTCTCCTTAAAGTATGCAAAGTTCAATGGTGGCAAGAAAAAGGAAGATCCAGATACCCATGTCACTAATTTGAAAACATCTGGCGTGCTAATAGTATTCCTCCCATTGTTCCCAGAGTGACCAAGCGAAATGCTTTTAGCAGCACTTTTGATGGTGAAGCAACCAATTGGCATGCTCAATATGGTCCCAATCATTTTCTTACCTTTGAGTCCCTTCCAGATGCTTTCCTTTATCAATTTCGGGGAAAGAAAAATCCTCTTCTCAATTGCGGGATAAGGTTCATCGGCTGGAACACAAGCGGTTGCTTGTGGAGGATTATGCGATCCGTTTCCATACTCTTTGGAGTTGGGTGGATCCTGTGGATTGGCCTACTGAAGCTTTAATGGGGGAATGGTTTGTTCGTGAATTGTGCAAGAAACTGAAACTAGCTATTGCTTCGGTGGATCTTACGGTCGGGGGCTTTGATGCATTGGTGGAAGTTGCCCGACGTGCTGAGCGTAGTTTGACAAGTAGCACTTCTAAGAAGGGAAAGCATAAGCACAACTCAGTTTCCTTGGATAATGACCAAGAAGCAGAGGACACTTTGGATGCAGACTCAGATTCAGACGGTCGGGGGCTTTGATGCATTGGTGGAAGTTGCCCGACGTGCTGAGCGCAGTTTGACAAGTTGCACTTCTAAGAAGGGAAAGCATAAGCACAACTCAGATTCCTTGGATAATGACCAAGAAGCAGAGGACACTTCGGATGCGGACTCAGATTCAGATTTGGATGAAGATTCCAAGCACCAAAATCAGAAGCAGCAGAGCCAAAAGTTGGATAAGGAAGTCGATGACAACTGTTGGTGGTATTGGCAAAGCTTACCGAAGGAAGTGCGGGTGGGACTAGATCCAAATTTTGTCCTAGAGTTTGGTGTACCAAGTGCTCCAATGAAGGTCATACCAAGGATGAGTGCAAGGTGATCATATATTGTGCAATCTACACGACCAAAACACATAGCACAGAAGCTTGCCCTGGTACAATAGTTATCTTCCACCACGAGCCGTAGGACCAGGGCAGCCCAATGTTTCCATCTAGCAAGTGGCACATGTTAATATGGCAAATGCTAATGCACCATCGTATCGTTCTTATTGGCGTGGTAGATTTGGAGGAGCACCTGGAGAGGCAATTTTCATTGTTATTATTGTAAAGCCCCAGGCCTTTATAAGTTTGAATGTCGAGTCTAGAAATGCCATCAAGGGGAGTTACAACAAAATCGGGCAGAGGGGTCTACTTCTCAGGCTCCAGTAATTAATATGGTTCAGATTGAGCCTATTTTCGATGGAACATAGTCCACCAATGGATGTATTGGTGGTGACACATTTAAAGGAGTTAGTAATGCAAGAAAAGAATGCTTTGCCATAGGCAAAGGACAAACCCCCGGATTGGGTGGACCAAAAGTGTGTCCGGGACCAAGTTGCCAAGTTAGTGCAAGATGCACAAGAGCAAGTTCGGAATGATCATCGAGTCCAGTCCCAGATTCCAATTGGCAAGTCTGAATTTGGTGTCAGAGAAGCACAATAAGGAAAGTTCGATTATCATTCCTTCTTTTGCAAAAGCCTCATGAAGGCCAAAGACAGAAGTAGTCCCGGATGGCCCGAGAAGAATCTAACCTCTGAGAGGAACTAAAAAAGGATGAAGGAGGCTGAAGAGTGCCAATACGCACCAGATGCGTGAAAGAAGTCCAGTTGGATGAAGGAGGCCAGAAGGTGCCGATTCACATAGGATCCAGGAAAGTTGTTCAGAGTTCGACGTCACTCTGCCAAAGAGGTGTGAATAGAAGTCAAAGGAAGAGGAAAGATTTAGCTGCCAGATGGGGGAGAAAATGCCGGTGATGACGATAAGTCAGTCAAAGCAGCATGATACTATCTCGGCAGTCTAGAAAGAAACAATTTGGTTGTGGAAAGACGATAGCTTTTGAGTATGATCTCTAGGAGGATCTGAAGAGTATGAAGCTGGATATGATGCTAGATTAATTGATATCTTTAGTACCCAATTACCAAGCATAGCTAATCCAGAAGCTCGTGGGAGAAGATTGTCTTGTTGAGGTTCCAACCACATTGGTCCATGCTCTGGAAGACAAAGAGGATCAATCTGCTTTCAAAGTCCAACTTGCTCTGGGACGAGGTAATTCTAGAAGTCATAGTTCAAATACAGGGCAAGACCATCAAGGGTGTGGTTCTTGATGGCGGAGCTAGAGTAAATATTACTACGGATAAAACTCACCATGAACTGGGCATCCTAGAGAAAGAATTAGAACCGGCTCCATTTCTCATTCGAAAGGTAGATCATCAAAGAGTGAAGCCGCTTGGGTTACTCCGAAACTCCAAAATCCAGATAGCAGGATGTGACTTCCCAGTTGCTTTCATTGTGTTGAAGATGGAAGGAGTGGCTGAATCTTACCCCATGTTGTTGGGTGGTTGATGCAAGAAAAGATCAAACACAATTGGGCAACTGATTTGATTACAATCTAGAACCGAAAGAAGAAAGTCCATGTACAAGTGACATCCTATGATGTGTTACAAGAATCTGTGCACCCAGTTTGTGCCAAAGGATTGAAGGAGTTGATGCGGATGAAGAGAAAGAAATCCTTAACCAGAATCCGGATTTAATATTAGTGTTTGAAGTGGATGTGAATAAAATTGTTTCCCATTATAGTCCAACACCGGATATGGTCTAGTCTTCTGTGTTGGAGAGCACTATCTTAAATGATGCATGTGTACCAGAGGAAGTTAGCTCTCATCCAGGTAGAAGAAAAACGTGAGAAAGAAATGAAGCACAGCTACAGCAAATGAGCTAGAAGACATGAATCTAGGTGATGCAGAGGATCCAAAAATGTTTGTGTCGTCAGGAGTAAGCTAGATGCAGAATTTAAACAAAAACTCTAGAAATTATTAAAATTATATGTGGATGTATTTGCTTGGAGTTATAAAGATATGAAGGGAGTTGATCCTCAGTTTTATCAACATCATATCAATCTTAAGGAGGGTGCTGTTCCCATCAAGCAACAGCAGTATTATCGGATGAATTCAAATTATGCAAAGCAGGTTAACAAGGAAATTGATAAACTCTTGAAAGTAGGATTCATATATCCAGTGGATAAGGTGACTTGGTTGTCATCAATAATGATTGTGCCGAAAAAGAACGGAAAGCTCCACGTCTGTGTGGATTACCGAAAGCAGATCCTTTTCCACTTCCGTTTCACAGATTCATTGTTAGATGCTGTCTCCCAGGCCATGAGATGTATTCTCTCTTGGATAGTTTCAGTGGATATAATCAAATCCTGATGGCTCCAGATAATCGTGAAAAGATAACTGTTGCATGACAAATGAAGATCAATACAAGGATGCAACAAAAAAGACACTTAGGGCTCTTGAAAAGAGTTCCACTTTGTAGATGAATGTGGGAGAGGGCTTGACAATAATCCCACATGGGAACTTTTGGGAGTTCTAGAATTTTTGTATAAAAGGTGGCTCATTTGAGAGCATAGACACATTGGGCAAACTCATGTTTGAGCTCTCTTGAGACTAGCTCTCCCTCTTCTTCCATAGAGGTGCAAGCTCTTCTCTCTCCCCATCTACATTGTTGTAAGTTCTATTCTTTTGTTAATTCAATGCAATGAGTTGATATTTGTCTCTCTTCTCATGTCAATTCTCTTGTGTGCATGTTTCTTATTGAGAGCTTCAAGGATTGTGTGCATGCTAGGGAAATGAGTATTTGAGAATGAAGAATGCTTTGATCTTGTGTGAGCAATAGCTAAGCTTTCTTCTTGTTTGGATGTATGGATGAGTGGAATGTGGAGTTGAGTGAGCAATAGCAAGATTGAGCTTGTGTGTGTGTTAAGTCTATGTCATTAGTAGTAGTTTTCTTAGCATTCTCTCCATCAAATGGATAAGCTATTGTGCACCGGTACGGGTTGAATCCCTAGCTCCGAAAGGGATGCAAATCCCATTGGATTGAGCTAAGTGTGGATCCTACTACTCTTGCTACAAGTGAGAGAGTTTTTCCGTCTCTCCATTGGCGCCGCTGCTGGGGAGAAGACTCAAAACCGGTTGAGAAGCTTGCATTACTACCACTATTTCTTTTTGTTTTGAGGTTTAGGGCATTGAGTGTGTGATCTCAAGGGCGCCTTGTGTGTTTTCGTTTTTTTGATGAGAAGCAAGAAAAAATTTAAACCCCATTGCGGTTGAGTAATCCCGCCATTAATTAGAATTCAAGTACTTTCTGTTTTTGTATTTTTGTTGCAAGTTGGCGAGAGATAGGTAGGAAGTAGTGAAGCGGCTTTCTTTCCTTTATTGTTTTGTTGTTTTGTAGTTTTGTGGGGAGTCATCGCAGCAAAGAAAAAATAAATAAATAGACATATATATATATATATATATATATATATATATATATATATATATATATATATATATATATATATATATATATGTGTGTGTGTGTGTGTGTGCGGCTGTTGGAAGGCCGGTTGAAAGCGAGGAGCAGAGGTCGCTTTATATATATGTATATATATATATATATATATATATATATATATATATATATATATATATGTGTGTGTGTGTGTGTGTGTGTGTGCGGCTGTTGGAAGGCCGGTTGAAAGCGAGGAGCAGAGGTCGCTTTATATATATGTATATATATATATATATATATATATATATATATATATATATATTTTATACGTTGACGTGAAAGAACCTGCAGAATCGCTGTGGAGGGGGGTGCTGCATCGAGCGCTGTAGTGGGGGCGTCTGCAACAACTGACGCGACCGTGTGGAGTTGAGCAAGGCGGCTGGCTTGGGAGCAGCGTTCTAGAGCTCCAAACACTGCAGTAGAGGTGGTGAAGGCGCCGAGGCTGCAGAGCCTATCCGGCTCGCTATCGAACTGCACAGAGGAACTGCAGTTGCCGTTCCTTTTCACCAGAACGGCCGTTTTTTTCACCAGCTACCATAGCAGACCGGGAGAAGCGCCAGCCACTCTAAAGAGCATCGTAGAATGAGCGTCCCCGGGCAGAGTTGAGACGCGAACGTAAGAGAAGGCAGCAGCGGCTGGCGACTCAGAGGAAGGCAGGCAAGTACCTGCAGCCTGCAGGCGGGCAGCAGAGCAGCAGCGCGGCCGGCGCGGAAGGAGCAAAGAAGCAAGCGGCGGCAGGTGCGGAGACGACGGGCAGCTGCTAAGCCCAGCTGGCGAGGCAGCTGGCAACCCAGGCGGCTACTGAAGACTCTAGAGCAAACGCGTTGGTGAAAAGCTGCGCAGAAGAAGAAGCGTCGAAACCGGTAGCCGTCTGCAGCAAACGAGGAGGCACGCGCGCCGCAGCGCACTATCCGGAAGCGATAAGGATTAAGAGGTAGGTATTTTTTTTATTTTTTTATTTTTTGCATTTTACATTTTTATTTTTTATGTTTTTGTTAATTTTCATGATTTTTGTAATTTTTAAAAAAATAATAATAATAATAATAAACAATAAAACAATAACAAAAAAAATTAAAAAAAAAAAGGAAAAAGGAAGAAAAAAACAATTAAATTTAGAAAAAAGAAATTAAAAAAAAAGGAAGAAAGAAAGAAAAAAAAGAATAAAAAAATAAAAAAAAAGAAAAAACAATTAATTTTTTTTAAAAAAAGAAAAAAAAACAATTTTTATTTTTTGAATCCATTGTTCCATATTTAAATTTTTGCATAATTAAAGTAGCTTGCATTTTTTTATTTTTATTTTTTTTAGAATTTTTGTAAATGATGCATAATTAGTAAATTCATATTTTTTATATTTGGTACGAAATTTATTAGTTTTATAAAAAAAACAAAAAACAAAAAACAAACCAACAAAAAAAAAACCAACAAATGGAGAAAAAAACAAAAGAAATTTTTTTTTGATAAATTAAGTATTTTTTGGGAGTCTACTTTTTTGCATAATTTGTAATTCTTTATTTTTTTTAATTTTTTGCATAATTAGTTTAACCTGCATTTTTTTAATTTTTGTAACTTTGTGCATAATTAGTATTTTTAGTGTGATTCATAATTTTTGTGTAAGTTCTAAAAAAATAAAAACATAAAAAACATAAAATCATTTAAAAAAAATCATAATTAAATAAAAAGATAGGATAGATAGTTACGCCCACATACTGATTCTAGTTGCATTTAGTGATTAGGTAGGTTAAAAAAAAATATATATATATATATACATATATATATATATATATATTATTTAAAAGAAAAAAATAAAACAAAACAAAAACACATAAAAAAAACCAAAATTTTTTTTTTGACCTTATGCACTTGCGGTCGGGACGTCTTGTAGATTCTGCCATAGGGCCTAGGGCACCTTCTAGAGTACCTACGCAGGAAAGTGGGACCCAATCGGTAGGAAATTTGGCAGATATTGCTGAAACTCTTTCTGAATCCCAATCCGATACCCTTTCCTCTAGAACAACTAGTTCATTGTCCATGGACAATCTAGGGCCGACAAATAGTCATCCCGTAGCCCCAAATAGGACACCCTCAAGATCCTTTAATCCATTTGAAGCCGACACCATGGGGTTAACACTCAATGTGAGACTCCAATATGTCTACACAAATGCTCAAGGAGCTGAGATCTTTAGGGATCCACAACAACGGTATCTTGTTAAGATCGCAGACATCTTCTCAGAACTTGATAGAGCACCTCTAGTCAATGACCAGGGTAACATGTATATGGGTGGAGATGGTGTTCGCTACGAAGTCACCTACCATCCAGAAAAGGTAGACAAATTAGGGGAGCTCTCTAAAACCGAGTTCTTAGACTTATCAGAACTTTCCAGAGCAAGGGAGTCTAGAGATGACTGGCTCATTGAGCCGGACATGCCTGGACCATCCCCAATGCCCAGTCCTCAAAGCCATCCATAGATGATTTACTTCTTGTAGATCTAAATTTGGAAAGGGATAGGAAAGGCAAGAGTAAAATGGATCAGGGGGCTGAAAGCCAATGGGAGTTTGTACGACAAATTCCTGTGACAAAGGTCTTACAGGATGACCCACTTCAAGAGGTCTATAAGGACTCGTTAGAGGGATATTATGCCACAACTAGATTGCCACAGCTGGATCTTCCTCTAGCTCATGTGGTGGTAGTTGAGAAGCTTGCAGGACACATGAACAGAATAATTGATAAATGGGCCAATGAATACCGAACCTTAGATTGGAAAGAGATTCGGGAACTCACGTGGAAAGGACAACCATTATTTATGGAAGTGTTCTCAACAAATACAGCCAAACCAGGAGAGACAGCCTTTCTTGGAGAAACTGTTGCTCCTCCCCTACGAGAGTTCACTAGAGAGGGACCCTCAACATCTAAGTGGACCACTGCTAGTAGCCCAACTCTAGCACCAAGATATCGTCCTACACCAAATGTGCGACCACAGGTCACACCACAACAACATCTTTCTCACTATAACAATCAGAGGATAGGGGAGCCAACTCGGCCTCCCATTAATGCACCTCCTGAAATGCGGGTGACAAGATCTTTGGAGGGGTTTGGTGAGGTTGGTAATAGGGTACCCACACCAATTTTGGAAACATGTGGACCGTCTTTCCAAAGAGAGGAACAATTCCCACTGAAAGTAAGAGGCCGTAGGCCCTATGATGAGTATTCAAGACAAGTAAGGCCATCAACTCTTCAGAAACTGGTAAAGAAGTATGAAGGGTCGGGAGATCCATACGATCATGTAGCAGCATTTAGGCAAGCAGTTCGAGCTGAGCAAGTGGCTGATAAGCATACTCAAATTGAAGGATTTGGACTCACTCTTGAGGGAAAAGCCCTGGCTTGGTTTCAGGCATTAGAGGCTTCAGACAAATCTTCTTTACGAGTTTTGGAAGAGAGATTCATTGCTGCTTTTTCCTTGATGGGAATTCAACATGACACAGTAGCACACATCTACTCTTTCAAACAAGGCGAGAATGAGAGTGTTAGAGACTGTGTAAATAGAATGAAGCAGTACATTAATCGTTGCCCAGAAGATGAGAAGCCCGCACAAAGTCGATTAATTTCTCTCTTCTTAAAAGGCCTCAAAAATTCGACACTGCATACACATCTCTATGCGAAAAAGCATACAAATTTCAATGAGTGTTGCCATGATGCTATGGATTTCACCGATAACTTCAAGTTCCAAGATGGTTCTGGCCCAGAGGTGAAACCTAGAGATCAGTGGGGTGATGACCAAAGTTCAGGGTCTAGCGCGCTAGTAAATCCAGACCAGATAGCTAACCTAGTACTACGGAGATTGGGACAGACCTATCGTCCACCCATGCAGCCACAACAACAGCAGCAGAGAATGAGGAGTGTACTTCCTACAGGTCCTCATCTTTGTGGAGCATGTGGCGGTAACCATAAAACAGAGGATTGTAATACCTTTTCTCCTCTAGTCACAAACCAACCCACAAAAAAGTGGTGCCAAGCCTGTGCTTGGAACTTTACCCACACCACACAGGAATGCACTCGCATTATGAGACAGGAACGTGAGCAGCCAAGGGGTGGAGTGGCTCCACAAATGTATCAACAGTATACTAATTTTGAACGTAAGCCACCGATGGCACAAGAGCAAGCACGACCTGTTCTTGGTGCTCAACCTCCTGCTCCAGGGACTGCTCCTGTGAGGGTTGTCGACTACGACAATTCAAATATGTGTAGAGACTTGGTAAACCCAGGCTATGTGGAGGAAGAATATGTATCATATTCATCCACAAAAAATATCTTTGAAAGTCCTGCATACCCAAGCCCAGCATTGGACGTTCAACCAGGGGAACAAAACTCTTTAATGTTGCTAGGCGGCTACCAACCTAAGACTCCAGGCCCCTCAGGTCAATGGCAGCCAAGGAAAGTAGAGGCCAAACCAATGGGCCCCTGTTATGAGTGCGGAGAACCCCATTGGGCTCGTGATTGTCCACATCGCTCTAGGCAAGCTTCTCGATCCAATACAACAGTACAACAGTTTCCACCAATTGAAAGATATTGTCTAGGGTGTTGTGTAGAACACTTCCCAAAAGACTGTCTGCTGAAACCACATGAGGAGGGCACCTCTCAACCAAAGGTCTCACTCAACCTTGTAGGGGCAGTTCCATCGCCACCTTCATCTGAGAATGATGATGTCGTGCCACTTAGAGTCATGACTAGATCACAGACACGAAATGCAGAAATGCAAACTGATGAGACACCTCGAACTAGGGATGCAAAGACAAATCTAGTGGACAAGACCCTACAGTCCAGTAGAAAAAAGACCACTCGGCGGAAGAAGAACCGAAACAAACAAACTAAAAGTACATCCACTAGTTCTCAAGAAGCCTCTAAACAAAACATGAAGGATAAAACTTTTACATCCCAAGAAGTGCATGAGGAACATCAACCTCAACCTAGGCCTAGTGTTAAACAAGATGAGGCTAGTACGACTGAGGTTAGTTCTGGGGGTTCTGTTTTTGTGGATAAAGTGAATGAGACTCTAGAGGCCATCATTGATGCTCATAGAAGTCGCATTGCAGCTTTATTTGAGCTACCCAAGAAGCTTCAAGAATACCCAAACCCTTGTGAGGAGAAGATCAATCTAGCTGTACATCAGCAACTCATTAGTAGGGAAGCTCAGTCAATACTTGAGGGACCACCACCACCTATTCCTCGGGGCCCAACCTCTCTTAAGCCAACATTAGAAACTATACCAGAAGTGTCGTCAAGTCGGGAAATGAAAAGTGAACTCATTTCACAAGCTCATAGCGAAAGGTCTGCACCAATTGACACCCAATTGACAGAGGGTAATCTGCCACCACCTAGCCTTGTCTTCCCATGCAATGATGAAGTTATTGATGCTAATGAGGACATGGCAAATGAGATATGGGCCGCAGTTCATGAGAAAGTTCATGAGAACATGTCTTCTATTAGTTCGCCTCCATTCTCTGAGGTGGATTTTACCAGAGGCACGGAAAACAACTTTGGACACCCAAGCATCCAGGAGGAAGTTCAAACAATTGTTTCTCCTAGAAGTAAGCATACCATGAAAACCTTACCATCATATCTGGGAGAATATGAGAACTGTTCTCAAACCTTGAGGATACCCTCCATGAATAAAAGGTTGACAAAGGAGAAAGATATAAGTATGGTGCAAGCTATTTTGTCAGCACCAGTGGCTTGTACCTTACCTTTGCTTGATTTGATAAAAATTCGACCTGAGTTGTGGAATGATATTGCCACATGTTTGTCAGAGCAGGTATTGCTACAAAAGGGTCACCATGAGTGTACTATACACCCTGAGACAAAGCATGTATTGCCAGTTTCTATCAACAAAGTAGGAAAATTTTGTGAGGACGATCAGGGAAATGCTACCCTCCCATTAGAAGTGCGAAAAGTATCTTCAACTGCAATACTTGATAGTGGTGCAGGAGTGGGCATTGTGACAAGGTCCATTTGGGAAAAGTGGGGCAAACCAGCTATTAGGAGTACAAGGATGCGCTTGCAGCTACTAGCAGATGGAAGCTTAGAACATCCCCTTGGGCTGCTTGAGAACATATTGGTCACCACATGTAGGATTGAATATGAGCACACCTTTGCAGTAGTGGATTTTGGAAAACATCCAAACTATGAAGTGATATTGGGTAGACCATTCATGCGACAATTTCAAATGATTCAAGATTGGGGATACAATTATTTGTACCTCCGACATGATTCTGTCATCACAAGGGTCAACCTAAGGAATCACTCATATCGTGATGTAACAAGGTCTCCAATAGATGAGTTTGATTCTGCTTCATCTGAGGGCTCAAGAGTTACATTGTCTGATGGGCGAGAAGATCTATGGATTTGTGGAGCCTCATGTAGGGATTTCAACACTGAGAGACTTAAGGGTAATCGAAGTGTATCAGACAAGGCATACATTCCACAACCCTTCCCTGAGCATTTAATTGATCCATTAGAATGGAGTCATGTCCTTGCAACATTATCGACATGTGCTTTACAGAAGCCAATTCAATTTTGTGACTCAGATGGATATGATATTATTCCTATACGAATGGTACAACCACGTGCCCTTCTAGATGATTTGTACTATAGAGATACATCCACAACAGCTATGCATGTCGAGGAAGTCTCAGTGGAGGATTTGACACTCGAATCTGCTAATGATGCTGATAAGGAAGATGGATGGGACTCTGATTTTAATAATGATGTGACAATCCCTGAGGAAGAGTTAGGAAAGGCACGCCTACTCTTGAGAGGAAGGGAGGTTCAGGTAGAGATCCCTAGAAGCCGACCTAAACGTAAATGCTGTAAGGGCCATAAGAAAATCAGTAGACAAGATGAGCGGGAACAACGTGAGAGACTACAAAAAGAAAAGGAGGAGTCTAAGAGTGAAAACTCTCGACCACCACCTCACTTCTCAGGAAAGAACGGATATCTATACTATGTCCAAGCACAAGATAGTATCAAAGACCAAGTCAAACGATCAGATGGATTCCAAGCAGGGGAAAAGCTAACAACTGTTAGCAAAAATCGTAAAAAGACGAAGAAACAAAAACCACAACTCAAGTCTAAAACCAATTCAAAAAAGAGTGTGGAAAGTGCAAAGACAACGGTTGAACAAAAAAAATCCAATGCAAGATAGCAAAGGAGAGCTCAAAACCGCATGGTCTTCAATGAGTGAAGACTCAAGTGGACAAGAACAAGGTCTCAATGTTCCTCCCAATTTCACACAGTACACTCTTCAAGATCGGAAGATTGTTCTTCAACAGCCCATGCGTCAAAAACCAAGCGTGCCAGGGATTTCATACGATGGTCCAGAAGATGCAAAAAAGATTGATATTGCTAAGCCAGGAGAAGAGCCTCGCTATGTGTGGATTGCCACAGACTTGTCCTTAGATGAGGAGAAGTTATTAATACAAACAATAAAGGAGTATCGCGATGTTTTTGCTTGGAGTTATAAAGACCTCAAAGGAGTTGATCCAAGCATATGTCAGCATACAATACCATTGCGAGAGGATGCAAAACCCTCCAAGCAACGTCCTTATACCTACAATGAAAATTTTGCACGGAAGATAAAGGAAGAAATAGACAAGCTCTTAGAGGCAGAATTTATCTATGAGATTGAACACACTGAATGGGTCTCCCCTATTGTAGTGGTGCCCAAGAAAAATGGAAAACTTCGAGTATGTGTAAACCTCAAGAAGGTAAATGCAGCTACTGTGCGTGATCATTACCCACTTCCAATCACGGATCATGTTCTAGAACGAGTTGCAGGGAAAAAGGCGTATAGTTTCTTGGATGGATTCTCCGGGTACAATCAAGTGTCAATTGATCCAAAGGATCAACACAAGACAGCCTTTGCTACTGAAGATGGCATCTTTGCCTATCGTGTTATGCCATTTGGTCTAACAAATGCACCAGCAACCTTTCAGCGGTTAATGAGTCATGTATTCAAGGAGTACCTTAGGCACTTTCTTGAGATTTTCATGGATGATTTATGTGTCCACTCACAAGAGCGTGATGATCATATAGAACACCTGAGACTTGTGTTTCAAAAGTGTCAACTTTATCGTATATGCTTGAATCCTAACAAGTGCAAATTCATGGTAAGACAAGGGAAAATTTTGGGCCATATTGTTTCTCGCAATGGGATTTCAACAGATATGGATAAAATTGATGTCATTGTCTCATTACCTCGGCCTATCAACCCTAAAGGGGTACAAACATTCATGGGACATTGTGGCTATTACCGTAGATTCATCTACATGTATGCTGTCCTAGCCAGACCGTTATATGCTCTTCTTGTAAAGTTTAATTGGACTGATGAGTGTGAGGAATCCTTTGAAAAGTTGAAGCAAGCATTAGTGACTGCACCCATTTTACGGGCACCAGATTGGAACCAAATCTTTCATGTCCATATTGATGCTTCAAACTTTGCAATTGGATGTATTTTGGCTCAATCGGGAGAACACAATAAGGATTTTCCAATCTCATATGCTAGTCGATAGTTGAACAATGCTGAGAGGAATTACACCACAATAGAAAGAGAAGGATTGTCCATGATATATGCAGTGAAAAAGTTTCGCCATTACCTTTTGGCAAACAAATTCATATTTTTTGTAGACCATCAAGCATTGCTATATTTGGTGAATAAACCTTGTGCAACTGGAAGGATAGTAAGGTGGTTTATCATCCTTCTTGAGTTTGATTTTGAAGTTGCAGTTCGAAAAGGAACAACTCATCTAAGAGCATATCATTTGTCTTGAATCACCTCTGGCGAAGCTCCTGTGGGTGTGGATGATGATATGTTAGATTCAACACTTTTCCTTGTAGAGACAGCTCCTAGATGGTCTGAATCCATTTTAGAAATTTTGACAAGTGGGCAAATACAACTAGCGGGTCCTAATGTGGACCTATGGCGACCATTCACATTAATCTCAGGGAGATTATATCGTCAGGGTAATGATGGAGTGTTGAGGCTTATACCTAACCCCGACCAATATGAGGAGATCTTGGAATGGGCACATGCGGGTATCGATGGAATCCATGCATCAGCTACCACTTGTGTGCGACGTATATCTCAAGATGGGCAATGGTGGCCTACCCTGCATGCAGATGGTGAAACATTTGTTCGTAACTGTGCTTCATGTAAAATTCAGAAGCCAATTCATAATGTCACATTATTCCAAATTTCAACTACACCAAGTTGGAGTAAGTATATTGTGGACTATCTTCAGCATGGTCATACGGATCAAACAATTCCTAAACATCGAAAGCAGGCTATTAAAATTGAAGCGGCAAACTATATGCTAATAGAGGGCCAACTCTACAAGAGAGGCAAGGATGGCAACTTACGCATGTGTGTATGTGAAGCTGACTATCTGAAAATCTTAACTCATGCACATGCAGGTGTTGGTGGTGGACACTTTTCTGGCAATACCACAGCTAAGTTGATTAGGTGGTCTGGGCTTTGGTGGCCAACCTTACAAATGGATGCCGAAGAATATGTGAAACGTTGTGACGATTGTCAAAGGACCAAACCTCCCATCACAAAGGACAATATGCCATTGCGGCCTATGTTAAGCACACGTGCTTTTGCAAAATGGGGTATTGATTTTGTCGGTCCCATTAAACCTCCAGCTCGTAACACGCATGCAGAATATATTATAGTCGCAACCGACTATTTGACCAAATGGGTTGAGGCAAAGGCAACAGTCAAAAATGATGCCAGAACCACAGCTAAGTTCTTGTATGAGTACGTGTTTACACGCTATGGCTTACCAATTGAGATCGTTAGTGATCAAGGTGTACACTTTGTAAATGAAGTCATAGAATTTTTGCTTCAAGAATTTATGGTAATTCATAAGCGTTCTGCACCCTATCATCCCCAGACTAATGGACAAGCTGAGAGTACTAACAAGATTCTCTGCACAGCACTCACAAAGATTGTTGAGGGACATAGGACTGATTGGGAGCAAAAGTTGCACTCAGTTCTCTGGGCATATAGGACAGCCTATAAAACATCTGTGGGCACAACCCCATTTGAACTTGCTTTTGGGCTAGATGCAATTCTTCCCATTGAATTTCTTGTACCTACTCTACGAGTAGCTAAACAATTGGATTGGACTGGTCATGAGCTTTCACAACGCGTTGACGAATTGGAAAAGCTTGATGAGACCCGCTTATTAGCGGTAATGGGGATGTATGCCGAGAAGAGGAGACAAAAGCAATGGTATGATAGAAATGTAACAACTGGCCGATTCAAAAAAGGAGACCTGGTTCTCTTGTACACACTTAAGAAACATAAAAGAAAGCTCAAAAAACGTGGCTTAGGACCGTTTGTGATTAATGAGCTTACTCCAAGTGGTGCAGTGCGTTTAGAGACACTAGAAGGTGAGCAAATGCCTAACTTCATTAATGGAAGTCGTCTCAAGAAATACAATGAACCATTAACTGAAGCCATGCTTCAACAGATGCATGCTGCACAAACACGGAAAAAAGCACTTGACCTACTTAAACGTCAGGCTCAAGAGGAGGCTAAAGCTAGAGTTGCAAAAGCCAAGGAGCGTCGCAAAGCTTCTATGTTAGCCATACAGTTGGCTACTGATGAGCCATATGTCGAACCATTCAATATTCAAGTGGGCCTTCATCTTCATGAGACTACCTACTTTGTCTCTGCCTTAATTGACTCTGGTGCAGATTATAATGTTCTCTCGTTTGACACCTGGAAAGCCTTGGGTCAACCACCACTTGTGCAAATTCCTGTGGACCTACGAAGCTTCTCCGGAGAAGATAACCCTATAGAGGAAAAATGTGTCATTATGATGACCATTCAGGATCACCAGATGTCAGTGCCCTTTTATGTGGCACGTAAGTCCAAGGCAGTAGTAGAGGTTGTTCTCGGTAGATCGTGGTTAAGTGCTACCAATTGCTCATTAGATTGGAAGAATAGACAATACAAGTTGCGAATTGATTCTGATTGCATCTTGGGATTTGCTACTCCACGAGCTTTATCGTGTCAAAGGGGTAATGTTTCTACCTTACCCAACCCACAATCAAAATCTGCTCTTGAAGCTCCAAAACAAATGATGTGGATAATTGATGAGTACTCAAGTGAGGGCCATGGCTGGCATGTTCCAACTACTCTAGTTGCTGCTCAAAGAAGGCCAGGTAAGAAGGAATTATCAATGTGGCTACCCAAAGCTGCGTACAAACTGGTAACATCTAGTCCAGTTGCTAAGCCTCTTAAGAAGCACATCATTTCCAAGCCCAAACCTCGGATTGTTACTCGATGGGTCCCAAAAAATGTGCTCAAAGCACAAGGCTATTATGAGGGTGCAACATCAATTTGGCTTCCAAAATGCCATGCTTTGACAGGGGTAAAAGAGTGTTTCAGAAAGATTCCAAAAGCCACCCTTGATTGTCCATATCAGTGGGTGCAAAAGAAATCAACACAAACTCTTCAAGAAAGGAAAGGTGGCCGTGATAGCACCTACAAAACAACTTGTGTTGATCTTCCTAAAACATGTATTGAAACACCGGTTGTCCCGATTTCTCCTTGTTATACAATTCAACCATCAACTTGTGTACCTACGACAAGTCCAAATGTGTCTCATTTGAGCATAGATTCTAGCATTTCAATGCCTAAAACCTCTTATCTTGCTCAAATTCCAAGACAATTGCTAAAGTGTCCACCTCTTAAAAAGGATATACCAAAAACTAAAGATAAGGCATTAACACTACAATTAAAGCTCTTTGGTAAATCAATGTTTGAATAATGTAGTTCCTTATGCCTTTAGAAGATGTGTCCTTTTTAAGATAATCTTGTTTTTTGATTGGAATTGTCATGATGGATATGAGTGTTCTAAATTTCATTGTTCTACGTCCAGATAACTCCTGATGGATATTTGGCGAGATACATGTCCACCATGCATTGACCCCGATAGTACTCGACCAGATCATCGCGGGGGTTATAGTGCTCCTCCATTTCAAACACATTCTAGGTACTTCTATGCTCCCTTAGGTGAAAATTGCTGTGGGCATCACTTTGTCACATTATTCTATCAACAGCATCACCCATTTCCACATTGTCAAGAGTGTGCACGGCTTGTATTAGAAGAAGCTTCACATATTTGTTGGATATGCCGCTCTTACTTTAGACGATATGGCACGGGCTTAATGAAACAAATTGTGGGAGTTACACCCCAACGCCATAATCTTCTTAATGTGAGAATACCAGAGAGAGGACCAAATCAACGTAGATTACCTGAGGAGGTTCAAGCACAACAATGGAGGGATACAAGCCTAAATGACTTGCAACCACCGATCTTGCAAGCCCTCCTTCCCCAAGCCTCAACATGTCAATATTGGATAAATATGAGTACCTACATTGCGCAGTTCCAAAATCGAAACTGTCTGATTAACCTTCCCATAGAACCAATGCCATACTTTAGTGAGGAAGCACTCCTTCCTCTACCACCTTCTCCAGCGGCGCGGCAGGTTTTTGTGAGGGGTTGTCTCTGCATCCTGAGGAAATTGATACCATCTTTCCAGCAGACGAGGACACGGATCCACCACCAGCGCAAGGGTAAGTTCAACGACTCCACAATAAGATCGACAAGCCAGGGCACTTTTCTCCCACTGGGTTTTTCCCCTCGGCTATATTCGGTGTTTGGCACCAATGGCAAATTTTATTTTTTTTCTTTTCTTTTCGTGTTTGTTAATAAAAATTTTGCAGAAATCTCCGTACAAAACAAGAGCATCAAACACGCCCCAATAGTCCACCTATCATGCAAACAAATTAGGAAGGGGGAAGACATGCTACGCTTACAAAGATCAAGGAGGAGCAATCTGCACAAAATCAGCAATGCATCAATGCAAACGAACAACATCAACAGGGCACTACAACAGGTGTATTCAAATCTTAATCTTTATTTCTTTATGTGCTCTTATCTTTCGAATATATAGTTTGCATGTTCGTACAATGTTGGCTGGTTTAAGTTTTTGATTAGTTGTTAAAATTTGGTGAGTGAATTCTAGAGTCTTAGAAGACTTAGGAAAAGATATTTCTATCTAAAGACAGTGTAGGATATATACCAAGGGAGTATGCCAAGTTCTTATGCTTTCAAGGTATATTAGTTATCCCTAGTGGTGGCTACCTCTTAGATATGAGCTAGGTGCTAGGAGTAATAAAAATTTACGAAAATGTACCCTAAAAAATATATATATCCAAAGTAAATTGAGACATGACGTGTCCGCAGCCATGAGAAATGCTTGGTAGGACCTGGGGTTGTCTTAGCACCTTGGGGCCGATGCCTTGGTTTCCATGGGGTGAACACTGATGTCTAAAAGCTTCAGAAAAAGACCTTTGAGGAATCTATCGCCTTGATAGATGTTGGTAGGACTCTGGGGTACACTATGGGCCCTTGAGACCGATGCCCTCATCTTCATGGGGTACTCCTTAGGTCATAAAAGAAAGAAAAAGGGTTTGTCGCCCTTGAGATACTTAGCGGTCTTTAGATTCTCTTGGCGGAGGTCTCTTGGCCATTGCTTGGGTCTCTTTGGGATAGAACCTTAATCTTTATCACCTTCTACACACATATTAAAAAAAAAGAAAAAAAAAGAAAAAAAAGAAAAGAGAGTTCCAATCACCTTTGCTCATATTTAGGAGTAGGTTTGCCACTTAGGAATAACTTACATACTTGTAGGACATTGAGACTGCGGTCATAACCGGCAGTGTACAAAGCACACTTGCCTTTGCATAGAATTATCTACCACTTAAGTCTCACTTTGACTAGTCTTTACTCACCTATTTTAGTACTCATTAAAACTTTAATCAGCCTTGCACTTGTATGCTCACGTGTGAAATTATCATTGCTGGTTTTTTCTTTTCTTTTCTTTTTTTTCAATAAAAGACTTTAATGTATCCATTCTTTTTTTGTTGCAGCTCTTGCTACTACCGCGCTCGAGGACGTGCGCAAAATAGGAAGGGGGGAGTGTTGCATGACAAATGAAGATCAATACAAGGATGCAACAAAAAAGACACTTAGGGCTCTTGAAAAGAGTTCCACTTTGTAGATGAATGTGGGAGAGGGCTTGACAATAATCCCACATGGGAACTTTTGGGAGTTCTAGAATTTTTGTATAAAAGGTGGCTCATTTGAGAGCATAGACACATTGGGCAAACTCATGTTTGAGCTCTCTTGAGACTAGCTCTCCCTCTTCTTCCATAGAGGTGCAAGCTCTTCTCTCTCCCCATCTACATTGTTGTAAGTTCTATTCTTTTGTTAATTCAATGCAATGAGTTGATATTTGTCTCTCTTCTCATGTCAATTCTCTTGTGTGCATGTTTCTTATTGAGAGCTTCAAGGATTGTGTGCTAGGGAAATGAGTATTTGAGAATGAAGAATGCTTTGATCTTGTGTGAGCAATAGCTAAGCTTTCTTCTTGTTTGGATGTATGGATGAGTGGAATGTGGAGTTGAGTGAGCAATAGCAAGATTGAGCTTGTGTGTGTGTTAAGTCTATGTCATTAGTAGTAGTTTTCTTAGCATTCTCTCCATCAAGTGGATAGTTTCAGTGGATATAATCAAATCCTGATGGCTCTAGATAATCGTGAAAAGATAACTTTTGTTACAGAATGAGGATATTTTTCTTCTAATGTGATGACATTTGGTCTGAAGAATGCTCCATCAACATTTCAAAGAATGGTTTAAGAAATTTTCTATGATTACTTGGTCACATTTATGAAAGTATTCTTGGATGATTTTAGTGTCTTTAGTAAAATGGTGGAGCATCTCGTGTTTTTGACACTTTGTCTTGAAAGGTGCCGGACCGCTCGTCTGAGTCTCAATCCAGCTAAATATGCATTTGTAGTCACCCATGGAATCCTGTTATGGCATGTAATGTCAGCCGAAATTGCGGTAGATTACATGAAGGTGGAAGTAATTAAGGCTTTATTAGCACCCCGTAATATCAAAGAATTACAATTTTATGTTTGCACTATTCCTACTTTTTCACATGAATAAGTAGGGTGTTGTGTATTTTTTCTTTTTCACAAAATCCTAAAAACTATAAAAAATATTGTTGTTTGAGTCTTGCTAATTTTTTCATTGCTTTAGCTATGGTAATCAAGCTCAAACTGCACCTTTTATGTAGGTAAAAACATGTTTCGGACCCCCAACAGCAGATCAAAGATAAAAATTGGTTTTTCATGCTTGAGAGTTTTCCACATCATGAAAACTTAGAGAAATTCACATCATTAAAAAATCCAAAAATCACTCCATGATTTGAGGGATTGCCTTGCCAAAAATAGAGATTCTTATCCTTGAAATCTTATCCTCTTATCTTGGAATTTCTAAAAAAAAATTAAAAAAACGATAGTTTTTCATAACCATGACTATCTTGAGCTTTTCATACACGACTATCTCCTAGATATTCACACTGTGAAGTTCTTGAGAAAAGCACACCAAAATGATTTTATCTGATGAGGCTATTAAAAGTGACTATATGTTCTGTGCTGACTGTTAACGTCCATTGGAAATGAATTTGATTCCAAAAGAGCAAAAAAATGTGGCATGAAAAATAGCGTTTTTCACATGATCGTGAATTTCTTGAGAAAATCACACCAAAATTATTTCATATCTATTGGATTTCTGAGGTTAATAAATATTAGAACCTAACTATTAAGTAAATTTGTGCTTTAATCAAGTCCATATGGCATGAAAAACCAGAGTTTTTCACAGTCGTGATTATCTCATTCACGTGTGACTATCTTTTGGATTAGCTCAATTGCGTGGATGGTGCTTAGTCTAATCAACTATGGGAACATTACTAGTCAATGTCATCACCTTGAATTTGAAGGGTGAGTGAGTTATTTGGGGTGAAAGACCAGAGTTATTCACTCCATGAATGACTCAACCATCCTTGGGTAAACCAGAGACTCATAAACAAAGAAAAATTGGGTCCAAGCATTGAGCTTTGACCTACTGAAACACCTTTACATGCACATGAGACCGAGAATGATTTTGGGAGATGAAATTTTCTCTAGAGGATAGTGCATCTAACTACCAAGGATCCTCTTCATCCAAGTAGAAATAACTAACAATCTTTAACAAGTCAATATGCTGAACAACCAAAAGAATCATGGTCAAACGCCATGATACATAATAACATCTTAAAAAGTCAAGTACATTGAAGTAGTCCTTAAAATAAGGTGCTACAAATGTCAACTTTCTAGGGTGTATTAGAGTTATATCTCAAGATGGAGTTATAAATGCACGAGTCTTACAAATGAAGCAATAGGATGGACTAGACAACTTAAAAAGTGCTTATATACAAAGCCTCATGTTAAGTGCCCTGCCTATCCAAGGAATGTCCAAAGGGCCTAAAAGCTAGTAAAACTAATATCATATATGTTACTGGGACACACAAGTTGTAAGCTTGGTAAAATAGTGATCAATTCGTTATTGCTCGTCATAAGCCTAGTGATATACCAAAATCATTTACATGAAGCTCTTTGCATGGTTACAAAAGATGTTGCAAAAAGGCACAAAAAGAAGAAACTTCTTCTAATGCGTTTGAGCAAGGGAAAAATAATGAAAGAGAAAGAAAGAAATAAAAATTTACCATCTCTACCTCCTAAAAGAAATATATTTTCTTCATTATATGGAAACCGTACAGCCACCAATAGTCATCACTCATGGACCATCAGTTGGGTTTCTCGATGCCACTGTAGATCAAGAATACCATGGCAAGGAAATACTCATAGCCATTTTAGATCCCATTGAAACATGAAGATGGGGATCATCTATCTCAAGCCATACTCAGGTCCACGTAAACTCAACCCCCAACTCTACCTACCTTGGAAGATTGCAATAGGGAACTACATCAGTATTACATCAGATTTGTGCACCAATTGTGGAAAAGCTATTAACACCAAGTGGAGCTAGAATAAGAAAGAAGATAGATCACAAGATTGAGAAGGCCAAATTCTAATCTAGGCACACAATGAGGTTGGAGCAATGTATGGCAAATCTTGGAGCACTATTTCTTTGATGCAATTTGCCACTACATGGACAATGTGGATATAGGCCAAATTCTAATCTAGGCACATGATGAGGTTGGAGCAATGTATGGCAAATCTTGGAGCACTATTTCTTTGATGCAATTTGCCACTACATGGACAATGTGGATATAGGTCATCTAGTTCCTGGATCTTTGATTAACAAAACTATTTAGGAAGGATTCTTAACTGTCTTGCCACTACATGCACAATGTGGATATAGATCATCTAGTTCCTAGATCTTTGATTAACAAAACCATTTAGGAGGGATTCCTAGATAGCCCAACCTCCACTACTTTTCTAGCATACATCAAGCATCATCTGAGCATGTCAATGATAATTACAATGTAGCAAAGACAGGCTTCCAAGAGACTTTGACATCCCTTCTATAGGTATGTTGGATAGATAAGAGTATAAAATGATCATCTAGATGGAATTCCAACCTCAGTGCACCATAGGCCGTGCAAGAGACACTTCATGATATGCCACACCAATTGTAAGTTAAGTTACTCACAATCTGGTCATGCATGACAATGTGATGGGAGTAATAGTCATTCAACTCACAAGTTCCACAAGCAAGAGCTCCTAAGTGCACCATTTTGAGGTTCCCATAACATCTAGGTCACATCTAAGAGCATGCAACTAGAATCAACTTGCAAATTATGGAAAAACACCACCTCTAACTATCCAACAATTACTTTTTGGACTAGTTTTATTTTGAAAAACACATGTAGGGTGTGACTACTCACAAGGAGGAATTCCTTGTAGACATCCCATCTACCATTGTTGAAAGATGTTTAACCAACAATGTGACTTGGATTCTCGAGTCCCCAAAATGCTTACATCAGCTATTCACAAGCGGGCTATCACATGGACTCACCATTTACAAAAGCTTCCTAAAATGAGAGCAATCCACCAATAGTACCATATAGAGCAACAAGGTAGGCTTACCCATGGTGGCCCCTCCTCATTTCCAAGGTGGATATGGGTGTATAAACCCATGGCACACCTTTTCTCTTCAACAATCCCAATACTAGAAGATCTACCACCTAGAAAAGTTGGCACCATAATAATAGGGTGGTGATAGAACCACAATTCTACCTACAACTACTGCTAATTATCTCCTTCTTTCTCACTCCTGATCTTACCTATACTAACGAATGACTACTCCCTTAACTTGGAGTCCTTTGGAGCAAGTACTAGCACTGCCTGAGGATTAATCTAGGATTTAAGCACCATAGCATTTACTGATCTCTTGCTTGTAAACTTAGATGAATGGATGAGGTGAACAAACAAGTGCAAGTGCAAAGTGTGAGTGCAAGTGAGTAATAAAATGAATGAGAAATGAAACAACCAAGTGGAACAAGAAAGGTAGGAAGGTTCAAGAAACTTGTGAAATGAGTGAGTTGTGGTGTGAGCGAGGTGTGGTGTGGAGTGGTGCTGCACTTGAGTTGTGGGGAGAAACGAGTGAGTGGTGGTGCAAGCAAGTGGCAAAAATGAGTTAGTGGTGGTATAAGTGAGTTGGGAAATGAACAAGTGTGGTGATGCAAGTGATTCATGCACGAGTAAGTGGTGTTGCGATGGCGGGTAAGTTATGGAGCAATTGAATCAGGAAATGCGCAAGCAGTGGTGCACGAAAGTTATGGAGAAAGTGAGTCAAGAAATGAGTGAGTTGTGGTGCAAGCAAGTGGTGCTAGGAGCGAGTCGTAAAAATTATCGAGTGCCGGTGTGCAAGAAAATTGAGGAAATGAGCAAGATAAAAAATGAGCAGGTGCGAGTGCAAAACTCATGTGAGCGAGTGGTGAAATGAGGTGTTGTTCATTTAAGCTTGAGGAGCCTATTCTGCTATGCTCTGCTCTCTTTCTTCCTTATCCCTCTAGAGCCATGATTCCTTGTGCCTACTCCTTCAAGGGAAAATAAAATGGAAGATCTATCTACCATTGGACTCTCAAAAGCATTCTCTACAATCCCACTCTCCTACCTTGCACATCCTCATGCTATCTCCTCTTCCTTTCTCAAACTCATCTCTCTCTCAACCTCTCTCTCATCTTCCTATCTCCACTCCCTTCCCAAGCTCATCTCTCTCTCATCCTCTCTCTCCTCTTCCTATCTCCACTCCTTTCCCATGCTCATGGTTCACTCCACCCTAACTTGAGGTCTCATCCCAAAGCTTTCTCATTTTCTCAAGAGAAGTTAGTGTAAGCTTCTCCTACTCACACAAACCTTAGATCTTAATTTTATACCACGAAATCAAGAAAAACAAACAAGATATGAGCTCATATGAGAGCTAGAACACTCAAGTACCATAGTAATGAGAAACATCCACAAGAGGAAAAGAGGCCAAGAGAGCTCCCAAAGATGAAAATGGCATCAACTCAATGTTTTTTCCCACTCCACAATCCAAAACTTAGAAGCCCTTGTAGCTTCCAAGCAAGCCTTCAATTTCTCAAAGATGGCATTCCTTCCAAATCTTTTCTAGAAACTTAAGCTATAACTTTTTGAATCAGCCAAATTATTTTCTCATTGTTGAAGTAATGTTAAAAGATTAAAACGTAAGCTATAACCTTTTTTAATCAGCCAGACTGTTTTCTCATTGTTGAAGTAATGCTTAAAATATTCAAACTTAAGCTATAAATTTTTTTAAATCAGCCAGACTATTTTCTCATTGTTGAAAATAATTTTTGTTAAAGAAAGGCTTTAGTATTCTCACTAAATGCAAAAATTTTGGCATATGTATGAAAACCAATATTTTCATTCCTCCTTTACTACAACATGCTATTTTTTGTTGGAAACTATTGAATTTTTGAAATGGAAACCTAGAATGGGAATTTGTATAAATAGTTGTGAATGGAAACTTTCTAGAAATGGAGGAGTTTAAAAATGAAGGGTGCTAGAACCCATTGTTGCATGGTGAATAAAAAGAGACTTACTTGCATTACAATTCATTTTTTTAATACCTTAAAAAAGAGAGTGAAAGATTAAAATCTATACTCCTTTTTGAAAGGTTGATCATATGAAAAAAAAGAGTGAAAGATTAAAATCTATACTCCTTTTTGAAAGGTTGATCATATGAAAACATTCAACCTCCACCTTGTTTATAATAAAAAAACTCTTAAAGGATTCTCCATAGCAAAGTAAAAGAGTGTATTAAATACTATAAAATGGCTTATTCATTTTGTTTATTAGAGTAACATGTGCTATGAGAAATTATCATGCATTACCCATATCATTAAGGATATTATTTTAAATATTAGCTAAAGAATCATCACAAACAATAAATATTATTAAAAAAAAGAAATTTTTGAGACTCATTGAAAGAAAATAGTTGTACCCACCATTCAAAATATGTCTTGAATGTTACAAGGTATGAAAAGAGATGGTAATAGTTGTATATATGCTTTAACAGGTGCTTTTTTGGTGAGCAATTATGGGCGAGTAGTTTTGCCAAACTTGCGAGAGCGATTGAAATCAAAACACACACACTCTCTCTCTCTCTCTCTCTCTCTCTCTCTCTCTCTCTCTCTCTCTCTCTCTCTCTCGATATTGACCCATGTATACTCCAACACATTTCACACTTTTGCAAGATATTTCACATGTAACACATAGGACATTTCTCTCTCTCTCTCTCTCTCTCTCTCTCTCTCTCTCTCTTTTGGGAGACAGATTGGACATTTCTCTCTCTCTCTCTCTCTCTCTCTCTCTCTCTCTCTCTCTTGGGAGACAGATTGGACATTTCTCTCTCTCTCTCTCTCTCTCTCTCTCTCTCTCTCTCTCTCTCTCTCTCTCCCAAAGAGGGAGAGAGAGAGAGAGAGAGAGAGAGAGAGAGAGGGAGAGAGAGAGAAATGTCCTATGTCCATGAAAGATTCGGAGGTTGAAAGGGGTGTGAGATTCCAATGTCCGTGCAAGAAAGCATGGAGATTCGAAGAAGCAAGGCTATGGAGAAACCCACTCTTCTTCAAATCTCTATGCAAGCAAGCATAAACTAGTTCACAAATTAGAGAAGTATGCATACACCATTGAATCAAAAGAAGAAGACAAGGACAATAAAGATGAGCTGAGAACATGTTCCATTCATCCCATAAGCAGTCATGTGAAGGCAAAATTTGGTGCATTAAAAGTTACATGGAATGCTAACATGTATAAAGATATCAATGCTCTCCAAGCTCCTGGAATGTAGAAATACAAACCCATGTGACTATCCATGTGAAGGTGCCATGAAAGCCTCATGGAAGGTTGAGAGAAAAGACTTACACTTTTCACCTTCCCACAACCTATGAACACCTATATTATCACACACAATTGCCATAATTCAGAATATTGTGGGTGGTGAAAATGGACGGCCTATGGAGCCACACACATGGAAGATGGACGATAGACATCCATGCACCAAAGTTGTGTATAAACTCATAACTTAGAGTTAAAATGGAAAATGGATGGCCTATGGTGCCACATATAGAAGACAACCATGCACCAAAAGTGTATAAAGACTTTGAGTTTGGTCACAAAACTATCCCCCATTCGTCATCAAGGGGCGACCTTGCATGCTCAACTCTCTTCTTGTTACATGTGTTTGTGTAGCCAAGCTAGACTTGCTTTTTTCACGAGTGCTTGCTTGTGTGGCATCTCAAAGCCACGAGTGCTTGCTTGTGTGGCATCTCAAAGCCACCCAACTCCATGAGCCACCTCAGAGTTCATCCATGTGAACTAATTCTCACACTGATCACCATGGTCAATGATCATGAGTCATGAGTCATGACTAGGAGAAGAAAGTCAGCAATAAATCATACTTTATCATCTACTACTATGGGAGGTTTGGAGAACATTTGACATCAATGTGTGTGTGAGCTTTGTGGGTGCTAGCTACAAAAGCCATAGAAAAGAAAGGCATGTATGGCGATAGGTGAGGTCGAGCCGGCAAGCGATATCAAGTACAAAAAGGCACACCAATCTCCTTAATAAAGCAATGCCATCTCTCTTAATAGGCTATGATGTGGCAGTCCACTGCCAAGTCATATTGTCGAACCTTCAGCAATATGATGTGGCAGTAACTGCCACGTCATAGCCTTCGCCACCTTCCTCACCTTGGTCATGGATGCCTTCGCCACCTTCACTGCCTTGGTCATGGATGCCTTCGTTGCCTTTGCCGTGAATGTGGACGCCACCTTTGTCACTTTTGCGGCCTTGGTTGTGGACACCTTCGCCGCCTTGGTCGTGGATGCCTTCGCCACCTTCGCTGCCTTGGTCATGGATACCTTCGTCACCTTGCACATGGACGTGGATGCCGCCTTGGACATGGAGGATATGGATGCCAAAATCACTGAGAGAGTTGCACAATTAGCATATTATGTGGCATTGATGTGGTAGTTACCTGCCATGTCATATTGCTGAGCTTCGGCAATATGACATGGCAAATAGCTGCCACGTCATAGCCACCTTGGACGTAGATCTGCCTAGATGCTGCCTCTGCTCGCTCACGATTTTGGATGCCATCTCTGCTCTCTCTCTCTCTCTCTCTCTCTCTCTCTCTCTCACACACACACACACACCCCCCATCACTCTTCCTCAAGCTCTCATCATTTGCAAGACACATTAACTATACGATTGGGTGCTCTCATTGTAACCTCTCACGGATCTTCATCTCTCATCGAAGCTTCATCTACATGAAGGTTAGATTTCTTGTGACTTTCATGCATTTTATTGATTAAACAATTAAGAAATTTTATTGAATTACTATTAAAATACATTTCATTGATAAGAGTTTGTTAGCACGTACATAAAGAAAATAAAAAAAGACATGGAGTAAATATCACACTGATTACATGTACATATATATAAATGATGGAAAAGTATACAATATCCATCTATGAAAGAGTGATCAAAAAGATTAATAATATAAATATTACATCATGCTCATGGCATGGACCCCTATAAAAGAATAAGTGACCAAAATAATAATCATATAAGTATTACATCATGCTGGCATGGACCCCTATATAAGGATAATGATCCATAAATGTGCTCATTACAGAGAGGCAAAACATGCTAAGATCGGAGTACAAAAAAAAGTAGACCACATCTATTTATCCTCCTCATACGAGATAGGGTGCCTATCCTCCTCATGATCTGTCCTATTGGTAGCCCCATAGCCATCCCTAACATCAAGCTTGGGGAAAGGTGATGCCTAGCCCTCCTCCTGCAATCTCCTAAAATGAATCAATATAATTGCTATCACCATTTCCTATTTTATTAGAATGGAAAAAAAATCCCTCAATAAGCATAAGTGTGTAATTTGATCATATACCTCAGGTATTACCTCAAGTCCATGCTATTGTGAGGCTAGTACTTGTAGCCACATATCCATGCAAAGTCACATCTTAAATGTCATTGGTGGTGAGAGCACAAGTATAAACTTTTTGCACTTTTTCCTTTAATACACTTGTTAATTTATACAAATATGAATTTAATTTAGTATTACAAGTAAACTAGGTATGACCATTTTACTCACAAATTGTGTAATGAAGCCACATTTTCCACCTTTGCTAAGGCAATTGATAATACCTCTCCTCCACTATTCACGTTGTTGTTGCATCCACCTCTCCTTGCTCTTGACCTCATCTCTCCTATGCCTCCATGTATTGCTACTGAGATCGAGGGGATGGGTGTCTTAAAAATAAGTGTCTTTAATGATGTTTCTAATATGTCTCTAACTATTGCATAGGTGGAAAAGAGTGGTGATTAGTCATTGACACCACGAACAAACTTGTCAGAGTCTAAACATGGAAGCTTGTTAGACGGGGAGGGTTTCAAACAAAAAATAACACTCTACAATGCATGTGTATCAGACATGGCTAATGCTTAATTACAGAGGCTTTCACCATTGAGATGTTTGGACAAAGTTCTCATGTGGGCTTGTATCGTTTTGTTGAGATGTATCATTTTATTTGATAAATTTATAATTTTATTTGAGCTTGTATTCTTATTGGGCTTGTAATTTTATTGGGCTTGTAATTTTATTTGAGCTTGTTTCATTTTATTGGGATGTATGATTTTATTGGAGAAATTTTGTGTTTCTATTGAGAGAGATAGATAAGAGAGAGAGAGAGAGAGAGAGAGAGAGAGAGAGATGCATAGGTGCCATATTATGGAATCATGACATATGCATAAGTGCCCTACTATGTGGAAAAAGTTGCTTTTATCCTATTTAGGTGGTAAAATAGAGAGAGAGAGAGAGAGAGAGAGAGAGAGAGAGAGAGAGAGAGAGAGAGAGAGAGAGAGAGAGAGAGAGAGAGAGAGTGATAGACCAAGAGCCCCCCATTATTAAAAACCTGCTCAATTGGGTTTATACTTGCTTGAATTTTCTTGCCAAAAAAAATCCCCCTACTTTAACTTTGAGAGAGGCATGAATGTGAATTCTCACGTGGTTCTTAAACTTGATGACATTGTCTTCTCTATATAAGATTGTTTGTTTGTTTTTAAATCATGTAAACCCTATTTATGTTTTAACATCTAAGGAGAGTTTGCTTATATTTTTGTCATAAGCATAGTGTGTACAAGAGTGTATTAAATACTCAAAAATGACTTCTCAACTAAATTCCTTTTGTGTTGTGAAAGGTGTGAGAAGCTTTTCTTTATGGAATAGGTAGCAAGATGTGCTATGCACACAAGAAATCATCATGCATTGAACACACCGTTAAGAAGATTGTTTAAAGTTAATAAACCATTGCAAACAACAAACATCACTAATTTAATTTGTGAGACCCATTGAAAGAACATAAGTTTATTTGGTGAGGGTACCATATGTCCAATTTTTAAAATTACAATGTAAATTATATTTGTGTATCAACATCTTTTTTTAAGGGATAAGTTCTGAGTACGTCAACCCAATATGCCCTTTATTCACATCATGCCCCACAACATGTTTATACTTTGTTATGTAAATTTTATATCTCTAAATTTGTTTATATTTATGCCATGCAAACCCTTTTTATGCTTTAATCTTTTTCTAAAGGAGTTTTCATACGACTTTTAATGAAATGATGCAAGACTTTTAGCTATTTATTTGTTGTAGGGTTTAACAACAGCAAATGCTCGTTAGTATTAAAACACACAAAATTTTTTAAATGATGAGATAGTTGCATGTGGCTAGTCACGTATAGGCTATCACTGAGAAAATTTATTGAAAATAGACAAAGGCATGTGGAAGTTCCTACTTTAAGTCTCTTTGAGAATAAAATTTGGAGCATAACTCTCATTTTCAATTTCCTTTGAATAGGTGTATTGAAAAAGTAAATATTTCACACATCCACTCTATAATAAGATATGAAAAGATTAGTGTATAGTAGTCTAGGTGGACATAATTAGACATAGTGGACATAATTAGACATAGTGAACATTTTAATTCATAGTGGTGAGTGTATACATGATAAATCAAGAGATTGAATATGCAAAAATATGAATATGTATGCTGACACACCCAAAGTAAAACACACTTTATTTAAATTAATGACTTTCATGAATAGACTTGAATGGGGATAACATGCATTCTGAAGAATGAATCTTCTTTTTTAGTACACACATTCTTAAAATATGCTTACAATCATACAATGAACACTTGTAGATGAGATTTCACATGCATGCTTGTGTTATAGTGTGAAAATGATTAAAGGTTTTGGTAGAAAGAATAAATATTAGTGCCAGAAACATGGCTAGGGGTCATAGAAACGCATGATAAAGCTTGAAAAGTATTTAGGTTCACTTTGAGTGAATGAAGGGGTGCAGGTAAACACCGTGGGTAGAAAATGGTTTCATGTTCTTTAGCGAATCTTGAACCAAAGAAAATAATAAGTTGTGGTCCCCCAAAATGGGACCCTTGTATTATCACATGCAAGGACCAAAATTTCATATGCTTGTTCATCGTTGGAAACTTTGTGGTTTGTTGGACTAGATGATGTAGGGCCCAACATTGAGTCCATCATGTCATTTGTGTGAAATGAGCCTCGTGGATTGCGTCTTCAGAAGGAAAATAAAAGAGAAAAAATAAAAGAACTTGGCTTTCACACATGGCCACATGGAGGGCACCACATAAGCTTTGAGAGCCACACTCTAGGATGTTGAAGTCCCATGAATTTTCTATGGAGAATGGCTCAATCTTTGTGACGAGGAAGACAATGCCCCACCCATAAATCAAGGCTTGGAAAATGACCCCTCGTTCCTCGTGAGTCCCACTTAACCGAAAGCTTCTTTAGTATTTGATTATTGGATCCTTAGGTACTTAGAACTTGCCATGATTTTGCATTGCCCAATGCCATTTATCAAGCAACTTGGACATGTCAAAAAAGAGATTCACACAAACAAGGCTACTAGCACATGTTTGGCATATATTTAACTTTATTAACTTTGATCTTGATTTTCTCAAGTACTTAAAATCTTGCAGTCCCCAATGTTTATCAAAAGACAATTTTGACATAATCACATAGTATATTTAAACCCCCCTCATAAAAAGGTTTTGAACATTCACTCATAGATTTTTACTCATAAATATAATAAGAACCTTCTTTTTTGTTGTTGACAGCTCACCCACACACTATCTATGGTCCACACTTTTGCTATCTTACTAGTAAGAAACTCCATTTTCATAAACGCAAGCCCTTAGCACAAAGTACTAGTACATATCAAACACATTTACTAAGTACACTTACCAAGATACCCCACAACTTATACCTTTTTAACTACTTCATATTAACCTCTACCTATGCTCCCATTTTTATAGTTTGAAGTCAAACCAAGATAGCTGTACATTCAAAGTTACTTTCAATATCAATTATTCTACCTTGAAGTACTTGCATGAAAAACACATTTTTATAGTACAAATTACACACGCAAGTTTACTAGCAAACAATGACCTATATAATATGTTAACAATTTGTGAGCCAATTGATTATATATTTACTCCTCATGTTATCAAAATTTTAAGCTAATTGATAAGATATTTACTCCTCCATGTGCGAGTTAACTATATTAAGCTTATTGGAAATAACAGCTAGGAATTGTTTTCTCTTAGGTTTGAGAAACCTTCTCAAACCTCAGGTAGGATTGTTTTCTCTTAGCTTATTGGAAATAGTAGCTAGGAATTATTTTCTCTTAGGTTTGAGAAACATTCTCCACTCATACATGAGCTAAGTAGTTTGAGTTGATTATGGTTGAAGATTATTTACTCATGGTCAATGTGAGTCAACATATGTAAACAAGCTTGTTTGTGTTGGTTATAAAAAATTGATATGCTATGGGTTAGCTAATTCTAAGTGAGTAATTGTTGATAGAGCAAGAGTATAACTTCTTCTAGTAATACGTAGCTATGGGTTAGCTAGTTCTAAGCAAGTAATTGATATAAAGTAGGAGTATAGCTTCTTATAGGAATGCATAGCTTAGCAAAATAGTAGCTAGGAATTGTTTTCTTTAGGTTTGAGAAATCGAAGTGAAATAGTAGCTAGGAATTGTCTTTTCTTAGATTTGAGAAACCTTCTCAAACCTAAGGTAGGAGTTGTTTTCTCTCTAGCTTATTGGATATAGTAGCTAGGAATTGTTTTCTCTTAGGTTTGAGAAATCTTCTCTACACATGCATGAGCTAAATAGTTTGAGTTGATTATGGTTGAAGCTTATTAACTCATCATGGTCAATGCGAGTCAACACATGTAAGTAAGCTTATTTGTGTTGGTTATAAAAAAATTGATATGCTATGGGTTAGCTAATTCTAAAGCAGATAATTGATAGAGCAATAGTATAACTTCTTCTAGTAATGCATAGCTATGGGTTAGCTAATTCTAAGCAAGTAATTGATAGAGAGTAGGAGTTTAACTTCTTCTCGTAATGTGTAGCTTAGTGAGATTGGTCACCTTTAGATGGATCAATTTGAGCTCCTCGTGCTGGAAACCAAATGGATGCTTTAATTTTTTTATGAAAACAAGTGCATATACAAATCATACGATTGTGTTGCCACGTGCAAGCACCATGTAGGACTTGAATCCTAGTTTGGACACCCCTAGCCAGAACATAAACATTCAATTGTTTGAATACAAGGAGCTAAAAATATCACGCACGTTTTGTTGATTAAGGCCTATGTTGGAGATGTAAGAATCTGGGCAAATGTAATAAATCTAATGTGGGAAAATCCACCCAATTATATAACCTAACACTTTTTAGAGGACATGGAAAATAGTCTAGGCAAAAGTAGCTCATGTCTCCCCCTCTTGATTGGTGCATGTGCTCACAATGAGGCATCATCCATAGCTTGGAGATGGATGGTAATCAACATCCAACTTAGTGCCAACCTATGCTGCTTGGACCTCATAGAATCAAACAACTTGGAGCACATCTTGCCCACTCACATTTGTTTAACATACTTAGTGTGTGAACACAATTGGTAAAACATTCAACGAGGATCCGTGTTCGGCCTTACAATAACAAAAAATACCTTAGTATCTTGGTTTTTCGAAGCACTTAATTTTGCATTCAACACTTTGATTTTCAAAGGCAAAATGAATATCTAAGTTCTTCTACTAAGGGTGTTTACACACCTTCCACCAAAGTTTATCCAACACTTAAAGCATTGGGTGAAGTCATTTTTGTATTGCTAATGCCATTTTTGGGCCTCACTTATACGCATAGTCTAGTTGGAAGAGGAATACATGTTTGTGGCTAGCTCTTGCCGGCCCATGCAATTTCTTGCAATGCTTGCCTGAAAATGGAAAGCTTCATACATTTACCAATTTTGAGGAATATGTGTGTATAGTTGGAGGCATTTTTCCAACCGATCATACATCTTCCAACCAATCATATGCGTTAGATTGCCTCGGCTCACCTCATAAATCCTTGTGTAAAAATCTGAAATTTTATACAGTAATGGCATTCGAGAGACATGTTTTCAAGAGGTTTAAGAAAACCTGGCCATATGAATGAGAGTAAGAGATCTCATTATAGGTAAGCTTCCCTAGATCTTAATCTTCAAGTACACTAGGTCATTTGTTTCATGGGTTGGGGGGTTGGGTTTGATTATCTTATGGAGACTTAATTATTTTTTTGGGGGATTTTTTATGCTCGTGCGCGTGTGTGCTTTCGTGCCGCTATCAACAGCTAGCAGGTTTTGAACCCATCACCTCCTGCTGCATGGGACTTCAGCACCTTACCGCTAGGCTGTGTCTCCATTGGCTATGGAGACTTAATTACGTGCAAACTACTTTTTTGAGTTCATCGGGCACATATGAACCCGCGACCTTTAGCTTGGGGTAGGGAATTCACATGGGCTATATGGATAAGTGTGAGGAGATCTAAGTAATGATTATAGATGAGCTTGATCATAGACTTAACCTTGAAGTACACTTGGGTCGGTATGGGGGGGTTGGTGATCTTATGAAGACTTTTAATTTCATTTGATTAGTGTAGTAGTAGCAAGGTCGTACAAGAAACAGCGAAGGGAGGGAATAAAAAATCAAATTTCTTTAATGATTGCTAATGGGGCAGGCCTTATCTACGCCGGGTCTTCGTCTTCTTCATCTGATATGATGAGGATGAAGAGGAGGAGGAGCAGGAGGAGAAAGGGGCGTTGGTGGTGTTGAAAGAGAAGGACTCTTCTCAGCACAGCTCATGCTCGGCTGCACTCCACCTCATCCACACGCGCGCGCGCGCGCGCAGCAACGCAAGCAAACCCCCCCCCCCCCCCATACCGACCTTCATCTTCTTCTCCTTTGTAAAAGGCCCCCAAGCTCTGACCTCCCCATATCCCCCCTCATTAATGAAGAGAGCAGATGAGGACCCCCCCCCTCCCTCCTCCTCCTCCTTTTCACTGCTCTCTCTCGTTCTCTTTCTGCATTTACCGCCTTTTACCCATCTCTACCCCCCCTCTCTCTCTCTCTCTCTCTCTCTCTCTCTCTCTAGGCCTCTCCCTGCAGCTTGTCATCCAGCCATCCCTGGGTTCTAGCTTCTAAAATTTCCTCAGAGTCCCCACGTGATCCAACCCTTCTCTCATTGAGAAAGCTTTTCAATTTGTTGCCCCCTTGATGACCCAGCTTATCTAGAATCAGTTTTCTCTTCCGAGTTCTTGACCAGACAGAGTGCTCTCAGAGTATTGTCCTGTGTGTGTGTGTGTGTGTGAGAGAGAGAGAGAGAGAGACAGAGAGACATCATCATTCCTATTTGTCTATCTTGACCTTTGGAAGTGCTGCCAATATTGGAAGAGGGGAGAGAGAGAGGGTGAGAAAGGGAGAGAGAGATTCCATTGCATTTGCATTGATTGGGTCAGCTTGATCAAGGAAAACAGGGCAAGGCTGGGAAGAAGAGGAGAGATAGAGAGAGAGGGTCTGGAGGGGGGAGAGAGAGGGTCTGGAGAGCTTCCATTGAGCAGCGGAGAGAGAGACAGAGAGAGAGAGACTCTGTGACTGCCTACCTCTGTACTGTACAACTTACAATAGGGGTTTCGGCTGTCATATCTATCTACTTCATCCTCCTACTCATCATCATCTTCATCATCAACATCAACATCATCTCTGTATTTCATTCATTGATTGTTCTCCTTCCTCACATTACCTCTCTCTTTCTCTCCTGTTCATCCTTTTTCTCCCCCACACCGCCCTACTCTCCCCGCCCTCCCCCTAAAGTGCACAAGTACAATGGCCCCTTGAAGAACCGTCCCGTCATTCCTCCTGACTACACCTGCCACTCCTGCTGCAGGCCTTCCCCTACGCTCCTGCCGCTGTTGCTGCCATCAACACTTCCGTTCGGCGCATCTAATGCCCCCCCCCTCAAGGTACATCTCAAGCTCTCCACCCTCCTGTTCATCATCAGGCAACCTTCCCCCTTCATCTTGCACAGCTCAATGTAAAGGGAGGTTGGCTGTTTTCTTACGGTTTTCCTCACCTTCCTGCACAGAATAGCAGAGACACGTGTTAAAATGCAGTGAAAGAGAGCTTCTCGTCTCACACAGTCCTGACGGTACATGCTTCTGCAGCCAGATGAAAAGCCCGACCAAGCAGCCGTAGAAGCAGAACGTGCTGGCTCGCGCTCTTCAGCAGAAGAATCGCCAGAGCTCTACTGGGCAGGGCTTCTTCTTGAATCACATGCTTTTCTTACTCAGCAGAACGCACACCATAGCCAAAGCTTTCTGGACGAGGTTTCGTTTCCAGCACATTCAGGCGCTGGGTGCCTGCAGGTAGATGCAATAACATACGGCGAAGAGTTTCGGCTGCAGGTGCTCAGAATTACTGCTAAGGGTTTCGGCTTGAGGGGGAAGAAGCTGCTGCCCATGGCTTGAGCAGGTAGAGGCCAAAATACACTACCTGCAAAAGATCTACACCTCTGAGCTTCTTCTCCAGGCAGAAGCAGCAGTAAGCCTACTGGTTAGGGTTTATCTTACCTTTTTGCACTGCTCTTTTTCTTCTTTGTCTTCTTCAAGTAGCCTCCCCGTCTACAAACCCCGACTGCTGGATTTATCTACATAGCAGCTATGGAGGCTATCCCTCAGGATTGTCAGCGGCACCGAAAGGCCAGTTTTCCTGAGGAGGTCCTCGAGCATGTCCTCACCTTCGTCACATCTCACAAGGATAGAAATGCTGTCTCTTTGGTATGCAAAGCTTGGTATCGTGTGGAAGCTCTTACCAGACAGCATGTCTTCATAGGTAACTGCTACTCTGTCTCTCCGGCCTTCCTCATTCACAGGTTCAAGAACCTCAAATCTCTCACAATGAAGGGGAAGCCCAGATTTGCAGATTTCGGTCTTGTGCCAGAGTACTGGGGAGCTTATGCTGATCCCTGGGTAGCTGCCTTGGCCGATGCTTATCCATGGTTTGAAGAGCTGAGGCTGAAACGAATGACTGTAACTGATGATTGCCTGGCCATACTTGCACAATCTTTTCCAAATTTCCGTACTTTGATTCTTACAACCTGCGATGGGTTCACCACCAGTGCGTTGGCCCATATTGCTGCTAACTGCAGGTATATAAAGCTGATCTTTCACTGCTTTGTTTTCCATCATATTGAAAGGAGGTTTCAGTCTATTACGCACTTCTAATTAAGGCCATTGAATTAAGCAGTCTACCGATGGACCACCACAGACGGAACTTGTTTTTGCACGAGCTGTTACTATCTATTGTATGTGCTTATTCCTCCCAGCTGTGTCTTGGAAGTGTGGCCCTCTCTTATAGGCCATGCGGCTGCCTATGGCTACAGGGCACTATGGCCTGGTGGGCTGCTTTGATTGTAGTTACAGATGCTTTGATTGTAGTTACAGAAGATCTAGCAGTCTATCCTCTAGTACTTGATGTCGTTCAGTGTGGCTCTTGAAGCTGCTGCATGGTGGGTAGCTGCACTCATCACACAGGTGACTCCTTTGGGATGGAATGATTATTGAAGTATTGATAATGATTTGCTGTTCATGTGGAAGCGCTGATATTATCGCTACATGCGCTTAGGTGTAGGATTAGTTACTTTGTTGCGTCAACCGAAGTGAGGAGAAGAGAGAGAATACACCAGACACAACATTGTGTCCCTATAGCCCTGTGAATTTGCTTTATTATGAAGTTGAAACAATAAAGATCTATCCTTGACCTGAAGGTATCTCCTTCTTTACTGAGCTGAGCTCTAGCCTGTGTATCCAGCCTGAACAGATGACGGTAACTTGCCGATCTAAATGGGTGCTTGCTGGTACTGACCGCTTCCTTGGTGGGGTTCCTGGAATACCTCCGTTTTGCAGGTCTGCAGAAATTGCTGATGCCTTTGCTCCTATATTTAAGTGGAGTGCCGATTGTTTTGGATTTGGTGCATTCCTAGTTGCTTCAGTGACGCTCTGCTAACCTGTCTTTAATTTGGGAATTAGAAGAGGCAGGGCCTATTTACAGGACACTGCTCGGCTTCCTCCCTGACCAGCTACCCGATCTGTCCAGACTTGCCAGATGGACTGTCCGAGTGCTCAATTGGTGTCTTGCCTACTGGCACCTTCTATCTTTGGCGCCAGGCACTTGGCCTTATAAGCTGTGGTTTACAAAATTGTGTGGTGTTTGTGCACGAACAATTGCCCAGACTTACCTTGGCCTTCCCTGGTGGCAATCGGTGACTTGTACTTGCATTGGGGCTCACAAAATGCATAATTCATCTCTAACCTCAAGACTTGCAAGCCACCCAAGTGCGGTGTGGCAACACGTGAAGAAAACCTTTAATATGCTTAATTTAACTTTAACTACCTTCCAAGGTTCCAACCATTATTATTTGGGACTGAACATATGCTGAATCTACCAAGGTTAAAAGTGGTACTTTTTCACAACCTCTGTAGAAGTATTGTTAGTAAGCTCAGTATGTTGGTTATGTATGAAGATCTGTCCACTAAGGCAGACATGTCATAATGCCTACCCAGCTATGGTGTGTGTGTGTGTGGTCTTTAGTGCTAGCATTTGTCTGCCCTTCACCTTTGGAGAAGTGATAGAAACTTGGAAGTTGGACTTCAGTTTGATGGTTTATCCATAAAGATTGGTCTACTATGTTGTGTGCACTTTTGGGTGCTTGGGTGGGGATGTCATAGCATGCGGTTCAAGCTATGCATGATGAAGTTGATGATTTGAAGCGTTGTGAGTAGACTCTCATGGAGTTAAAATTGCACTTTGATTTTTGTTAAGTTTGAGAAACAATCTGAACTTTTACATGGAAACCTGTGCTTATTATCACTATGCAGATTTTACCGATGTGTGTGTCACCAGACAAGTGGCAACATCAATGCGTGTGCTGATTTTTCCTACTTTTCAGATTCATTCTACTGAAAGCTGGTCTCTCAATTGTTGCAGGCACCTGCAGGTGTTGGAGCTGCAGGAATGCGAAGTAATTGACAGAGGAGGGCATTGGCTCAGCTGTTTCCCCGAATCCTTCACGTCCCTTATTTCCCTCAATTTTGCAAGCTGTGCAAGTGAAGTAAACTTTTATGCACTCGAAAGGCTAGTTGCAAGATGTACCTCTCTTAGGAGCCTTAGGTTAAATAGTGCAGTATCATTTGAGCAGCTGGAATGCCTTGTTGCAAAAGCTCCACAGCTTACGGATCTTGGTACAGGCTCCCTTTCTGCTCCAGAATGTTCATCAGTGAGAAATTTTGAAAGAGCTATCTCAAAATGCACGGAGCTGCGAAGTTTATCTGGCTTTTGGTTAGTGGCCTCTAGATGTGTGCCATCCCTTTACCCAGTCTGTTGTAATCTTACCTTCTTGAATCTGAGCTATGCAAGCTCCTTTCGAAGCAGTGAGATGATAAAGCTTATCAGTAACTGTCACAAGCTACTTCGACTTTGGGTAAGAAGCCTATCCCAGAGACCGTGTGACCGAACTTCAAGCAGATGATTTACTTTTATCAAGCATTGTGCAGCTAGAGTTAGCTCTCCTGGCCTTTCTAGCAGCGATGGGTTTTTAACTTGTGTGATTTCTTGTTCAGGTTCTGGACTCTTTGGAAGACAGGGGGCTTCAAGCAGTAGCATCTGCTTGCAAGGAGCTTCAAGAGCTGCGAGTGTTCCCTACGGACTTACGTGGGCCAGGGCTGGCTACTGAGGATGGTCTAGTGTCTATCTCCAAGGGATGCCAGAGCCTGTTATCTATCTTGTACTTCTGCGGGAAGATGACAAATGCAGGCCTTCAGACCGTGGCAAGGAATAGTCCACAACTGACTTGTTTTCGCCTCTGCATTTTGTCTCCTCTAGCTCCTGACCATACCACCGAAGAGCCTTTGGATGAAGGCTTTGGAGCTATAGTCAAGAGTTGCAGGAGTCTGAAGCGCTTCTCCCTTTCTGGTTTATTGACAGACAGAGTTTTTTGCTACATTGGTATGTATGCCAAGCAGCTGGAGATGCTTTCATTGGCTTTTGCTGGTAAGAGTGACCTTGGCATGCAGAAAATCTTGGAAGGCTGCCCAAATCTCCGCAAGCTGGAGATACGCGATAGCCCCTTTGGGGATCCAGCCCTTCTCTTTGATGTGCAGAAATACGAGTCCATGAGGTCGCTTTGGATGTCATCATGCCATGTCACTGTGAGTGGTGCGTTGTTGCTTGCGAAAGCCATGCCCTCTTTGAATGTGGAGGTAATCAAAGATGAAAACAATGAGGATTCTCGAGCAGACAAGTTGTATGTCTATCGTACAGTTGCGGGGCAACGCCCAGATGCTCCATGCTTTGTATTGACGTGCAAGTAGAGTGCATGCCAATCTGAACAGCAGGCAATTCCAATGTAAGCCCTGGAACCTGCCTTTGCACCAAATCTTTGATATGATTTTTTTCGAGTTTGGACAAGCCAGAAATTACCATTTTTCTTCACTTTTTATGTTTTTCCAGTCTTCTGTATTTCCCTTTGATGGGCATGTATATAGCACAAATTGAATTGTCGGGGCAGGCAGGCAGGGACGTATTTGACAGCTCCTGCTTGGTGGTTGAAATCTATGATGTTGTCCAGGAGCTCTTGAAAAATTTCCTGGTTTGTCCTAATGTTCTCCTCAAGCTGGTTACTGACAATATGAAGTTGTTTTCCTACATGCAACCATGTTTCCTGCTGTCATGGATCATGTCGTCCACTGGCTCGATATAAATGCCTCATATTTATAGCTCGTTATGTATATTACCAAAGTCTTAGTAATTATGGATAAACCCTGGCATTACACAACTTGTAAGCTTGGTGATATCTAGAAATCCGCTACAAAGAGAGCATTGTGTAGATACAAATGTGTAGAGACAAAAGATGTGATAAAAAAGGTGTAGCCACTTGTTCATAGTAATGTTAAACCAATGTGGTTAATATACCCCCTCCCTAATCGGGGTTCCATCTCAAAATCGACATTGAGGAGCCCAAATACCGTAGTCATATTAGAGGTACAAGAACTTGTGATGACCACATTGAGGGTGCGTGTAGGCTGTAGGAGAACATCTTATAGGAGGGTACCTATAGATTATCAATGATCATGTGGGCAGGGAACCACTACACTTGCTGATAGTATTCAAAAATTTGTTGGAGGTTGGGGCCTTGGTGGTTGGTGTTAAAGGCTAGCTCATGTACCGGATGGGAGTGGGCGGTTTAGTTGGGAAAGGCTCCGATCATGTCTTTAGTTAAGAGCCCAAAGAACCCAACGGTGGCAATGATTGCTGGGTTTGGGACTTGGTCATATGTCTCGCATAAGTGCTCCATGTCCGAATCAACCAATCTTCACTAATCTGATCTGCTTCTTTGGGAGGTGGAATGATAGGATAGTTGTACATCATCTTCCCCCTTGTCTCCTTCTAGGCCTCATGGAAATCCTCTTAAGCCCAGCGGTACTCAATGGGTGGGAAAGTAAAGCTCAAGGACTCTCAGGTAGCTCGGTGCACAACCCAATGTTCCTTTTGGAAGAGGTAGGGTCAACTCCTATTATCGAGATCTTTGTGAGGTCGTTTTGTGCCTTGGTGAGCAACTACAGGGTACTTGTGTGGACTTTTTAAATATCTACATGGGCCTAGTGACTGGCTATGGCCTATCCATGGTGTGGTTGATCTGATTTGTAAGCAGTTGGGTGATGCTACCTACCAAGTCCGGTGTGATCCCCTCTTCTTTAGCTTGTGCTTGTAGTAAACTCTGTCGGATTGCCACCTTGCCTGTTTGGAGCCACCATGAGGCTCTTCCTTTTCCTACTCTATTTTCACATCATAGAGAAGAGCCCAAATGAATTGTGTCATTCCCACCACCAACATCCGTATTGAGCACCTTACCGATGTTTATATGAAGGGTCCTCTCTCTTTTTGTTTGGGGTGTGGCGCCTGCCCTGTGAGTGGAAATCCTATGATTTTGACCCTCGAGCTCTTCTACTTTTTGAGTGGGGGCTTTTGCACTATGTCAGTGGGGAAAAGGGTCTTGGGGATTTGCTACAGTGCTTCCTTGACTCCATCGGAGAGGCCATGTGAAGGGGAGAAAGCTCTAGCCATAAAGTGTAGTAGAGGACTCATGTGAGAATGTGGGCATTCGTGATCCTAGTCTGTGCATGCTCACATTGGTGAAGCAGATCCTTGTGGAAGTATCCCCTCCTAGTTGGTGAGCTTTGGGTTGTTGAGCCAAACCAAGATATTGACTACACACTTGTTGTAGCAGATTGGTCACTTGAGGTGTCATGACCTCTATGTGGGCAACACTAGGTCTGGCCTTGCTGCCCCACTCCACCGGGGTCTCTATTTCAGTTAGATCCCCTACTATAGGTAGTTCCTTGTGATGCTTCTTATAAGGGGTATCCACCTTTAGGTTGAGGGCTTTCCCTAAACCAGAGCATGGGTCAACTTGATCTTCACATCCAACTGATTTGGCTCCTTGATTATCCCAACCTTAGAGTTGATGTTGAAAAAGGTGATCAACTGTGCTTGGCAAGATTGTTCCCCATGGTGGTAGGCTGATGAGACCTTTGAGCCCCAATCTACTCCATGTGTGGCTTGATATCTTCTTGGGTGGAAATTATGTAGCTGTTTGTGGTATGGTATGTGGCCCTATAGCACAAGTTTTGGTCATTGTTAATGGATGAGTGAATGACTCTCCTGTTCAAGACATCCAAAGTCTTTTTTTCCACCCAAGAGGCCTCCCGTAATACCGACAAGAAGGAGTGCTCCTCATAGGACTGGAGGGTATAAGCCTTCATTTTAGTGGGTGTCTCTCAACCTAAAAAGTGCCCTTTGAATCTATATCCTCTACCATGCTTACCAGGAGGGGGCTTGTGTAACATATGAGGCTAGAGAGAGGGTGGGTGGAGAGAGAGTGTAGGTAAGAGAAAGAATTTATGAGAAACAATTACAAGAGTTTGGCTAAATGCTAAGAAATAACATGAAATTGACATGGGGGAAAATGAGTCTAGAAAGAGGTTGGGGTGATGGGAGAGGGGGTTTTCGTGTGTTAACCATTGTGTAGGTTAATATGGTTTCACCCGCCCAACCTACCATAAGGCACTTTGCTATCTTACCTGCTCGAATATGCACGTTATCTTTTGTAAGAAGACGATGTTGGAACATATAAAGCAACCTTACCTTGTGCTTAATATCAAATAGGGAAAGTCTAAGGACTTTGTGTACATACTTCCTTCATACTAGTGATAGAGACTGGACAATTTTAAGTTTGGCCAGCCTAGTGTGAAAGCTAGTCACCTGTATATAAGAGACTGGACCATTATTAAGTTTAGCCAACCTAGTGTGAAAACTATTTACTTGTATATAAGTCATGACAATAACACAATCATCTTGCAATAGATTAGTGTGAAAACTAGTCACTTGCATATAAGTCAATTTTGATAATAACACAGTCATCTTGAAATAGAATACTTATGAGCTCTTCTCTTTCCTCTTCTTGCATGCATGTATGCTATTAAATCTTACTTGCTTAATGGATGCATGCTAGATAGGTTTGTTTGTAAGTTTTCCTCTTGTATTAGCTTCCTCTTCCTCCCCCACCTTTTGTGAGAGAGAACCACCATGGAAGACGAATCTTTTTTTGCCTCCAGCTAGGCATAGAAATCTCTTCCTTCAGACCATTAGCAAAAGGAACTTTCCAGTGTGAGAACAGAGTGAGGACCAACATACAACGAGTTAGCGCACCCACATAGGAAAGTTTCAGTTTTGTTGTGGCTCTAAGGCAAGGCACCCAACGACACATGCTTTGGTAAGGATAAGGTAAGCTCTCATATTTGGCACCATGTAAAGGATTAGCCTAGGGCTTAGCTTCGTTACTCGTCCATTCCAAGCTAGTGGGATCACCCAATATTGCCTGATGTTGATTAAGATGTCCTACTCCAAAAAAACATATGATTTTAGAGCCTTAGATGTGTTAGTTTTTTTGCTTTTATTTTGATTTTGATCTGAAGGTTATTTTCATTAGAGCATTCTATTTTCATATCTTGGAAGGGAAAAACCTTGGTTTTTATGATTTGCATGATTTTGGAGCTCACAAAGCTTAAATTTTATTGCATTAAGCCAAGGAATAGGTTAGTAATTGTGATTAAAAGTGAAAACCACTGCGAAAACATGAGCATTAAGCTTTATTAGGTATGTATTAGCATGGGATAGTTAATTTTTGTTTATGCAATTCATATTTTTTCATGCATTGTTTGAATCATTAGCTTAGAAGTAGGCAAAACTAATAAAAATTAATTAAAACACTTAATTACTTGTATAACAACCATCAGGACTAGGATCCTTAATCACCCCATCAAGTCCCCAAAATCTCAAAAAACTCCAAAAACTAGGCCAAACGAGCTCTCAAGCTAGGAGATGTGAGTACAAAGTCCCATGAAAAAAGACACGAGTCATGAGCTTGGAGATGTGATTCTTGAGCATGAAGATGTGAATCATGAGTGTGGACACGTGAGTTGTGAGTTAACAATAGACATGCGTCAACCAAACCCGAGTCTAGAGATAGATATACCTAACATTGTATCAACCTATTACTGCATTAAAAGACTTGTAAAGGACATACCTACTCATGTTCTTTAACGATTTTCTTGTCGTACAATCTGTACTAACTACAATTTCTAAGGAAAATTCTTGTCCTTTGTAATTATTGGGACATTAAAGTATAATTATTGCCCAATAATTGCACACCATCCCTATCATAGACCTAATTATTGCCCAATAATTGCACACCATCCCTATCATATAGGCCTAATGCATAAAATTGCATGTCCCAATAAGTAGGCATATTTCATGAAAATAAAGTATGTGAGCCTAGTGAGCATGTGTGAGTCAATCTATGTGAGCCTAGAGATGTGAATATGGAGCGTGAGTCAACACACGCGAACCTAGAACAGAAATCAAAAAATCAAAATTCTCAAAACTTAACGTATTTTTGTAGCTTGATTAAAACAGACATGTTTGAATTCACACCTAATTCAGGAAGCACTGGAGAGCGTTTCACCAGAGTGAAACCCTTGATGCAAACCCGATTTAGACTAATTGTTGGAAATGATAATATAATCGGCTATAATGCATCAAACCACACTTCCTCAAACCCACCCAGCCTTTGGTCCCAACAAATGACCAGCATCAACTGAGCGCTTACCGATTAATAAGAAGGAAAACTCCTTCGGATCCACCTCAAACAAAAAGATTTGGGACCAGACGAACCAAATAAATGTAGATGTGAGCATTCGCTCCCTCAAGAAGTGGTCAAACCATGTCAAATGCCACAATGTTTCAAAAATTTAGTGTCAATCATGAGTTGTGATTATCCCAAGCTGACTACAGTTATGATATTATTACTCAACAACTACAGTTATGGTAATCAAGAAATGTCTCCTTTGCTGTACCACTAGGAAAAAGTGTTTCTTAAAACACATAGTAGTGCAAGCATGAGTCCCACTTTCCACCCACAAGAGCTCATTATAGAATCATTTTCACCATAAAGCCAAGTTCAAGTTCTTCTCCGTGTTCAGATGAGGAACATTGAACACAGGAAAGAGTAAAGAGATAATGTTTGGGACTACCTCGAACCAAAGGGATCCACAAGGGCAATCACATAATGTGTCCTTTGTCTCGGGAGATACAACCTCAAAGCTAGGCCATTGGAGCCATTGGAAACTACATAGCCCAAACCCTAGGGCAAGAAATCCTAGACCTTGAAATAGAGGGTTTTGTATAACCACTCCCTTCTTATGTTCCATTGCCACATGAATATGCAACAAACATGCTTAGGATGGTGCTTGAAATGGGAAGGGGGTTTGCCATAAACATAATATCTAGAGGTTTAGAGTTGGGTAAAACAAAGCTAATCCACATCTCAAGGCTGATGACCAATTTGATGGAACTAGAGATCCCATTCAGTATCTAGAGAAGTTCGATCAAATTTGTGAGGCCATGGGAAGGACTGATGATGATCACACTAAGATATGTTCAATCGGACTTTGCGAAGGTAAAGAATGCCATTGTTTAGGACTCTAAACCCACATGAAAAGGCCAACTATGAGGTCTTGAGACACACATTCATTGTGGGATTCTCACCCACAATAGAGCCAGATGGAGCCCTATTGCACAGATCTATATCCTTAAGCAAGAGGAGGGTGAAACAATGTGGGACTACATTGCTACCACATGAGATGCAACCCCTATGAGAGACTAGATAACTTATCACTCATTGATTGATTTATGATAGGTCTCAAGAGCAAGAGGCTCCATGACCATTTCTATAGGTCTAGATACTACATCTTTAATGAGTGTTGCCACATGAGGCAATAGACCTAGTAAACAATCTCCAAGGTAAGGATATACACCCGAACGAAAAGATAGGGGACACATCATCCAAAATCGAAGAGCATGTAGAAATGCAATGCACAATCTGCTCTCAAGGGCAATGATGTCATGACCATCGAAAGTGTTTTGGACGATAGCTCTTGTAAGAAACATCGGGCTGATCTCCCGCTTAAACTAACTCTTCCCAAAGAGAAGAAACCCACATTGACTACACAAACCTTCCAAAGGAACTCAAAGAGTACCCCAACCCCATGTTGGAAATGGAGCGAATGAAACAAACCCAAGTGCTTGTAAGATGTAGACTGAACTAGAGCCAATACTTCAGTAGGGTGGTCAAGTATGAACCAATGACCCCACCTGAGCATAGCCCAGATCCTATGCCAAAAGTCAATCATAAAACCAATAAAGAAGCCTTAGAGTGTGCCAAAGACCATAGCCAAACTTGTAACAATTCTTAAGCTGCTGTGAAAAAAGAGCATGTTCAGAGCCTCTTCCTCTCGAACCAATCCAACCAGATTTCTCGTTGTTGCTAGGGCATTCCATGGGTCATCATAGTTATAGGTGAAGAGTTCATTTTGACCCTATCAAAGGACTCAATGGGAGGTAGTGATTTACATCAGATGGATATAAAGAATGCATTTTTGCATGGTGATTTGCAAGAAGAAGTTTACATGATGCAATAGGTTATGAGAGCAATGTACATCCAAATTTTGTGTGCAGGTTACGCAAAGCCTTGTATGGCTTGAGCAAGCACCCCCACAGAGCATGGTGTAACAAGATCAGGGAGGAGTATCTTGTTACATATATCAAATGTAAAATTTTCACTTTATGTAAAAAAGACAAATAAAGGGATCATGGTGTTTGTCGTTTATGTAGATGACTTGATTATCACTAATGCTATAAGCATGTTTCAGTGCCATTGGAGCAAAACACTAAGCTTTCTGCATATACATGTGCATTTTTGGAGGACCCTACTATGTACAAGTGCATAATGGTCGCTTAATCAACATGACCATTATAGGCCGTTAATAGGAAACTACACTTAGATGTGGCTAGATAGATTCTTAGGTACATAAAGTCTATGGTTAATTATAGACTTTTCTATGAGTCTTGCAGAGAGATACAGCTACATGTGTATACGGATGTGATGATTGGGCTAGTAGAGAGAGACAGCTACATGGGCATATAGATGTGATGATTAGGCTAGTAGTGTCTTAAACAGGAGATCTACCACCAGTAACTTTATGTTTTCTTTTGGCAGTGCTGTTGTGGGTTGGAGAGAAGTAAGAAATAACCAATAGTTGCCTTAACAAGTACAGAGGTAGAGTACAAGGGTGAGTACAAGGGTGCTGCTAATGAGGTAGCTTGATTTCAGAAGCTACTTGGTGATGATATGGGTGAGAGACCATGGATAGGGCTATTATCATTTATTGTGATAACATGAATAGGATACAGCTAGCTAGTAACCCAATCTATCATGCTAGGGTGGTGGCACATTAAGGTGCACTATCATTTTATGAGGAAGAAGATTCTAGTAGTAGGTGATGTGCATCTGGAATATGTCAGCACAAAGGATCAGGTGGCTCTGACATCTTCACAAAGGCATTGGGTAAAGAGAAGCTCCGGAAGTTTAGGAGCCTACTTAGAGTACTATGTGTAGAGTTGAGCATGAAGGGGTATGTTGAGATATCAAGCTCAACTAGTGTTGTGAACATTGACGACCCACCTGGGTAATATCTTCTGCACTTATGCCATTGGCATGCTTGGTGAGATTATGGGTGATATGTTGCCAAAGGGTTCACACTATGGACCGACCTTTGTAAGTTATAGTAGGAGAATACGTTCCCTTATAGTATATACTCTTATCTCTTTATGTTATAGTTGTAGAGAAGAGAAGAGAAGAGAAGAAAATTCAGCCATCCATCTCTCTTGTATGCATGTCTACTCTTATATGTGTTTTTGCTTGCAGTCATCCTCTCCCCCGCATTCTTCTCAATATTTGGTTGCACTTGTACTCACTCAGAGGCTAGCTTGGACCTACCAATGTGTAGAGGATGTGCACTAAATCCTAGAAGGCGGAGCCTTTGATGGGGTCAAAATGAATATTGTGGTGACTATGATGACCCAGATGAGGTTCACTTTCCTTCATATCCATTTTGTAGAATTGCATTAACAGATTTATCTTTGAATTTTTTGCTTGAGAGCCAAATAATTTATTGAGTTCATGCCATGCATCTTTTGCCCATTGTATCCCTATGATGTGATGAACGATTTCATCATTTAAACTGAGTGCGATAAGTCCTAATGCTTTCTCATTCCTGCTCTTCAACTCATTTTCCCCTTTCACCTCTGGGCATTCATCTCTTCCCTCAACTAGCCCCCACAGATTTTTCCTCATGAGCAAATACATGGTTTTTGTCTGCCATGTGTAAAACTGCTCCCATTAAATTTAGCTATCTCTTATGCCGTACTCATGATGATGTGAAGAAGGGGGTCTTACCTCTTGATCCAATTTCAAGATTCAAGGGCAGTGTCTACCCTTTTACAACACAATCTGGTGTTTAGGTGATGATTACAGCAGATTTATTAGCATAAATTCACCAAAAATTACATTAAACTAAGGGTAACAAATCTATACAGAATGGTTGGAGTATCAAACCATCTCCGAATTACAATCTAAAGTTATAGGGATCTGTATCAGATACCCAATGGTTAATTTGAACCCTCAATTGCACCAAAATACAGTGATTAGTATTGATTAATCTCACTGACTAGTAAAATAATCCTCTATTTTGTGTGCAAAAAACAGAGTATGCAGGGAGTCCAGATCTGGGCCTTAGAGTTCAAATGAGCTCAAATTTAAAGCCATCAATAGCAATTAGTCTAGTAGAGGATTAAGCCAAGAAACATAAGATTTGACCAAACATTGAATGCTCAATCTCTGTTTTACCAAAGTCACCTGCAGATTTGATGGAGAGCTTGGATCTCACTGTAGACTTGATGAAATAAAAAACTATCTTCACCAGCTTGTAGAGCACCCGTGAACACCCCTAGGACCAAGAGGAATTAGAGCAATGTCTTTTGGTGCAGACAAGATCTCCAGTTCTCTTTAAAAAAAGGCACCAGCAAATTCACGATTTGCAGTTGTTGTAGAAGGCGGTTTGGCAAATCTCTTTGATGGGCTGGAGCATGGGGCTTGTGGCTATGTGTGGCTAAAAGCTTGGAGGCTATTATTAAGCCTGGAGGGAGATCAAGCCCCTCCACCAGCTAGGGGTACAGATGCTCTTTGAAAAGAAGAGGTAAAACTTGATTATCTACTATTCCTGATTAGCTAGGTGATTAGCAAGATAATGGGCTCATAAATTTGATGGATTCTAGGCTAGGCACTGATACCATGTTAAATTTGCAGCAATGTGATGAGCTATGGTGGATCAATTGCTAGAATCAACATCATTAGAAAAGAGATTAGACGATAATTAAGACGTGTGAGTAATTAATTGATAGCTTAATGTAGGCATGGATAATAAAAAACCAGCAAATTCTCATTAGGCCAATGCCTCAATTCATAGAGTTTACATCCAAGCATCTAATCCCACTGATCTCTCCTTGATTCACTCCACCTCTTTTGCTTGATTCACTCCAGCTCTTCCTAGAATATCTCCACACTACCTAAATCTTCTCATGCTACCCTTTATTCTCTCCCAGTAGATACTTCTCACCTTTTCATAGCTTCTCTCACATTTACAGATTCTCTTTTACAGCCTCTTGCTGCTAAGGGCTTGTTCCCGCACACACCCTATTCACTTGTATATTTCAACATATATTTCAACATAACATCCCAATGGCATGCTACATTGATATGCTTTTCACGTAGGAAAGTGTGTTTGGCCTATTAAAAAGATAGCATGCTTCACATACTTTGTGCAGACCATTAATCTTAAAGTTCGACAAACACGCAATAATATTTTGGGCTTGCATAGACTTCAGGAAATGTATATTCATATTACCAATGTGCTTGTGCCATATGTCAATGTCTATAATGACAATGTGCCATGCGTAAACAAGGCTACCTTCACCTTAGGCATGTTAACATCCAAAAGTAAACATCATGTCATTTTTATTACCCTTTACAACCAAGTGGCACTAATTTTTGAAGTCTTCCACCATGAAGCACCCTTGAGTATTGAATCTGACTTGCTGACCCTGCTAAAGCATAATTTGTCCATTAGAAACTAGGTTTTTTGTAATATTAGGAACATGAAGTACATCTTCGAGGTACTTCATTTTTCCATCTTGTATACACAATAGTACTTTACCAACATGCATAATAGGGTGCACAATATCATCATCTATTTGTACATACCCTCATTTTTTCAAATTTTTTTTACATATCTCTAAACCACTCACCGCCATGACTATTCATATGGCTAGGGGCACTAGAATCCATATATTAAATATCTCCTGATCTTGACACATCCCCTATCATGAAATTGAGCATGTGTAGAATCACAAATAGTTAATCACATTTGTCATCATCGTGTTTACTTGATGATGCACAGTTTCCTTGGTGGGGATGAGGGTATCCTACATATCTATCAACATTCCATATGGAATGGTTTACCATACCCTTGGTGGATGATGAGGGCACCCCATCTCTATCAACATCCCAAGCCTCATCCTCCACTTATAACCTCACCTTAGGTAACTCCTACCACCACTTAACACTACTCTTACCTTGTCTCGCATCGACTAGCCCCTCAAACCATTATGGAGACCCAAAGCCTCGTGGTGTCGATGAAGATGAAGACCACACCAAAACCTTAACCTCAACAACCCTTAGGAAGGTCACCAAGAAGAAGTGGGTAGGAGTACCCTGGCTAGCCAAGGAAAGTATGATGCCTAAGTAAATAGACCTAGCAGAGCCACCATTTAGCACTGAAATGAGTGGGTAAGAGTACCCTGGGTAGCCAAGGAAAGTACGATGCCCAAGTAAAGATACCTGGCAAACCACCATTCACAAAAATCATTACATCCTCACTAGCTAGTCTTGCCATCAAAATTGAAGACGTCTATAAGTAGTGTGCATATTCATACTTGCAAGCATATCAAACTGGGATCCCTCACCAGCTAGTCCTACAATCAAAACTAAAGACTTCTATAAGCAGTGTGAAGAGAGAGGAGCCGTTAGCAAAAGATTATAGATATTACATGCAAAGAGGAAACAAGGCCAAGTAGACTCGTTTTAGGGAGAGAGAGGTTTTTATACAGACCCATTATAATTTCATTCCAAGTAGAGGTGGGGTTCGTTGGTAAAGGTTGGGGTGGATGTTGTATGCAAGCGATAGATTAAGGTGGGGGGAGACAAGGAAGCACCCATGGGGAAGGGGGGTCATGCAGCAAGCGGAGGGAGTGCTATACACAAATGTTAGATGAAGGTGGGGGAGATAGGGCATGAACTATATGGGTGGCACCCATGGGGAAGGAGAGGGCTATGTGGGAGGTTGTAAGGTCCCTGTCCTGACCGCGCAACGAATTCAGGGCCGCTAGTAGCGGAAGTAGCACTTCTTGTGCGGGCCAGGGTTCCTCACTCGGGGCCTCACCCATGGATACCCGGACAAGAGACTAATCCATCGGTTCTTCCAAAATCAAACCCGGGAAAACTTCCCATTGCTCGGAAAGCACGGGCGATTCCTCCAGGATAATTTTTCTATAACGTAGTCAAAAAGTCTTTACTAATTGAACTGATCTGATCGAACCCGTAAGTCCCATAGTCAGATCAGGGAAAGATTGCACTTGGATCATAGAGACCAACACTTTTTTCCTCATTGAGAGGCAGAGCCGTTGATTCTTTTCCATAGAATAATTTTTTTTTGAGATTTACTTCATCTATCATACCATAATAGAATTGAGTCTCAATTTAGGGATCCATCAGTCCAGCCTAACCCCATCCAGTCCCATGGGTTAGCCAACCATCCAACCACTGTAGTGATGGGATCCAATTAGGAATTTGATTAGGTTTTGTCTCGGGTACTAGGGAAAAGAGTTCCAAGGTCCCCTAGCCGGATATTCATGCAAACTTAAAACTAGTCACACCACTTACACACCCAATATGAAATTGCTTTTTTCACAGATTCAGTTGTCTTTAAAATAATCATTTAATGAAATCATAGTCACTGATCATAATCCTCCAAAAATTTCCAGTTGAATTCTAATTTCCAATCATTCCTTCCTCAGTGTACCTATGGCATCATTGGCAACCAGAACGCTCACCACCTGTCCACTCAGGGGTCTTTTCGATGGTTCCTAGCTCATAGTACTCGGCAATATTCACATCTCAAAATGGAATCTTCGTTGAAGATCAGCAAGATCAACCAACAGATCCATATAAAAAAACCATGGACTCATCCGTTGAGGACCAGCAAGGTCAATCAATTAGATCCATGCCGCCCGAATTCAGAAAACAACTCTTACTCCTTGTTCCAATATCTTCCACGATGCACGTGTGGGTATCTTCGCAGCGGCGACCCAGAGCCCGAGCACCGTATGGTCAGCACCCTCTAGGATCCTTCGCAGGTCACCTAGCGCTTCACTCAAAGGCCGCTTCCTTGGTCCCTCATCCATCGTACCACCGAAAGCTCACCATTTTAATCGAACCGAGGCTGGTCAAGACCTTGGCCGACCTTGCTACGCGAGACATCCTCCATTGACTCTCCATTGCTGTTGCAACTTTATCAAATTAGGTCTCCACCGCCACGACCTCATTCACAAGACAGTCAAAATGCTTTCCCAGCATTCTTGACATAAAACAGTCATTTTAAAAAACAGGTCATAAATACAGTTTCTATAGCGAACTCTCATCTTTCCACATTGTTCCACATCATTCCTCATTTATTTCATCTGTATTCCCTTTCTCATCACATCATAATCATTCACATCACAATTCACATGACACCACATTAATTCTCGTCTATCACATTCAATTACACCCATCACATACAGTCTATCCACATACATCAATTCTCATCTATCACATTCAATTACATCACATCCATTTACACCCATCACATCTCATTCATTCATATCCATCACATTTGTTCATTCATACCACCACATACATTTTCATAACCATCCCATCACATAAACTTGCTACCACATGCTCTTGAAGTGGAAATTGCCATAAGTATTACATAGGACTATTACACGGGCGCCCGTCCAAGTTGTAGATTTGGACACCATTGCTTCATATCTTGAATGTATGACCTTTTGGTGTATCTACCTTGACTCCTTGATATGAGATAATGGTAGTAGCTCTTATTAACCCTAGGAATCGGTTAACATTCCCCCCTTCTAATGTGGCGATCGTGTCTTCCTGATTGCGTGGAAGACCTTTGTGTTGTGGGGAGAATTGATAAGCTTTGTTGATGGCTTTTGATGTTGAGTGACATTCAATGGTCGTTATTCCTCCAGAAGGAATGAGAAGGGCTAGTTAGTAAATGAAAAGATTAGTGGTTTTTTGGGAATTCCTATAACGGGTGGGTACGTGTGGTTTTTTTGCAAATGATTCCATTTTTATATTTGTGTGAGCATGTTTTTTATTTTGTTTTTTTTTGGTTTGTTTGCTCACTTTTTTTTTTTGGCAATCATAAGCAAGGTTACATGTGATTTGTGCTAGTGGGGATGCTAAGAGATGCTAATAATGGGAGAGAAGAGAGGAAAGGATCCGGAGGAACGTAGACATAATCATCAGAATGAGATGGCGATTCTTCTCAGTTCCTCATTTGATTCATTGAAGCAACATTCATCATTTGAAGAAATTAGCCTTCGATGATGTCCCTTTGTGCGACAGGATTCTTGTCAAATGTTGTTGAGTAGGGCATGTTCCTGCATGCATCTTCCCATGTGCGTTTTATGTTTTTATGTATATTTAAGTGCTCTTATGAAGCAAGTATACATGAAGTACAAGAATTGAGTCATATAGACTCTTATTGAACTGCTCTGTGTTGAAGTAGCCACTTGTTGGCAGAGGATTGAAAGAATTACGTCGACTTGCGGGGGCTAATATAGATGTCCCTTTGTGCGACAGGATTCTTATCAAATGTTGTTGAGTAGGGCATGTTCCTGCATGCATCTTCCCATGTGCGTTTTATGTTTTTATGTATATTTAAGTGCTCTTATGAAGCAAATATACATGAAGTACAAGAATTGAGTCATATAGACTCTTATTGAACTGCTCTGTGTTGAAGTAGCCACTTGTTGGCAGAGGATTGAAAGAATTACGTCGACTTGCGGGGGCTAATATAGATGTCCCTTTGTGCGACAGGATTCTTGTCAAATGTTGTTGAGTAGGGCATGTTCCTGCATGCATCTTCCCATGTGCGTTTTATGTTTTTATGTATATTTAAGTGCTCTTATGAAGCAAATATACATGAAGTACAAGAATTGAGTCATATAGACTCTTATTGAACTGCTCTGTGTTGAAGTAGCCACTTGTTGGCAGAGGATTGAAAGAATTACGTCGACTTGCGGGGGCTAATATAGATATCTTCACTAAGGATTGGAGACCATTGATTTGTGAAGATGGTAGCATCATTTGGAGAGGTTTGGAATTTGAGGAAAAATTTTAGGTGATGGGTTGTACCATTGACCAGGATTTCGCCCACCATGGCCCCCCCATCCAAAGATGTACCTGGAAAGTTTGATGGTGAGGCTTTGGTGTAAATGTTCTCCAGTACTACATGAGTATGGATTGGTACTCATGGAGTAGTTGCTACATTAACTTAGCCAAAAGAATAGTAAGCTATAAGCTTAACAAAATTGTATTGGCTCTATTGAAGATTGTTGGGAGTTGCTTCTGATATTCTACCTTTTTTAGGTAGGGCATATGTGTGACTCCCTAGTGTTTGTCTTCTTCTTTTTGCTACCACCTTGCGATCAATAGTTCTTGTGTCTATTCTCTATTTTAGAGAACATGTGCGTATGTCAACTGTGTAGCTTTTGCACTTATGCTTCACATCCAACAGAGGGGTGAAAAGAGCATTGTGAGTTTGTAGCTGTCCCTTGGTTGGATCCACTTTTTATAGTAACACGGCTATTAAAGATCAACATAAAATGACTTTGTCAATTGAATGGGACACATATGCATATTGTGTCATGCCGTTTGGTTTGACCAACACCCCAGGAACCTTCCAACGCCTAATGTGCATAGCCTACAAGAGTATCTATGGAAATTCCTTGAAGTCTTTATGGATGACCTTTGTGCTAGTTCTACATCGACACATCTATGGTGTTTGAGAAAAGTTCTACAGAGATGCTGACTCTACAAGATCTCTTTTAACCCTTTGAAATGCCAGTTTTGGGTCCAACATGGAGTGATCTTGGGATACATTATCTCAGAACATGGCATTTCCATAGATGATAGTAAGGTGCGACTCATTCTCAAGCTAGTCTTGCCACTAAACATCTTAGTAAATTTCTACCAACTCCATGCTCATGTACTCTAGCTGCGGGCTAGTTGGGAACCGTTGGCCAACGAGGCTTTGGATCATGCATCCCCTATCTCTTGGTTTCGGTGGATAGCATCTACATCTTTGTCTTATATATTGTTTATAGGTCTAATGCCTTGTGTGGAAGTACTTAGACCTATAGAGATGGTCATGAAGCCTCTTGTAATGCAGATCTATTAACATTGGTCAACATTACTCTGAACGCATGGTAACACTCTAAAAAACATAAGAACTTTGAGCCATGTTGTAGGAGTGCCATATATTTTGACATAGATTTTGATGCTAACTTCATGGGAACTACTTCAAGGAATCTATTTAGATGGGGTCCTTGAAGGAACCCCATCTAAAGCATCATTTGGCATGGTACCTTCAAAGGTCGATGAGGGGAAAGAACCACATTCCACACCACAATAGTAAAAGACCTAGTAGTGGTCATGCTTATGTAGTAAAAAATGACTATAATAATGAAAAGTTGGTTTGAGAAAAGATAACATAGGACAACCAATAGTAGAAGACCTAGCGGCCGTGCTTATGTAAGAAATCATTACAATGGAAAGTTGGGCTAAGAAAAGGCAACACATGACAACCACATCTGTGACCCCAGATATGAGTTGTTTTGGTGTTTAATATGTTGTGCTAAGCACATAAGCATGGAGTGCCCCCACTTAAGACATAGACAAGGAAGAATATGGTGTGCATACTACATGAGGATATGAAACCATGATACTGCCCATTGCTATAAGAATTAACCCCAAAGTTAGTCACACCAATTCCACCCATTCATCACCACTTATCTTTGCCAACACCACTAGCAAGGTTAATGCTTACTAACGTACTACACCTAGGGTAGTACATGTCTCAAAGAGGAGTACTAAGAGTTCTAGAGTTACAACTACCACTTCCAGCAAACCACCCATTCCCCGATTGACCCCCATGAACCAATTGACCTTGACAAAAATACCTAAAGGTGAGGGAATAGGGGAGAACACTATCTACCTAGCTAGGACCTTTAGAGGCTCAGAGTCCCCTAAGTCAAATCCTTAGTCTCACTATATTCAAGATGGTGTAGTATTTACCCAGTATATATAGCTGCAAAGCATAATCCAATAGGGGGGAGAGACATCAATACCTTACCTACAGTGCTATCATTGTAAAGTACCTCGCTAGGTGGAAGAGTGTCCCCCCATTAAGAAGGCTATGGTAGCTGCACTACCCCATGAGGTAGAATAGTGATTGGGACAAAAAATATACCATATTTAGAAAAGAAAAAGTAATAAAAGTCTCAAGGTAAACCTAAGAACATGGAAAACTCATCCTTTTTTGTAAGACTCAATCAAACATGCGCCTCACATGCCATAAAACATTGGATGAGGAGTGTGAGAGTTTAGAGTTTGCTTTACTTCTAGAGTAGAAAGACTCCAAGATCTAGATGTATATGCTTGTAACCATGGATATCCTCCCAACTAGAATAGGCATGAGATATGTCACAGTGGGGATGGCAAGGAAATTACATTCTGCCATGGGGTAGCTGCACTACCCCATGAGGCAGAATGGTTCATGATTGGGATAAAACAAGCCATATATAGATACATAAAAGGAACAAAACCATCAAGGTAAATCTAAGAACATGGTTTGGGAGAAACTAAAAAACTCTCTCACTCTACAAGAAGAGCAAAAAAAAGCCTTAGCAGAGGCTGAAAGGAATTAATGCAGCTGATGGTTGTATTATATAAAAGACTAATAGCATGATCCCTCTATTTGTCTTTTTCACATAAAGCAAAAAAATTTCATTGGATATCACCATGCAAGAAAGCATTCTTTATACTCATCTCTAATGCCAATCAAGTCATCCATATAAAAGACTAATAGCATGATCCCTCTATCTGTAAAATTCCCATAAAGTGAAAAAATTTGCATCGGATATCTGAAATCCAATGGTAAAAAGATACTCCTTGTTCTTGTCTAACCATGCTCTGTGTGCTTGCTTTCAAGCCATACAAGGCTTTGCATATCCTACACACAAAATCTAGGTGTGCATCACTCTCATAACCCGATGGCTACATCATGTATACTTCTTCTTTACAAATCACCATGCAAGAAAGCATTCTTTACATCCATATTTTATGTAAAGTCCAACTCTTTGCTCTGTAGCCATAATAGCTCTCATGGTTTGCCATTCTCACTGGGCTGAATGTTGTTTTATAGTAAATACTATAGGTTTATGCAAAACCCTTGGAAAATCAATCTTGCCTATACCTAATCTCACTCATCCATCTGAGTTATGCTTGACCTTGTACACCCACTTACATCCAATTGCCTTATTTTACTCAGCAAAGGCACTAACTCCCATGTTGCATTTGCATTCCCAATGCTGCCATCTTCTCATCCATGGCATCTTCCTAATTTTTTATTTCCAAGTGCCTGCTCAAAACAAGTGTGCTTTAACTCCTATATTTCTTTAACCATGTAATCATAATGATGTGCTATATATCCATTATATCTCAACCTATCAATAAGGTATCTAACCCTCATAAACCTGCATACATTTAGATCGCTACTAGGTGTCCTCAAAAATTGGTTCTCCTTACACCAAGAGTAACTAATAGAATGCCAAGTTCCTCATCAAGGTTCTGCTTGGAGCCACTAGAGTCACCATTCACATATGAATGACATGTTGATAGATCAGGAGTAAAAGGTTGATCTACCTTTTTCTTCCCTTTGCATGATACATGTGTACCTACATTTGTCCCCTTAACCTACCTAAACCATGGACTAACATTGGATCCACTTTTAGAGTATTCTCTAAGTCCACTAAGAGCTTATGATTGCTACTTTACATATGAGGCAACATCATTACTTCGTACATTTGCATTTTCATATCATAAAAAACATCTCTGCTTACTCGCATCTCATGAGTGGTAGGGTTATAACAATTGTAACCTTTCTATTCCAAAGCATAACTAATAAAGATGCATTTCTCTACCTTTGGACTTTGTTCTCACTTCATTAGGAACATGCACATATATAATACATCCAAAAACTTTTAAGTGAGACACATTTGGTTTTATGTTTATAAACTTTTGTTTAGCCACATCATACCATGAATAGCTACAGTGGGGGTCTTAAGTTTATTATGTAAACAATAGTTTCATTATTGTATCTGCCCAAAAATAATTTGGCATATTCTTTTTAGATATTGAGGAACATGCCACTTTTATAATGTGCCTATTTTTCCTTTCTTTGCAATACCATGTACCTGTATGTCAAATGTCTGTTGATTCCTTATTTCTTAAGAAATCACCGAACTCATTAGACAAATACTCTCTCCCATTATCCAATCTTAGACATTTTATTTACATGCCTTTTTCCTTCTCAACCCCCAAGGCTTTAAATCTTAAAAAGTGAGCAAACACCTCACTTTTCGCTTCATATAAAATAAACCAACTTTCCTAGTGTGATCATCAATGAATGTAACATAATACTTGTAACCTACAATTGTTGCAGTCTTGGTCGGTTCCCATACATTCAAATGTATAACAACCAATGGTCTTTTGCACTAATGTGCTTTTCATGTGGGAAAGCATGTTTGGCCCTCTTACCAAGTTTGCATGCTTCACATAGTTTATACATACAATCAACCTTAAACTTTGGCAAACCTAAACAATATTTTGGGCTTGCATAGACTTTAGCTATTGTATATTCATTTGACCAGTGCGCTTGTGCCATATGTCAATAATTTACAATGGCACCTATCTCATGTGTAAACATGGATGTCTTCACCTCAAGTATGTTCACATCCAAAGTAAACATCTTGCCATTTTTGTTACTCTTTGTAACCAAGCAGCACTAATTTATGAAGTTTTCCACAAAACACCCTTGAGGATCGAACCTCATTAAAAATAATCTATTAATCATGGTTGAGTACTCTAGAGGGATGAAGTTAAAATATTAGACTTAGTTAAATACTTCAGAGGGATATGAGAGGGAGTGAGCTATGAAGTGTATATATATTTGGATAATTGTCCAAATCTATTAAATGATTGGTCAAATCTAGTAAGAGGAGAATTAGGCAAATCCCCAATAAGTTTTAGCATTAGGAAAGTCTCCAATAGGGGTAAGTTCTAGCAAGGGGAGCATTAGGAAAGTCCCCAATAAGAGTGAACTATGAATTGTAGATATATTTGGATTGCCCAAATCTGTATTGAATAGTTAGCCAAATATAGTGATAGGAACATTAGCCAAGTCCCCAATAGGAGTGAGGTATGGATTGTAGCTACGATTTGGGCAATTTTCCAAATCTACATTTAATGCTTGGCCAAAACTATTGAGAAGAGCATTAGGCAAGTCCCTAATATGAGTGAGGTATAAATTGTATATGGATTTGGATAAATGTCCAAATCTACATTGAGTGGTTTACCAAATATAGTGAGAGGGACATTAGCCAAGTTTGTGGTCAGGGTTAGCACTAAAAGGAGCATTAGGCAAGTCCCCAACAATAGGAGTAAGCTATGATTATAAATAGATTTGGATAATTATCAAATTTATTTATTGAATGGTTGGCTAAATCTATTTAGAAGAGAATTAGGTAAGTCTTTAATAGGAGTGAGATATGAAATTTTTAAAGATTTGGAGAATTGCCTAAATTTATATTAAACTATTGGTCAAATCTAGTAAGATAGAGCATTAAGTGAGTCCTCGAGTAGGATTGAGCTATGAATTATATATAGATTTGGACAATTGTCAAAATCTATATTAAATGCTTGGTTAAATCCACTGAGAGAGGAGCATTAGACAAATCCTCAATAAGGGTTACCCTTAGGCAAGTCTCCCAATAGGGGTGAGGTCTAATGAGAGGAGAATTTTGAAAGTCCCCAATACGAGTGAGCTATGAATTGTAGTTAGATTTGGACAATTATGCAAATATATATTGAAAGGTTGGCCAAATCTAGTGATACAAGAATTAGGTAAGTCCCCAAAAAGGGTTCAAGTCCAATAGAGGTGATGTTTGTGAGAGGACCATTATAGAAGTCCCCACAATAGAAGTGAGCTATGAATTATAGATAGACTTAGATAATTGTCCAAATTTATATTGAATGCTTGGCCACATCTAGTGAGATGAGCATTAGGCAAGTCCTCAACAAGCCCCCAATAGGGACGCTGTGAGGAGAATTTTTGTGATGCATGCAGATTGGACCCAAGAATCCCAGAGGAGGAGAAGACATGAGAGCTTCTTAATCTGTGACTTGGACAAGTCATGGATCTCGTGTGAGGAGGTCAAGTTGGTATGTTTTTGGAGCAATCCTTGCATGAGAATGAGTCATAAGTTGATGAACATTTGCTGGAGATTTTGGATGATGCATTGGAGTGGGCCAAGGAATGAAGATAAAATAATGGATGAAGAATCTCTCACTTGTGTGGTGTCGGGTGTTGTTATAGAGGCCAACATTTAGAGCCCTCACAACTTGAATTCTGGTGAGAGGAGCATTAGGCAAGTCCCTAATAGGTGTGAGCTATAAATTGAAAATAATAAGAGAAGCATTAGGTAAATCCCCAATAAGGGTTAGTATTAGGCAAGCCCCCAATAGGAGTGAGCCATAAATTGTAGATAGATTTGGATTGTCCAAATCTATATTGAATAATTGGCCAAATATAGTGATAAGAGCATTAGGCAAGTCCCAATAGGAGTGAGGTATGTTTTGTAGGTATGCTTGGACAATTATCCAAATCTACATTTAATGCTTAGCCAAAATTGTTGAGAAGAGCATAAATAGGAGTGAGCCTTAGGCAAGTCTCCAAAAAGGGGTGATGTGAAGTGAAAGGAGCATTATGAAATTCCCCCAATAGAAGTGAGCTATGAATTCTAGATAGACTTAGATAATTGTCTGAGTTGGCTACATCTAGTGAGATGAGCATTAGGCAAGTCCCCAATTGGGGTGAGCTATGGACTGAAAATAGTGAAAGAAACATTTGAAAAATCCCTAATAAGGGTTAGTATTAGGCAAGCCCCTACGGTGAGTATTAGGCAAGTCCCCAATTGGGGTGAGCTATGGATTGAAAATAGTGAGAGAAGAAATAGGAAAATCCCTAATAAGAGTTACTATTAGGCAAGCCCCTAATAGGGATGTGAGGTCTAGTGAGAGGAGCATTAGAAAAGTCCCCAATAGGAGTGAGCTATGAATTGTAGATAGATTTGGATTGTCCAAATATGTATTTAATGCTTGGACAAGTATAGTGATAGGAGCATTAGGAATGAGGTATGGATTGTAGGTAGATTTGGATAATTTTCCAAATCTACATTTAATGCTTGGCCAAAATTATTGAGAAGAGCATTAGGCAAGTCCCTAATAGGAGTGAGCTATGAATTATATATACATTTGGATAATTTTCTAAATCTATAAGTGGTTGGTCAAATGTAGTGAGAGAGGAGCATTAGCCAAGTTTGTGGTCAGTATTAGGAAATTCTCTAATGGTGGTGATGTCTAATTGAAGAAACATTAGGCAAGTCCCCAATATGGGTAAGCTATGAATTATAAATAGATTTGGACAATTGTCTAAATATTTATTGAATGGTTGGCCAAATCTATTCAAAGTAGCATTAGGTATGTCCTTAATATGAGTGAGATATGAATTGTTTATAGATTTGGACAATTGTCTAAATCTGTAGTATTGAACGGTTGGTCAAATCTAGTGAGAGGAGAATTACGTGAGTTCCCAGAAGGAGTAAGCTATGAATTGTATATAGATTTGGAAAATTTTCCAAACCAATATTGAATGAGTGGTCAAATCAAGTGAGAGGAGCATTACACAAATTCCCAATAAGGGTTAGCCAGGTCTAGTGAGATAGGAGCATTTTGGAAGTCCCCAATAGGAGTGAGCTATGAATTGCAATTAGATTTGGATAATTATCCAAATCTATATTGAATGGTTGGCCAAATCTAGTGGTATGAGCATTAGGCAAGTCCCCAAAAAGAGTTAGCCTTATGCAAGTCTCCAATAAGGGTGATGTGTAGTGAGAGAAGCATTATGAAAGTTCCCGATAGGAGTGAGCTATGAATTGTAGATAGATTTAGACAATTGTCCAAATCTATATTGAATGGTTGGCCACATCTAGTGAGATGACCATAAGGCAAGTCCCCAATTGGGATGAGCTATGTGAATTGAAAATAGTGAGGGAAACATTAGGCAAAACCCCAATAAGGGTTAATATTAGGCAAGCCCCCAATAGGGGTGCGAGGTATAGTGATAGGAGCATTAGGCAAGTCCCCAATAGGAGTGAACTATGAATTATAGATAGATTTGGATTGTCCAAATCCGTATTGAATGGTTGACTAAATAGCATTAGGCAAGTTCCCAATAGGGATGATGGATTTGGATAATTGTCCAAATCTACATTTAAAGTTGGCCAAAAGTATTAAGAAGAACACTTAATGATTGGCCAAAAGTATTGAGAAGAGCATTAAGTAAGTCCCTAATAGGAGTGAGCTATGAATTGTATATAGATTTAGACAATTATCCAAATCTACATTTGAGTTTGTCAAATATAGTGAGAGGAGAATTAGGCAAGTTCGTGGTGGTAATGGCTAGTATAAGGGTGTAGTCAAAGGAGCATTAGGTAAGTCCCCAATATGAGTGAACTACGAACTATGGATAAATTGTCCAAATCTATATTGAATGGTTTGCCAAATCTATTGAGAGATAAGCTTTAGTCGAGTCCCCAATTGGAGTGAGCTATAAATTATAGATAGATTTAGATTGTCCAAATCTATATTGAATGGTTGGCCAAATCTATTGAGAGATAAGCATTAGTCGAGTCCCCAATTGGAGTGAGCTATAAATTATAGATAGATTTAGATTGTCCAAATCTATATTGAATGGTTGGCCAAATGTAGTGAGGAGAAATAAGTAAGTCTCCAATAGGGTTAAGGTATGGATTGTATAGGTAGATTTCGACAATTATCAAAATCTACATTTAATGGTTGGCCAAATCTAGATTTAATGGTTAGCCAAATGTGGTGACAAGAGCATCAGGTAGGCAAGTCCTAATAGGAGTGAACTATGAATTAAATATAGATTTGGGCAATTGTCCAAATCTACATTGAGAGGCTGGCAAAATCTAGTGAGAGGAGCATTAGTTAAGTCCATGGTTAGGATTAGCATTACGAAAGTCTCCAATAGGGATGAGGTGTAGTAAGAGGAGCATTAGGCCAATCCCCATTAGGAGTGAGCTATGAACTATAGATAGATTTGGACAATTATCCAAATTTGTATATAGAATGGTTAGCCAACTCTTGTGAGAAGAGCATTAGCTATACTAATATGAGTGAGCTCTGAATTGTATATAAATTTGGATAATTGTCCAAATCTATATTGAATGGTTCTAGTAAGAGGAGCATTAGTCAAATCCCCAATAGAAGTGATGTATGGATGTATATAAATTTGGATGATTGTCCAAATCTATATCAATGAATGGCTGGCTAAATCCAACAAGAAGAGCATTAGACAAATCCCATATAAGGGTTAGCCTTAGGCAAGGTGTAAGATTCCTCCCTCCGACTTTTGAGGTGTGTAGGTGTAAGAACCTCCCCTTCTGATCTTATAATTATTCCCCTCTCTGGAAATAAAAGAAAGATCCAGTTTTACCCTGTTTTGGCCTAGAGAAAGAAACTGTCTAGAGGGAGGTAATTCAAAAATCCAAAAAAGATGTAAGATTCCTCCCTCTGACTTTTGAGGTGTGCAAGTGTAAGAACCTCCCCTTCTGATCTTATAATTATTCCCCTCTCTGGAAATAAAAGAAAGATCCAATTTTACCCTGTTTTGGCCTAGAGAAAGAAACTGTCTAGAGGGAGGTAATTCAAAAATCCAAAAAGTAAGCTAAACTGACCCAAAAATGGTCAAAAATTGACCAAACTGATTTAGAAAATTCTAGAATCAATTTGCTTGGTTAGAGGCTCATTTTTTCCTATAAATAGAAGCCTCCCCCACTGTAAAAGTTTAATAGTGTTTATGCACTGTTACTCTACTCCTTCCCAGAGTCAAATACATTGAATTCACTTGATAATTCAATTGTTTTTGACTAAATCCTCTTGAAAAGAATTAGTGGCCACTCTTGATCCAAACAAGAGTAGAACCCTCAATCCCTCAAGCCAAAGGAAAGCTCACAAAACTCTATCTAAGCTAAAAATTCTACTTTTTAATTTCTAATCTATAGTTTTCTGATTTCTTTGCTTTTTTAGTTGATTAAAGTGAATCTTGATGTTATGCCTTGATGAAAAGGCCACCCCCTTCTCTTCCTTAAGAATTCAGTCCTTCTTTATCCTAAAATGAGTAACAAATAAATTGATTTAAACTTTTCTTATTGTTTACTCTTTAGAAAGTGAAAATTAAATAGATTAGAGTACTTTACTTCAAATCGGGATTAATTTTAAAGTGATATTAGAATGTAAAAATTGAGAAATGGTCAGCCATACAAAGGAGGTTATGGTAAAATTTTCTTGAATTTTGTGGAAAATAAAGTTTATTTTTATATTATTCTAAAAGAGTAATTCCCACCGTTTGTGCATTCTAAAAGAAATATTTTTATTTACTCCATGTACATATTTACCTATGAATATGCATGGATATCATTGATATCAATTATTGAAATTGATTTCTATGCATAGAAAGATGCATATTGGAAATCTTTTTATTATAAAAGTGTTGTTTTCATTGAATTTAATTTCTATGCATAGAAAGATGCATATTGGAAATCTTTTTATTATAAAAGTGTTGTTTTCATTGAATTTAAATTCTATGCAAAGAAAGATGCATAATGAAAATTTTTATTATAAAAGTGTTGTTTTCATTGAATTTAATTTCTATGCATAGAAAGATGCATAATGAAAAATTATATTATAAAAGTATTATTTTCATTAAAATTAATTTTATGCATAGAAAGATGGATAAAAGATTTATTTTTATTTCAAAAATGTTATTCTCATTAAATTGATTTTATGCATAGAAAGGTGCATAAAGGATTTATTTTTCTTTCAAAAGTGTTATTCTCATTAAAATTGATTTTATGCATAGAAAGATGCATAAAGGATTTATTTTTCTTTCAAATGTGTTATTCTCATTAAAATTGATTTCATGGCATAGAAAGATGCATAAAAGAATTTTTTTTAAGTGTTATTCTCATTAAAATTGATTTTATGCATAGAAATATGCATAAAGAATTTATTTTTCTTTCAAAAGTGTTATTCTCATTAAAATTGATTTTATGCATAGAAAGATGCATAAAGGATTTTTTTTTCAAAAGTGTTATTCTCATTAAAATTGATTTTATGCATAAATAAATGCATAAAAGGATTTTTATAAAAGTGTTATTCTCATTGAAGTTGATTTTTATGCATAAATAGATGCGTAAAGAATCTTTATATCAAAAATTAGAATTCTCTTAAATTCTATGTTTAAATTCTATGAATAGATGTAACGAGATGTGATGAGAATCCAATAAGTGTGAATGAATGGATGGGTGGTTGTTGTGATGTGAATAGAGGTGATGAGATGTGAGGTGAATAGATGTGATGTGAATCAGATAGATGTGAATGGATGGATGGATGTGATGTGAACAGAGGTGATGAGATGTGAGGTGAATAGATGTGATGAGATGTGATGTGAATCAGATAGATGTGAATGGATGGATGGATGTGATGTGAATAGAGGTAATGAGATGTGAGGTGAATAGATGTGATGAGATGTGATGTGAATCAGATAAATGTGAATGGATGGATGGATGTAATGTGAAATAGAGGTGATGAGATGTGAGGTGAATAGATGTGATGAGATATCAGATAGATGTGAATGGATGGACGGATGTGATGTGAATAGAGGTGATGAGATGTGAGGTGAATAGATGTAACGAGATGTGATGAGAATCAGATAAGTGTGAATGAATGGATGGGTGATTGTGATGTGAATAGAGGTGATGAGATGTGAGGTGAGTAGATGTGTTAAGATGTGATGTGAGTAGATGTGTTAAGATGTGATGTGAATCAAACAGATGTGAATGAATGGATGAGATGTGATGTCATGTGAATCAGGATGTAAATGAATGATATGGGATATGAGTGGATGATATGTGTGATGAAAATGGATGTAAATGTATAAGTGAAGAATGGATATGAATGTATATGTGAAAGAATTAATGTGAATGAGTATGTGGCAGCATTGATATAGATGTGTATGTGAAAGAATGTGATGTGATGGAAAGAGATGTGATGTGTCATAAATATATATGGATGTGAATGTGATGGATATGAATGAATGTGAATGTGATGGATATGAATGAATGTGACTGTGATGATGGATATGAATGAATGTGAATATGATGGATATGAATGAATGTGATGTGATGGGATGTGAATCGGGATAGATGTGAATGAATGAGATGTGAGGTAAAATGAATGAGATGTGATGTGAGTGAATGTGATGTGGTCTGAATGGATGAGATGTGAATGAATGTGATGTGATGAGATGTGGATATGGATAGATGCGAGTGGATGAGATCTGATGCGGATAAATGAGAAAAGATGTGATGAAATGGAAAATGATGTGATGAGAATGGGAATACACATGAAATAAATAAGAATTGATGTGGAACAATGTGGAGAGACGAGAGTTCGTTATAGGAACTGTATTTATGACCTGTTTTTAAATGGTTGTTTTATATCAAGAATGCTGGGGAAGCATTCTTGAGTGAATGAAGTTGTGGAGAACTAGTCTCATAAAGTTGCACCAGTTGACGGGAGAGTCAATGGAGGACGTCTCGTGTAGCAAGGTCGGCCGAGGTCTTGACCAGCCTCAGTTCGATTAAAATGGTGAGCTTCCGGTGTACGGTGGATGAGGGATCAAGGAAGCAGCCTATGAGTGAAGCGCTAGGTCACCTGCTGTTGAAGGATCCTATAGGGTGTGCTGACCATACGGTGTTCGGTCAGGCTCTGGGTCGCCGACGATACCCACGCATGCGTCGAGGAAGATATTGGAACAAGGAGTAAGAGTTGTTTTTTGAATTCGGGCATGGATCTGGTTGATTGACCTTGCTGGTCCTCAACGGATGAGTCCATGGCTCTTTTATATGGATCCATTGGTTGACCTTGCTGATCTTCAAAACGGAGATTCCATTTGGATATGTGAATATATTGCCGGTTACTATGAGCTAGGAACTATCAAAAAGGCCCCCTAAGTGGACAGGTGGTGAGCGTTCTGGTTGCCAATGATGCCATAGGTACACCGATGAAGGAATGATTGGAATTAAGGATTCAACCGGAGATTTTGAGGATTATGATCAGTGACTCTATGATTTCATTAAATGATTGTTTTAAAGACAGCTAATTCTGTGAAAAAGTCAATTTGATATTGGGTGTGTAAGTGGTGTGACTAATTTTAAGTTTGCATGAATACCCGGCTAGGGGGCTTGAGAACTCTTTTCCCTGGTACCCGGGACAAAACCTAACCAAATTCTTAATTGGATCCCATCACTACAGTGGTTGGGCAGTTGGCTAACCCACGGGACTGAGGCTGGTGGACTGATGGATCCCCTAAATTGAGACTCAATTCTGTTATGGTACAATAGATGAAGTAAATCCCGGACAAAAATTGTTCTATGGAAAAGAATCAATGGCTGTGCCTCTCAATGAGGAAAAAAGCGTTGGTCTCTATGATCCAAATGCAATCTTTTCCCAGATCTGACTATGGGACTTACGAGTTCGATCAAATCAGTTTAGTTAGTTAAGGCTTTTGGCTACGTTAGAGAAAAATTATCCTGGAGGAATCGCCCGTGCTTTCCGGGCAAGGGAAGTTTTTCTGGGTTTGGTTTTGGAAGAATCGATGGATTAGTCTCTTGTCCGCATATCCGTGGGCGAGGCCCCGAGTGAGAGACCCTGCCCCACGTAAGAAGTGCTACTTCTGCTGTCTAGCACCCTTGAATCTCGTTGCGCAGTGGGGTCATATGTGATGGTCATTATGCATTTCTATTTGATTAGATTTGGACAGTTGGCCAAATGTATGTTGTTGGGATTTAGACAAATTGAACTAATGTCCATATCTTTGTCCAACTCACGTGTCAAGCTAGAACATTGTCCAAGGGTTTAGTTAAGTGAATACCTACTAAGGATCGGGCTAAGTGGGTGAGATAGGTTATAGTCTAGATTAAGTGGATATGTAAGGATCCGGCTAAGTGGGTGATAAAGGTTAGAGTCTAGGGACAATGATTTAGGTTGAAGACTATATTGGGCAGCATCTATGAGGAAGGGATTTGGACAAATTTAACAGTTGTCCATATCTTTGTGTAACTCTCGTATCAAGCCATGATGGTAACCAAGGGTTTGGTTAAGTGGATACCCAAGGATCTAGCCAAGTGGGTAACCAAGGTTATAGTCCACTATCTAAATCTTCATGTTATGTGTTAATGGCTCTAAATTGAAAGAGGCAATCTTTAATTTTTGTGGAGGACTTTACTTTTAATGTAACTCTAGAGCCAAAGATATCTATTTGAACAGCAAAATGACTAAATTATAAAAAAAATCTTTCTTATTTAAATGACTAAATCATAAAAACAAAGAAAGCATGTTAATATAAACCTAATCTTAGATTAAATGACTCGCAAATAAATTATAAATTAGAGATAATTTAATTAAATACAATAATAGGAGATAGTGATAGATTAAATGCATTAATCTCACACGTTAGTCAAATTAATGACTATAAATGATAAATTAGTATAATCAACTCAAC